>NC_042957.1:43244715-43894715 GCF_901001165.1 Salmo trutta
TATATATATATATGTGTACTCTTACCTATGTGTCATATATTGTATAGATTTAGATGTATGTATGTATGTATGTGTATATATATATATATATATATATACATATATACATATACACACACATATATTTATATGTGTGTGTGTGTGTGTGTGTGTGTGTGTGTGTGTGTGTGTGTGTGTGTGTGTGTATATATACACAGTTGAAGTCAGAAATTTACATACACTTAGTTTGGAGTCATTAAAAGTTGTTTTTCAACCACTCCACAAATTTCTTGTTATCAAACTATAGCTTTGGCAAGTCAGTTAGGAAATCTACTTTGTGCATGACACAAGACATTCTTCCAAAATGTGTTTATAGACAGATTATTTCACTTATAACTCACTGTATCACAATTCCAGTGGGTCTGAAGTTTACATACACTAAGTTGACTGTGCCTTTAAACAGCTTGGAAAATTGCAGAAAATGATGTCATGGCTTTAGAAGCTTCTGATAGGCTAATTGACATAATTTGAGTCAATTGGAGGTGTACCTGTGGATGTATTTCAAGGCCTACCTTCAAACTGAGTGCTTCTTTGCTTGACATCATGGAAAAATCAAAAGAAATCAGCCAAGACCTCAGAAAAAATATTGTAGACCCCCACAAGTCTGGTTCATCCTTGGGAGCAATTTCCAAACGCCTTAAGGTACCACGTTCATCTGTACAAACACTATTACGCAAGTATAAACACTGTGGTACCACGCAGCCGTCATACCGCTCAGGAAGGAGACAGGTTCTGTCTTCTAGAGATGAACATACTTTTGTGCGAGAAGTTCAAATCAACCCCAGAACAACAGCAAAGGACCTTGCGAAGATGCTGGAGGAAACCGGTACAAAAGTATCTATATCTACAGTAAAACGAGTCCTATATCGATCATAACCTGAAAGGCCTCTCAGCAAGGAAGAAGCCACTGCTCCAAAACCGCCATAACAAAGCCAGACTACGGTTTGCAACTGCACTGATCATTTTTGGAGAAATGTCCTCTGGTCTGATGAAACAAATAGAACTGTTTGTGCATAACGACCATCGTTATGTTTGGAGGAAAAAGGGGGATGCTTGCAAGCTGAAGAACACCATCCCAACCGTGAAGCATGGGGGTGGCAGCATCATGTTGTGGGGGTGCTTTGCTGCAGGAGGGACAGGTCCACTTCACAAAATAGATGGCATCATGAGGCAGGAAAATTATGTGGATATATTGAAGCAACATCTCAAGACATCAGACAGGAAGTTAAAGCTTGGTCACAAATGGGTCTTCCAAATGGACAATGACCCCAAGCATACTTCCAAAGTTGTGCCAAAATAGATTAAGGACAACAAAGTCAAGGTATTGGAGTGGTTATCACAAAGCCCTGACCTCAATCCTATAGAAAATTGGTGGGCAGAACTGAAAAAGCGTGTGTGAGCAAGGAGGCCTACAAACCTAACTCAGTTACACCAGCTCTGTCAGGAGGAATGGGCCACAATTCACCCAACTTATTGTGGGAAGCTTGTGGAAGGCTACCCGAAACATTTGACCCAAGTTAAACAATTTTAAAGGCAATGCTAGCAAATACTAATTGAGTATGTGAACTTCTGACCCACTGGGAATGTGATGAAAGAAATAAAAGCTGAAATACATAATTCTCTACTATTATTCTGACATTTCACATTCTTAAAATAAAGTGGTGATCCTAACTGACCTAAGACAGGGAATTTTTACTAGGATTAATTGTCAGGAATTGTGAAACTGAGTTTAAATATATTTGGCTAAGGTGTATGTAAACTTCCGACTTCAACTGTGTGTGTGTGGTTGTGTGTATATATATATATATATATATATATATATATATATATATATATATATATATATATATATATATATCTGCAGATTAATCGGTATCGGCTATTTTTGGACCTCCAATAATCGGTATCGCTGTAAAAATCATAATTGGTCGACCTCTAGTCAAGATCTCCCCTGAACGCTGAATATTTTAACCTTACAAATAGATAATCATCTTATTTAGCTACTTCACCCACTTTAGCAATTTGATCCCTGGTTCATTGAATGAGGGAATTATTTTATAAAAACACAAGAAGTATTTGGTTGTAATTGTAATGTTGCAAGGTTGTCAACCCTCCTCCTGGAGTCCAGGAGAGCTACTGGGTGTGCAGGCTTTTGCTCCAGCCCTGCTCGAACACACCACTTTTTTTTTTACTTTAAAAAACGGGTA
The DNA here is from genome assembly GCF_901001165.1 of Salmo trutta. NCBI lineage: Eukaryota > Metazoa > Chordata > Actinopteri > Salmoniformes > Salmonidae > Salmo > Salmo trutta. The sequence continues at coordinate 43,246,962 of NC_042957.1, forward strand.
CCTTGAAAATCTAATTCTGGTGTGTTTGATCACGGTTGGATAAAAATCCTGCACATCAAGTAGCTCTCCAGATGGAGGGTTGAAGGACCACATGTGTTTTATACAGTAGCCTATCTGTGCAGTATTTGACTTTGTGGGGGTTTATATGCCTTGCTCAAGGCCACAACAGCAGAAAATATAATACATAGTATCATAGACCAGAAGCCTTCCATTATCAATACCAGTGACAACAATGAAGGTTATTTTGTGAAGTGGTTCCTTGCATCATACAACACAATTTCCAGTCACCATTTTGGCCCATGGTATTACATAACTTTTTTGAATTGAGCATTCAGACAAGTATAAAATCTGTCCTACTTACAAGTGGCTAAAAAAGTTAATGTCAAGCCCTGTTAAGGCAAAAATGAAAGGGGTGCTCAACACGTGTATGTGACAAATAACATTTGATTTGAGGTTGTGTGATCGATTCTCATCATGGACAACTTTAGAATTTTAGCAACTTCGCAACTACTTATTACTTTTTAGCTACTTTGCAAATACTTAGCGTGTTAGCTAACCCTTTTAGCTAACTCCTAACCTTAACCCTAACCCCAACCCCTAGCCTAGCTAACGTTAGCAACAACAAATTGGAATGTGTAACATACCATACGTTTACAAAATTAGTGACATATTATAGGAATTGCATTTCGTAACATGACATCACAAATTAATACATACCATATGAAACGTAACATATCATACTAAATGTAGTGTCTCGGTTTTACTTACAGAATTAGACGAAATTATCTGACACAAGGTTGCAATGGCACAGGTATAAAGATGAGTCCTATCTGTCTCTATGGTTTATACACGAGTTTCTATTTCAGCTAATGACTGTTTCGGTTATTTACGCTAGTCTTCGATTCTATTCGTATGCTGATACTTTCGCATCTGTTTCGGATATGTTCGGGAGCTTTCGGCATGGTCGGTAACGGTCGTTGTGTTCAAATCTTCAGAGCTACTTCTGGCCTGGATACTGAACTAAGAAAGGAACTGAAGAAAGAGAGAAACAAAAAACAGTGGACGAGAGAAGGAGCCTGACAACGGAATGACGGTGCTGCAGGAACCTGTTCAGGTAACGAAGCAGTTTGCTATACCAAGAAGAAAACTGTCACATGCAGGACAAGAGGGATGTATTGTGGCTTGCACTGTTCCCTCCCTACCAGAAAGATTCACTACTGCTACACCGAGGCCTGAAAACAAATGTTTGGCCTAGCCAGCTAGCATTCCCTGAATAGTTGCTTCGTTGTCAAAAACTAGTACCTGTTATTCAATATACAACGTTACTACACAGGGGGTACTCTTTCGAACTGCCACTGTCAGCCAGGTATCTGAAATTAGCGGTAGGTGCCAGGTAACTTAACTGAAGTAGGTGCTCAGTCATTAGCCATATTTAGCTAACTAGCTACGTTAACTCAGTAACGTTAACGTTAGTTATGCAAGGTTTGTCTTGAATTATCTGGTTAATTTTAGCAAACTAGTTAGCTACTGGCAAACTCTATTAGATGGTTAGACATATAACTTGCTAACGTTAGTAATTAGCTAACTTAAACTATGACAGTAAAGTGAGTTTTTCCAGATAACGTTATCTAAATTAAGTTAGTTAGCTAAACATTACAGCTGATCAGATTGATGTTTAACATTATTCCAATGTCGTTCTTTCTCTGCAGCATAACATTAGCAAACGCTAAAGTCGTTAAGCTAAGTTAGATACTAGTAAGTTAGCTAACATGTCATCCAAGGTGTAACAGTTATTTCAGGTTGTATAGTAAATGGTCATTTGACAGCTGAATTGAAAACCACTGGCTAGTTAGCTAACTACACAGTGCTAGCTAGCTACATGGATAACTGCTGCCGGCATTGACATGGCGTTTGTTGAACATTTGATGCAGCTAACGTTAGCCACTTGCCAGCTACCGTAACCTTAAATATTCAGATCTGACCTAGCCAAGTAACGTTACCGCAACTAACATAGTTAGTTACATTGCTACGTTATCCTATGCCCACAGATGTTGGTATTGATTTCGAACGATGAAATAACGTTAGCTAAATGTTTGACACTTGCCACGAACAACTGGATTTCGCCTAAACCCTGGACACATTTTTTTTTTCACTAGCATTGCCTGCCAGTCGAATGTAGCTAGCTAATGGTTTTTTGCTGTGTCAACATTTCATAGCCATCTAGCTAACAGCCAGCCATAACATGGAATAGTCTGCTATAATAAGCTGCAAGCTTTGTATTCAAAGAATGTTATCAACGCATGTGCTTATTGACTGATTAGGCCACCACCAGATCAATCACAGTAGGCTATGTGGCAATATGTAGAGATGCAGATAGGGGAAATGGGAGACATGGCATTATGTGTTTGTTTTTCTCCCTGTGTCTAGGCTGCTGTTTGGCATGCATTAAACCACTATGCCTACCGAGATGCCGTGTTCCTGGCTGAGAGACTCTATGCTGAAGGTAATGAAATCTATCCATCTTGTCTTGAGAAGATCCTGTCCATGCTGCAGCAGACCTGAGCACCTCCTGTTCCAGCTTGCTGTGCTGACAGCTGTACAGTTCCATCGGATTCCTTTAATCCATACAGATACTCCTAAAAGGGTTTGACATGATGGTGGCTTGTGGGGCCTGACTGACACATGCAAAACAGGTTTTAGAAGACATTGTCATTTCTTATAGAATAGCCTGTAGGCTGCTGTTGCTTTAATGTGGAACGCACAACACTGCAGTGGACTATTAGGCTATAGCGTAGACGTGAGTCGTTCAAAATAACACATCAGGTATGAACCTTCGTCACATGCCAAAAGGAATCTAATGCTGTCAGTGCAAGTCTGAAAATGTCAGAGCCAAATGAATAACATTTATATTTATAACTCCTAGTCATCTGGGAATGAGATTGTGTGTGTGTGTCAGGGTATGTATCTGTATGTATGCATGTTCATTTAAATTATGCATTATTTGGATGCATCTCTTATCCTTCTCACAGTGCATTCGGAGGAGGCCCTCTTTCTGTTAGCCACATGCTACTATCGTTCGGGAAAGGCCTACAAGGCATACCGCCTTCTCAAGGGGCACAGCTGCACAACGCCACAATGCAAATACCTCCTCGCCAAGTGCTGTGTAGAACTGAGCAAGTAATGATGTTATTTTGTTTCTGATGTTTTAGGCCTCCTAGCTATGACATTGTGCATGCTTTGAATCCAGAGTGCCAACATATTTTGTTCTTGGCCATGCTGCATACTGCAGCCAAATGGATTTAGGGTCTTGCTCATCTGTCATGCAAGAATTGAATACAATATTTCCTCAAACAAGGATTAAAGAGGGCCAGTCCGAGGACAAGAGGCCTGGATAGTTCCCCTACTCTTTGACCCCCGTATGCTCACATCAGTGGTCCGGTCCTCTTCTCTTCCCAGGCTTGCAGAGGGAGAGCAGATCCTGACAGGGGGGGTCCTGAACAAACAGAAGAGCCAGGAGGATATCGTCACAGAGTTTGGAGATTCTGCCTGTTTCACATTATCCCTGTTGGGGCAAATCTATTGGTAGGATAACCATGTTCATTACTTCATTGGTTAACAATCTAAAGCATGTTCTGGGAATGTTTTCAATTGAGAGCTGATTACTTGTGTGCTAGCTATCACATAGCAATACCTAATGTTTTACTATGCAACTGAGTGATAGACATTGTACCCTAGTGAAGAGGGTTGGGCGTAGCAGTGCCTTGATGTTTGTTTGTTGAGATGGACACATTTATTGTATCCCGCAGAAAACTTTGTTTATTCAGCTTCCCATGGTGTTGCTAATGAATTGGAGAGGAGGCATGTCAGTTAATGATATTTGGATGTTACCTTGGTCAATTCAAATGGACTATTTGAATGCAGCAGGGGGCTGCAGCAGCCTCCTAAGCAGAGGATGTGTCCCTTTCTACAGAGATACCGTATTTAGAACATGATGTAAGCTCAGCCAGTGGGCTAGAATGTCTGAGCATTTATCACTTAGTCATGAACATCATGTTACAATTTAGACATGCATGAATCACAATCAAAATACTGTTGTCTCAATTTCTAAAGTGTATCCATCTCAGAAATCAGACTCTAAACAACAACGTGGTATTCTGGTATATTTCACAGTGCTGTTGCATTATTACTGTGTGATGTCAAGAAAACCAGTGTAGCGTTTAAGCAAAAGTAATTGCTCTGGTATCTAACATGTGTAACTGTAATAGAACCATAAATGCCCAGTGAGTGGTTACTTCCTCTTATACATTAGATTTGAGGTACAGAAACAAGCTAATCCTGGCAAAGATATTAGCTGGAATGTTCTAAATTAGATTAACGTGACCAGGTGCAATGTGTTTTGTTGTGTGATTGCACGTGTGTGCCTGTCACCCACATGCATCAGTCAATATCGAGAATAACTTTCTTCTGTGTGCAGCAAAACAGATCGTCTGGCTAAAGGTTCGGAATGTTATCAGAAGAGCCTGAGTATGAATCCTTTCCTGTGGTCTCCCTTTGAGTCCCTCTGTCAGATCGGTGAGTCAGTCAATCAGCTAGGGTGGGTGGGGGTAGTTAGTTATATAATGCATGTGAAGATGATAGAATATGTATTTGCATGAACAATAGTTTGATTCACTTGTCATAGTAAGACAAAAAAGGGAAATTTACACGGTTCCTAATCCCATGCATGATGGCAGAACCAAATCTAATTCCCTGACCAGTGCTCAGGCTCAAATCCACTCTCTATTCCCTCCCCCTGTTCTTAAGCTGATTATATTACCCTGTATCTTTGTCAGGCGATCGTCCGGACCCGGAGCAGATCTTCAGACTAACGTCCCTGCAGTGCTTCAGCGGCGGGAGTGGAGCCCCTTCCCTGCTCCCCATCAGCCCCGCCCACACGCCAGGCCACAACATGCCCCACCGCCAGGTGGACACGGTGCTCATGGAGACGCCCCAGGACACCTTAGTACGTCCCTTCGACTCTCCCTCCCCCTGTCCATTTAAACCCAGTATTCCTGTCATCCATATTTTTTTACAGCCAGGTTTGGCTCTCTTTATAATGATGGCTTGGATTGCATTGGTATCAAGATGAGTGTTTGATCTGGTTTTTGGTCAGGGGTTGGGACTATGGAAGAATGTGATCTGAGAACACTCTGGGTGTAACGGTAAACTTATTCTTATGGGGACTTGTCAAATTTGAACACCTACTCATTCAAGGGTTTTTCTTTTATTTGTACTATTTTCTACATTGTAGAATAATAGTGAAGACATCAAACCATGAAATAACACATGAAATCATGTAGTAACCAAAAAATTGTTCAACAAATCAAAATAGATTTGAGATTCTTCCACCTTTTGCCTTGATGACAGCATTGCACACTATTGGCATTCTCTCAACCAGCTTCATGAGGTAGTCACCTGGTATGCATTTCAGTTGTCAGTCAATCCAGAAAATTATGAACTTTGAAAGTTTCTCAAGTGTATTTGCAAAAACCATCAAGCGCTATGATGAAACTGACTCTCATGAGGACCACCACAGGAAAGGAAGACCCAGAGTTACCTCTGCTGCAGAGGATAAGTTCATTAGAGTTACCAGCCTCAGAAATTGCAGCCCAAACAAATACTTCACATTTTCAAGTAACACATCTCAACATCAACTGTTCAGAGGAGACTGTGTGAATCAGGCCTTCATGGTCGAATTGCTGCAAAGAAACCACTACTAAAGGAAACCAATAATAAGAAGAGACTTGCTTGGGCCAAGGAACACGAGCAAACTGGTGGAAATCTGTCCTTTTGGTCTGATGAGTCCAAATTTGAGATTTTTGGTTCCAACTGCCATGTGCGATGGTGTGGGAGTGCTTTGCTGATGACACTGTTAGTGATTTTAGAATTCAAGGCACACTTAACCAGCATTGCTACCACAGCATTCTGCAGCGATACGCTTAGTGGGACTATCATTTGTTTTCAATAGGACAATGACTCAAAACACACCCTCAGGCTGTGTAAGGGCAATTTGACCAAGAAGGAGAGTGATGGAGTGCTGCATCAGATGACCTGGCCCCCACAATCACCCGACCTCAACCCAATTGGGATGAGTTGGACTGAACAGTGAAGGAAAAGCAGCCAACAAGTGCTCAGCATATGTGGGAACTCCTTCAAGACTGTTGGAAAAGCATTCCAGGTGAAGCTGGTTGAGAGAATGTCAAGAGTGTGCAAAGCTGTCAACGCAAAGGGTGACTAGTTTGAAGAACCTAAAATATATTTTGATTTGTTGAAAACGTTTTTGGTTACTACATGATTCAACATGTGTTATTTCATAGTTTTGATGTCTTTACTATTATTCTACTATGTCTCCTGATGTTTAAGCATTGTTGTGGACCTCCAATTCTTATTTGTATTGTGTGTGTGTGTTTCTCTCCAATTTCGATCTTGTCTCATCGCTGCAACTCCCCAACGGCTCGGGAGGCGAAGGTCGAGTCATGTGTCTTCCGCCCGCTTAACCCGGAAGCCAGCCACACCAATGTGTCGGAGGAAACACCGCTCACCTGATGACCGAGGTCAGCCTGCAGGCGCCCGGCCTGCCACAAGGAATCGCTAGAGCGCGATTAGCCCCCCCCCCCCCCCCCCCAATAACCTGTCTAACCAAATGTGTACAGAAGAACTAACAACCCTTGTCTCGTTCCCTTTCCCTCCCCTGTAGGAATTAAACAGACTGAACCTGGAGTCTTCCAAGTACTCGTCTCTGAACACAGACTCCACCATGTCCTACATCGACTCGTCCCTCATCTCACCGGACACCGTAGGGCCTCTGGGGACAGGGGGCTCCCTGCTGTCCAAACAAGTGCAGAACAAACCCAAGAGTGGGCGCAGTCTACTGGGAGGACCGGCAGCACTCAGCCCCCTCACACCCAGGTACTGGTCTCACCCCGTACACTCACATATGAGGTGTTTTTTCTCAGTAGAGGCTCCATTGTGTTGGGCTGTTTTTATCATAAGTGGCTAGATGACGCGTGCCTGTGTCAATCTGCTCATACGTGTCGTGTGGTATTTTGAGTGTGGCGTGTATTCCCTTTGTGTTGAGGCACTCCCACGTTTCCTTCTTCGACTACATTTACAGTGTCATTATGTAGGGTGTCGAGTGGGGTGAAAAAGGTGCTTTGATGATGAAATTTCACTTATGATATAAGATACATTTTACCAAGACAAATATGATTATTAATGTTCTGAATCTTTCAGTGGGGTCTTTCAATTTGCCTTCATTCTCACAGCATCCAGCCTAGCTGACGCAATGCTATTTTCTTGTATTTTGACCACTTCTTCTCTGGCCTCCATTGTTTTAGTCACCCTAATTTTGGCCAACCTACAAGGGTGAAAACTCCAATAACTTTTTGGAATGGATTATGATAGAGACATGCGTTTTGGTCTCTCATTCATTCATCCTCCAGCTCCATTGTCCACTAGTCTGTAATTAGGGAGACTGTAATGATAACTGGCTTCAGAGGACTTGTTGGTTACTGCTTTCCAGCCTTTGTCCTCCTACGACGGCTTTGTTCTGTGTGGTCTTTTCTACCTGCGTTACAGGCTTCTCTGGTACTATAACTGGATGTAAATGGCAAAATGGATGATATGCAAAATTATACAGAGCTGAATACGTCAACAATGTATATTTTTATACTGAGAATCCATTTGATCTTATTCCCAGTTTTGGAATCTTGCCCCTGGAGCCCAGCCCAGGGGAACCCTTATATCTTCAGAACTACTCTCACAGTGGCTCGGGGATGGAGCCGCCCCCTCCCGGAGTCCCACCAAAGAAGGTATGCATGCGTCATCGCTATAATGAAGACAACATGCCAACTGTTATGTGGCTCTCCTATTTGGAGTGTTGATCGAAGAGCAACATGCTGTGTGTAAAAATGGATCTATGCAATCTGAGTAGAAAACATTTTAACTTCAGAGGAGATTCCTTTTAATTTCAGTGATGGATTGAACAATGAAGGCGGTCAGATGTTTTGTTTGACATTTTTTAACAGCTTGTTCCCACTTTCCTCTCTTCAGTCTGTCGCGAGAATCAGTCAGGTGGGGACGAAGTCAGTGTTTGCACAGAGCGGTAACAGCAGGGAGGTCATCCCTATCCCCTTCAACCAAACTCAGACCACTGCCCCCCCACAGACCAGGTATGTGCTCATTTACAAGGCCCATGTTTACAGTATGGAAATGCAGAGATGTTGCCAAAAAAGACAGCTGTACTCACAATACTTGTTCATTTTCAGTGAGAATTCATGCAAGGTGAAATTGTGTTAATGTTATGAAATTGTGATCCATACTTGTTTTGAGTTAAGTGTTGTGCTTTAAACTTGAAATGTCACTCATGGCGTTAGTGTTCTCTGTGCTTATGGTTGTCTAAGTATGAAGGCCTGATAACCGTTTTTCTGTGCCTACTGTAGTACTACGCCTCAAGTGCTGAGCCCCACCATCGCTGCTCCCCCCAACGTGCAGCCCAGACGGAGCTCCAGACTCTTCACCAGTGCCAGCTCTACTGCCAAGGTAACGTAGCAGAGACTCCTTTGGGAATTTTTTTAATTCAAAATGCATCATGATGATCTGAGAAGTGACACTTTCCAATATCTTAAACTTGACTGCTGATATTCAAAACATTATGGGACTATTATGGTATTATCAACAGTGGACTAATGAAACAAATACCAAAATATAGTTTGAGTGGATTTTTACTTTAAACAAATAACCAAATACTGGGATTGAGATGGACAGTAGGATTTGTGGTGCATCTTTTTAACCAGGAAAACAAAAAGTACTCTGTCAGTACCAAATATCAAAAGCGAGGGGGGGGGGGGCAGACATGCATCTGACGTTAGCAGAGGTCTTTGAGATGCTAAACACAAACAAACATGCATTCCTCAACAGGAGAACAGCAAGAAGCTGAAAATGAAGTTCCCCACCAAAATCCCCAACCGGAAGACCAAGTCAAAAACGGGCAAGGGAGGCATCACCCCATCCAACCTGAACGAGAGCATTGAGATACTCAAGCTGGACTCGTCCATGACAGAGGGGAAAGTCAGTATGGGCTCACCTCAGTTCCAGGCCTTCAGTCTGCAGAAGGCTGCTGCAGGTGAGTTGGGACACTGTTAGAATGAATTCTCAGACATTGACTTTAAATTCAATGAGTCTTTACCTGACCATATCAAGATGTTGAGCTCAGACGTAGCTCAGACGCTGAGACGTAGCTGAGACGTAGCTCAGCAGCAGTGACACTGCCATTAAACAAATTATGTCAAAGTAATGCAGTAGTTTTCTGACTTTTTTTGAGTTGCTGTTATAATTGTAATACATTTCTATAGTCTTAGCCACCTTGTCATACTTTAGCTATGACAAACACAATGGAACAATGTCCTTACAAAGATGCCTTCACATCTCCAACCCCTCTTTCCCCTCTGTGTTCCAGATGGCCTGATGTCGCTGATGCGAGACATCGGCCGGGGGTACCTGGCCCTCTGCTCTTACAACTGTAAAGAGGCCATCAGCATCCTGAGCCAGCTGCCCTCCCATCACTACAACACAGGGTGGGTCCTGGGACAGATCGGCAGGGCCCACTTTGAGCTGGCCGAATACATGCAGGTAAGGGAGGACCTTCTTTTGCTAGGTTCACCTTTTCAAATCAAATCACATTTTATTTGTCACATGCGCCGAATACAACAGGTGAAGACCTTACAGTGAAATGCTTTAAGAAAAAAGTGTTCAGTAAAAAAGATACTTACTTTTATATATAAAAGTAACAAATAATAAAACAGCAGCAGTAAAATAACAATAGTGTGGCTATATACAGCGGGTACCGGTACAGAGTCAATGTGCGGGGCACCGGTTAGTCGAGGTTATATGTACATGTAGGTAGAGTTAGTGACTATGCATATATAATAACAGAGAGCAGCAGCAGTGTAAAAGAGGGGTCTGGGTAGTCCTTTGATTAGCTGTTCAGGAGTCTTATGGCTTGGGGGTAGAAGCTGTCAAGAAGCCTTTCTTAGTCCTATATTGACGCTTTGCCTGTTTTATGGTTCGTCGTAGGGCATAGCGGGGTTTCTTATAAGCTTCTGGGTTAGAATCCCGCTTCTTGAAAGCGGAAGCTCTACCCGTTAGCTCAGTGTGGATGTTTCCCTTTAATCCATGGCTTCTTGGTGGGGTACAGTTACTGTGGGGACGACGTCATCGATGCACTTATTGACTGATGTGGTGTACTCTTCAATGCCATCGGAAGAATCCCAGAACATATTCCAGTCTGTGCTACCAAAACGGTTCTGGAGCTTAGCATCTGCTTCATCTGACCACTTTCTTATTGCAGTCACTGGTGCTTCCTGCTTTAGTTTTTGCTTGTAAGCAGGAATCAGGAGGATAGAATTATGGTCAGATTTGTCAAGTGGAGTGCAAGGGAGAGCTTTGTACGTGTCTCTGTGTGTGGAGTAAAGGTGGTGTAGAGTTATTAAAAAATACAAATCCCCTCTGGTTGCGCATTTAACATGCTGGTAGAAATGAGGTAAGATTTAAGTTTCCCTGCATTAAAGTCCCCGGCCACTAGGAGCGCCATCTCTGGATGAACATTTTCCTGTTTGCTTATGGCGGTATACAGCTCATTGAGTGCGGTTTTAGTGCCAGCATTGTTTTGTGGTGGTATATAGACAGCTACGAAAAATACAGATAAACTCTCTTGGTAAATAGTGTGGTCTACAGCTTATCATGAGATGCTCTACCTCAGGCGAGCAAAACCTTGAGACTTCCTTAGATTTCGTGCACCAGCTGTTGTTTACAAATATACATAGACCGCCACCCCTTGTCTTACCAGAGGCCACTGTTCTATCCTGCCGAAAAGCGTAAAACCCACCCGCTGTATGTTATTTATGTCGTTGTTCAGCCACTACTCGGTGAAACATAAGATATTAGTTTTGAATGTCCCGTTGGTAGGATATACGTGATTGTAGTTCGTCTATTTTATTATCGATTGATTGTACGTTGGCTAATAGGACTGATGGTAAAGGTAGATTACCCTCTCGGCGACGGATCCTAACAAGGCATCCGGACCTTCGTCCTTGATACCTCCGTCTCTTTCTCCTGCAAATGACTGGGACGAGGGCCTTGTCGGGCGTCTGAAGTAAATCCTTCCTGTCCGACTCGTTGAAGAAAAAATATTCCTCCAGTACGGGGTGAGTAATCGCTGTCCTGAAGCTCTTTTCGGTCATAAGACACGGTGGCAAAAACATTATGTACAAAATAAGTTACAAATTACACAAAAAAAATATATGCACAATTGGTTACGGGATCGTAAAACGGCAGCCATCTCCTTCAGCGCCATTCTTATTATACCTAAAACGGATTGTGGGCATCTGAAGCTAGATGTACTCCTATCCTTACTACAATTTCACAGGGTGAAGATTGTCAATTGGATGCAAAGAGTGGTCGATGGCTGCGTATGGTGGCTTTTGCTACTTCTCAATGGCTCGGTTAGAAACTTCTCACTCTTTGCCTCCTTTCCCCTTCCTGCAGGCGGAGAGGATCTTCTCGGAGGTGCGGCGCATCGAGAGCTACCGAGTGGAGGGCATGGAGATTTACTCCACCACACTGTGGCACTTGCAGAAGGACGTGGCCCTGTCGGCCCTGTCCAAAGACCTCACCGACATGGACAAGAATTCACCAGAGGTACGTAGTTAAATAACACACTGGGACAAACAGTTGCATGTACCGTATCCACATGTCTAGTCCTGGACTAAAAAGTACGTTCAATTGAGACTTTTCCATTGGGAAATGCTTACAAGTGATTCTATTTTTGTTTATTTTGCTCCTATTTCTATCATTACTCATACCCTTTTCTCTCCTTATATTCCCTCCCTCCTCCCCAACGCACTCTATCTTTGTCCCCTTAGGCGTGGTGCGTGGCTGGTAACTGTTTCAGTCTGCAGAGGGAGCATGACATAGCCATTAAGTTCTTCCAGCGTGCCATCCAGGTGAATCCGGGCTTTGCCTACGCCTACACGCTGCTAGGCCATGAGTTTGTCCTCACAGAGGAGCTGGAGAAGGCTCTGGCCTGCTTCCGTAACGCCATCAGAGTCAACACACGCCACTACAATGCCTGGTAAGTTAGTGGACAAACTTGGAGTGATAGTGGATGTGACAAAATCTGAACTACAATCGTAATAGATGAAAATGCTCATGTTTATTAGATTACCATACTATGTTATTTTATTACCTCCATGTCGTAGTACTCCAGTCCGATCTCGAGACCACATATTGAGTTCTTGGATACATTTGTACTCGGTCTTGTCTCGGACAGTGAGGACCTGTAATTTTTTTCCCAAGACCAGCAGAGTAAAACACTCATAATTATCAGCTTCCGTTCAGCCAGCGCGTAAAACCGCTTCGCCAGGCCAACATTAATATCTTAACAGCCTTTATATCTATTATAGACATGTTTGAGCAGTGGCAGACTTATAGGCCTTCAGTGTGTGACAGGTTCGTGATTCTGAAAAGACCGCAACGGTAATACTATAGCTGTCTTTGTACACACAAAGGGCCAGTGGTGTAGTGGAGGGTATAGGCAGGTTTAAACCCTATACCAAGTTGTTTTTCAGTGGGCATTGCTTATACTCACTACTTAATCCCTACTGATGCCTATCAAAGTAGTGTAGTGGCAATTTTAAGACTTATCAATTATATAGTACAATAGAGAAATCGTGTAAAAAGTAGCCTACACAATCGCAAAGCACATGAAATATATTCACATGCGCGCCGCACATGCCTAGTTTCAGAGGAATATCATCTGCAGGCAGCAAGAGTGTGAAGCTGTCAACTGGTTTTGGCATGGAGTAGCTCACAGAAGAATGACATTGGTAGCTGGTAGGGTAGGACAGACGTTTCAACATATCTACTAGTAAATGCTAACTAAGGCAACAATGGGTATGCAAACCAGGTATTGAAAAGGTTTAGTCTGAAGTGTTGGTTAGTTGGCTATTTGTGATGCGCAATTGTTTGCATCGGGGTGTAGACATGGATGAGCCTGGGTTGTCAGAAGCCCACCCACTGGGGAGCCAGGCCCTGACAGGCCCATCCAATCAGATTGATGTGGTTTAAGCATTGTTGTGGACTTAGACATATATATATATTTTTTTTCAACAAACAAAAAAAGTGTGATTTTTGAGAGAGAATCTGAAATCTATAGGAAAACAAGATTTTTCACAAAGGGAGTCTTTCCTTCACTGGGTGGGCCAATTGGGAACGTTTTGGAAAAATTAGAGTATACTGACTTCTCCAGGCACCACTACCACACTGCATAGGGCTGATGGAAAGACAGCAGTCACGCAACATGATGTTAAAGGATAAACTCGGACATAATAAGCCAGTAGGTCCCAATCATTAGAATATAAAAACACAACCATTAAGCTTTTCTCAATCAAAATTTACTACAACTATTTCTCATTGCAAAAAAACATTTCACGTTTAGCACACAAAGTAACCAACCGGTAGCCTAAAGTTTTTAAAGGGGACTTACAGCATTTTAACTACTTTGCAGATATGAAACAATCATAATATCAGTAAAAAAAAAATCTAATTCCCAGTTTATGCTACAAAACCAACTGTATAAGAGGTTTTAAAAAATGTGTTATAGTTTACGTCATGGAATGTCAAGTCAAATAAGGCATTGTTGGCAGAATAGTTGGATACAGTTCAATGCATGATTCATATAATTCACCAATGCATTTCTTGGTAATCCCAAAAATATTTATCAGGCAGTAAATCACAGCTGTCCTGGTACATTGTTTGCTGCCTCCATTTGGGATGCATTGTTTCAATGACTCAATATAAAAATGGATGAATGTAACTAAGGTAGGGAATGTCAATATAATCAAACCAGCAAGGATTACAAGTCAGTCATAACGTGGCGAATAGGCTAGCGTATCTATTTATGTAGCAAGCTAAAAACATGGAGCCGAACATGCCATCGGAGGAGTGAGTGACAATATTTTCCCTTAATATCGTTTTTTCGTGGCTATACAAAGCTAGAGATGCAGGTGTTATTTGGTTAGCTAGCAAGAACTTGAACGACTTAGCATAGTTACCATATCTCTTGCATTCGCAAATTCACCCTGGCTTTCTACTCCGATTTCAGAGCACTCTCGTCTGAGTGTGCCAGAGCGTGGAACTGAATTTACGAACGCACAACACCTGCTGAATATGAACGTGTCAGTAAACGTAGGCAAAAAGTCATAGTTAGTCAAGAACACTCTAGATAACATGTAACCAGCTCTGCTATGTCGAGTAAAATGGTCAGTGAGGTGTGCTTAGGTGCTTGGTTGGTACAAGCATGCATTGGCAGGCAAGCTGCAGAAGAACGAGGGCACAATTCCCCATTGTTTAGCTGAAAACGTTTCAGAGTGTTTATCTAATGTTCCTTCGTTAGATTGTATCTTGCTCTGGCTAGCAGTAGTTGTTGATCTTGTTGATGTGCATAACTGAGGTAGAGAGAGCCTACCTTTTCATGGTTGTTTGATCAATAGAAATTAAAAGTTCCCAAATGCCACGTTATGACCGTGATGTTTTACATATTTGCAGAAATCCATTCTGGTGTATTTTGTGGCTTTTGGCGAATGTGTTCTAATGATCTAAAATTGCGCTGTTACAACTGCCTGTAAACACAGACCAGTTCAAAGTGAAGGATTGCAGGCCCATGTGGCAAATGGCTTGTTTGTATAAAGGTCTACTGTAGTTCTGATTGGCTATAGCGCACCGGTCTGTCTAAACGCACGGCTGCTTTCCCACTTTATATTGCTATATAATTTTCACAAATGCCTTAGTATACGTTCTAATAAAACATTCTAATAATTTGTCAGAATAGTTTTTTAAAAATGTTTTATAAGTGTCATTCTTCCTGGTGTGTGTATATGAACAGATGTGTATAAGATTTCATATTGCTAAAATGCTGTCAGTTCCATTTTAAATGCAACACTGTTTCACACAATCTCCTTCCGTGGCCTCCAACTGCTCTTAAATGCAAGTAAAACTGAATGCATGCTCGTCAACCGATCGCTGCCCGCCCGTCCAGCATCACTACTCTGGATGGTTCTGACTTAGAATATCTGGACAACTACAAATACCTAGGTGTCTGGTTAGACTGTAAACTCTCCTTCCAGAATCACATTAAGCATCTCCAATCCAAAATGAAATCTAGAATCGGCTTCCTATTTCGCAACGAAGCATCCTTACCCTCGTAAAACTGACTATCTTGCCGAACCTTGACTTTGGCGATGTAATTTACAAAATGGCCTCCAACACTCTACTCAGCAAATTGGATGCAGTCTATCACAGTGCCATCCGTTTTGTCACCAAAGCCCCATATACTACCCACCACTGCGACCTGTATGCTCTCGTTGGCTGGCCCTCGCTTCATATTCGTCGCCAAACCCACTGGCTCCAGGTCATCTATAAATCTTTGCTAGGTAAAGCCCCGCCTTATCTCAGCTCATTGGTCACCATAACAACATCCACCCATAGCACGCGCTCCAGCAGGTATATTTCACTGGTCACCCCTAATGCCAATTCCTCCTTTGGCTGCCTTTCTTTACAGTTCTCTGCTGCCAATGACTGGAACAAATTGCAAAAATCACTGAAGCTGGAGTCTCCAGCTATCTCCTTCACTAACTTTAAGCACCAGCTGTCAGAGCAGCTCACAGATCACTGCACCTGAACATAGCCCATTTGTAAATAGCCCATCTAAATCCCTCATCCCCATACTGTTACTTGTTTTATTTTTTTGCTCTTTTGCACCCCAGTATCTCTACTTGCACATATATCACTCCAGTGTTTAATTGCTAAATTGTAATTATTTTGACACTATGGCCTATTTATTGCCTTACCTCCTTTATCTTACTTCATTCGCACACACTGTACATAGAAAAAAGTCTATTGTCTTATTGACTGTAGGATTGTTTATTCCATATGTAACTCTTGTTTGTGTCGCACTGCTTTGCTTTATTTTGGCCAGGTAGCAGTTGTAAATGAGAACTTGTTCTCAACTACCCTACCTGGTTAAATAAAAAACAAGTTATTTTCAAAAAGTTGGCTAATAGCAAGCGCGCTGCAATAAACAGTTCCACTCATCAGAGGATGATTATTTGAAACGTAACTTGTTGAATGTTAGTCTTGAAAAGGGAGAAGCTAACAAATTAGCAACAACATCCTCTTATATAACACCTGCTGCAGCTGCTGCAAACTAGACGACAACAAAAGCTAGCTAGCTACACCGTGGGAAATCTACTGCTCGCTATTGCGCAGTGACCTGTTGGCCTTAAAAAAATTGCAGTTTCTATATGTTTTTGTAAAAACGGTCCCACTCATTAATAAGCCAATGTGATTGGTTGATTTCACTGTCTCTCCAAATTTTGCCCTATTACAGTTGAATGGCAGATGCATTTATCTAGCTTCTGATGGCCTAGCCAATGGCTGACTTAGTTAGCTAGATTTATCTCCGCAGAGACCAGCAAAGAAATCCTGGTTGTATCTTTTTTTTCTCTGCAGCGTTATCCCCCAAAAACTGAAGCGATTAAATCAGAACACCATTGAAATTATTATAATTATTTTATTAATCCTTAGCCTTTCTCTGAAGGTGTAGAAGGCCCGTTGTTCCCCACTGTGTTTGGGTTAGTAATAATTTGTAGAGTGGCTCTATTTTCCCTCAGCATGCCTTTTTTTTCACTATTCTGAATGTCTAAAGAATCCATATGTTCTGAAATATGAACCCCAAAATACTGGACATTTTGACCTCTTATGGTGGTGATTTGACAATTACAATCATGGTCTTGAATTAGACTCACATTTTTCTGGTCTTGACTCTGTCTCGGACACCCTCCGGTCTTGACTCGGACTCGATCCAGTGTTGGTCTTGAATTGGTCTCGCTTTAGGTATTCCCGAACACAACACTGTATTACCTTAATAATCTAAAGTCTCTAAGGAATTAAAGCTAAAGTAATATTTTGATATTGAATAATTTATTATGGGAGACACTTACCTCACCTTTGTCTCGTTTTCCTCTCCATCCCTCCATCTCCAGGTATGGCTTGGGGATGATCTACTATAAGCAGGAGAAATTCAACCTGGCAGAGATTCACTTCAAGAAGGCACTTAGCATCAACCCTCAGAGCTCTGTGCTCCTCTGCCACATCGGAGTGGTGAGTGGCCTGCCACACTCAGTCTATTTCAGCTCACTCAGTCAGATTACTTACAAAAATACTTAATAAATTATATGTATTATTATTGTTACTATTTTCAAAGCCTGTAGTATTTTACATTTGGTACTTGAGTCATATTTCCAATGTTCTTTATGGCACAATAACTCGCTCCATGTTGCCTGTTTCCACACAGGTTCAGCATGCATTGAAGAAGTCTGACCATGCTTTGGAAACCCTGAATAGAGCGATCAACATAGACCCCAAGAACCCTCTATGCAAATTCCACAGGGCCTCCATCCTCTTCGCAAATGAAAAGTACAAGGTAGGTCCATATGGCATTTCACAAGCGAACACTGACTAGCCTACTTTTCAGCACAATTCCTCTTCTTCCATATTAATATTATCATTATTCACTGCATTTTCTACTTATTAAGTCTAAGAAAACTGTTTTTTGTGTGTTCCCTTTTCAGGCGGCTCTACAAGAGCTTGAAGAGCTGAAACAAATAGTGCCCAAAGAGTCCCTTGTTTACTTTTTAATAGGAAAGGTAAGCAAATGTAAACTTTATTTTCTTTGTGGGGATTACGAGGAAAGGAGTCGACTATAAGTGAAGAATTTACTGTCACTTTGATATTCGTACTCAATAATAGACCACTTTACACTCACCTCTCATATCATACAGTCTGACTTTGTGCAATGCACTAGCTATATGTTTTTGACATCAAATTTTATGTCACGCGCCGAATACAACAGGTTTAGATAGACCTTACTGTGAAATGCTTACTTGCAAGCCCTTAACCAACAATGCAGAGTTTTTAAAAAGTAAGAAATGTGTTAAATAAAGGAGAGACAGTAACACAATTAAATAACAATAACGAGGCTATATACAAGGGGTACCGAGTCAATGTGCAGGGGTATGGGTAAGTTGAGGCAGTTTACGAATGTATTCATATGGATGGTGTGTCCTGCTCTAATCATATGCTTTCCTCGCTATTGCTCCCCTCAGGTGTATAAGAAGCTGGGCCAGACACACTTGGCATTGATGAACTTCTCCTGGGCCATGGACCTGGATCCCAAAGGAGCCAACAATCAGATCAAAGAGGCCATAGACAAGAGGTACCTCCCTGACGACGAGGAGCCTGTCACTGAGGACTACCCATATGACTCAGGTACAACCACTGTGACTGCCATGACAGACTGATGCATAGCTATAACCATTTAGTTCCCTGTTAATGACGGCAATGACCTGTACATTTGTTATGAGTTACATGATCATTTAGGAATGCAAATTATTTGACAGAATTAAAATTAAACATTGAGTACTAGTAGTAAGTCATTTTGAGTTAATATACTTCTGAATTTGAATAGTATATGTGAAACACTCCAGAAAGGTGTAGCCAAGTGGTCTACCATTAAAGTACATATTTTAGGGCGAGAATGCCAATATGGTCAAGAAGGAAGCTGAAAAGTCACTGTCAGGAGCCATGCTTTGACCTCTGACCTCCACCTTGTCCCCAGCAGCTGAGGTGGAGGAGTCGCAGGAGAGCAGTATGACCAACGCAGACGACACACAGCTCCACACCGCTGAGAGCGATGAGGTCCTGTAACCCCCCCAGACCCTACCCCTTCACACAGACCCCTCCTTTGGACTTAAAAACCATACCAACCTGGAGCCAACCTCTGGACTCCAGTATTAAAGAGGAAGAGGGAAAAAAAGGAAAACAAACTGCTGCTAATACAGTACCTCCCATTTTTTTTTTTTAATTTTTATTTTTATCATCTGCTATTTCTTGGTTTCGTTTTCTTCTACCCCCAACTCCCACCATCCTCGTCCTTCTCCTGTCATGCCTTAGTCCTCACTGGCTTATCATTATCGTCAGGTCCCATGCAGCCATGTGTGGATGTGTTTTATTTCTTTGGTTTGTTTTTCCTAGAATTCAGCATCACATCGCCCCATCAGTGCTGATTTTGAATGTCCCGCCCCTCATCATTGAAAGACATCATTTTCGCTTCTTTTAGGTTTGGAGCGCTGCGTTCATGCCCACGGAAGAAAAATAAACAACATTCATGGACGTTCATGTCTTAATGTTTAGTTTTTTTAATGTTCTTTTTATCAGCTTTTCCCTGAATAAACACTTGTGTTATAGCCTGTAACTCTTTGGTTCCTCTCTGCTGATTGGTCCGTGAGTAAATGTATGGGAGAGGATTGAGGACAAGCACATTTCTCGCCTTTTCTCCGAGGCGTTGGGACGTCCAAGGTGATCCAACCATGGCTATGGCCCCGTCGAGTCTCATTGAGATCTAGCAATGATCGATGTCTCGATCACAGATAAATAAATAAAAGTGACATATTTAACCATGTTTGTTTTAGAAGTGCCTCTTATTGACAACGATGTGAAAAGCCAGTGGTTCATCCAACCTGTCAACAAGGTTTGATGTGCAGTTCTTTTGATGTGGTTCATCATGAAATATTTCTAGAAACAAATGTGCTAAAATATGATAATCATCCACAGGTTTAGAATGAGTGCCAGTCTGTCTGTGCTATCATGCCAACTACTTGTCATTCATCGTCGTGCCAAACATGTTTGGCTTGACAATGACAGTAATGGAGTTGGAAAGAGCACAAACTGATCTGGGACAAGGCTAACACAGGTTGGTTCTCACTGACCACATTAATACAAGGTATGATGATGGGGATTAAATGCACAGTTTCAATATTTGGATGCATGTGATCCCCTAGAATTAATCACACAAATATCCAGTGTGTTTGGGGAATTTCACATTGATTCTGTGTGTATGTACACAATGTTTCTTGATGTGCTTCTTAACGTACAGTTGGGAAAGGCAAAAATCTCAATGCCACATTCAGAAATATTGCCCCATATCAAGGAGTTGAAATGCCTTTCCTAAAGTTCTGATCATTTTTTTCTAAGGCATAGTGTATGGATACAAGTAACTTAAAATGTGTCCTCTGCACAGCCAGATCAAAATATTATGTTCTCATTTTGCAAGTGCGTTGGGGTCTTAATTTAAAATGTGTTCTGTCTTTGGGGATAATGTCTGTTCGTGTGTGTGTGTGTATATATATATATATATATGTGTATATATATATATATGCTATTCATTTTAAGGATATTTGAAATTATAGAATAAACTACTTTAAACATGTGCTCTATTTGACTGCCTTGTACTCCCCCAAACTGTGAATGTCAGTAAATGTAAGACTTGTTGGCTGCATCTGCCTTTACAAAGACCTGATAAGACAATGTATCTTAGTAGATGCTGATCAGAGCAAATTGGCTAATGATTGGGGGACTGAACAACAGTTTATAGCCTAGTTAAAATTTGAAGTATGGATTTATATCACAAGTCTCATAATTAATTGCATTGAGAACACTAATTATTAGTTCATGATTTATAAGTGGGGGAAACCAAGATTGTTTCAGGACAGGAGATGAAGGAAGATGACTCAGTGGTTCTGACAGTAGTGGGAGGATATTTTTTTTGAGGACCTGGAACAGAGAAGAACTGGGATGAGCATCTGCTGTATCCTTGCCCTCACTGCCATAGCAGGACATTGCATCTGATACAAGCAGGAACTTGGAACCAGTGTATGGAGGTCAGGAAGGTTATTTTAAGGTTAGTCTTATCATGTAGGACAGAAAGACCTCTGCGAGTGGGGGATGACTTTAACTGACAATACACCTAGTCAGGTTTCAGGTCCTCAACAACTGGGCCACTCCACATACACACCATTATCTCTGGATAATGCCATTTTAGTCCAGCAATGTAATATTACACTACAGCAGCCTGAAGAAAAGCCCCTTCAAATGACAGTGATTCAATTGTGACCCAGCATCGGCTTGTCAACACATCTAACACCGTATTAGGTTGCTTAAAAAGCTTCGACTGTTCTCAGTGGCTATTACTAGGTACAAATTATGCTCCGTTTAGCCAATTAATGGGTTCAAATTTGGAGACTAAATACAAAGTAATTTGTGGCAAATGATTTGGTGGAGACCGGGATCATTTGGTCAAATTGACGTTGAAGAGTAATTGGCCAACAATTTAGTCTAACCAAATAATTTTATTTTAAAGTATTGCACAGTTATTGAGCTTGTATATTAATGACGACAACAACTGGTAAACTTCCATTTATTTACTTTCAACTGGACGACCATCCGTGCAGACGAAAAGATAAATAAACCAATCGCCATCGCTGCATAACCAAATTGACGAATCACAGGGCTAGGCAGGCGGGTAATTCCGGTTCAAGACTGGTTGAGTTGTGCAGGTAAGTGAACATGAAGTCTTGACTCTGTCATGTTAAAACTCAGTTTATCTCAGGTAATTTTACAAAACGGATTATATTAGAAGATAAAATGAATAGAGATGGGATTGAAGTGTGTTATATTGTATGTTATTTATTTATTTAATGATCCAGTTTGAAATGCAAAGGTAAAACTGCGAACGTTACTGTGGGGTTGCAGTCAACAGGCCAAATAGTGTATCTAGCTAACGTTAGCTAGCTATCGTTCTTCGGGTGTCGTACAGTAGGCGCACACACTTGCAAAATTATATACACTATATAGTAAATAATAATTGTGATAACATTGAAATATTTACAGTATAATTTCGCACAGTAAGTCAGTGTGTGATATTGTGTATGGTTTGCTACGTTTATAAAGTAGTAATAGATTTTAGCGCAAGGATTGCTAGCAAGTTATGCTAGCCGCGCTAGCTAACTTACTTAGAACAAGGGCCGTGGAGTTTGTTAGCCAGTTCGCTAGCTATTAGCTAGCCAACATAGTTGATTATGGGCTACAGCCCATTTCCACAATAAAATCAGTCAAGCTAACAGAGTATTGAGTCTGAAATCAATCCAGTTTATTCTTAATTTAAAAGACTGTTGGAGATTGTGCCCTAGTCTAGTGTAACTGTAGCTGCACGTAAATGTTCACCAAAATTCAACAAGATAATTTGCAGAATAATTTTAGAATATGGCACAATGCCAGGTCATTCTATAAATAAAGTATGATTGTCATATAGACTCAGAACAACAAAAATAAATCAATGTTCTGTACAAAGTGTTTTTAGACATTCTTTGTAGTGCCATACCAAGTAGGCCTATGTCAGTCATATGATTTATAGGTATATTATTGATTTATAATACAGTTTGTTTGTCTGTGTACAGGTCCTTTGGACAAAGAACTGGAGGGCTTGATTACCTTGTGGAAGTTACAGTGCATTTAAAAAGTATTCAGACCCCTTCACTTTTTCCACATTTTGTTACGTTTGTTATGCCTTGTACTAAAATGTATTAAATCATTTTTTCCTCTCAATCTACACACAATACCCCATAATGACAAAGCGAAAACTGATTTTTAGAAATGTTTGCAAATGTATAAAAAAATAATAATAAACGTACAAAAAAATAGAGTTTCTAAAAACATTTTTTGCTTTGTCATTATGTAGTATTGTGTGTAGATTGAGGGGGGGGGGGGGGCGGGACGATTTAATACATTTTAGAATAAGGCTGTAATGCAACAAAATGTGGAAAAAGTGAAGGGGTCTGAATACTTTCTGAATGCACTGTACCTGGAATACACAGTGGATATTTTTCCCCTAAGGATGGATTTGGTGGGAGGTGAGCTTTGCTGTTGCAAGGTATGTATACACAACATGTGTTTCATGATACAGTATTGATTATGTGTCATCATCATGCATAGAGCTTGGTTTAATAACTTTGGACAGATTGCCAAAGTGCATTGTTCCATAAATGACTATGGTTGACATTTCACTATAATCTGAAATGATGTATCACTATAATATTGTGTCACTGTCTGGCATATCAACCTAAATACTGCTACAGAAATATGGTGCTGTAGTCAGATGCTGACACAGTTGGAGGGGTGGTTTATCCAATATAGGGGGTGTTAACTCTACTAAAGACCACTAGATGGCAGAATATCACATTAGTAGAGTGAACAGTCGCAGAACAGGTGGAATATCAATGGCAGGGATCATAAGGCAGGGGATATGACATCCATATATAGATGTTGATTGTTGTCTGAAACCGTAAGTAGTTTTTCGTTTGCCAAATGAAAGTAACGGGATTTGTAAGTAATATAGTGAAGGATTGTAATTAGATTTGTCCAATGAACCATGGCAGAGTTAGTGCCTACAAAGTGACACCAAAACTATTGCTCTCTATAGGCTACGCGTGTAACTGTAACCAATCTGTTACCTTCAGATCTGCACACAAAAATGGTATAGGGCCAGGGGAAGGGTTTTTTCTTCATATTGGGCTTTGTTGAGAAGGCAAGGGTGTATTCATTGTCTTGCAACAGAAATTGTTTACTGTTTAAGAACCAAACGGAAGCAAACAGAACCAAACGGGGAGAGACCTACCTGAATTTTTCTAGAAGTAACTCTAGTTTTCGTTTGGAGCAAACAATTTCAGAATCGCCTATGTTGCCCATCTGTGCTCTCTGTTGCATTGCAGAAATGGTGTTGTGTTCTTCGGTTCCCCCTGGCCTTACATTAGAATTCTATACAACACCCATATATTTCCTCTATGGGGGGAATGGGACACACTCTTTTAATGACACTTAGATACAAGGTGATTTTCGTAGCAGGTTAGGAAACCATTTTCTCAAACTATTTTCTTAACCTCAATCTCCTAACCTCCTAACCTGCTACATTAATTATCCTAACCTGCTGTGTAAGTTCTCCTAACCTGCTATGAAAGTCACTTTGGTATCGAATTGGTGTGAAAAGAGTGTTTCCCATAGGGGAATTCTTTGACGCACATGCTATCATATTGCAGGGTAGCATCATAGATATTTATAACTAACCGTGTGTCCATGTCCTGGTTATGATCCCATAACCATTCACTTTCTCCAATCCTTCAGAACCACATGTTTTGATTCGGGGTTATAATGAAACTGTATCCATTCCGGCTCTTGCGTGAAATGTAATAACTGCAAGTCACGATTTAATTGAGCCATGATGGAAGACACAGCAATCCAGTTTCAGACATGTAGAAAATGGAACGCTTGACTTTGGCTCCCTCAAGCGGAGACAGGATGAAGTTCCACTAGTGGCGAGTGAGGAATGTCTCCCGCCGCGGCTTTGCTCTCGGGTTCTGTTTGTCAGACTTGAAATCCGAGGGAGAGGAGCGAGCCGCCATTTTCTGTGTGACGCTCTCCCTAAAACGGCAACAATAAAAACGGATTACCAGGGAAAATGCATAACAAGTCGTCGATAAATGGCGTTGGGAAATATGACAAGACCAATTCGATTTGAATTAAACCGCCTTTGCAATAAACTAGGTTGAGCATTAATAATTGCAAAGAGAAGAGAGCAAGCTGACTCGGTTCCTCAACTACTCGTTGTTTCGCCCATTTCGTGATTCCGGGAGCAACACGGGGTTACCCAATTTGGAACGCACGAGACGGATTTTGTGAAGGGGCATTCTCGAATTATTTGTTTTCCCACATATTTTGTTTCCTTGATGAAATTACTATCAAAGTGCGGGATTTGTTTCTAAAAAAAAATTACCCCGGACTCGGCTCCTCATCACGTGGTAGGTTCCTCCTTTTTTTCTTTGTTACTTTTAACTCCGTAGTAAAAAATTACTTTGAAGTCATGCAACATTATTTAACTTGTTAGGTAACCTACACACCAGTCATCTCGCAGTCATAGTAATGCACAACATTTTTGTGATTTTTTTTTTTTAATGTTCCATAGCCGGGTCTACCTTCATTTCAAATCAAAGTTCTAACGTTAGTTACAGACAGTGTAGGTAACGCTAGGTTTGTTACTCTTTTACTGCATTAGCTGAATGTTCTGCTGCCAAGGGTACACAATTATAGTAATCTACAACTAGCCAGTCAAGATGAGCCATGATATTCGTAAATGATGGGAGCGTGCGAGGGAAAATACAGCTGGCGAGACATAATCATAAAACCTTGGTAATAGCATTTAACTGTACCAGATAGAATTGTGTCAGTCAACCCTTATTCACCGAAGCTCTTGATTGAGTATCCAAATTACCCCTAGTCAGTCTACTGGCATAGGCCGTCTAAAAACGTAGTTTGCAAGCTTGCTGTATTGCCCACTATATAATGCATCTCTGCGCCACCGCATTCTAAACTTAATCGTGCATAATGTACACACCCAGGCAATTCTATCGAATGATCGCAATGGTGTGAGAGAGGAACCATTTTCGCAATCCTTCAACGTTAACCTAGAAAATGCGTTGTCGCATAGATTACATTGTAAAAATGTTGGATACATTTCCAATTTAGTAATTTATGGCGAGGTTTTCATAATGGCGCAGCCACTGGCAGTTGCAGGCGCCACGTTTTCTACTAATTATTTGAGCAAAATAATTTCATTTCTTTAGCAGAAACCAACCAAGCTAGTTTGCTAAATAATTGTAAAATTTCAATTTCGCCTAAATTGTGATTTAGCGATATACACAAGCCGCTAGAAAAAACAATGAACAATATAATCATTGTATTCATTATCAACACATCAAGGTTTTGCCATGTATGAGCTCAACCGTCTCCTATGTGCTTGTATACTGTCTAACGTCAGTGCAGATACTGTCATTTTGTCCCATCCCTTTATCAACCAGGAACTGTGTTCATGTGAATCCCTTTAATTGCACACTAACCTGCTCAATCCCTGGTTAGTCTGTTACAAGAGCTGTAGGTTTTCTATTATATAATGTGTTATGATGCAAGGATATGCAACTTATGTGATCTCAGGACTTCAATGCTGTCATTTTCTGATGTGTGAACTTGCTCCAAGATCAAATAATCTCACCAATGTTCATCTTGTGGTGAGGGGGAGTTTATGTTCCTGATGATTGTTTGCTGTCATTATGGGTGGGTACTCTACACTACAGTACACTCTTGGTGTAGCTGAGATAGTGAGGCCTTGACTGTTGTGCTCTGCTGCTGTACTGGGGCCTCTGCAGATTGCAAATCCATTGACTGAATTTCAAGAGAGCTCGGTGTCTGGGTGACGTGCTTTTTGGGAAATGCTTTCAGGAGGTTAAATACACATAAGTGGGACTAGCCCTGACTGTGGAGCGTAGAGAGAAAAAAGCCTACTGATTACACATATTGGCCAGAGAGGGTCCCCCATGCCCCTGTCCCCATTGCAGCCCACATGTTGGAGTCAGAGACATTTTATGAATTGAGGGTGATGAGTGCCTTGCCTGCTGCCGAGTTGGACCGATGGCTCGGCAAGCTCAGGCCTGGCTCCATGTTATACCCAATTTAATGGGTATAACATTAAATTGGGTATAACATTGACCCTGTAAATCTGGGTGGAATCTTATCAGCCCTCTTCCAGACGTATGTGTGTGGTATTGGAGCAACCCTAGGAGGCTAACACAACAAGTATCTAGTTTATGAATTTGGAGGCCGTTGGTTGACCCAGAGGAGGGTACTCAATAACATGAATGGAAAACAGCATGGATAAAAGCCACCCACTTAGCTTTTGTCCTTCCCAGCAATGATATCCTTATTTTAGGGGCACAGTGCCCCACTTTAATCAGTTTTCCAGGGCATTCCACTCCAAGAAAATTGGCTCATTGTTGCAAATGTTAGATACTGCCAGTACCAACTGAAAGTTTGAAATTATTATGGTTTGCTGTTTGCATTTTACGTAAGAAATGTTACATTGTGCAAGACCATATTGTGGACTAAGAAATAGTCCTGCTGTAAGTTATTACAAAGATATGTGTATACATTCTTGTCCTTGATTTAGGCTATCCTAGCACCTAGCCACTTGGAGCATATGGCAATTTCCTCAGCCAATATTCTAGATCCTTCTATGTCCTAATTTTGCATCTAACCAATCAATATAGAGGCCAAGTTGCCAGGAAACCAGGAAACAAACAATAGAGGTATGGCTGTAGGCTGCAGACCATAATGTGCATAAAGAAACATCTGTTTCTCTGGTTAGGCCTAAATGTAGGCCTATTTCAGATGATTATGCAAATCTATATGTACGGATCTGCGGTGTGTTTTCATAGGTGGACTGGGTTTGGGATTTATCCTGTCAGATTATTGAGTTGGCGAGTTGAAAGCAGAACCTGTTGGTATTACTGATGTTATTACTTGGTATTGTTCAGACCCCCTCAGGCGGTTAATGTCTGGCTTCTCTGAAGACTTCAGCTCATGATGAAATAATCTGCTCCAGTCAGACACTTGAAATTTGTCTGAGCAATCACAGCTTTATTCATACTTCTAAATGATCTGCTATTGTGGTTTTCTGTAGAAGCAGTTGTTGTCGCTCATGTTTTTGGGTTGCAGGTATTGTACAACTTGATTTGGCATATACTCGAGCTGTCGCTTATGTGGAGACACACTAGTCTCTTTCCTGGAATCCTGACTGGAGGAAGAGCTGAAGGGTGACATTTGGCTCACTAAAACAACACCGTTGCTGGCTGTTTTGATAGTGCAAGCCTAGTCTGCCAAGGCCAAGTACACTCAAACGCACCCACCCTCCTGTTTCATGCCCTCAAGCCAACATCCCCTCCCTCCACCTCAATCCATCTCTCCCCCATCTCAATCCAAGGGGCAGTGCCTCCCTCTGAACTTAACCTTGCTCAGAACACACCTGAAACAATCCCTTCGTTCACTCTCCTCCCAGAATGCTCCATTCCTGAAAGTATTTTTACCTTCCCCGCCCCCTCACATAAGAGAAACATGGACCAGCCAGCCACGTGGGAGAGGCATGAAAAATAAATCAACCCCATTCAACTATGTACATGTCCTGAAGAGAAACCAGAGGAGAAAAGTACTTACAAATCCCCAAATAAACTTTGATGAAAAAGGGAGGGGGAAAAAGATGGGCTAAGGACAAGGGAAATGTGCTAATTTACCAGACTCCTGCCTGAACTTGTCATGGCTCCTCAGTAGGATGTTAAAGGCCAACGTGTTTCATCCCTCCAGGCCTAACTTCAGACAAGTGAGTTGCCCAGATCCTAGAGGTCAGGACAGGGTCGAGAGGAAGCCTGACCACTGGTAGGCTCAGCAGGGAGTGGCTCGACTGACACACGGGCCCCCATTCGCTCCTGTGCTGAAGCCACCAAACCAGTCTAGAAGTGGAACCATATGCATCATATATCATTGGGTGAATTGTGGAACACAGAAACACACCACTGTTTTGCTGGTTCCTCAGAGTTACTTCTCTCTATGCCAGTTAGCCTATTCAGACACTAGATTTTTTTTTTTTTTTTAAACCCTAGGGTCAACTAATTGCCCCAGCTTGGTAGTACCTCAGACAGCTGGTTGAAATCTCGTTTGAGATTAGAGGAACAGAGGAAACTTTGAATTCTTTTCAGACCCAATTGTGTTTTTCCCATTTTCTGTTGTGTATTTCTATAGCTTTTTTCCCCTTCTCGTGGAGAAACCTGAACGATTAAGAGACTTCAAAGGCAGAAACCACTGGCACAGTGTTTACAAAACCAGGTGCGCTGTACTGTGTATGAGGAGAGGAGTGAGTATACCCACGGGTTGAACCCGACCAATAGTCTAAAGTTCAGTGTGCTGTGGCCTGTGCTCCCTGATGGCCTAATGGCCCAATTAAAAGTGCACACAACTACTTGCTTCCCTTCCTCTCTGGGTCGTTCCACATGATTTCAATCACTTTTTGACTACACCCCTTTTGATTTGAACGAAAATGTATCTTGGCCTAGGTATTTGCCGATTGTAGAAGTAGGGTTGGGCGACATGGCCAAAAAGATCATATCAAGGTATAAAAACAATTGTATGGCATTTGACAGTATTGTATGTTTTTGAATAATACAAGTTCTAAATGTGCTTTATGAGTATTGTGTGGCTGGCATTATCAGGCTGTATTGCTAATTTTGTTTGCTCTGACTCAGTACATTTATTAGCTAGCTAGCGATTAGCATTAAGTGGCTAACAAGATTTAGGCTAAGAAAAGACAAACTAGCTGTTTGCAGATGTAAGAAACACAAACTAATAGTATAATTATAGAACACTAGTGGATTTATATTAAGGACCAAAGTGAAAACAGCATCATTGTCATCAACATTGTTGCTTGTGCTGCATTGTCCATGCAGACTGAACGCAAGTGTCTCGATGTTGAGGTAACAACAAATGTGCTCCTTCAGTGACGGGGCGGTGCTAGGTCTGTGTGGAAAGCAGCATGGAGAGCAAACTGAGAAAGATTACTGAAGTAGCGAAGTAAACTATAAAAATGAACGTTACACACGGCGTATCACATTTTAACAAACCATGTGAGCGGAGCGAGGAGCTGAGCGTTCCCAATTTGACTGGAGCATGGAGCGAGATACCCAAAGGCTGGCGCATCGGCCTTCTCGCCCGCTCCAATTTCTCTTCAGAAGCGCTCATTTCACGAGCTCCGGGCATGCCCACCCGAGCATGCATTTGTAGTCTACTTGTAGCTTTAGCTACTGTCATGGAGTTCGCAAAAGATTTTCATAAAGAAACAAATAAAACACAGGTGCTAAATCAAGGTGACTTATAAAGGTGAGGGCCAAGCGAATCTGAAAATACACTAACCCAAAAGCATGATGGTGTACTTACTACGTGCACATGCTAAAAGAAAGGAATGAGGTGGGTAGATAACGAAGTGTATCATTGTAGCAAAGTATTTATAAACAAAAAATCGGATCTCTTAAACGTTTCGTTCATTTTCGTTATATTAGCTATACAATAGGCCATAATTGATTTTGGCCCAATAGGCCTGGCATATTCCCACATTCAAGGAGGTTTCCATTTTGATTGGGTTATTTTGCCTCAAAACCTTTAGGCCTACCTATAGAAAAAAAAAAAACAACTCTGCATCTCCGCCCAGCCTGATAAGAGTGGCCAAAAGGGTAATTCGCATCCCCAGCGGCTCTGCAAGTCTGGAGAGGATATTCTCCGCTGCTGGCCGGCTCTCCAGGCACCATCGCATGAGCCTGAAACCACAGACTGGCCAAACTCTTGTTTCAAAAAATAAATTACATTTTTTCTTTTAATTTGTATTTAATTCTAGTCACAGCCTGTATGTGCAAGTTATAGACTAAGGCCACACAAAATTGATTCACTGTTTAACGGATTTTCCTACCAGAAAAGTGAGGCGAGTGAGCATTTCAATTTTTATTTTTTATATCATTAGATGGATAAGGAATAACAGTACTTTACCACATTGACCTAGGCTAAATGGACATGAACAATAAGTGATTATTATTAATACACAAATTAACAATGAACATTATTCACATAGAATATTGCATTGTATTATACATCCTATCATATTAAAAAAATTATATAAAAAAAAAAGTATGTATGAATGTATTATCGGTTCATTAATCTACTTCATTGTATAGCCTAACAAATTCAAGAATGATTGACAATTAATAATTGTAATCAAATTAAAATGTTGATGCATAATAATGAGTTAATTACCTAAATGCATCTTTATAGCCTAGGCATTAACAAAATATTCATACAAATATGATTAGGCCTCTCATAGACAAGGCCTTTTAGAAAGAGGGTCAATCAAGTTAGGTCTGCCACATGAATGTAGCATTGGGGGAAAAAATACATAATTCCAGCATAACCTTTAATCATCATCAAAAAAAGTTGTTTATAACATATACAATTAAAAGCATCAATCTAAATAGAGCAAGCTTGACTAAATTCGAGCCCAGTTACTTTGCTCACTGCATCCTCCTTCGATTGTCTCGTCTGGCTTCCACAAAAAGCCCCCACCTGCTGATCTGCACGAAGTGTGTGAATGCCACTGGCGATGTACTTTGCTGGACATGCTAGCTCTTCTCGGCGGCGCAGCATCACTTGAAACGCATTCCGTCGTGGTATTATCGGTTGGCCTACTGGTAGTACTGGTAAAATGCAGTTAGATTAAACAACTCCTTTGTAAGATAAATGTTTTAGGGTAATTAACACTTCTCAGTTAGCAGGCTCAAGCAAGCTAAAACCCACATGGTAGAAAAAACTAACTAGCAGAAATTAACAAGTTAGAAATGATTAAACACACTTTGCTGTAGGCTACTATTTACTAGTTAACATAATATCATGTATGTCATATAAAATATATTCACCCCACCCAGTATTGTAATCAAAACTTACCAGAAAGTATGTAGTCCTTGGCTCAGACAGTGTAGTAATGTGGGCTCAATAGCATCTCATTAGTGTGCAAGATCTTGAGAATCAGCTGTACATGTGATGGGAAAATGGGGATAGTGTAACCAAAATATGCCACAAGACCTAGAATTGCCTTATGTATCCCACAAAAAAAGGTTCACTGTTATAAGCTAACTTTTTTTGTTGATGAATTTAAGAAAAATTCCCGGGCTTAACTTACCATGGGAAATTTCCGAATATTTCCCGGAAGGTTTCCGACTCCTTGCAACCCTAGTGCCTGATCCTTATTGTGGCTAGCTTCACAACACATAACCCGGTCCGGTCGAGCCTCACTAGCCAGATGAAGCTAGCTGGCTGCTTATAACGTTCGCTTTGGGCAACAGGGTTAAGTAGCTGGCTAGCTATTTATTTTCATGAACTGAAGTTCAATTTCAATAGGTGAACAACAAGTGGCAACGTAGCTAATACTTACTCACACGGATTCCTAAGTCATTGTCTAGAATAATGAAAATGACTGCAGTTTCTACTGGTCATTGTTTTCAGGCTGGTTGTATTTGTGCTAGCTAGGTACCAAGCTAAAGCTAGCTACCCCAGAAGTTGTGGTCAAACAAATTATGCTTTATTACCATTGCGATATTGTAAACGCATCGTTCGTGGCCACTGTTTGCTTGTTTGCAGACATTTTTTGTACAGCTTACACAGTCCTACTGTATCTTTTTTGACATGCAAAGACCCAAACGGAATGTATGTCGTGAAGCTAAGCTATGTCGTGAAGCTAATAGCAGTGACGCTATTACTGTGTAACTCCGGCAGGGCAACATCTGAAAAATAGCACACTTGGTAATGTGTACCGGTGCTCGACCAGTGGGCGAAAGCCAACATCACCCACGACAGAGAACAGTTGATTGTCAAGGGCAATGAATTCCATTATCTTGGCTTTAATGGATTTCACCTTTGAGTTGTCTCGCTGAAATTTTCTTGCTCTTTCAAATGACTGCTCAACTTGTTGACTGCTTGATCCACACAACAGACATTGTGGGCTAGGTTAGGAGTGCTGTGTAGCACTTGTAGCGCAACATTTTTACGTAGCGTCATTACGTCATGTACCTACGTTATATAGGTATGCACGTCAGCTTTGACATCGGTTTTGCACGTCGGCATTAGTCTAGACATCGGCCGATACTAATGTTGGCATTATTAGCTAATATCGGCCGATTCCGATATGTTCACCGATATTTCGTGCATCCCTATAAATTACATTGCTGTTTTGTCTATTAATCGCTTCTGATAGATCTAAAAATGATGCAATACCATGAATTTAACCAACTTTGTTTTATGAGGGATGTCCCACGTTTAACCTGGACACATAAATAGTAGAAATTTGCGCAGGCTTCAGCCATGTTCATTTCTTACATTCACCATTCCATGTTTATTCAAATACTTTTCATTCAAATCCGTATGGTTTGGTTTCAAAACTTAAACCAATTGGTAGGTCCAGGTAGTCACAAAAATAGATGGGTGTTGGTTAAATTGTGATTTTAATGAATGATGCGAATTTGGAGCGGGAGTTTACTTTCTTTCTTGACCGCGGAGCAGTTTTTAGCGTTGAGCATTGCTCCATGAGCTTCCAACAGCTGAACTACTCTCACACACACACTCGGTGCTCCTTTTCCTGTAGTCCACAATCATCTCCTCCCTCAACGTAACCAAGACTAAGGAGATGATTGTGGACTATAGGAAAAGGAGCACCGAGCACGCCCCCACTCTTATCGATGGGGCTGTAGTGGAGCAGGTTGAGAGCTTCAAGTTCCTTGGTGTCCACATCAACAACAAACTAGAATGGTCCAAACGCATCCAGACAGTCGTGAAGAGGGCACGACAAAGCCTATTCCCCCTTAGGAGGCTTGGGTCCTGAGATTTGGCATGGGTCCTGAGATCCTCAAAAGGTTCAACAGCTGCAACATCGAGAGCATCCTGACCGGTTGCGTCATTGCCTGGTATGGCAATTGCTCAGCCTCCGACCGCAAGGCACTTCAGAGGGTAGTGCGTACGGCCCAGTACATCACTGGGGCAAAGCTGCCTGCCATCCAGGACCTCTACACCAGGCGGTGTCAGAGGAAGGCCCTAAAAAGACCCCAGCCATAGACTGTTCTCTCTACTACCGCATGGCAAGCGGTACCGGAGTGCCAAGTCTAGGACAAAAAGGCTTCTCAACAGTTTTTACCCCCAAGCCATAAGACTCCTGAACAGGTAACCAAATGGTTACCCGGACTATTTGCGTTGTATGCCCCCCCCAACCCCTCTTTTACACTGCTGCTACTCTGTTTATCTTATATGCATAGTCACTTTAACTATACATTCATGTACATACTACCTCAATTGGGCCGACCAGCCAGTGCTCCCGCACATTGGCTAACCGGGCTATCTGTCCCACCACCCGCCAACCCCTCTTTTTATGCTACTGCTACTCTCTGTTCATCATATATGCATAGTCACTTTAACCATACCTACATGTACATACTGCCTCAATAAGCCTGACTAACCGGTGTCTGTATAATAGCCTTGCTGCTGTTATTTTCAGATGTCTTTTTACTGTTTTATTTGTTTACTTACCTACACACTCACACCTTTTTTTCGCACTATTGGTTAGAGCCTGTAAGTAAGCATTTCACTGTAAGGTCTACACCTGTTGTATTCGGCGCACGTGACAAATAAACTTTGATTTGATTTTGATTTCACACACAGTCATTATCAGTGTATCCTGGGAACTTTGATCCGGACACATTAACTGCTGCGTGCAGGAGAAATCCTTATCGCTTTCAAGGGCTGGGTTTAATGTGAGTTGGTGGATGGTTCCCACGGATGGCAGAGAAAGGTTATGACCTTCAGCTGCCATCCGAGTAGCTGCAGAGTCTGATGGATTTACCTGGTACTGGACCAAGTGAGGGAGAATCATTGATGTTTCTCAGTCAATAGGTAGGATATTGTTTTGTTGTAAAAAAAAAATATATATATATATATATATAATATTTATGTATGTATAATATATATATATATGTGTATATGTATGTATA
Organism: Salmo trutta; assembly: GCF_901001165.1. NCBI lineage: Eukaryota > Metazoa > Chordata > Actinopteri > Salmoniformes > Salmonidae > Salmo > Salmo trutta. The sequence goes on from NC_042957.1 coordinate 43,281,455, forward strand.
TGTGTATATGTATGTATTATATATATATATATATATATATATATATATATATATAATGTGTATTATATATGTATAATATATATGTATTATATATATGTGTGTGTGTGTGTGTGTATATATATATATATATATATATATATAAGGTAATATATAGCAAAGGTAATAACATTTTTCTTATAGTAAATCTGACTTTGGTGAGTGCTAAACTTGCTGGGTGTCTAAATAGCTAGCCCTGTGATGCCGGGCTATCTAGTTAGAATATTGCAAAATATGCTTTCACCGAAAAGCTATTTTAAAATCGGACATATCGAGTGCATAGAGGAGTTCTGTATCTATAATTCTTAAAATAATTATGTTTTTTGTGAACGTTTATCGTGAGTAATTTAGTAAATTTGTACGGCCTTTTTCAACCAGAGCTTCAATAATATTCAAGGCGGACGAGTGCATTGTCTTACTAAACGTTTCGAAAGGGGAGGGTAGCCGCGTCATAGTGGTAATGGCCCTCCCCCTGTGACCAACTTCCCAAACCTCTCTTTGGGTCAGTTTCTACCATAGAAGACTCAAACCACTTTGTAAAGACTGTCGACATCTAGTGGAAGCCTTAGGAAGTGCTAAATGATTAAGTCCCTGTGTGTTTCAATGGCAAAGGTTTGAAGTGATTCCACACATCAGATTTCCATTTCCTGTTAGGATTTGTCTCAGGGTTTTGACTGCCATATGAGTTCTGTTATACTCACAGACACCATTCAAACAGTTTTAGAAACTTTAGAGTGTTTTTCTATCCAAATCTACTAATTATATGCATATTCTAGTTACTGGGCAGGAGTAGTAACCAGATTAAATCGGGTACGTTTTTTATCCGGCCGTGCAAATACTGCCCCCTATCCCCAACAGGTTAACCTTTTACGGCTAGGGGTTCCGTTAGCGGAACGTTTCCACAACATCCGGTGAAATGGCAGAGCGCGAAATTCAAAAAAATGTATTAGAAGTATTTAACTTTTCATACATTCACAAGTGCAAAACACCAAATTAAAGCTTAACTTCTTGTTAATCTAGCCACCGTGTCAGATTTCAAAAAGGCTTTACAGCGAAAGCAAACCATGCTATTATCTGAGGACAGCACCCCATCAAACAAACACATGACAATTATAATTCAACCCGCCAGGCGCGACACACAACCCAGAAGTAACGATATAATTCATGCCTTACCTTTGAAGATCTTCTGTTGGCACTCCAATATGTCCCATAAACATCATAAATGGTCCTTTTGTTCGATAATGGTGGTGACAGAGTAAAGAGGCTCAGAGAGAATACCACCGACTCACATGTCCACAGCCTCTAGTAGAGTACTTTTGCAAGTTTTAACCCCACGGTCTGTGTCGGCAGTTTTGTTGAGCAGGCTTTTCGATGCCATCACAGAGGGTATGATGTCTGCTGTAGACGCAGTTGGTGAGCTTATTTCTCGAGTCAGTTGTTCGAATGGAGCTAGGAGTGTGTTCATGTTTCAAACATGTTCTCAAATGCCATTGACATGGCAGCAGCGGTATGAGAACCAGCACATTCTAGGGCATGCAATACGGCTTTCCTCAGTACGAAATCCTCGTCGACCCACTGTGCTGTCAGACTCCGCATGCTCATGGGGCTGACATGGCTGGTCCAAATGTCAGTTGTGAAGCTAATAGCAGTGACGCCCATAGCAGGTAGCTAATGGATGTGCTTTTCAACAATGCTGTGTAACTCTGGTAGGGCAACATCTGAAAAGTAGCGCCCTACTTGGTAGTGTGTACCGGGGCTCAAGGTGCTCAACCAGTCGGCGAAAGCCAACGTCATCCATGACAGAGCACGGTTGGTTGTCAAGGGCAATGAATTCCATTTTCTTGCCGTTAATGGATTTCACCTTTGAGTTGTCTCACTGAAACTTTCTTACTCTTTCAAGTAGTTGTTGGATGTGTGCGCTTATTTGTTTTCAGCTTTTCTAAGTATGAATGTCTGGGAGTGATGCACTTTGAAATTAGTAATTAGGTTTGTGGTATTGAAATATTTCACTTTCTCCCCTCTGGAAATAATAGCAACAGAAACGTTGCAAATGGCCTTTTTGTTATCTTCCTTTGGAACTTCACAATAGATCCACATAGTAGGCTAGGTTAGAATGCTGTGTTGCATGTGTAGCGCAGTATTATTCGTAGCGTCATTACGTTATCTACCTACGTTATATAGGTATGCACGTCAGCTTTGACATTGATTTTGCACATTGCCGTTAAACTAGACATCGGGCCGATGTTGGCATTTTTAGCTAATATCGCCGAATCCGATATGCTTACTGATATATTGTTCATCCCTAATATATATTATAGGATACTTAGTTATTTGGGTGATTAGCTCCCAGCCATGAAACAAAACAACAGAAGCACTTTTAAAATGGCTACTGCAGATTTATTTTGCTGTACATGTGCTCGTACTTAACTTCTATTTATATTTGCAAATGCAAGTGACATGCTTGCACTGTGGAGCCCAGACCACCCACCTACATTGCTGGTGAAACGGACATCTTACCCGCCAATGCCAAAATCAACTCAAATTTGGCGGTGTTAATTTTAGGCCCTGTTTCTTGCACACCCAACAATCCTTTCGATGTCATTCTGCTAGTCTTCCAAACGTACTCAGAGGGGCAATTCCACGGTAACGGAATTACGCTGAGACTCAGCTTTTTCACTTGATAGTTTATGCCAAACAAAAACCATTGATTTTAAAAGTAACAAACCCTATGACTCTGCACAATGACTACTTTTTAACAATTTACACTGAACATTCTACAAAAACACATTTATTGGAAGAACTGTGCAGATGCAAAGTTTGGTTACAGAATTTCGGTAAAATCTCCCACAGTTATGTGACCACAATTTCTAAAAAATATCTGGTCTGAATTAAGATTCAAAGATGACTGCAGAAAGAATGGGGTGTCAGCCATAAGATGAAATATAAATATATATACACTGCTCAAAAAAATAAAGGGAACACTTAAACAACACAATGTAACTCCAAGTCAATCACACTTCTGTGAAATCAAACTGTCCACTTAGGAAGCAACACTGATTGACAATAAATTTCACATGCTGTTGTGCAAATGGAATAGACAACAGGTGTAAATTATAGGCAATTAGCAAGACACCCCCAATAAAGGAGTGGTTCTGCAGGTGGGGACCACAGACCACTTCTCAGTTCCTATGCTTCCTGGCTGATGTTTTGGTCACTTTTGAATGCTGGCGGTGCTTTCACTCTAGTGGTAGCATGAGACGGAGTCTACAACCCACACAAGTGGCTCAGGTAGTGCAGCTCATCCAGGATGGCACATCAATGCGAGCTGTGGCAAGAAGGTTTGCTGTGTCTGTCAGCGTAGTGTCCAGAGCATGGAGGCGCTACCAGGAGACAGGCCAGTACATCAGGAGACGTGGAGGAGGCCGTAGGAGGGCAACAACCCAGCAGCAGGCCCGCTACCTCCGCCTTTGTGCAAGGAGGAGCAGGAGAAGCACTGCCAGAGCCCTGCAAAATGACCTCCAGCAGGCCACAAATGTGCATGTGTCTGCTCAAACGGTCAGAAACAGACTCCATGAGGGTGGTATGAGGGCCCGACGTCCACAGGTGGGGGTTGTGCTTACAGCCCAACACCGTGCAGGACGTTTGGCATTTGCCAGAGAACACCAAGATTGGAAAATTCGCCACTGGCGCCCTGTGCTCTTCACAGATGAAAGCAGGTTCACACTGAGCACGTGACAGACGTGACAGAGTCTGGAGACGCCGTGGAGAACATTCTGCTGTCAGTCATGGTGTGGGGTGGCATTTCTTTGGGGGGGCCGCACAGCCCTCCATGTGCTCGCCAGAGGTAGCCTGACTGCCATTAGGTACTGAGATGAGATCCTCAGACCCCTTGTGAGACCATATGCTGGTGCGGTTGGCCCTGGGTTCCTCCTAATGCAAGACAATATTAGACCTCATGTGGCTGGAGTGTGTCAGCAGTTCATGCAAGAGGAAGGCATTGATGCTATGGACTGGCTCGCCCGTTCCCCAGACCTGAATCCAATTGATCACATCTGGGACATAATGTCTCGCTCCATCCACCAACGCCACATTGCACCACAGACTGTCCAGGAGTTGGTGGATGCTGTGGTCCAGGTCTGGGAGGAGATCCCTCAGGAGACCATCCGCCACCTCATCAGGAGCATGCCCAGGCGTTGTAGGGAGGTCATACAGGCACGTGGAGGCCACACACACTACTGAGCCTCATTTTGACTTGTTTTAAGGACATTACATCAAAGTTGGATCAGCCTGTAGTGTGGTTTTCCACTTTAATTTTGAGTGTGACTCCAAATCCAGACCTCCATGGGTTGATAAATTGGATTTCCATTGATTATTTTTGTGTGATTTTGTTGTCAGCACATTCAACTATGTAAAGAAAAAAGTATTTAATAAGATTATTTCTTTCATTCAGATCTAGGATGAGTTGTTTAACTTCTTGGGGCTATGTGGGACTTTAGCGTGCCACCCGTGGCGCACCCTATCAACAGCAGGTGCATTTCAAGAGCGGCAAATTTGAAACCAAATAAATTTCAAATTTCTCAAACATACAACAATCTTACACCCTTTGAAAGATAAGCATCTCCTTAATCTAACCACGTTGTCCGATTTCAAAAAGGTTTTACGGCGAAAGCATAAAGTTATGTTAGGAGAGTACATTGACAATAGCTGTGTGTAATGTATTGTCAATTCAAAGACAGGCGTCACCAAAACCATAAAATCAGCTAAAATGATGCACTAACCTTTTACAATCTCCATCAGATGACACTCCTAGGACATTATGTTAGACAATGCATGCATTTTTAGTTCTATCAAGTTCATATTTATATCCAAAAACAGCGTTTTACTATGGCGTTGATGTTCAGGAAATCGTTTCCCTCCAATAACCGGCAGTCAAGTCATCACAACAAAATAATTAATTAATATTAGAAAACATTGGTAAAATATTATATTGTCATTCAAAGAATTATAGATTTACATCTCTTGAACGCAATCGACTTGCCAGATTTAAAAATAACCTTACTGGGAAATCACACTTTGCAATAATCTGAGCACTGCGCCCAGAAAAATACGCTTTGCGATACAGACTAACCGCCATGTTGGAGAGATCTAAAATCGAAAATACTATGTAAATAATCCATTACCTTTTGATTGTCTTCATCAGATGTCACTTCCAGGAATCCCAGGTCCATAACGAATGTAGTTTTGTTCAAAAAAGCTCATCATTTATGTCCAAAAAGCTCCGTGTTGTTAGCACATGATCTAAGCCAGCCGGACTTCACTTCACGAACGGAAAAAATATATTTACGTTCGTTCAAACATGTCAAACGTTGTATCGCATAAATCATTAGTGCCTTTTTTAACCAGAACATGAATAAAATTCAAGGCGGACGATTGGGTTCTCTTTTAAAACGTATTGGAACGAGAGTACCCAACATCAACTCGCACGCCAGGTGTCTAATGGGCCATCACCGTTCCAAGGCTCTTGTTCGGTCAGATCTCACAGTATAAGACTCAAAACACTTTGTAAAGGCTGGTGACATCTAGTGGAAGCAATAGGAAGTGCCATTCCTCAGCCCCTTTGTTTTTCAATGGCATAGGCTTAAAGTCAATTCAACACATCAGGTATCCACTTCCTGTCAGAATCTGTCTCAGGGTTTTGCCTGCCAAATGAGTTCTGTTATACTCACAGACACCATTCAAACAGTTTTAGAAACTTTAGGGTGTTTTCTATCCATATATAATATGTATATGCATATTCTAGTTACTGGGTAGGATTAGTAACCAGATTAAATCGGGTACATTTTTTTATCCAGCCGTGAAAATACTGCCCCCTATACCATAACAGGTTAAGTGTTCCCTTTATTTTTTTGAGCAGTGTATATATATATATATATATATATATATATATATATATATATATAGATAGATAGATAGATATATATATATATATATATATATATATATATATATATATATATATATATATATATATATATATATATATAGAGATATATATATATATATATATATATATATATATATATATATATATATATATATAGAGATATAGATAGATAGATTAAGTGGATTTACACGCCGTAACAGAATTTCATCATGGATCCCTAATCTGTACTACACAGAAATGCATAATTATGGATATAAATGTTTTTCTCGTCATGGTGATGTATCCTAAATAGGTACTAGGCCTACAGAAATGTATAATTATGTAATATCCGCCTTTGCATATTATTCTACACACTGGCTAATATTTTAATGATCTCCGCCCCCAAACAAGACCAAATTTGGTTGGACTGGACCAAATCTGAACCAATCATAGACGTCTATGTTTCACAAGTTTGGACATCATAGTACAGTAGAGTACAGCACAGAAGAGTTTAGTGGAGTATAGTACAATACAGTAAATTATAATATACTCAACTCTAGAGTACTGTGCCAAACAGGACTGTACTGAACTATACTCAACTTTAAAAAAAAAAAGAAAAAAAGTATCTTTACTGTACGGTGCTCTTCACACTTGTAAAACATAAATGTCTATGATTGGTTTAGATTTGAACCAATCATGGATGTCTATGTATGAGCCGGACTGGAACAAAAATAAACATCTGTGGACGTTGAAATTAATGCCGGTCCAGATCGTATCAAAAACGCATTCTCTGGACGTTGAAATCAAGGCCAGGGCCGACTGACCTAATTTACTTTTCAACTTCCATTGACGTCCAGTGTTGGTTGGTGCTCAGATGCGAGTTACACAAGCCCCCTCTCTTTCCATTTATTGTATGTGTGTGAGAGAGACACCAAGGAGGGCCTACAGCAGCACCTAGATCTTCTGTCAGACCTGGGCCCTGACAGTAAATCTCAGTAAGACAAAAAATAATGGTGTTCCAAAAAAAGGTCCAGTTGCCAGGACCACAAATAAAAATTCCGTCTAGGCACCATTGTCCTAGAGCACACAAACTACACCTACCTAGGCCTAAACATCAGCACCACCGGTAACTTCCACAAAGCTGTGAACGATCTGAGACAAGGTAAGAAGGGCCTTCTACGCCATCAAAAATAACATAAATTCGACATCCCAATTAGGATCTGTCTAAAAATACTTGAATCAGTTATAGAACCCATTGCCCTTTATGGTTGAGATCTTATAACCAAGAATTCACAAAATGGGACAAACACCTAATTGAGACTCTGCAAAAACATCCCCCCCGTGGACAACGTCAATCGGCAAATAATGCATGCAGAGCAGAAGTAGGCCGATACCCAATAATGATCAAAATCCAGAAAAGAGCCGTTTAAATTCTACAACAACTTAAAAGGAAGCGATTCCCAAGCCTTCCATAACAAAGCCATCACCTACAGAGAGATTAACCTAGAGAAGAATCCCCTAAGCAAGTGGGTCATGGGGCTCTGTTCACAAACAGAGCCCCAGGACAGCAACACAATTAGACCCAACCAAATCATGAGAAAACAGAAAGATAATTACTTGACATATTACTCTGTTTTTTATTAAATTCTTTCCAAACTGGAATGATATTTGGCCCTGAAAGAGGGTACACAGTGGCAGAATACCTGACCACTGTGACTGACCCAAAATTTAAGGAAAGAGACATATATTTCCCTCGATTACACAGACCCACAAAGAATTCGAAAACAAATCAAATGTTGATAAACTCCCGTATTTATTGGGTGGAATACCGCAGTGTGCCATCACAGCAGCAAGATTTTGTCACCTGTTGCTACAAGAAAAGGGCAACCAGTGAAGAACCAACACCATTGTAAATACAACCTATAGTTGTATTTATTTATTTTCCCTTTTGTACATGAACTATTTGCCCTGTTATAACACTATACGTAGCCATATGACATTTTGAAATATCTCTATTCCTTTGAAACTTTTGAGTTTACTGTTAATATTAGATTGTTTAGTTCACTTTTGATTGTATTTGAGAGAGCGAGAGGGAGAAATCCAGCTTTGACCACCAGCCAACAATGAAAATGGTTGAGTTTAATGTAATAATATGCCAATGGAAGGAAAGACTGGTTTGTTACTACTGATTTCCCATTGTAGCCAATTCAATTGCAGTAATTTACTGATTTTAAGAAAATTCTGTTACCAATTTGGTTAATTTCAAGTTTTAATCACTTAATAATTAAGAAACCAAATAAATATGGTTTGTATCTTGTTACTTCTGTGAACTTTCATTATCCTCCCTCCATGAGCGAGAGAAATTAGTCTATCTTAAAGATGTGGGCTTTTGGTAACAGAATTAAGGCACAGGCCAATGTTTCTTAAACAAAATATGTGTTGATATTAGTTGGCAGTGTCTTTACTTCTGCATTATTATGTTTTGATATATTTCATGCCTTTTTAAGACTTTTCCATCTGTTGACCAGAAATCAAAGCCTTTGATTGTTCCTAATTTTGAGGATGGAAAATGGTTAAAGTTATGTATGCCTTCATTTCTCAAAAATGTAGACTCCTAGCTTTCATTTGGCACCAGATTTGAGAACTTCACATGTTGGTGCTCATGGGGCCTTTTTACATGGAAATGACCAGAGGTTAAAAACATGCTATACTGTATGCAAAGGAAGTAGCCTAAGTCACGAGTAAATGTGTGCTATGAATGTTTCATGGTTTCTCTCTCTCCTGGTCTATGACATCACCTTGTGAATAAACATTCTAGAGGTGTCTGGAATCAGTGGTGTATGACTGCTCTGTTCCTCCTCCCTAACCCTGGTCTAAGTCTGAACTGGAACTCTATGTCTGTAGTATAGGCCATAGTGCATTACTTTTGACCCTGGCTGCATCTAACATCCTCCAGAATGTTCTCTGTAGTCTACTTGGTGCCTTGTGTAGAGTGAGGTATTGCTGAGTCATTGCCAAAGTCTGATCTCACTTTCTGACACAACAGCCCAAGGGAGGTCACCTTACATTCCAAACACTCACTGGATCTTTACTCTCCTGGGTTATTATGAGTGTGACGCTGAGCGATAGCTGAGCGAAGTTGTTTCTGTGTGTGTGTGTGCGCGCATGCGCGAGCACATGCGTGTGGGTCAAGGTTGGTCAACATACAATTATTTTCCCCTTTGAATGGGGGGGGGGAAAACGGTGTTCTCTTCTCTTTCCATCATGATTACATCCAAACTGTAACATTGTTTGGAGAGTGTAGGACGGGACTTCCCCAGACAGCCTAACTCCCTAATTTCTGTCCCTCCCTGCTGCCTCTCAAAGGCTTAAGTTGATGAAAGGCTTTTCTATGTAGAGACACTTGGGAAAGCACCCATTAAGAAACCCTGGGCTGCAGTAGCTGATACAAGAGGTAACTGGCAGCTCTGGTAGACTACGTACCAAGCTGTTTTTGTCACACACACAGTTTTAGGCTAAGATGAATCTTGTTTGTCCTATGAAACTCGGGCCATATTTGCATCTTAATTTTACTAAGTACATTCAATTTATATAGCCCTATTTGAATCAAAGTGTCATTCACCCCCTTCCCCCGTCTGTTTACTAGGGAGTTGTGAACACATACATTGAGCAGGGAGTGGTTGTACCGTAGCCTACTTGTTTTCTACTGTAGTGGATTATTTGATTGAGGTTTGGTGAACTGAGATTGAACCTGGCTGCTGTATTAGTAATGTGCTACTAGCAGGCGGCTGGGTTAGCTCCTCCATACACATAGCTTCTCCTTTAGGCAGGCGGGCTGTGTCAGCGTCCCAAATGGTACCCTACTCACGATACAGTGCACTGCTCTTAACCAGGGCCCATTAGGAAATAGGGTGCCAGTCGGTGCATATCCTTTGAGTTTCACTGTAAATGTCTCTGAGTTTGTGTGCCGGACATATTTTGAAGGAACCACTTTACAGAGCAAGGATCTGACTAGCGATGTGACAAATTGAAAATTTTGCTTAATGTTTCAACTGCTATTTTTATTTATCGGTTTTCCACTAAAATGCCAAGAAAATTTCAGAAAATTCCACATCAATTCACAATGCAGAATAATGGTCCTCTTATGTATGTACAGTGCTTGAGTTGGGCAGGAGCTCACCGGAGGCGAGTACCGGCACATCACATTTTCTACTGCTTGAGCTCCTGCACCTCTTAAAGAATATTATCTCAAAAGTATTGTGGCGCTCCTGTACCTAAATATAAACAGTACCAGCATCTATTCCAGTCCAAGTCAAGCACTGCATATGTATGACCGCTAGGGTCGGGCAATGAAGTTATGTCTACCTCATATACACACATACCCTTGACAGCGCTACGGCATGTTTGTTTGTAAGGTTGCACTACAGCTTTTTAAATGCCGACACGAAGGGCATTTTACTTGTCTGTAAAGTAATGCCGCTTCTGAAGCGGGATTCATGTCTATCTCTAGACAACCAGAACTGTCAATCAAATAATTTTGAGCTGCCTGTGCAGACCACTCTCTCCTAAAAAAAAAAAAAAAAGTACCTCAAAGTTAGTTAAATACAGTGACTTACCAAGACATTTAGTGGAATCGACTCCTAAGATTCTGTATTTTTGGAATGGAGGAGATTGATTACTTGTACTTCTGAGAACACAAACGAACACGAGGGAGAGAGAGAGAGAGGAAGAGAGAGAGCACTGTCTAGGCATAGTCTAGGCATAGTGCAGGGTTCTGTTTCTATCTAGCGGCAATCAAAGTTGTATCTCGCAATGGTGTGCTGTATTTCGCAATTTCTTGCCTCGTAACTTCAGTAAAACAGGGCCTATTGACATTAAATAGGCTAGGATGTTCTACATTCAACAGGCAGACTGAACACACACTCGCATCATTAGCGAAGAGAAAGAGCAGGCTGCACTGATTTAAATTTTGTGGGTGACTTGGGCAGGAGATTTATTTCACTGTTAAAATACTATCAATATTTATTTTCCGGATATTTACAATATAAAAAATGTACCAATCACAATGCTGCAAAATGCTAACAGCTGGGGTGTAATCATAAGCTAATAATTTGCCAAAACAAGAGTTTCTATTGGACAAATTCAGGTAGGTCCCTTCCCGCTTCGTTACGTTTGTTTCCATCTAGGAAATGTTTTGCAACATAATGTAATAAATACGGCCAGACGGTGCGCAGGTGTTTCCATGGTGCTATAGCAGTACTTTTTGGCTAACAGTAGCCTAGGCTAACAACAACAGGGAAAGAGAAGTCTGATGTTCGCCATCATAGAACTGATTTTGTTTTTTTAAAAAAAAGTAATTTTTTTCTGTACATTTTTACATTTTAGTCATTTAGCAGACGCTCTTATCCAGATAATAAAATACCCTTTCATGTAAAATGCAACCCATAGCCCATAAGAGTGAAAATGAGCTTGAAAATAAAGCAATTACTTTGTGAGTCCTCAGAACTGTAGGCTACATTTACAGTGCACAACTGTAAACAATGACTGTCAACACCACGTTGCGTCTGAAGCAGCAGTAGCTCAAAGAGCCTTAAGTAAACACTGTTTTATTCAATTAAGCATTTCAAATGTCCTTGTGTCTAACAATGTAACATGGCTAATATCATTTAGATGAAGCTTTTTCATTGTTAAAATAGGCCTCAATTGTTCGAATACTAACCGTTCGGATATCCGGATATTTGATTAACCGTGCCCATCCCTAGAGTGTGTGTGTTGGTTAATCATGCATGGATTAAACATCTTCTAGCATTTCCTTCACCTTTAAATAGACCTAATGTCTGCCCTGGTCTTGCTAGGTGCTGCTATTTCATTGGCTCTGGCTGTTGTCTCAGTTGATATTTGACACAGCTGCATGGTTCTAGTGTCTAGTGTGACGTGGCTAAATGCCAAGCTACAGTAACACTCCTCTTTAAAGAGACTCTGTGTGTTAGTGATGCATGGGTTGACTCATAACCCGCAGTCCCCACTGTTATATCCGTGGCTCGGTCGTGTTTAGGGTCATGAAATGTTGTGTGGAGGAAGGGCAGGTGGGTTGAATAAAAAGAGAACAATACCTAAAGTCCATAAATGCATAATTCTTGTGCTATATATATATATATATATATATATATATATATATATATATATATATATGCGCTACATTGAAGCTGTGAAATGGAGAGTTGAAAATAATGGGAAGCGGGGGTGCAGAAAAGTAATGTCTGGGAACGATTTGGGTATGTGATGATTGTGAGGCGCTATACAAATTCAACAGGCACAAGACAGGGACTTCAAATAGACCTATGGCACGTCAAGGGAGTTGTAGCCTACTGTTCAGATGGGATAAATGGAAACTGAAATCTGCACACTGACTGTTGGTCTATAACTTCTCACATAGACTTTAATATTAATTCCTGCAGAATAAGGCATTTCTTGTAGTAAAATAATATACCAAATGTAGGCTACATTTTGACTTGGGAACAGGAGTGGAGAAATATGATTTCTTTCATTCAGCATCTTGAGAGAATGCAAATGCGCTGTTAGATACCGTCTGTAAAAATGCTATCTTTATCAGCGTCATAAAAGCTGATAGTATTTCAACCACATAAAATCCAAAAGGAACTGAAATCTTATCAGAAACATGTTAGGTTGTTTTCACAGCTTTCTGTTTCCTTACAATCGGTCAAACTGATGTCATTTGGACATTTTCATTTTCTCCCCGGTCTCAAAAGGTTTTGCTCTGTGAAAGAATCAGAGATGACAGAGAACTTTACCGACGTCAACTAGATTGAAGCATTCACTCTATCGATGTATGATATTCTGGTAAGCAATGGTTTATTTAGTATTCTATGGCAACATGCTGTGTAATGACAGAAGAGAAACTACATGTATCTAATTATAGACAAGCTGACTAACATGGCCTACCAAAATGTTGGAAATTATAAGTAGTAACATATCTAAATCCTGCACCCCACGTAAAGTTGGGCGGATGGGTTAGCAATTGCCGGCTGGTGCAGGTGACCCGCGCACCACTAGTGTGTGTGTGTGTGTGTGTGTGTGTGTGTGGCCATACAAAAATAAACACCTGGGGGCCCTGTCCACAACTGGAGAGTGACTCCATCCCTCCTTTTAAAGTGGGGCCTTCCATCCCCATCTGACCCCTCATCATATGGTAGCAGCAGCACAGATGATGGGTTCAGATTAGCACGGTTAAGTTGACCTCGCATGCATGTCAGATAAACATACCCCTCCAGAATGTTCTAGAATCTGTTCACTACTTAAGCTGTCTCCCCACTCAACCAACAACATGGTGGAACAGCCTTAGGAAAACAACTCACCAAAGAGCATTTCTGAAAAGTGCTTCCAGAAATGGCTTTAGATAAACTCAAATGACTTAGGCCTTCCCGTCCCCCTCTTTTATTCTTTCTCTCCCTTACATTTTCCCTCAATTTTGTGAGGAGATATGCCCTTATCTGCATTGCTGTTCAACGTTCCCCACCTACCAATCATGCAGAGCCGTCTGATTGGTTGCACTGACTGTCATTCAGCTTCGATTGATTGTCATTGTTTTCCTGTCAATAAGATGTGGTTGGCCAGATGGGGGGGACAACTTATTCCCCCCCCCCCCCCCCCCCACTGCAGCAACTCCACGTCCCAGCCTATCCATGGCTGTCACACGCAAGGCATTTTGAGTAAAACGTTATCACAAGATTAGGATGAATATGACATGTCCCTCCGTCCCTCGTCAGTTTTTAGCAGCTGGCCTTGTTTTGAAGGTGTTGCCATTTCCATTTTCAGTTTATTTTTTAGGAACTTCTTGCCTTTCTGCTTGCTAGCGCTGTTTCTTAAAATATTGCAGCTGTTCAGCGATAGGGCAATATTTACTTGTGACTGTTAAGAAAGCACCCCCGTTGAGAAACAATCACTATTGCAACATGTATTTTTTTGAGTCAAATTGGAAAAGGGAATTTTACATCTAGGAAGTAGGAATGCCTGGTTTTTGATTTACTGGGTCGATAGCCCAGTAAATGCTTTGCATTTAGCTTGAAGATGAAACATGGGGACATTGTTTTTGCCTTGTAATGAAGACGTAGGCTACATGATTGCATAAGACAAGCCTATGTGATTCTCTACATTATTGCATTTCTTTACATTATTGCATTCTTTGTTGACAAATGTAATAAAGCTGAACACAACACTGCCTTTTTTGTGATTTTTAAGCCTAGCCCTAATCTAATAGGCTACATGCTGCATCATTTCCTATCCTATTATACAGCTGCACAATGTAACCCAACACCTGTGTCATCCATCACCACACCCTTCGGATCTGCAGTTTTACAGCACAGCACCCTTTCAGAACATAATAACACACCAATCCTCTCTCTCTCTCTCTCTCTCTCTCTCTCTCTCTCTCTCTCTCTCTCTGTCTCTCTGTCTCTCTGTCTCTGTCTACTCAGAAAATGAATAGTGATTTCATGTAGCGTATTGTCAGCCTGGCCTGTGTTTGTATTTATGACTGAATATTTCTTAGAAATATTACATTTTTCTATTGAGCAGTTATGTTAGAATAATTTGCACTTGTGAAGCTAACCACCTACATATTTTTCCTTCCACCATTAGGATTTACCTGCTTTCTCCTCAGTCTGTACCCTCCCTTGTTCTTGAATTTCATTAGCCAGGCAGCCTGCCAAACATTTAACCAAATTGCACATTGAAATGGTGAGCTTGGCTATGGGGTCTTAAAAGCCCCTCTGAGCTCCATGAGAATACTTTGAAAATACAGATGTGACCCCTGGTAGGGTACTTTCCCCTTTCCCATCACACAGCTCCTCCCCGTTAGTCTACCGCTTGGCTGCTGAAATCCCCCTTGTCTGGATGCGTTTTGGTAGGCCTTCGCTCCAGCTAGGGCTCTGACCTACATTTGGTGAGATCAGCTGTTGCCTCTTGTGTCCCATGCAGACATAAATTAAGCTGCATAGCTCCTCTCAATGTAGTTCTGCTGGTAAATGCCCCCCTCCCCCCACTTCACTCTCTATCCTCCAGCTATGGTTTCATCTACGCACCTGCTCCTCTATGCTCCAGAAACATGTCATTGATATCTGATGGGTTCATATGTATTCAAAGCTTCAGCAACCGGTTTTCTTGCAGAGTAGTAATGTGGTAATGGGGCCAGATCATTATGACTACTATAGCCAAATTTGAAGCATCACATAGAATGCTCTTGGTGTGGTGTAAGACTGGTTTGGATGACCGTGAATGATGATTTGTCAAGGTTGTTCGTTTGAAACGGCACATGGATGTGCTGTGTTCATGTAAATCTCTGACACAAACTCTCTCTACCCCTCTTTCTCCCTCTCTCCGACTTCCTCTCTCTCCTAGGCTGTCCTCTGGCGAGGCAGTAGGTGGGTGGTGTGGAGCTGGCCTCGGCACCGGGAGAGGCCGCCTCGCCCGCCCCCCCCCTGTGCTGCATGGCTGCAATGGCGCCCGCTCTAACCGATGCGCCGGCCGAAGCTCACCGCATCCGCTTCAAACTGGCTCCGCCCTCCTCCAACCTCTCCCCGAGCGGCGTGGAGAGCAACGGAGGCACCAGTCACATCCTCGTCTCCAGCAACGGCGCCGTCAAGCGCAAGGCCTCCGAAGAGCGCGGTCCCCACGGGGGGTCCATCACAGGTAAGGGGAAGGAGGAGTCGACGCGAAGCAACGAGGCTTCTTCCACACCTCTTGGGAAACTACAGCCTCTGGTGGCGTCGTACCTGTGCTCAGACGTGACATCCGTTCCCTCTACCAAGGAGTCACTGAAGCTAAAAGGCGTCCTGCTGCAGAAACACGGCCTTCTGCCCAGCTTCCTGCCCAGGAAACACAAGACACTGGAGCTCTCAGAGGAGCAGCTCAAGAGCATCATGAGTAACAACAGAGGTGGTGGGCCCCCTGCCCTGTCAAGCCCGCCGCCACCGGTCAACGGCGTGGCTAAGAAGTTCGCCAAAAACGGGCCGGACCGGGACAGTATGATAACGGTCAATGGAGGTAATAACAGGCCTCCTGCTGGACATGGACTGGACTCCCCGGTGCCCCAACCCAACACGGCTGCCTCTAGAGGAAACTCTCCTCTCAACGGGGGAGGGGAGCACCAGCAGTCCACAGGACTGTCCTACAACCCTGCCGGAAACCCTGAACAGCCAGCACCCCCCGCAGCCTCCACCAACACCCCCATGGACTGCCCCGACAGCAAACCCTCCGAACGGCCACCATCGCTGGCCACGGACACATCATCCCTTTCCCCAACGGACCGACAGACCTCCCTGGGCCTGAGCAGCCTTGGAGTGGACGTTAAGGAGCGGACTCAGCAGAGCCAGAGCCGGCAAGGCGAGATTGAGGGGCGTCTGCGGCGCCTGAGGAAGCGCCTCCAGGTGGTTCAGGCCAAGCAGGTGGAGCACCACGTCCAACAGCAGCTGGGGGGGCTCCTGGAGAGCACACTGGGGCCACTGGATGCCCTCCGAACTGGTGGGAGACGAGGAGGCCAGGACGCCCCCCTCACCCCGCAGGAGAGGGAGGGGCTTGGGCGATTCCTGAAGGACGGCTCTGTACCGGCGGAGCTGGAGCGCCTGTCCCTCAGCGGAACCACCAACCTGAGGTCCACGGAGACAGCCTTCGACTCGGACGCCACGGACAGCAGCTCCGGAGGAGAGACTGACGTGGAGGAGGACGAGCTCACCAGGGTGGACATCGAGCAGCGACACATCTCTCTGTAAGTACCTAGTACCTGGACAAAATGTTTATTAGAAAATGAATAGGATAAAGACAGAGTGGAATGGGCCTTTTTGAATGGGGGAATTCCTAAATTGGAATTTAGGATGGGAGAAAGCAGAGAGCGAGTCAGCGACTGAAGTAGTGGAAAATACAAAGATGCTTGAGTGAGTGACAGGGAGGGACTCCATCCTGGCTTGGTTTGTTGGGTTGTTAGGTTGTTAGCCACTGGGGATCTGTATCTTGTTTAAGCAGTAACACACTGACAGTTTCAGGGTTCATCTCCAGTTTACCACCCTCTGCTGCTGAAAGTAAGCCTAATCCAGGCCCATTCATGTTACATACAAACGCGTGTGTGTGCGCTGCATCTTCCTGGTCCTGTGTTCATGAGGATGTGGCTTGCACCCTCCTTTGTGTGGAAGGTGACCCTGATGAAGTGATGGGTAATGAAAGTGAATGAAAATCCTGTTTAATAAAACGCTGTTGTGTTCTGATGCTGCGGTGCGGTCCTCTGCTTCAAACACACTTTTATGTCTTCAGGGATAAGCCTGGATCTAAGGCATTTACCAGAGAAAGAAACCACCATTTTCAGAGATGTGAAGGCAGAGATATCCAGAAGAAGCTGGCATGGCCCCAGGTTAGGTTAATTCCAGTGCGGTTGTTATCCTATGTCCGATATTGCTGATCTTTTGCCTTGTTGACTCCATTGGATGATGCACTTAATGTGATCAACGCAAGAGTAGATTTTAACTGAGAGATGGTGTTTCACTCTCTTTTTTTTACAGGCAGATGAAATGATGTAGGAGTAGATTGACATTCCACCCTCAAGCACTCAGTATTGGTCCTATGTTACCTTTTGAATAGCGCTGGCTAGCTTTTGCTGGTTATGCTAGATGTTCCTATTCAGTTGGATTGGCCTTTTCTTTATGATCCTCAGTGCCCACATGTTGTTACTCAACTATGTTTGGATCTTTTTGTAGTCAGCCCTGCAGCTTTCCTCTGACTCCGGCTCCACAAGGCCCACTGGTTTTTGTGTGTAGTGCGTGGCCCATGGGCACTCTAATCAATCTATATTGTGCACTACTTTGGACCAGGGCCCGTAGGGCTAGGATCAAAGGTAGTGCACCGTGTAGAGGATAAGGAGCCATTTGGGACTCCATGTGAGCCTGACTGGGTCAGAGTCACAGAGGCCTTGTTTGAATGTTGTGAACTAAAGCTAAAGACGGACCGACGGCATGAGGGATAACCTACATTCAGGCATGATGAAGGCAGTTGGTCGGTCACATGGCGAATTGCGTAAGACCAAATAGGCTTACTTCCAGGCAGATTATAGTGAGAGAGAGAGAGCGAGGGAGCATGATGACACCGCTGCTGTTTTTTACAGTCTTTGTCTGGCTGTCTGTGTGGGAGAAGAAAATAGGGGTGCCTGCACCTTTAAGAAGTGACAGGGCACTCCTCTTGCAGAGAGGGAGGGGGACTTTGTTTTTCTTTTTTTGTTCTTGTACATGACTCATAGAATGTTATGGAAGTGGATATGATGAATAGATATAACATGTTTGCAAACGCTTCCACTCACCAGACAGACCTATTCCTGCTTTTCATAGTTTAGGTTGGCAGCTCGTTGATAGTACCACCATGTCGTGTGTGTCTGGATGTCTGTTGTCTGTTGTGTCAGGAAAGCTTGTTGTTTCCAGACCAGTTGATGTCGCTATGGTGGTGTTGATGCAGCCACAATAAGGCCATTTTAACATTTAGCTCTGAGCAACCCCCTGAGGATGAGTTTGATTTGTGTGATGTGTCTTGTCTGTCTGTCTGCATGCTGTGTTTGTCCTGACCCACACGTAATTAAACTAGGGGTGTAGCGGTTTAACAAACCACTTTTTTTTACCAGCCAAAATATCTGAATATCAAAATATTTTTTAACAGATTTTTTACCAGCCAAAATATCTGTTTTACCATGATTACACAAAGAAAAACAGATGAGCATGCTTAATGTTTCTAAAACAAGTAATGTTTTAGTAATGCTCGATTTAATATTCTGTGACCAGAGTATTTTAACAAATGTTTAGCTGCCCCTTTAAGGGTACCTTGGTAACAGGGCCACTCGAGTCATCACATGTGCCTGCGACAATGTCACTAGTGGAAAAGCAACCGAGCTTGTGAACAAAACTATGTAAATAGCCAAGAAACACGAGGACCCAGATATGAAACCAAACGACAGAAATACTTTGAAAACTGCTACTGCAGCATTTATTTTGCTATAAATCACAACTCGCACTTGTGCCCATACTTGACTGTTTTTATGTAGCACTCTGTAGAGTCCGAAGTGTTACCACGCGCCAACATGGCTGTTGAATTAGACATTCTTACCCGCCCATGCCAAAATATACCCGTGTTTGGCAGGTGGCCCGTGTTCATTTTAGGCCCTTTTAGGCCCTTAGCCTTATATCCTCAGTTTGTAATCATTAACCTTTGGCTTCCTTCCAGGCAAGGTCTTGTAGCACCCTATAGGCCAAATGTTTCACTCACTCCCATAACCCTAAATATTATGCATTCAAGAATAAAACGGCTCTATTTCATTGCAAAATCAATGAACTTCTATTGCTTTCAGTTCTACCTAACAGGAGTTGTTTTTAGATTCATATCTACTCATTCATAGGCTCATTGTGTTTGTGAAATACTGTTGCTTTGAGAATTATGTGCCTTCTGGTGACCTTTCTTCTCCCCGTGAACCCCTTCCCCATGTCAAAACACCCCCAGGCAAACCTGTCTTGCTCCTGGAGAGCATGTTTGAAATGCAGGACAGGTCACCTGTGCAGGTAAGTGTCCGATCAACATGGCCCAGTAGGCTCTGTGCCCTTATCCACAAAGCATCTGAGTAGCAGTGCTTATCTAGGATCTGTCCATATAATCTTATTCATTATGATCTACAAGCCAAACCTGATCCTTGATCAGCACTCCCTACTCTGACGCTTTGTGGAAATGGGCTCTGATGTTCTATTCCTTCAGCCTTAGTGCTGCAGTGCACTGACTCAGGATGATGATAGCCCATTCTGGTGCATTCCACTGTCCGCTCCATTTTTTTGGCCTCTTCCAGAGACCAGCGCCTCCTATCAGCCCAAGTAGCAGCCGTCTGTCTCAAAGCCTGAGACGAGCCAAGCATCCATTATGCAAACCCGCTGCCTTTGCTAACAGGATGTTTATATTTTTTGTAGTGTTTTTTTTTTCTTCTTCTTTCGCTCTCTTCCTCATCTATTGCTCACCTCTCACAGGCTCCTCTTCATCTTAAGGAGAATCTCCACAAAGCCTCATGTATTATTGTACTGTCGTGTCACTGCTGCAACTCATTCTCACATGGTCTCGGTGCAATACCTTTCTTCCTTCAATCCCTTCAAATGCAGTATGGAGAAATAGGTCCTTATCCTTCCTCCAACTGATGTTAAACTTGGTGGGAAATATATTGAGTGATGGTGGGGCATGTGAATGTTGACCTAATGCAAATTGAGTGTGAGATTTGTTTGTACCAATACTTTTGGCATCCCAATTTGCTTTAAGTGCAAAACCAGTATTTTATATTCTTCTGCACCAAAACAATGGCAAGGAAATTGGGAGAGATGACTTTGAGGTGTGTCAAGGTTTTAAATAAGTAAAGCCCTCAAGCACTTACCGACCTCTTCCTTCTGTTACTGGTGTGTGAGAGCTTAGTCCTGATTGGTTCCCAGTCTGTCTGTTTTATTACCATAATTGCAATAGTTCGTTTTTCCTGTCATGCTCGCTCAGCTTGCTTTATTGCATGGCAGTTTGGCACATAACTGTAGCCTAGGCCTACATTAGGCTAGTTAGCATGAGAGGAACTAAGCTCCTTCTAGCCAAACTATGGAAGGAGAGGCTTGGTCTTATGTGCCCTGTCCTTCAATTATTCTGTGTACTTCACAGGGCTGTGCCAAGAGTCCTTCATGTGATTTAAGGACCCGAGTTGCTCATTTACAAATGGATCCACTACGTCCTTGCGCCTTCCTGCTTGCTGACCTGTCGTTTGGCTTTCCAGTTGAGCCAGTTAGCTCGCAGGATCCTCGATGCAAGCGGGTTGGTTTGGATTTCTTTGTGTGGGTGGTTCTCGTCTTTATGTCCGTCCCATATTTTCTCTCTTCTTTCTACCTTCCTTTTGTCTCTTCTTTCCCTGACTTGTGTTGATACCTTCACCTGGTATGTCTGTTCATCAGTCTCTCAGCCTGACGCCAGGCTCTGTTAGCCCTTTTCTAGACGTTTCCATGCAACGTGTCCTCTTTGCAGTCCGCACCACATGTCGCCTTATCCTAGGTCCTGTTCAGCTGCACCCCTGGGCAGTGAATGGAAAAAACCCACCCGGACTGACTCTAGCTGCTCAGTGCTCAACAGTAATGTGGCGTCTCAAATGGCCCTCATCTGCTTCTCTCACACACTACAGGTCTATCTGTAATGTCCGTAATGACCATGTTATCCCGCCCCAAAAGCAAGGGTACACTACAAAATAGTTTTTTGCCACAACAGTAATACTTTTGTTTGCCACATTTTTTCATTCTAGATCATTCTTATTGTTCATCATTCTTATCTACCCAGAAGGTTTCCAACTAAAAAAATCTTGATGTAAAAAGAAGGCAGTGTTGGGTAGCACATGGTGCATTAGACGTCTGTTTAATCAGTCTGGAGATTACGAGCATGCTGGATTAGCAGACACCCACCACCACCACTAGATTAATGGATTGGGATTGAAACGACAACACGCCTGCCTTCTCAGGATGGCTTTCTGTAGCTTATGGTAGAAGTAGGATATTGTTCACCCACCCTTTCCCCCCCATAATGAACGCCCTGTGGGTTGGATGGTAGTGTTTTCCTCATCAGGGTTGTGTTGATTTAGGGCACAGGGTAAATAAGGTTTTGCAACAGAAAACGAACATGAACGTTTATTGGACAAGTCCAGGTAGTCCCTTCCTCTTTCACTTCCATTTAGTGCCTAATGGACACAACCCAGCTGAATGGTTCAACTGATGTTACTGCAAGGCTGTGCCAATGCAGCTGATCAATTTTAGGCCTATCCCAGGGACAGGATACTGGTGCCTTCCGTTGCTACCAGATAGATCAATATAACTGGTTTGGGAATTTATATTGGGCTCTACTAAAACAATCGCAAGCACATTGACTGAATAGTTTGCTAGGGCAACCACCAGAAAAATGGTTTAGTTTAAATAAGCCGGTGGGCCTCGTCCTTTCACAGGTACATGACAAGCCTGAAGTGGCATTGAAATGTCTTGTTCTTGACTCGTTAATGCTTCCTATGATTCATTGACATGTAAGCTGCTATGTGACACACCCACTGCATGGCTGCACAACACAATGGGAAGAAATGGCTACATAGTGAAATTCTAAAGTAGTCGTAAGACTCATTCTTACTCAAATGCAGTTCCATTTATGTGTAAAGCCCTTTTCACATCTGCAGTTGTCACAAAGTGCTATACAGATACCAACCTCATACTTCAAAGAACAAGCAATGCATGTGGCAGACAATGGCATTAAGTAATTTTTTTGCCCTCCTGGGAGGTTGGCCTCAGATCTCTTTGTTCTCTGTTACATTTGAAACAGGGTTTCCCAGTGTGCACTTTGGGAGTCTGTTATAATGTTGGCCTCATGAATACTCCTGGGATGTGCCCTTGGGATTTGGCACACATTAGGATGGTAGATGGTAACCAGGCTTTTTAATATTACCTGGCAGTAGTCCCTTTTTTTAAAAAGGCATGAATCTATTCATGTTTAAATTGGTATGGGGGTCAAGTCCTCCATTCTGTGTTTGCAGTCACTATGACTCTGTATATGCAGTAGTGCTTTCCAGAGTCATTCATACTCTGTGATAGTAGGAAATACCATACAAATACTAGTTAACCACCACACGCCCCTGCCTGTGGTGATGTGACTGCAATGATTTGAGGCATAGCCATTCTCTCTCCCTCACCCTCTTTCTCACTATCTCTTTCACCATCTGTCTCTCTCACCACTGTGTTTGCTTTTCACTAATGGAGTCAAGAGAACCGTTCTGGCTCAGAGCCTCCCCTCCAAAGATCATTGAGGTTCTCTTAGAAAACCAGCATATCTTAAATCCTAGGACGAATACCACCGAAAGATGGATGGGGTACAGACGGTCATGTTCATGTGTGGTTTCAGGGCATGGTAGGCTAACTAGGCTTAGACCGTCTTCTCAAATTAATGAAAAGGGGGGTCTCATTTTATATAATGTTATATGACATCAGTCTTATTTACAATCCAGGGGGATTGGAAAACATGTCAACAAGAGGCTCCTCTTCATGTATATATTTTTTTTGTCAGATTGAGTTGTTTGTGCAGAAGACAGAGTAGGCCTATATTTGATGCTCTCTTTTGAAACCTTCTGTGAGAAGGTGGCAGAGCTACAGCGGTGTTTCAGACCACGAGACATCCCGAAAATCAGTCTTCTCACAACAACGTGTGTAGCGTCTGAATGGTTTGAGCTACAAATGAATGACAATGGAAAGGGGTGACTCACAAACTTGATTGTGTTCTCTGTTTTGCTCTACGGCCCCCACAAGTGTCAGAGGCCTTGTCTGAAGGTAACCCATACAAACGAATGGACGTATGGACGTATGGAGGTAGTTTTGCGCCAACAAAAATATGGGGTTAAATACACTGAGTATACCAAACATTACGAACACCTTCCTAATATTGAGTTGCGTGTGTCCAAAAAAAACAAAATATTTCCTTTGCATTCTTATACAATACCAGTCAAAAGTTTGGACACACCAAATCAAAATATATTTGAGATTCCTCAAAGTAGCCACCCTTTGCCTTGATGACAGTTTCACACATTCTTGGCGTTTTCTCCACCAGCTTCATGAGGTAGTCACCTGGATTGCATTTCAATTAACAGCTGTGCCTTGTTAAAAGTTAATTTGTGGAATTTCATTCCTCCTTAATGCGTTTGAGCCAATCCGTTGTTGTGACAAGGTATGGGTGGTAGAAGATAACCCTATTTAGTAAAATACCAAGTTCATATTATGGCAAGAACCGCTCAAATAAGCGAAGAGAAAAACAGTCCATTACTTTAAGACATGAAGGTCAGTCAATCCGGGAAATTTCAAGAACTTTGAACGTCTCTTCAAGTGCAGTCGCAAAAACCATCAAGCGCTATGATGAAACTGGCTCTCGTGAGGACCGCTCAGGACCGCCTCAGAAATTACAGCCCAAATAAATGCTTCAGAGTTCATGTAACAGACACATCTCAACCTCAACTGTTCAGAGGAGACTGTATGAATCTGGCCTTCATGGTCAAATTGCTGCAAAGAAACCACTACTAAAGGACACCAATAAGAAGAGACTTGCTTGGGCCAAGAAACATGAGCAATGAACATTAGAAGGGTGGAAATCTGTCCTTTGGTCTGATGAGTCCAAATTGGAGATTTTTGGTTCCAACCGCTGTGTCTTTGTGAGAGGTTCCCACCGTGAATCATGGAGGAGGAGGTGTGATGGTGTGGGGGTGCTTTGCTGGTGACACGGTCTGTGATTTATTTAGAATTCCAGGCACACTTAACCAGCATGGCTACCACAGCATTCTTCCGCAATACGCCATCCCATCTGGTTTGTGCTTAGTGGGACTATCATTTGTTTTCAACAGGACAATGACCCAAAACACACCTTCAGGCTGTGTAAGGGCTATTTGACCAAGAAGGAGAGTGATGGAGTGCTGCATCAAATGACCTGGCCTCCACAATCACCCAACCTCAACTCAATTGAGATGGTTTGGGATAAGTTGGACCGCAGATTGAAGGAAAAGCAGCCAACAAGTACTCGGCTTATGTGGGAACTCCTTCAACACTGTTGGAAAAGCATTCCAGGTGAAGCTGGTTGAGAGAATTCCAAGTGTGTGCAAAGCTGTCATTCATCAAGGCAAAGGGTGGCTACTTTAAAGAATTTCAAATAAAATATATTTTGATTTGTTTAACACTTTTTTTTGTTACTACTGTACATGATTCCATATGTGTTATATAGAATATAGATAATGCTGCAGGCAGCATAGACAAGAAAAATACATGTTTAAAACTGATAATTGATTGTGTGGTGCAAGAATGAATTCAATTAATTGATCACTGAATGTTACGATGGCCACAGCTTTGTAGAACAGAAACATACACCACCTTTGCTGAACAACATCTGAGGTGCTGCAGTTCGCAGACGATATTGTGCCTATCACCCTCACGGCAGTCAAGCAATGCATCCGCCAACAGTTGTTCACAATCTAGGCTGGTTGCGGCCATAATTAGACCATGTTTCAAATGTACCAAGAAATGATCTTATGTTTATGCCTAGCAATCAACAAATGTTAATTGTTTAAGCATACGCAAGTCTGTCGCATATTACAGCTCGAACAATCCCCTTATTGTGACCAAGAGGTTTGTGAGTTTTCTGTTCATCGTTCACCGGTAGGGGGGTCCTGCGTGCTCTGGGTATTACTGACTCAAATTAACTAAATGAGTCGAAAGATTAGTTATTTTGACTGAACAAGTCAAAAAGATCAGTCAGTAAAAAGAGCAGAACTTCCCATCACTGTGCGTGTGTGTGCGTGCGTGCGTGCGTGCCAGTGTCTCATCCACACCTGCATGTGTTAGAAACAAGTCATTCTAACCTGACCAGTTCCTTTCCCCTTCAGAGGTTATAACCTGGATTACGTTTCTAGTGGACAGTGCTTCCTTTCAAATAAACGTGTGTTCCTTCGTGGTTGAGCGCTTTATTCATTGCGGCTGCAGGTGAACACCTTGCCTGAACCTGCATGAGTCTGCATTCTGCATATAAATGACCTCTAAGCAATTTGATTGGCCAAATGTCCCTCTGCTGGACAATTTAAAGGGAAGTGTGGACTGTGGATGGTTTCCCCACCCCCACCTACTTATATTATCCTGTGGTTACTACCCTACCTCCCTTTTTAAGAGGAACTCCTAGCTCTACAGTTAGAGGTGCAGGGGGCTGCAGGTGAACTGGTTAGTGGTTATAAAACCTGGTCATGTCGTTGTGAAATGACTTCCTCTGCTGCTGCTGCTCGAGAAGGAGTTGAAGAACCCTTGATGGTGTGTGTGCTCAAGAGAAGGGGTCGGGTAGAGGGGAGCAGGTCACACATGTAAAACATCTGTCACAGTTCAAGTATCAGGAACAAGATAAACAGCGTAGTTGGTCTCAGTGATATTGTAACACAAATACCACAGCTCATATTCTCTCTTTTGTGTGTATGAAAGGTTAGGCGTGTTTAGTGTCTGGTTGGGATGAACTGGTAACGTGTGACGCTGTAGCAACATGTTATGGAGAAAGAAGAGAAGTGCTAACCTAGTAAAGTGGCGCCTCCCTCATACACAGTACATAATAGAGCCTGCGTGTGAGAAGTAGCTGTGGTACTCAGTGTAAATAGAATAGATTGGCTGCTCAGGTATCCTGTTGCCTGCAGCAGAGAGAGGAGAGTGACTTGTTTTAAAGGGCAGCTCCCTCTGTGCACTGCTCCGGAGCTGTCAATGTGAGCCACTGCCATCTTTGTTTGTGTCGCCGTGTGTGTGTTTTTGTGCGCACATGTGGGCAGTGTGTTTTTGAGTCAGAGGCGCAGAGACCGAGCGAGCTTTGTTCGTTCAACAAACCAGATGTCGCATCGCCTTCTCAGTTTCTCCTCCCGCTCTTTAACAGATACAGGAAGTGGGTATGCGTGCGTTTGTGTGGTGATGTGTGTGGCGGTGTGTTTCCTGTTGTGTATCACGCTCCAGTCAAGCTAAGGTGGCTGACGGACCAGTTTGTGTGTCTGGGAGCTGAGAAAAGGAAGGAGGAGTGCTGCCATTGTGAACTGTGGTGTATCATTACCCATAGGGTTAGAGTTCTTGTTGACCTGCGCCTCTTCTCCTCCATTTTACGCTCGCTTGGTTTCTTTCTGTGTTTGGATATTCTATTTTATTAGGCCTTACTAGTCCAGTGGGAGCATTTTATAGTAACATGATCATCTATGATAATATTTCTTAAAGGCCTATGTGACTCACAGCTTATACCCATTGGACTACCCAATGCACTCTGGGAAGAAAAAAAGACCATAGAAAAGCTAACCAGGGACAGTGCTACCAACTAATTAATCAATCAACCTCTATATTATTATTTAATTTTTTTAATTTATGGATGTGGCTTTTCTATTTCAGGCCAAGCAGCATGTCCTCTCTTGCTCTGCTTGTCAGATTCTTCAGGTCCTTCCTCCTCAGAATGACAGAATTACTTTGGGACATCAGTCTGATTTAACGTTTTATCGGCGAGAACTCCTCTGACCTTTTACGAGACAAAGGGTTGGTGGAATATGACATTTGGATGCTCTATATCAAGGTTGCCATTTTTTATTCTTTCAGAACCTAGCAGCCTTGGGCTTTGTCCCCCTACCCTTTGCATGGCGTTCGTCAAAGTGATCTTCTACTGAACAAGCTCTACGACAATTTATTCTAGACGTTGAGTAGCGAGGCCTATTTGAGACGGCCTACCCGTGTTCGATGGAGCACGTGCTTGTTTGTATGGATGTACTGGATAGGGTTGGATGTGGTCAACATTTCGGCTACGGTTGCCTACCTTTGTAAAGTGCTTGGAGGCACAGCGGAGGTGTGAGCTAGTATGCTCATCAGTTCCTGGTTTTAGTTGGTAGCTGCAACACACCCTTGGTTTCATTTAGAGAGTGCTGCTGCCCCGCCTCCTTCTCCTCCCCCCTATCCCAATAGGCCTAGCCCGAGCTCGGTGTGTGTGAAGAGCTCTTCTCATCCCGTCTCTGTGTGCTGCCTCAGTACCTGCAGCAGAGTCCCTCCCTCCTCCTATAGTCCTGTCTCTCTCTCTCTCTCTCTCTCTCGCTCTCTCTCTCTCACCCCATCATCTGTAACTGGCAGCGCGCGCAGAGCCGGGCCCATAATGAAAGGGCTCCAGTGTGTGGGTGGCAGTGTGAATAAGGCTAATGTGCCTAGTGTGTTTGTGCTTGCATGCCTATATGGAACTTTTCTGATTGCTTGTGTGAATGGGTGTAGTTTGCAAGGTTTGTATGTATTTTATTCCGCTGCGCATGGTGGTCTTTGACTATTTCATTTTAATGTCTAATGTACTTGTTCCCTCCTTTTGTTGTTTTAGAAAACACTGACTTTTAATAACTTACTCAGTTTCAGGTGGAAATGGTGGCGGTTGAGGAACTGACTGTTACAATGATCTAAAAATAAAAGACATGGCGCTGCTATTCATTTGGTCTCCATATCGCTTAGTCTCAAGTATATTTATAGTTAGGGGGGGGGGGGGTGGCGTTCTCAGTCCCCCAGGAGCATGCTTCATCCCTGGGCCAAATGAGTCCTGTTTCTGCTGCTCTGGAGGAAAGGTCTGCTGGATGGAAAATGAGATTACAGGGCAGAGAGTGAGGAGAAGACAGCCTGAGCCCCAACCAGCCTGTCTGCTGCCTCAGGACCACTGGGGACTGCACCGCGATGGTCCACTAAACTTTACCACCCCAGGCTTGAATCCTCTAGAAACACAACATCCTCATATTGCAGTGGATTTTCATTTGCTGTAGGCTACTACCCCCGTAATTGTACCTCACAGCTCAGAGTGGGTTTATTACAAAATGGAGGCAGGCGGGCACTGTGACTGAGGAATTACGATGCTATTGAGTCCTTTTTTTTAAGACCAGGCCGTAAACAAATAGATTTTTGTACGCTAGACATCTGTTGGGACAGGACAACTTCTGGTGCCCTCCAAACTTGGATGTTGGCAGATTTGACACACTAAAATATACACTAAACTAAAGGCCTACACACTGCTACACAATACAACTATTACAATTTAATTATAAATGGTGTAATTCAAAGGTTACACACGAGAAAGGGGAAAATGTGAAAACAAAAGCAAAGCAAAGGGTGTAAGTGGACAGGGTTTTGGCATCAGATTTTGAGATGTCTCGTTATGTTTTCCTCAAGTTGACACCCTCACGTGGTTTCTCTTAGACGATTATATGTTTAGCAACAACTTGTGACTACATTTGAAATAGCATGTCATTTTACGGAGAAAAACAAAGTCAACAGAAACCATGTATGTTAACCATATTAGCATAACATCATCAGTCATGGGGCCGCAGATAACTCAATATTTGCATATTTTCTCAGTGGGGTGGGTGGTAGTATATCAATCTGTCTGTGAATTAGGCTTTACTTAAGATTCTCATGTAATCCTAAACCTTTTGAAAGCTCTTTAAGGCTACATGCCCTGATGCTCCCTGCGTGAGCCTCCTTCCCCTGTCGTGTGCTTAGGCCTATATGTACACACAGTGGCCAGTTTATTAGGTACACCCATCTAGTATTGGGTCAGACCCCCCTTTGCCTTCAGAACAGCCTGAACTCTTCGAGGCATGGAAACATTGCTCAATTGGTATCAAGGAAAATGTGTGCCAGGTAAACATTCCGCACACCGTTATACCACTGCCACCAATCTGTACTGTTGCACCAGGCAAGGTGGGGCCATGGACTCATGTTGTTAACACCAAATCCTGACTCTGCCATCAACATGACGCAACAGGAACCAGGATTCGTCGGACGAGGCAATGTTTTTCCACTCCTCAATTGTCCAGTGTTGATGATCACGTGCCCACTGGAGCCGCTTCTTCTTGTTTTTAGCTGATAGAAGTGGAACCCGGGGGGTCGTCTGCTGCAACAGCCCATCCGTGACAAGGATCGACGAGTTGTGCGTTCCGAGATGCCTTTCTGAACACAATTGTTATTTGTCTGTTTTAAAGCCCTCTTGTTAGCTTGCACGATTCTTGTCGATATCTCATCAGCAAGT
This sequence comes from Salmo trutta, assembly GCF_901001165.1. Taxonomy (NCBI): domain Eukaryota; kingdom Metazoa; phylum Chordata; class Actinopteri; order Salmoniformes; family Salmonidae; genus Salmo; species Salmo trutta. The sequence continues at coordinate 43,311,069 of NC_042957.1, forward strand.
TGTTTTCACCCACAGGACTGCCGATGACTGGATGTTCTTTGTTTGTCGCACCATTCTTGGTAAACCCTAGACACTGTCGTACGTGAAAAGCCCAGGAGGCCGGACCTTTCTGAGATACTGGAACCGGCGATTATACCATGCTAAAAGTTATTTAGGTCACTCGTTTTGCCCATTCTAACGTTCAATCGAACGGTAACTGAATGCCTTGATGCCTGTCTGCCTGCTATATATAGCAAGCCACGGCCACTTGACTTACTGTCTGTAGGAGCAAACCATTTCCGTGAACGGTGTGGTGTACCTAATACACTTTCCACTGAGTATGTGTTTGTGTTAATTCCGAGGAGGCACTAATGCGTTGGAGATAATCTTGTTGTTTTCTGACATTGTCTGTGGACAACAATAGACATTCCTGGACTGGTGGGCTGTGCCATAGAGGAAGCCACTGGGTTCTTGTTGAGTTTATTTTCTGGCAGGCAGGACAGACGCTGGGAGTCGGGGCAGAGAGAACAGTCTACTGGGCTCTGCTCAGTGTTTGTTTGGAAAGAGGATTCCTGCCCTGGCGCTGCCGTGGTAAAGATTTGGCCCTGCCAGAAGCTCAGACTCTAGGCCTCCTCGGCCTTCCGCCCCCCCTCCTCAGCCCCCTTGGCCCTTCTCATTCAACAGCCTAGAAAGTGGACTAGATCCTCAGGGGTGGAATAAGAAGACACACATTTGGTATTGGCTAGGCCTACTCATGCAAAATCAACTGGAACTACTGACAACTTGTTATGAGTATATTAGTCAGCGTGGGCACTGGACATGGTCCATGCAAAGGCCGAAATCAGAATGCATGGACACCTAGCAGTCTTGCCCACACACACAAAACAAGGCATGAGAACATCAACACCCATACTCTTTTTCCAATTGTTACACAGATAAACTCATTTCTTTCATTCACAACGCCCACTCCTAGTCTTCTACCAAGGCCTGAGACTCATTCATCACGCACGCACGAACGCATACAGACTGTTCTGTTTCCTCTTCCTGTTTCAGCACCAACAGCCAACCAGATTGGCCGAGTAGAATACTGGCAGGTCACATGGTCCACTAGGCTAACTAACCCAATCAGCTGATTGAGACTCTCCGGCAGTCAGACTGATGTTATATCCAGGCAACGGCCAAAGGCTACTTAACAAATGGCACCCTATTCCCTATATAGTGCACTACTTTTTACCAGAGTCTGTGGTAGAGAATGGGATGCCATTAGGGACACTAAGACTCATCGTGGGTTTCTCCCTTCTCTGTTGGACCTATGGCAAAAGTCCACGGCTAAAGTAATGCACTATATAGGAAATGGGATGCCATTTGGAAAACTGTTGATATAGGGTCAGTTTCATTTACATTTAATCCCCAATCCTTATTTCAACCGCAGTCCTTTCAGCAGCTGAATTGCCATAAAACATTTTTTTTTAAACATTTGTTTTATTCTCAATCATTCTATTTCATCGGTACACAACTCTTTCTCTTTTTGTGATTGTGATGTGCTGGTCTTTGTCCGCACTTTTTTACATTGGCACCTGATACAAGCCCAGGCAACAAACAATTGGTCATCTCCCTTGCCAAAATCGGACACAAAACCAGACGACACAGAGAGGAAGCTAGGCTAGGATGGTTCATTGAGACGTCTCCTCCAGGGCTGGTGCTAAGTCTAGAATGAGGGAGGGCCCAGCCCGGGCCTTGCGGTGAGCTAGCTGCAGCCCAGCAGCCTGCCTGCCTGGCCTGCTCAATAATACATAGAGGAGAGCTGCTGCCGGTCAGATGGTGCGGTAGTCTGGAGGAGGAGAGGAGCCTAGCGCCCGGCTGTGACACAGCAGCCCAGCCCTCACAGCTCCCGCTTCTATTTAAGACATTTATGTAATGTGTAGGCCTTCCACGAACTGGAAAGGGTGCTTGGTTTTTATGGCAAAAGATGTTCAAAGGGTAGGCTAGCCGAGTCATAGCTCACAACCTATGGAGGCAATTTGTATTACTGATTCTGATATTAACTCCACCACAAGGTTGTTTTGTCCTTTTGAAAATCTATAATGGATTATTGTGTGAGCCACCATTTTAATGTCCGTAACAGATTTAGTTCTGTAAGCTCTGTCATCCTTTTCATACAACAAATAAAGGATGGCTGGTAAGATTGATTCATACACCACCTCTTTTTGACCCATCTAGGCCTATGTATTTCTTAGTGTTAACGTCTATATTTCAAGGTTGTATGTATATAGGGCCGACGTCCCTGTGTCTGTCTGCTTGTATGGCCAGTATAGACTTTGTGTTGTGTACTGCGTTTGTTGTCTAAGCGTAGACTAGGAGCTTGGCTTACTTTGATGCGGCTTGCTTTGATCGCTGCTCCCATCTGTTGTTGTAATATGCACAGCCTTCCCCTCCCCCCTCCCGTTCAACAGAGTCACCGCTCTGCTGGGTGACGTCACCTTCCCTGTCGCTGGCCCTATCTTGTCACCAGCGTCACTGTGGTAATTAAGCTAGTAGCACACAAGTACCCCTCACCGGAGCACGGTGTCCGCTCTACCCTGCTCTGCTCAGCTCTGTCTGGGTCATGTTTTTTTTGTTATATTCTCTAACAGACAGGCAGGAGGTGAACAATGGGAGTATGGTACACTGTAGGTAGCCCAAGGCTGGTTTTTAAGGCCTGTGTACTTTCTTGAGTCTTTTGAGTAATGTTTGGGTTGTATTCTATGCAGGTAGATAGGCTATACTTAGCCTTACCCCCAATTACACCTAATGTTTTTATGAAGCAGCATGTAACCTAGGTTGAATACGACCCTGCTGTCAAGTGTCGAGTGCTTGCTATGAACAGTGCCTGGGAGGAGGGCGTTTTTGTCAAGCAAATTCCTATTGCGATTAAGGTATTAATACGTCTGGTTGCCAAGTAACAGAGAGCATTTGGCCTTCGATGGTAGTTGTATTGAGAGTTCATGAATCTAGCTTTTAGATTTGAATATTCAAATTGTCCTTTTTGCATTTTGCTTTCATTGACCTATATGGGCCAAAGGTAAATGGTAGAGCATGCAACACTGGCTTGAAACCTCCCCTGTGCAGCAATCTAGAGGGTCACCTTTCCACCCATCACAACTTAGATTGACAGCCTACTTGATTTACCACCCATCAACAGTAGTATACATCAGTATATCAATTCTCTCTTAATTTGATTGTAAATGTTACAGCATTCAACAAAACTGAAATGTCACAATACATAAGACTTACATTGTTTGATTAATGAGAAGTCTGTTGGCAGGAAAACAACAATGGTAGCTCCAACGTGATAGGTTGAAGATGAACTAAAGGTAAAACAGCCTAATTATAGGTGCCAGGCTGTCAGCCCTATCGAAGCCGGTGCAGAGAGAGAGAGAGCAGTGTGCTGTCAGAACAAGTAGTTTGAAGTCGTTGGCACTGAAATAGGTTCACATGGAGCCGAACCTGAAACTCTTCCTCGTCCACCTGTCACCAGCTAAAGGCAAGATGTCTTCCTCTGTTGCTGGCTGGCACCACTCTACGAAGGTGTTGCATTGCTAGGAAAGATTCACCATAACATGCAGCCGCCCAGCCTCCCTGTGGGAACCTATGAAGGAATATGCTGTGGTATAGGACAAAAAAAGAGTGGTGTGCAATGTTGGGGGCAATTCCAGATAAAATCTAGTCAATTCAGGAAGCACACAAAAAAACAATAAAAATTGTATTAAATGTGGAATTAAATGGAAGTTGGTTTACTTTCTGAATTGAAATGGAATTGGCCCCAACCCTGGTGCGTCTGCGGCCAACGTCCCTGGCCTAATATTTTATTTAGGCTACTGAAGTTATTGTATGATGACTTAAAACCCAGTGTCAAAAAAGGATAGATCCTGATTATTCTGGTCTTTTTTTGTAAACAGAATATATTATTTAGCTAAAAATGTTCATCCGGACTGGATTTAAATGCCCCTCATGGTCTCTCTTATCCGGCCATCTCTGGACAGCATGGTGATGTTTCGCTGGACAAGCCTGAGCCAATAGGGACGTGTGGAATTGGAACATGCAGAGGAGTGGAGCCTCAAACCGGTATCTGAGTTCCTGCCTAACCCCTGTGGGTTGTGCAATCGGACACGCAATATTATTACTAACACGTAATTTTCCCATCCTCACATCTGGACTGGGTTAGCCAACACTACGTCTCTCCTTCCCAATACCAACCCACAACAATTTCATAACACACACTCTTTATTCACACTCTGTTCTCCTTCTTCAACTCTCACCCTAATTCATATCTCTACTCGCTCTTTACTTCCTCTTTCTTCTACTTTCACTCTCCCCTACTCCTCTCTAGCTCATTATTTTGTCTTTATGTAATGACTCCAACATTCCAGCCCCACTTAACCCCGTTAAAGTCACAGCAGCAGGGCTTTAGGCCCCCCCCCCTCGGGCCCAGACCCCAGCCACGGTCTGGTCTGGCGTCCCATTAGCACACATTCTGTGTCTCCGTTCACCTAGAAACAAGACTCCGGCCGGGGACGTCACAGAGCACAGAGAAGGCCCCGGGAATACAGGCCTACAGTCTTTTATCCCCGTCTGGTCTGCACCCATTGAACCGTTTGCTTTGAATCATCTGCGGCCCAAATGTATTGCAGTATAGTCCTACCCCTTTCAAAGAACGCTGTGGGTGTTGCCTGGATATTGCATCGAGTTATCGGTATTTCGTGTCGTCACCCCCCCCCCCCCCTATATTTCCCCTGGAAAGCAGCTGTGCTTCTCTTTGTATGGATTGAAGCTTCCATGTGTGTTTTATTAGCAGAGAAAGGGGGTAAATACTTTCCAGGAAGCCAGGCACTAAAAGACAAACGTAAACACAAACATGAAAAATTGGGTTTCCACATCACGTCTTGTCAATCTTAGTTTCCGGTTCCTTTCGCTGGGAACACAAGACCCTTGCCTGTTGCCCCATATTACAGAATCCTGACAACATATTCCAGAACCATGAGAGTTTTAAATCTGTGTTCCAGCATTCCTCAGCTGCCTGGTTACAGCAGAACAGACAGGGAGGCATGTGACCTTCAGGGGTTAGATCTGTCTCCTTCCCCAGATAGGAAGGAATCCTCAACCTTTTGTTATATTTTCCAGTGGAGGTCAGCCCCGGAAACAGTGTGCAGAAAAAGGAATTCATATGCAAAAACCATTGTCTGAATAATCAAAGAATTCTATGTTATGAACCTAGCAAATATGTAAACCAGATGTGTTCTACCTTTTTGGTAGGGTCGTAAAAACAAGCCTTGTTGTTTTTATCTGGGTCTGTGCCCCCAGTTAAAACGTCCACAATTGTTTACCAGACTTCCAAATGCAGTACTCTGCTATTCTTCCCGACTTATCTCCTCTCTGCGAGACATTGCCCCTCATTGCAGCGAGGTCAAGAATGACACCAGTCACTCCTCTCCCATCCGGCCATGTTTAGAACCTGTGGAATATGCTGGGCCAGGGTTGCATCTCAAATGCACCCCATCACTATCACCCTATCACTATATAGTGTACTACTATTAACGTCAAAAGAATGTCATTTGGGATGCAGACCAGGTTTTTGGCTGGCTGGTCATTGTCTCTCATGGTGTCTATAGAATCTGGTATGTTATCGGGGGACCCAGAGAGGAGCCTTTCAGCCTGGCCGGCCGGCCTGGTCCATACGCCACCGTCATACAACAGGAGTTATTCACTGGGTTCTACTGCCTTATCTCGCACACCAATGGGCTAATAGTGTGTTGGAGGCGGGGGGGTGGAGGCTGGGTTAGGGGAAGAAGTATGTGGGAGGGGATAGAGTATAATGGGGGGGGGGGTGGAGGCTGGGTTAGGGGAAGAAGTATTGTGGAAGGGGATAGAGGACGGTGGGAGGGGATAGAGTATAATGGGGGAGGGATGGAGAGCATGGGGAGGGGGGAATATTGAGTATGGGGGAAATGTAGACAATTTTCTGTTGAAATGTAGACAATGCCACTGTTTGATTTGCATTTCGATGGTGGACTTTCTTGTCCTTGTAGAGAAGCTGAAATGACAAGAAGCTGCAGTATGCATGACATGAGAGTTTACCATTGTCACATAAACCCCTTCTGATTCACAGACAGTCTTAATCACACAGTGCCTTCAGAAAGTATTAACTTTTTCCACATTTTGTTGTTACCAAGTGGGAATAACGCCATAAGATCGATGCCCACACCCCCGCGGAAATCTAATTGGCATAATAAATGAAATCCCCGTACAAGTCAGTTTAAAAAAAAAATCGGATGCGTCTCAATCCACCGCATCCACACAAAAACGGGTTGGCCTACAAACTACACTGAACTAAAATATAAAGTATTGGTCCCATGTTTCATGAGCTGAAAACTGGTGGATGGATTATCTTTGCAAAGGAAAAATGCACACTAACAGGGATGTAAACAAATTTGTTCACAAATTTTGAGAGATAAGCTTTTTGGGGGACGATTTGTTGTTCATGTTTGATTCATGTCATGAATCTGTTATTCAATGTGTTTGTATGGGCTATAAGAAGTTATTTCTTTATTTTCATCAAAACATTTTTTTTTATACAGGACCAGTCAAAAGTTTGGACACACCCACTCATTCAAGGGTTTTTCTTTATTCTTACTATTTTCTACATTGTATAATAATAGGGAAGACATCAAATCTATGAAATAACACATATGGAATCATGTAGTAACCAAAAAAGTGTTAAACAAATCAAAATATATTTTTGGTTCTTCAGCGTAGCCACCCTTTGCCTTGATGACAGCTTTGCACATTCTTGGCATTCTCTCAGCCAGCTTCATGAGGAATGCTTTTCCGACGGTCTTGGAGTTCCCACATAAGCTGAGCACTTGTTGGATGCTTTTCCTTCAATCTGCCGTCCAACTCACCCTAAACCATGTCAATTGGGTTGAGGTCGGGTGATTGTGGAGGCCAGGTCATCTGAGGCAGCACTCCATCACTCTCCTTCTTGGTCAAATAGCCCTTACACAACCTGGAGGTGTGTTGGGGCATTGTCTTGTTGAAAAACAAGTGATAGTCCCACTAAGCGCAAACCAGATGGGATGGCGTATCGCTGCAGAATGCTGTGGTAGCCTTGCTGGTTAGGTGTGCCTGGAATTCTAAATAAATCACTGACAGTGTCACCAGCAAAGCACCAACACACCACCTCCATGCTTCATGGTGGGAACCACACATGCAGAGATCATCTGTTCACCTACTCTGTGAATCATAAAGACATGGCGGTTAGAACCAAACATCTCACATTTGGACTCATCAGACCAAAGGACAGATTTCTACCGGTCTAATGTCGATTGCTCGTGTTCCTTGGCCTAAGCAAGTCTCTTCTTCTTAATGGTGTTCTTTTAGTAGTGGTTTCTTTAAAGCAATTTAACCCTGAAGGCTTGATTCACGTAGTCTCCTCTGAACAGTTGTTGAGATCTGTCTGTTACTTTAACTCTGCAGCCCAAATAAATGCTTCACAATCTGAGGTGCAGTTAACTCTAATGAACTTCTCTGCAGCAGAGGTAACTCTGGGTCTTCCATTCCTGTGGCGGTCCTCATGAGAGCCAGTTTAATCATAGTGCTTGATGGTTTTTGCGACTGCGACAGACACCACTATGCTTGAAAATATGGAGAGTGGTACTCAGTAATGTGTCGTATTGGATTTGCCCGAAATATAACCCTTTGTATTCAGGACAGAAAGTTAATTGCTTTGCACATTTCTTGCAGTATTACTTTAGTGCTCTGTTGCAAACAGGATGCATGTCTTGGAATATTTGTATTTTGTACAAGCTTTCTTTTCACTCTGTCAATTAGGTTAGTATTGTGGAGTAACTACAATGTTGTTGATCCATCCTCGGTTTTCTATCACAGCCATTAAACTCTTAACTGTTTTAAAGTCACCATTGGCCTCATGGTGAAATCCTTGAGCAATTTCCTTCCTCTCTGGCAGTTAAGGAGGACTCCCGTATCTTTGTAGTGACTAGGTGTATTGCTACACCACCCAAAGTGTTATTAATAACGTCACCATGGTCAAAGGGATAATCAATGTAAAATATTTTTTATATATACACCTACCAATATGTGCCCTTCTTTGCGAGGCATTGGAAAACCTCCCTGGTCTTTGTGGTTGAATCTGTGGTTGAATATGTGTTTGAAATTCACTGCTCGACTGAGAGACCTTACAGATACTTTTATATGTGGGGTACAGAGATCCGAGGTAGTCATTCCAAAATCATATTAAACACTATTATTGCACACTACAACATCAACTTATTGTGACTTGTTTATAACATTTTTGCTCCTGATCTTATTTAGGCACGCCAAAACAAAGGGGTTGAATACTTACTGACATTTCAGCTTTTCAATTTTAATGAATTGTAGGCCAGTGACATAATCTTTCATCTTTAATAGTAGCATTTAGCGAGAGCCTTTAATATCTGTCCTCCATCACTTGCTCTAAACAAACTTTTACATAGTTGAGGACTATGGTAGAGGAATATGTAGGCCTGAGGATTGTAAGCCATTGTAGAGGATTGGCCCACCCTTGATCTGGCGTCATTATAAAACATGTTTTGAAGTGGCAATCTGGGATTCAAACAACAAAGCAGGTCACCCCACCACTGTTTTAATGAATGTAGGCCTATATCATTATTTTAAAACACATATTGCCCCTTTAAACCATGTTTCCCTGTCAGTGCTTATGGCATGTTGGTCTCAGTCGGTCAGTCAAATACAATTTAGCAGTCTTATGGCTTGGTGGTAGAAGCTGTTCAGGGTCCTGTTAGTTCCAGACTTGGTGCATCACTCCCGCTTGATGTGCAGTAACAGAGAGAACAGTCTATGACTTGGGTTGCTGGAGTTTGACAATTTTTTCGTCTTCCTCTGACACCGCCTGGTACAGAGATCCTGGATGGCAGGAAGCTTGGCCCCATTGATATACTGGGCCGTACGCACTACCCTATGTAGCGCCTTGTAGCCGGATGCCAATCAGTTGCCATACCAAGCGGTGATGCAGCCAGTCAAGATACTCTCAATGGTGCAGCTGTATAACTCTTGGAGGATCTGAAGGTCCATAACAATTATTTTTACAGCCTCCTGAGGGGGAAGAGGCATTGTAATGCCCTCTTCACGACTGTGTTGGTGTGTGTGGACCATGATAATTCATTCCTTGGTGATGTGGACAGCGAGGAACTTGAAGCTCTGGACCTGCTCCACAACAGCCCTGTGGATGGGGGCATGCTCTTACCCTTCGTTTCTTGTAGTCTATGATCAGCTCCTTTTGTCTTGCTGACATTGAGGGAGAGGTTTTTGTCCTGGCACAACACTGCCAGGTCTCTGACCACCTCCCTGTAGGCTGTCTCATCGTCATCGGTGATCAGGCCTACCACAGCCGTGTCATCTGCAAACTCAATAATGGTGTTGGAGTCGGACCATTCAGAAGAGCCCTGATTAGCTCCCTGTATTTTTCCAGCAGTAATGGAATGGGTTTGTAAATGCCCTTCCCAGACTTCTCCATTCCTCGCCCTCTTCTCTTTCACCAGCTTCTCTCTCGGCTCCTCACTCCCCTCTCCCTCAATTTTTTCTGCCTCCTCCCTCCGCCTCTCGCCTCTCTCTTTCACTCCCGCCTTCTCACTCGTCTCTCTCACTCGTGCTGCCTTTGCTGCGCCATGAAGGCTAGTCATGTGACAGGGGAGGTGGGTGGGATCGTTATTTTCTCTCTCCCAGCACATCAAACCCTTTGTTCTCCACTAAACCCCGCCCATAGACACACACACACACACACACACACAGGCTGACTGGAAGAGCAACTCTCTCTTCCTATCTTTCCACCCTCCCTCCCTCGCTCTTTTGTTGCTGCTAAAAGCAGCATGAGGCTCCTGGCTCATCCCACACTTCTAATGGCCTTTAGATATGCTCATGTATTTTAAAGAAGGGTGGATAATTTTTCTCCCCTTGCGCTCGTTCCTTTACCCTATTTAATGGTCAGATGTTATTTCCTTTTGATGGTTCAGTCCCTGTTACCCCAGCGACCATGACGATTACCACCCGCCTTTTTATATCCTGTGTTTTTGTTTTGCCTCACTGCTCGCAGCGTTCATTTCCTGGTTGGGCGGGTTTCTCGTATGTGTGCGTGTGTACACTACTGACTGACGGATGTAAGCTACTGGCTGACTTCTGAAAATATCTGAAATATTAATCAAAGTGTTAGATTTTTACATAAATCATAAGGCACTTGGTTTGATGTTGGAGTGGTGGGCTATGTTGATGTTATCAGTGCTATATTGAGCATGAGATTCCGTTTTATTTCTCTGTGGTTTACCAGCTAGCCATCATCTTGTGATCTGGTATTCCTTTACTATGGATATTACTACTGTCTAGCTATACACACACACACACTACAAAACGGTAGGGCTGTGACGATACCAGTATCGCAATATTTTATCCATGCCAAAAATGATAAGTGTGATGCAGATCAAACTCTTTGGTCCTTTTTAAAAACCTGCTGTATGTAAAATATCTAAAAGTCACTATGGATAACCATATAATGATGTTTGTTTCCAACATTAGGGCTGTTCTCTTACAGAAGTGAAATCCACTTTGTGTTTTGTTTCCTTGCAACAATACCAACGAGTATCTTGATACTGGTATCGTCTCGGCCCTGCAAAACAGCTCCCATTCCTAGGTGAGAGCAGAGTAGAGACAGGTGTGAATGACTCATCCCTGGTGAGAGGACAGGACCCCACGCTTCAAGGTCACACACACTTTCCTACCACAAAGCCAGTCATACTCCTTACTGACAGTACTCTGGATTTCTTCTCAATGCCAGGCAGTGTATCCCTATATTTCCACCAGGGCTTGTTTCACCCAGACACTGCCTCCCAGAGCTCTGTGACCCTTCTGTATGTGTCTCTGAAGTCAGGCTTCTCACAGAGACACAGGAATCCAATTTTATTCTTCACATGCTTTGTAAACAACAGGTCTAGAATAACAGTAAAATGCTTACTTACGGGCCCTTCCCAACAATGCAGAGTGAAATAATAGACAAGTAATAACAGGTAATAATAAATACACAATTAGTAATGATAACTTGGCTATATGCACAGGGTACCAGTACCGAGTCGATGTGTAGACGTATGATGTAATTGAGGTAGATATGTACACATAACTAGGAAAAAAGTGACTAGGCAACAGGATAGATAATAAACAGTAGAAACAGAGTAAGTGATGAGTCAAAATACATTTTTAAAAAGTTAGCAAAAAGGGTCAATGCAGATAGTGTGTGATGGATGGCTCTATAAGAGGGAGCCTCACCAGAGAGGATGGCACATGGCCACTTAACCTCTCCCCGACAAGTCAGAGACCGCACGTGCATGCAACCGAGAATGTCAGCTAAAAGTCGAAAGAGAAAAAGCGAGTGACTCAGTGGTATGTGTTTGGTAGCTACTAAATCCACGGTGTGTGTTTAGTGAATTTCAGCTACACTGCACTAGTCAGAGATTTTTTCCCGATGGCCGTCACACTCCCACAGAGAATTGTATTACGGTATTGTCAGAAAGTCAAGGAAGAGGCCTGTTTTTGCCGAACGCCCTCGCCGGCTCTGAGCACTTATTGAAATGAGTTGTGAATAAATGTAAAATGTATTTAAATGTTTTATTTCTAAAGAAACTTGTCTGGATTTCTGAAAGTCAGCAGGGGCACTTCACATGCCCTCTGTGAGAGTGTTGTTATTATACACACACGTCATGTTTTGTGTGAGAGCGACTTCTTGTCGGAGCTCCTGTCCTGGCATTTGTGTTTTTAGATTGTGTGTGTTTTCCTGTGTGGGTGTTTCTGTGAACGTCAGTGTTATTGGTTGTCCCTGTACTGGTGCTTTTCCACTGAGACTAACCCCTACACCAGTAGGTCGCCAGTGTTTTATGTTAATGGTAGCTCTAGTGTAATTGTTTCCATCCGGAGTGTGACACTAAGACCTCTGCATCATTCAAGACTGTCCGTCTGTCCGTCTGTCTGAGAGAATGTGATTGTGGCTACTTCCTGTTTGCCTGCTTCTTGTTCCTGTGTGGATCACAAAGAGGAGGGGGGGGGACTCATTGTGTTGCTACAGCAACAAGCAGCAGCCAAAACTCCTCCCTCTGTCCCTTCCTCTCTCTCACCCTCACTCTCCACAGCCCTACCACACACAGCATTCTCCCTCTCCTCTCCACAGCCCTACTACACACAGCATTCTCCCTCTCCTCTCCACAGCCCTACAACACACAGCATTCTCCCTCTCCTCTCCACAGCCCTACAACACACAGCGTTCTCCCTCTCCTCTCCACAGCCCTACTACACACAGCATTCTCCCTCTCCACAGCCCTACAACACATGGTTCATTCTCTCGCCCATCCACTGCCCCCGGTGGTTGACTGTAGTACTGCAATACTTGGCCTACTACAGTACTGCCCCTCCCCCACACTCACCACAGCCCATGTGGAATTTTTTTAATTGAAAAGAAAAAAGACTTGGGGTAGAAAACAGCACTGTTAATTTATAATGAACAGGAAAAACTGGATTCAGGGGTCCTGGTTCAGATTTGTGTGTTTGGTTAGACATGAGGAGTTAATTGTTTCTCTCCCCACCACCTCCCGCCCCGCAATGGCCTTGTTTTATAAGTCCGTGTGTCCTTTTTACTAATCAGAATATAAAGTACACCATCTCTAAGTAGCTGATTATTCAGTCTTTTGAAGTCCTCCCATATGTTGTTGCTCACTGACTACCTTCGTGGAACTGGCCACGTCACACTCCTTTTCCTATATCACACTACCAATGGAAATGGGAGGCTGCCTTACTTTCCTTTTAAAACAGTTGTGTGTGTGTGTGTGTGTGTGTGTGTGTGTGTGTGTGTGTGTGTGTTAATTAGTCTGCATGTGTGATTGTGCTAAAGAGAGGGATTATACATGCATGTTCTCATGCACATCCATGTTATGTCTTTTTCCTAAAGGGAACTGTGAAGAGAAGGGTGTATTTATATCCAGCCCTCATGAAACAGTGTGTGTTTGTGCCTGTGTAGACAGGCGAAACTTTGGAACCTTCTTCTGAATGTATGACATAAAGTCTCTGAATCTTGGAAAGACATTTTCTATTTTACATTGCCACATTCTGAAAACAGCATGTTTTGCTATACTTAGTCTCTTTGCTATACTAGTCTCTTTGTCGGTATAAGAGATTCTGGAAGAGAGAACACAGCCCCTTCTAAGCCAAAAGTGACCTTGTTCTGTTGGTCTGTACTGATTATTGATAGCTGTAAAGAGGGTGAGAATGAGAGCCGTAGAGCGATGGGTGTTTGGGCGAGTCTTGAACCGGCGTCCTGTCCCAAATGATACCCTATCCCCTATATAGTTGACTACTTTTCACCAGAGCCCTATGGGCCACGGTCCAAATGAGTGTGCTAAATAGGGAATAGTGTGCCATTTGGGACGTAATAATAGTGTGTGTTGAGAGGTTGTCCTCTAAATTCCAGTCAGAGTAGATGTGGGGGAGGAGGAGGGCCTGTAACAGCAGAGGCCTCACTGGTCTCCAGCCATCTCACCAGACTGATAGGAAAGTGGGTTATGTAATGTTGGCTCTATAGAAAGAACATAGCAGCCCTCTTTTTCTCTCTCGCTCTCTTCACTTTCTCCATTTCTGATCATCTCTCTTTTCCCTACCCTCTCTTTTACCCCTATTGCACTGATTTCTTGCCCTCGTTGTCCCTGTCTTCTCTGTCGCCCCCTCCCACCCTTGTTTTTCTCTCTCTCCCTCTCTCCCTCTTTCTGGGACAGAGTGGGATCGAGGGTAATCTTGAGTCATTTCCTACCCAAAATGTCCTTCGCTCACAGCGCCATCATGTCGAAACCTTGGCTTGAACACAGCTCATTCAGGGTTGGGGAGGCAACTACTAGGCGTGCAGACCCAGGTGTAGAACACATGGGAAGGGGATTCAGTGGAAAGGTGGCAACGACAGTTTTGTGCTGCTACTGCTATTGAAACACAAACAAAGTCGAGCAGCTCGGGGAGCCAAGAGAAAGTGTCGATTTGATTAGACTAAAGGTTATCGGTCACTGGGGGACTGGAAGTGTGTGTGTTAGGCATGGGCATTTGATTTTACTATCCAAATAATATCATGAATATATATATTTTTTTACTTGAATGGCAACTTGCTCAGGTGACTCAGGAGAGGTGGTGCACTTTGCTTGTTGGAGAGAGGGAGATTTTCCATTGTTTAGAAATGTCCCAATTCACTTCCAACACATGGAGCCTATGACTGTAAAGCTTTTCTGATTGATTGACAATAACGAGCTAGACGTGTGGAAAGTGTCTAGACTACCAAAGCGTCTTTTTTATGGGGGGCATTCGTAAGAAATGTCAACTGTTGTTATATAAACATTTCGAGTGGCAAGGTCTGTCCTAGAATGTAGCAATGTCACAGATAATGAAATAAAATTTTAGACAAAGCCTTTACATTTTTTTATGAACTTGTAAGTAACCAAATACTAACGCCCGTTCGAATAACCACACCCATCCCGTGTGTGTACGGTGGCTTAGATGTAATAACAAAAGTCTGTGGCTAGTGTTTTGAATGAAGGCAGGTGGATGTTTTTGAGGCTTTTTTTCCCCATTAGTGTTATTTGTGTGACGCCCCTTGTCACTGACCTCGGAGCCCTCACGGACCCTCCTCCAAACAAGCAATTACACTCCCCACACACAATCTCTCTCACACTGACACGCACACCTTCTCTCTTGCCTCTGCTCTGACCCTGTCCTCCTCTCGCTCTGCCCGACAGATGGAGACGTGCGGAGGGGCGCTACGCGGTGGATAGGGCCTCCATAGTCAGCCACTGGAACTGGCTGCAGGCCCACGTGTCTGACCTGGAGTACCGCATCCGCCAGCAGACGGACATCTACCGTCAGCTCCGCTCCAACAAGGTCAGCACCACCACCACACAATACATACAACACTGGTTCTTAACACTGGTTACGTGTTTAAAAAAAAAAAAAGTAATTCACTGTTTCTCTATGGTCAGCACCCTCAGTCTCAGCCACCTGGCTTGCCCTGGCAACAAGTTTAAGAGTGGAAGGGAAGGGGCGGACCGGGTGAAAGTCATGTCATTGGTAGATGGGGATGTAGAAGCATGTCACGTGACTTAACGTGTCTCTCAATCCCCACGCTCAAAGTAGCTTAGCTCACACCTCAACTACGGATGAGAAAAGTGGGAATGCTTTTCTATTCTGTTCTTATCAAGAGTATGTTGCGAACCTCGATACCTCTGACATGCCTGTCTGCTTTTAGCCCTCATTTTCTTCCCCACTCTTATCCTCTGCTTCTCCCACTTTTTCTTTCTTTCTTTCTCTCTCTCACTTCATCCATCCAACGGTAATTTCCCAGTGGAATATCATAGCCTTCCTGGTAAAACGTGTAGCTTGTTCATGGTGCCCCTTACCTTGTCTGTGGCTACACCAAAACCAGTTACTTTGGTGCAAAGCCACTGTTACCTCTGGTGTTATGAATCAGAAGGACTGAAGAGCTCACCCTGGCCTATCTGCGCTCTCGTAGGGTTCCATAATGCTGACAGAGACCTCCCCCTTTGACGTGTCACCTGAGGACGGGGAGGTGAAGGCGGAGCCTGTTGGTTGCCCGGTAATAAAGGTAAATGAGTCTGACGATATAACTGTCCAATCAGATCCTCAACAAGCCTGTGTCTTCATTTCTTAGACGTCAACTCGCGTATCCTAAACATGTCCTAGTTATAGATGAATAGGTCCACAATTCAATTAGTGCTGACAACCTCTTAAGTCGTGCTGTTTTCATAGAGAAAGAATCAAATGCGACTTTTCCACTTAGTGTGGTCCCTCCCTACCAGTTCAGGGGAGAAAGAGAAGAGGGAGGGAGAGAAGACACCGCTCAAGATGGCACACTGGCACTGTGCCCAAAATAGAGAGATGGGAACAAGACTCCCCCACAGAACCCCAACCAGCCCCCGGGAGTTGGGAGGGAGGGAGGGAGGGAGGGAGGGAGGGGAGAGGGACTACTATCTCGGGAAGAGAATGGGTGAGGAGGGGGAGGTCCCGAAACAGTGGTGGTCTTTGTCATGCCAAGTAGTGTTGACCTTTCTATCCATTCAGTTGTGGCCCGAGGATTTCACTAGGAGGTCATTCAACTGTTCTGGGCTAGGCTGTAGTGGAATGAAGTTGAGGAGGGTGGGTTGGGAGAGAGTTTCGAAGGGGAGTTCCATGTTAGCCGTGCCAACCTTGTCTTTGGTTCCAGGAGTGTGGCTCAGACGGTGGGGCGGAAGGTCCCGGAACGGTCTCCGTGGAAACAGGCCTGAGGAAAGGTTGCGCGTTCGGGAGACGGGTCAACGGGATCATCAACAGGTACGACGCGATGAAATGAAACCTCTTTACCCGTCCACTAGGTGTGTGTACTTTCAGTAAGGCGGCCTCTATGCCAACCACTCCGTCTGGACAAAGGGGTGTGTGTGTGTGAGGGGACATGATCCATGTGGGAATTGCAGCTGCTCACTGTTCTTCCCAAACATACTACAGGGTTTGTACACACAGCACTGTACAAGCTTGTACGTACATGTGTTCATGCTGCAGCCTTTTTCCTCTAGTGGAATGCAAAACTGTGACTGGAATAATCATTCTGTCACCGAGTAATACGTATTCACACTCCTTATAAATGGGATGGGAGTTTTCCCCCATGCTGTTACATTGAGACCTACCAAATAAAGCTACTAGATGGACAGTGAAAAGATAAATCCAGAATTATCATTATGAACATTATCAGTCGTAGTAGTAGTAATATACAGAGTCATGTATTTCAGTGTTGATAAGTGATCTTCCCTCCAGCTTATGTCATGGGTCTATAGACATAGATTGTCCATTTTTATTAGTGTTGAGCGACTAACTGAATTTTCTGTTTTTTTACTTCTATGGGCTAGGAGGGACGCTAGCGTCCCACCTGCGGGACACAGCCATTGAAATATCAGGGCGGCAAATACAAAAACAACAATGTCATAATTCAACTTTCTCAAAGATACAACTATTTTACACCATTTTAAAAATACACTTCTCCTTGATGTAACCACATTGTCCGATTTTCAAAAAGGCTTTACAGCGAAAGCAAAACATTAGATTATGTAAGGAGAGTACATAGACAAAAATAATCACACGGCCATTTTCCAAGCAAGGACATGTGTCAATAAAACCCAAAACACAGCTAAATGAAGCACTAACCTTTGACGATCTTCATCAGATGACACTCCTAGGACATTATTTTACACAATACATGTATGTTTTGTTCGATAAAGTTCATATTTATATCCAAAAACAGCATTTTACATTGGCGCGTGATGTTCAGAAAATGTATTCCCACCAAAACGTCCGGTGAATGTGCACATCAATTTACAAAAATACTCATCATAAACGTTGACAAAATATATAACAATTATTTTAAGAATTATAGATAGACTACCCCTGGATGCAACCGCTGTGTCAGATTTTAAAATGGCTTTACGGAGAAAGCACATTGTTCAATATTCTGAGTACATAGCTCAGCCATCACGGTGAGCTATTCAGACACCCGCCAAGTTCGGGGCAACCTAAACTCAGAATTAGTATTAGAAATATTGTATTACCTTTGCTGATCTTCGTCAGAATGCACTCCCAGGACTGCTACTTCCACAAGAAATGTTGTTTTTGTTCGAAATAATCCATATTTATGTACAAATACCTCCGTTTTGTTTGTGCGTACAGATCACTTATCCAAAGGCATAACACGCGAGCACGGAACGAGAGACGAAAAGTCAATGTTCCATTACCGTACTTAGAAGCATGTCAAACGCTGTTTAAAATCAGTCTTTATGGTATTTTTAACGTAGAATTGCGATAATATTCCAACCGGACAATAGCATATTCATTCAAGAAGAAAAAGAAGGAACGGCGTGCTCGTGTGACTGCACATATCCAATCCCTTTGTTGCCAGGCAGACCACTCAGTGAATGAGCTCCTATACTCTGCCCAGTGACAGGAGAATGCTCAAACCACTTTCTGAAGGCTTTAGACAGCCAATGGAAGCCTTAGGAAGTGCAACGTCACTCCACAGACACTGTAGCTTCGATAGAGAATCAAAATAACTACAATTCTCAGACTTTCCACTTCCTGCTTGAACTTTTCTCAGGTTTTTGCCTGCCATATGAGTTCTGTTATACTCACAGACACCATTCAAAGTTTTAGAAACTTCAGAGTGTTTTCTATCCAAATCTACTAATAATATGCATATTCTAGTTTCTGGGTCAGAGTAGTAACCTGTTTAAATTGGGTACGTTTTTCATCCGGCCGTGAAAATACTGCCCCCTAGCCCAGACAAGTTAAACTAGTTGACCGATCGGTTCAATTATTTGAGTTCCATTTTGTTCAGTTATATTCTGTGAGCTCAATGTGCACATGGCACTATTTCTCTAGAGATAAATCAGATCCAGCCTGAACTGTGTGATGTTGTAGGGAGTTGTAGTTTCCAACAGGCCAATATTCTACATAGTTTAGCTCATAAACGTGGTAATTAACTACAATGAGCATAATCCATTGTACGTCTACTTGTCCGGTCTCTTTCTTTTATGCCTGCTACGGAAGAGGCAGAAGAATGCACGATTGTGAGGGGATATAGAGAGCAGCTGTTGCTTCGCTAGGTATCACTACCTGAAAATACATTATCTAAGTGATTTGATACAGTGAGGGGAAAAAAGTATTTGATCCTCTGCTGATTTTGTACGTTTGCCCACTGACAAAGAAATGATCAGTCTATAATTTTAACCTGTTTGGGATAGGGGGCAGTATTTTCACGGCCGGATAAAAAACGTACCCAATTTAAACAGGTTACTACTCTGACCCAGAAACTAGAATATGCATATTATTAGTAGATTTGGATAGAAAACACTCTGAAGTTTCTAAACCTTTGAATGGTGTCTGTGAGTATAACAGAACTCATATGGCAGGCAAAAACCTGAGAAGATTCCATGCAGGAAGTGCCCTGTCTGACAATTTGTTGTCCTTCTAGGGCATCTCTATCAAAAATACAATCTCAGCTCGTTACCTGTATAAAAGACACTTGGGAGCCAGAAATCCTTCTGATTGAGAGGGGGTCAAATACTTATTTCCCTCATTAAAATGCAAATCATTTTATAACATTTTTGACATGCATTTTTCTGGATTTTTTTGTTGTTATTCTGTCTCTCACTGTTCAAATAAACCTACCATTAAAATTATAGACTGATCATTTCTTTGTCAGTGGGCAAACTTACAAAATCAGCAGGGGATCAAATACTTTTTTCCCCCACTGTAGTTGATATTCAGCAGTCATAAAAGTATGCCTTATTTACGTTGAAGAACTACAAAATAGTGGGGTTTTTTTGTCAGAAAGCATTGGCTCTATAGAGATGAGATGATAACTGATGATGACTTGGAATTAAATAAAGTCATCAAATATACACAACTGAAATATTTTATTAAAGTAATGTGAATAAATCATGGTTAATAAGTGATAAGTAATAATGGGTAGTGGTGTGGTGATGGGCAGTCACTACCATTAATGGGACTTGTATTGTGTTATTTCAGTGTTACAGCATTCAACCCAAATAATCGAAACCGACCTCAAAAAGCATTAATGGACTCAGCGCTAACATTTGTCAGATCTAGATTCACTGGGGCGGCAGCGTAGCCTAGTGGTTAGAGCGTTGGACTAGTAACCGAAAGGTTGCAAGTTCGAATCCCCGAGCTGACAAGGTACAAATCTGTCGTTCTGCCCCTGAACAAGGCAGTTAACCCACTGTTCCTAGGCCGTCGTTGAAAATAACTGACTTGCCTAGTTAAATAAAGGTGAAATAAAAATAAAATAAAACTGCTGTTCACAGGGTTTCTTCTTTCGTGTAGTGTAATATTGATGAGTGACTGTCCCTCCCTCCAGCCTGCGGCCTGGTTCTCCAGAGTGTTCTGACCTGGAGGAGCAGCTGAGGAAGCAGCAGCAGAGCCTGCCCTCGTCTCAGCTCCCGTGCTCCCCTCAGGACGACACGTGTGTGGCGGCCCGCACACGCCCCCTCCTCAGCTGTAAGAGACGACGCCTCGTCAGGCCCGGCACCGTCACCAACCTCAACCGCAAGGTTTGTTTGTGTGTGTGTTTGTGCTTTACTGTTAATGTACGCTTTCACTGCTACATTGTCATTCTGTGTGTTTTCAGCTCATTTTGTTGTTTACTGGGTGTATTGTTTGCTAGTATGACTGACTGTCAGTGTCCTTGAACTACAGACTACTGATTTTTGTCTGTGTGTGTTTATATGGATATGCTATCTGCAATGTGTGTCCTTTTACTCATGGGTGGTGGATTGGTGTGTGTGTGTGTGTGTGTGTATATATATATTTGTTCACGGCTCCACATTAACGCTTGTCCGGTATGTGAGACAAGCAGAATATAGAATACTGAATATAAGCAGAATATAGAATATTGGATGGACAAGTAAATAAAATCACACAAGTCACAGTATCAAACAATTACTCACATCAGAATTGGACCAGAGTATCCTCCACATGCGTTGTTGTGCACTGTTCTCCCAATTTATGCAGAGCGCATCAGAATATGATTATATTGCATTGAAAGGCTGGGTCTGTCCATCACTTTTGAGATCAGAGCTGCATGTAGCCACGTTTGTACATTTCTTCATATTCCTTGCTAGTTAGTGAGTTATTTGCCCAGGTATTTTTGGTCAGCAAACAGGGTTAATATGGTCATGAAAATCCTTGAAAAGTCATGGCGTGGGCATCACCTGGTTTGTTCCTGTTTGATTGGGCCCGAGGAGAGAGAGGGAGACATTACAGCAGGTAGGCCTATAAAATAATGATAGACAACCAATTAAACTAGAGAGCCAATTCAAAACATATCGTGTCGCCTGGCTAGTTATCTCAGTAGTTAAATATTTATCTAAAAGCTACATCTATTAATGTCATTGTCAAGACCGATGTCCTAAAAAAAAAACATTCCACCAGCACTCGTCGTGAATAATGAACGGGTGTAATACTCCTATTGTGAAACCGCCTCACTCAAAATTGAGAGTTGAGAAATAAATCTGACACATTTGAAAAGCTATATTAAGCATTGGCCATATCATTCTGACAGCGTTAAAATATTTGTATGATTTGACCTAGCCCAAATGAGAAATTATTCCCAATGCTGTCAATAGATCTCCACTGAAACCTGAATATTTTAGCCTTACAATGCAGATAAACATGTATTTGTTAGTTACCTTGCTTTGAGGTAGCCAACCTTAGCCATTTGATCCCTGATTCATTAAATTAGAAAAGTATGTTATAAAGACAAAGTTTTTAGTTGTAATATGTTTTTGGCCAACCATCCTCCAGGAGAGCCTTAAAGGGGCAGTGTTCTATTTTCAGACGGGCTTGAATATGCAAAGAAGCCTGTTGGCAGAGGGTAGCCTACATTTTTGTGATTCTCTGTATGGTAATAATAATGGTAATTGTATTTTGTAAAGTGATTCCTTGCATCAAGTCACCCTTTTGGCCCATGGTGTTACAGACCATAATTATTTGGGGGACAAGTGACTTGAGCTTTCGGATAAGTACAAAATCAGTCCTACTTGTCCAAAGGACAAGTGGCTAAAAAAGTGAATGTATGCCGGTCTGTGTGTGTCTTGAGTTACAAGTGTGAAAGGACATGCGAGCATCTGTGTTTGTACTAGCATTAAGTGTGATTACATGTGGGGAGTGCACGTGAGTACATTAACAAACTACAGCATAAGGTTTAGTGATGAGTGACCGCCAGCCCTCCACGCCAGTACATTTAAGGATGTGCATTAGAACTCTCATACCCTCGGTGTGTGTGTGTGTATATAGTCTACATGTCTTCTACCTCTGCATTCTCCAAAGAGGTCTATACCTTCATGCAAAGTGGCCTTGGAACAGGTGGCTAGTTTCCAACGACACAGGTAGGGCTGAATGCTGCTGACTCGTGTTCTATTAAAAGCAGACGTGTTGTTATATTTCCCGACTAGAAGGAGCTGCCTGACAGAAACCCACAATTCAAAAAGGTTTGACTGGACGGGGACGGGGGGGACTTATCCTAGATCAACACTCCTACTCTGTTCAGTAACAGGAAACGCCGCCATAACGGGAACGCGCTGTGAACAAGCTGTCCTCTCAGCTCCTAGTATTTCAGATAGTTGTTAAAGCCATAAACTAAACAGGAACTCTGGCTTATCTTATTAAACCAGCACCGCTGCAGTTTCAAAAGGCTTCGCCTACACTATAGCACCATTCGCTTAGCTTTTATTGCCATCTATGCATGTTTTATTTCTTAAACAATTTGAATCTGGTCCGATTTTTGATTGCCTTTTTTGATTGCCTTACAAGAAGGCAGGCGTTGTAGAAAGTTCCCATGTTTGAGCGGTTTCATTGCTGTTGTGCAACAGTATGTTGTTGTTGGAACAGGAATATGATGACTAGTTTTATCCGAGCTCCGTCAGAGACGGTCTACCTCTGTTGTTTACATGTTCCCCATGTGTCTGGATATTACACGCTTGTTATTGCATTGAGAATTTGTACTCAGACTCAATTACTCAGGCCTACCTGGTTAAATATGTTTAAAGAATCATCCCACTTTCCTTCCCCCTCCCTGCCTCTCTTCTCCAGGGCCAGAGGCTGTGCGTACCGAGTCCTCGCTGCGGCTGCGAGGTCAACCCCCAGTGTATGACGTGTGGCGGCCGCACCCTCTCCTCCTCTGACGTCCAGTACGAGCGCCCTCTACTGGAGAGGCTGTCCCAGTTCGACCCCTGCGTGCACCCCATCCTCTCCCTCTCAGACGGTAAGATTGGTTGGTTGGTTGATGGCTGGATTGATTTGAATTGATTTGATCATAAACATCATCCAAAGCTGCTCCAGCCGGAGACAACATTGCATTAAAACAGGGTACGCCTAGTAGCTAGGTGCACCACATCTTTTCTCTCTGTTGTAAGTAGCTCCGACCTCGTCATGCCCTGGGTCAAGGGTTGGCTAACAAGGGACAGGGGTTGCTGTGCCATTCTGTGCTTGCTGGGTAGTGGAGCAGCATAGTTGGTTTATAAGTGATAAAGATCCAGTATGGAATACTTAGGCGCACCCCATTTTATATAGACTATTTTCTAGGCGGAATTTGAGCTGTAGCTTTGACCTATCGAGAACTTGCAGCACCACCAGCTTCAATCCAATCAAGGGTCATTGTTCCATACATATCATGTAGCGTGTATTTCATTCTGACTCTGATTTCCACCTGTGGGCTCCCTCCCACACTTCTCTACTGCTGTAGTAAAGGCCTGTGGCTGGGCCTGTAATGTGGGCCTGCCAGTGCTAAGATTAAAGGCAAGGGGAAATAGTATGTAGAGAGCAGGAT
Organism: Salmo trutta; assembly: GCF_901001165.1. Taxonomy (NCBI): domain Eukaryota; kingdom Metazoa; phylum Chordata; class Actinopteri; order Salmoniformes; family Salmonidae; genus Salmo; species Salmo trutta. The sequence continues at coordinate 43,334,548 of NC_042957.1, forward strand.
GAAAGCAGGCCAAATCCTCAGGGGGGTCAGCAGGGGTGGAGGGTCTTCTAGAGCTTCCAGTCTGGACCTGCTGAAGTCCTCCCCCTGGTGGATTGAGTGAGAAATCCACTCTGACGCTCTGTCAAAGCACTGCTGCTCAATGCATCCACCCTCCCCCTCTCTCGCAGTCCCAGATGTGCCTTTTCCACATGAGAGGAGCTAGCTAGCTAGCTAGCTAGCTAGCTAGCTAGGCCTGAGAGATGTGAAAGCTTCAAAAGTCTGCAGCGTAATGAGGTATAAAGGACTGGCTGGAGATGGATGGTGCAGTCAAGTAGGTCAACTGGTGAGAGAGGGGATGGTTGGTGGTTGAAAAGGCAATGCAGTCTATGACCATGCACTGCTACTGTCTGTCTGAAGGTGGTAGCGAGGGGTCCAATATGGCTGCTGTAGCTGGCACCCACAATGGCGTTGGCCTTTTTAATAGTGCACGGTTGATGGGGTTTGTCGTTTTTTACAAGTTTGATCTGATCTGTAGTCCCCCTAGAATCTACGTCTATACAGTTCTCGATACCTGACCGGTGCTTTCTTTCTATTTGGCCGGGCCAATGTGCCCTGTTTAGGTGTAGGTTTATTTGAACATCTTGGTACATGTGCAGAAACAAACACAACATTTGATGTCATACAATGTAAAACGCAAGGAAAAGATAATGATCAGCCGAACTATATGGACAATGAATTATCAATGAAGCGTAAGTCATAAACAGCATAGTTTTAGAGAGCTTATAAAGATGATAAAAAAACAAAGTTATTATCTGTTGCTAACCCCCCCGTGTGTGTATGCAGACGTGACGATGAGTCTGCACTTGCAGCGCGTCCTAAAGTCCCACTGGAACAGCCGGCCCCTGGAGAAGATGAAACCCCTGAAGAAGCTCTCCCTGAAACACAAGCTCTCCGTGGGACGCCCTCACGACCCCTCCGCCTCCTTCACCTCCAAAGACAAACACAAGATGACCAACTCCCTCCTCTCCACAGTCCGTAAGTAAAGCCTGTTCACCTCCAAAGACGAACACAAAATGACCAACTCCCTCGATATGGGCTCATCACCTCTAAAAGCCTTAGACTTTCAGCCAAGCACCGGGGTATTGCCTCCCAGTAGGGAAGGCTCGTATAGCCATTTGTCCCTAAGCATGTTCATTTTCTACACCTTAAATGTTGTGTAACGCAACAGACCCAAATGTACACTGTAAGGTGACGTGTAGGAAGGATCTCTTAGTTTTGCAAGCTCTTAGAGATCTGATCAGTATTGGCGGTTTATATACTTGTGTAACAACGTGAAAAGCACGAGGCCCCACCAGCCTGAAATTTCACAGTCCTACATAACAAGCGTTTCTTTTGTTTGGTACTCTGTAGTATTCAGGTGTGAGTGTGTGGCCCAGCATTTCCTGGTAAATACAGTGACTCAGCTGTCTAAATGACAAAGCGCTTTCCTCTCAGTGTGATTGATAAAGAAGCTTAGGTAGTTTTCTGCTTAGAATGCATGGGCCCTATTCAGAGAGCACTGATGGGTGGAGCGTGATACACTGATAATAATTTCATTACGACGTTACATAATTGATGCTCAGTGCTCTCCAGAGTTCTGCAGCACAATGTTAAAATGTACATTTCTAAGCCAGTTTTGTTCGCATTTTTACTCTCACGCAGACCCACAGACCTTGACGAAAATATGACCGCTTTAGTGTCGTGGTGGGGTCTACTTTCTGAGGATTTTTTTTACAGTCAATTAACACTGTTGGACAAAATCATATATATATATATATATATATATATATATTTCTGATTTTGTCCAACAGTGTTAATTTTCTACAACCAGTCAATATAATATATATATATATATATATATATATATATATATATATATATTATTGACTGGTTGTAGAAAATATATTCATATAATAGACAATATATCCCTGTGTGTGTGTGTGTGCGCGCAAAAATATACACACTGCCTAACCCCCCCATGTTGCTCTACCCACTCCCCAGGCCTGTCCCATCACAAGGTGCGTTCAGAGAAGCTACACAGGCAGCACCTGGACAGCCTGCTGGGGTCCACCAAGCTGGAGGGCCGCCCCCACTACCGAGGGGAGCAGGGGCACGGGCCCTACGACAAGAGCAACGCACGTAAGAGACCCCGACAACACTCACTGTCACTGGACAGTATGGACAGTAAGTTGCCTACAGTCTATTTATTTTCCTCTCTTTCTTTCTGTCTCTATCTTTCCCTCTCCCTCCCTCAACACCTGTCTCATAGCTTGAGCAGCTCAAACTAGTTCTGAAGGGTAATTGTCACACCGCTTCCACTGTTTTTCACTCTACATTTGACCCTTTCCATATCACTTAAACTTTTTAGAAGGTTCATCTTTATTCAGTATCCATTTTATCCAGTGTCAGTTACTGAATTTTTAAGGCTCGAATACTTGAGAGATGGATGTATATCAACCAGTCTGGAGGATTCCAGTGTATTTAATATGATTTTCTCTACTCTCGCTCTCTCTCTTCCCCCATACTCTCTCTCTCCTCAGCCACCCCTAAGCTGTATCTGGATGGGGGCAGTCTGTGCCATTCTCTATCTGCTGGGCTCCCCACCCACAGCTCCCTGCTCCGACAGCTGTCAGCCTCCTCAGAGACCTGCTCCATGCCCTTCACCTCCTTCAACAGCAGCCTGAGGGACAACAGCACCCCGGTACGATACACACATATCTGGCCTTTACACCCGTGTGCGCATGCGTGTACTGTGTGATTGATTGAAACAATAATGGTGAAGTAATTTGTAGAAGTATTTTAGAAGTTGGATTGATGGTGACTACTCCCCTTCTTACTCCCCTTCTTGCTCCCCTTCTACCCCGTACAGCATCAGCCCATCCGCAGGAGGAGGGGAGAGAGCTCCTTTGACATCAACAACATCGTCATCCCCATGTCTGTGGCTGCCACCACCCGTGTGGAGAAACTGCAGTACAAAGAGATCCTCACCCCCAGGTACGCAAGACACAAAATGTCAACTTCCTCATGCCTACATCAGCATGAGGAAGTTGCCTAGAGTCAGGAAGCTAAGCACAGATCCAGAGATAGTTTGGGTATTTCCCCCATCTAATAGATTATAACGGTTAGGATATGGGACTGTAATGCTGATCCTAGATATGTCCAGAAGGGCAAATAGCAATTGTTAGGATATGATTTGGGGGTCTGTAAGCTGATCCTAAATCTGCTTAAGAGAGACTGCCCAGAGCTACGCACATCAGCTGTACTCTCACTTGAACACACACACAGGTGGTGAATTACTGATGTATTAATTATCTGGCTTCCATTTTGCAGTTGGAAAGAGGTTGACATTTGTGCTAAGCCAATCGCTGAGGAGGCTGACATTGAGGAGGTAAAAAGGATTTTCTCTTGGTATGACCTTTCCAGAATCTCAATTGGTGTAGTTTACCGATGCAGACCAGAAGTATGATTCAGCTGCACAGTGTTGTCCAAAGATGTCAAACATCTAGGTAGAGCTGCCACCAACCCCCAAATAACTGCTCCCTTTTCAACGTATAGCTCTGATGCAATTCATTTAATGGTAATAACCAAACCAACGTTTGACCGCAAGCTGCATTCATCAAGTGTTACAGCACTAACTTGGAGTGCTGATCTCTCTCCCTTCTTCCCTCCCAGATTGAGGACCTGACAGACACTGCGTTCTCCCAGCTGCACCAGCCCTGCGAGGACCAGGAGCGTTCCCGCTGGAGCTGGACGGCCAGCGCCATCGCCAAGAGGAGAGGCAGCCGGTCAGTAACACACACCAAAACACCCCCCACGGTCTACCCTAATCCACCCACTCCCCAAGAAGCAGTGTATGTGGAGGTTTTTCTAATTTGTTTATTCATCCAGGAATCAGTCTTTTTGGTGTGATCTGGAGCAGAGATGAGGTTCTGAGCTGCATATTGATTGTGATTCTCTTATCTCAGAAACTTGACATTTTTGCACTGTCGTTTCTGCCTAAAATAGCCTGATCCAGCACGTTATACTGCAGTGCAGCACAGGGAACACCTTGGCAAATAGCCTAGCTGTTAAGAGTGCTGGGCCAGGTCGCTGGTTCTCAGACCCCCGAGCGGATTAGGTGAAACATCTGCCGATGTGCCCTTGAGCAAGGCACTTAACCCTAATTGCTCCAGCGTCGCCCTGATCCCTGGCCTTGACCCCACTCTCCTAGGGTGTCTCGGGGAGTTGGGATATGCATAAAAAAATGAATTTCCAATTCCTACACTCATACAGGTTACCTTCTTGTACATTAGGTGAAACAGGAAAAATATAATCAGCCCTTATTTGACCTTCTAGAATCTAGATGATACGTTTCTCTACTTAAGGCTATTCTCCTTTCTGTTCAATTGAAGTCTAGCTGAAGACTTAATTTCTGTTCTCCATGTCAAGTTAACTCCCCTCTCCCTCCCCCCCTTCCAGTTCATATGTCAGTGGACGGTTGGACGGTCGCACTACTCCCCTACTGAGCAGCACCAACCCCTCCACGCCGCAACCCTCCTCCCCAGACACAGCCCACTTCCACGCCATGCAGGACTACGGCAGCGCCGCCTCCCCCTGCTCCCCGGCCAGCCCCGACCTGCTATCCTACCCTTACACCCCAGGGTGTTACACAGCGGGAGGGTACTCCTACACCCCTATAGGCTCCAGGGACTCCCACCGCCTGCTCTCCAACGAAGACACGCGCTGCTCCACACCTGACGGCACCTACGAAGAACTGGTAGGCTCCCCAGAGCACATACACTTCCGTACTATACACATGTTCACACACTTCAGCTGTTTAATCAGTGTGTATGCCGTCTTTGTGAATACTGTGGCAGATTGTAGAGGATATATGAGAAGACACCAGGCCTTTGGGGGATAAATGTACACAGACAGACCGATTCATCTTTGTGATAAGTGGGTGATAGCCCTGTGTTAAGGGGTGTGGTTCTTGTCCAGTCTCTGACGGGAGTTTCCTCTCTCCCTCTCCAGGTTCCCATCCCAGTACACCCGTGGGACCGGAGGAGCTTCCCCCTGGAGAGCGACCCGCCGCCGGAGCCCGAGGAGCAGCCAGGGAACGCCGAGGAGCGCCCCTATAGAACCATGCGCCACATCTCCGGTTGCAAGACGGGCTCGTCCAGGTCTGAGTCCGACACCGGGGGTCCCCCCTCGCCGCTCCTTCCCCCTGACGACAGCAGTAAGCAGAATGCCCCCTCCACCACCCTCACCACCACTCTCACCAGACCCTCCCACCGATGAACGAAGGCTCTCACTGCATAAAGGACTCAACACTTTTTTCTTTCACAAGACTCAAAACAAGAACTACATCAACAATGGAATAATGGACTCCTGTTGTTTGATATTCAAACATCAGTCAAATTCTTTCACAGTTTTTAGTGAACATAGACAGAGAACCCCCGTCAGAAATCCGTTTTGTTCTTTTCTTGGTCACTGAAATGAATAAATATATATAAAAGTGAATGAAAAAAGGAGAGAAATTAAACTGAAAGCTGAATTTGTGATGAGCAGGGCATAGAGTTGCTTCCTGTTTCTGGGCCAATGGGCTGAGGGCTAAGCAGCCACTCAGGCAGAGTGTGTACCTTTGTAGCTTTCTTTTCCGCACCCCATGTCGGTTTAAAATGGAGTGAGTAAAACAAAAAACAGCAATGCCTTGTTGTCATAGCTTGTTATGTTGTGTCCCCTTCAATCAACCTAATAATATTTGTCCCTCCCCAGAGAATTGGCGTGAACCTGAAATGTTCCTTTAAGCACTTGTTTCACAGAGCTGTTGTAGTAATCTGAGCTTGCCATTTTCTTTGATGTCTGTCTGTGCTTTTCGTTCATCTGTTTGTCTGCATTGGTGTAGTTGTTTTATACATATAGGTTTAATAAGATATTTCCTTTCAACCCCGTCACATAGACTGATGGAACAAGTGGTTGTGGGCGGTGTATAAAATCATTTTAGCACAGCAAGTAACACCACCCTCAATATGATATTACACATACACTAGTTTGAATAAATCAAACCAACCAAAGTGAAACAAATAATCATGTGGGATATGTTAACTAATATAACGACAGAAAAAAAACGCATCACCTTTCCTACATAGGAATGATCCTATAGAAATGGAGGGAGTTGATATGAGTGTTCAACTGTGTGCATATTGGATTTCTGTCTTCATTTTCTTTGTGTGCGTGCGGTTATTTCACGCTTTTCTGATTGGTTTGGAGAATGTGCAAGAAATCACTAAAGCGTGCAGTCAGGTTCCAATTACAAAGAAAGCTCCTATGTTTTTGAATGTAGTATTTTGGCTTTATCTTGAATCAAGGCCCTTCATTATTCGCTCTATTTTAAATTTCTGTACCCTAGCTATTGACACGGGTTGGCGTAGTTCACATCCAATGCAATGTTTCCAGCTTGTAATGCATAATTGCCATGCAATTTGCATGTCACTTGGTATAGTAAAAGAGAACATGAGACAAATTAGGGAAAAATATGTAAACGTACCTAATTCATCTCGTTCCTGTGTCACTGTTTTTGGAATTGCACAAGGCAGATCATGTCAATGTACCTGTTGGATTGTCAATGCAGTTCCACAATTGGATTAAAATCACTCAAGCTCTGAGTCTTATTGGGAGTTCAAATGTCAAATGCTTTTCATGTAACAATGCAAAACAAAACTCCAACTTTGGGTTGTTCATTAGAGCAGACAAATGGAAAATGTTGTGTAATGGTTTTTTTCAAAAGTGCACAAGTCCAGGTAGTCCCTGCCCGTTATATTCCGTTTGGTGCATACTGAACACGGCCCAGATCTGCCCAGTCAGCTGCCCTAGTTCCCAGCACCCCCTGCTGTGTCCCTCCCAGCAGATTAAGTGGAGCATTGTACAGAACACCTCTAGACTAATCTATCCATCTAAAAAGGCTTTTTATGTTTGTCACTTTAAGTCAGAAGGCTGTGGCCATCACACAGGAGGCTATATAGGGATTTATCAGTTGTGGAGTCACTTTGACCATGGCCATCTCACCAACCCTCCCTGCCACCTGGCCGTTTCTACTTGGTCACTTTGTAAGTCTGATTCATGCTCTGCCCCAGCAGAGTTAAAACCACATGTTAGCCCCAACCAATGCCCTGCTCTTGTTCCAATTACTGCTAGTTTGTAATCATGTCTAAGAAAAAAATAAGAATGTGTGGAGGAAAAATCCTTCAGATCACTGTTCAGTTGAGCCTTTATTTTTGTCTTCACCGGCTTCCTTGATTCTGCTGTCTGTCATTGCGAGGAGGTAACGTGAGGTCTTCACTGGTGAATCCTTTGAATCATTCTCCCATAGGAGTCTGTCCCCTTGGTCGGTCCAGACAGATCAAAAGACAAACCTGACTCAATTTCTAGGGACCATCGATGCCTGTCCCTATCTCTTCTTTCTCCTCACAGAAGTCCCCCCCCCGTCATGAATCATGATCAACTATGGTTTGTCTGCGAGTGGGGTTCAGAGGACCCACCAGAAACTGTTTCGATGTACAAGAAGGTTTGACTAGCGTTAAACAGATATTGTATTGTCTGGGCTATTTTCATACTTTCCAACGTGGTGTATGGGGGTGGGTGAGTCTGGTATATCCTTTAGCATGTAATAGTTTGTACAAAAAGTATATTTTGTAAATAACTGTTTGACGTTCAGGCTGTAGCTGTCCTGATTGTATAGGGAGAAGACACGACAAGTACAAAATATTGAACACTTTTCTTTATGCAGAGGCAAAAAAAAGTGTATGATTGACGAATCCGACGGGCAGGCAGCGTTTGTGCTTCTCAAAATAAAAGTGAATTATATTGTATCAACTGTGTCCTTGTGTTCCCTATGATCTTGTAAATTCTACATGTGGAAAGCCCTCGCATATTTCACAAACAAGGTAAGTTTGACAGGAAATACCCCTGTCATTCTTTGAAACACCACTCCTTAGTGTCTTCACAAATGTAACGGAAAGAAGAAACCTTTAACATTGCTGTTCCAATACTGACTTTATTTCCTAATCCACGTTTACAGCAACAAGTTATCAGTGTAAACCAAATATTAATAAAATGCACATCACAATAAGGACAATCACGACTGTCAAGATAAAACTGCAAACTCAGCAGAGAAGGAGAAACAAAAACGGGACATGGGATCATGGAGAGAAGCTAGATAACTTGTATCATTGTGCCCTTTAAGAGGCGAAAGTAATTTACTACACTGAAAAGCCCCAAATTACCCTGTCTTTTCCACGTTCTTTTCTTTCCCTTAAGTTAAATGACATTAAGTCCTAGGCCTACAACACCCTTTGCACCAACTTTCTCCCCCTCTTGTCACGACATATTTAACTACAGTACAATTATCAGTTTGCTTAAAATGTCAGTCAATTTAAGAAAACGTTTAATGAATTATAAACTTGAGGTTATGCTGTCCTTTCAGAATAGTAAACCACTTCAGATTCACTTACTGTATGTGGTTACTTGGAAAAACTAGAAGAGTGATATGACATTTCAGCTTCGAAAATAAAAGACTCATTTGGGGGGGAAAAAGCCTTGCACTTTTGCGTAACATCATTCACCACACACAAAGTGCATAGGGTTGTTTTATGGTACCTTTCCTACAATACTCTAAAACAGTCTAAAAGGATATGTGGACTAACGTGAATATCAGTCTTAGTATCCTTACCTATATGTACAAATATACCTCAATTTCCTTGTACCCCTGCACATCCGACTCGGTACAGGTACCCTGTGTATATAGCCAAGTTATCGTTAATCATTATTATTTTTCTCTGCATTGTTGGGAAGTGCTCATAAGTAAGCATTTCACTGTTCTACAATCTACATCTGTTTATGAAGTATGTGATATAACATTTGATTTTAGTATTTTTGGGCTAATATGCAAGCATGTCTTACCTTGAATAGATTTGTTCAATCGTAACAATTAATATAATCCGCTTAACACACTTTATATATGTTCAGCACAGTACATATTGTTAATGTTGACCATGAGGAATAAGGAGGAAAGCCAGACAGTTATCATTGCCACACATGTATGTAATGGTCAACTTGAGAACTTCAGTGTGTAAAAACTACCTTGCAAAAACAAGAATGCATCGTGAGGGTAGGGAGTACAAAAAAGAATAACAGGGGGTGTCAGCAGGTGCATCTACAAGCATTCGTAAATATCAGTTTAATATGTCTTACATCCACAGAATAGGGCTACTAGTAGGAAAGAAAGTGCGCAACATAAGTTTTGATCTACTAAAAAAAAATGGTGCTCGATCATTGCGAAGAAATATTTACTTTAGTTAAAATTCGCTACGTAAGTAGTGCGCTGTGGGTAGGTAGGGGATGATCATCTTTGACAAGAGAGAGGGAGTGTGCAAGTGCACACTTCAGGAGTAGGGTAGAGATTTGGAGCGCAACCTATGTCAGGCTTTAGAATTTCATGCAGGGAAAATCAACACTATTGTCTAGGCATGTGTGTTGTGGGTATGCAGTGGCATTTCTATTGCCTGACCACTCAAACTGAATTCTTCCTCTGCTCTATCGTTCCTATATACTTCAGTCGGAGACAGCCATCATTCAAGTCATTTGTGGTGACAAAATGAGGGGTGTTGTACAAAAAGTCATCAGCGATTGGGTCATCTCTAACCAATCAGAGTATCAAAGCCAATGACGAATTTTCAAAACGACCCTATACCCAGGTGTGTTCTGGCTCTGGACCAATCAGATGGTCTAGAATGGATTTTCATTCTAGAAATCGGAGGGGAGTTACTCAAATCCAGACTCACTGCTGAGAAGAAACTAATGTCCATGGGTGTGACGTTTGGCAGGAGCAAGAAGTTTGGGTAGCCAGGCAAGAATTTCTTATGCATTCATTAAATACTATTATCACAATTTGTTATGAATGTTCCGTATTTGTTTTGTTATGGTTGTACCGTTAACTATTCTGAAATGTTGACTAGATATGAGCAGTGAATTTATAAGCCATTGGTAGGCACTTTCTAACTCTGTGGCAAATTCGAGCTATGTTTATGATAAGGAATCAATCCATATATTCCCAATAGACATTTATACATTTCTAAAAACATAGGATTGATGATATACCACCAACATACCGGCACATAGACTATACCATACACACAAAAAACCCTTAACTTCAAATTAGCAATCTTATCAAATTGATTGACGTTGTATGCACCATGTAGCCCAATTACTCCATTAAATCATAATTAATGGATTACTTCATTGCTTTCAATTGCTCAGCAATGGGATCTTGAAATGTTTTGAACGGACATGGGCTTTAACTCTAAGTCAAATACTTTGGGTGTTTTTTCATAAATTGTTTATTTTATAATTTCACAAACAATGTCCATTTTAATCATCTCAAAGGCAGAGTCAATTTGCCTTCCTTACACGCTATTCATTACATCACAGCAACTGTTTACGACTACGTTCGAATTTCAGAATCCCGTAAATAAATCTTTGCGGATTTCTCAACTGGGGAATATCGGAGTGATTTAAGCACGAAAGGGCAGTGGTCTTTTTGGCACTTGACATCGTTTGAATGGTATAGTACAGTGTCACTTTAATTTAGCTGACCTTTTCTAGTTGAGAAAAAAAGAGTTGAGTCTTTGGCTACTTCACATTTTAAGGCCTAAATTAGCATATTCCAACATCCACAGTCATGGCAATGCGCAATATTTTCATGCGAGCATTTGCGTTCAAATTGAGCAGCCCAATTAATTGCACTGTTAAATGGAAAGTAGGGTAAATGTCTTCATAAGAAGGCCTGGCTACGAGTTTATTGGTATAGAATAATGTTGCTTTTCTTTCACGTATATGTTTTCATTACCTGTGTCTACCTAACTATCAAGACCATAAACAGCTGTTCATTACTTTGCCCTGACTGATATCCCCGGTCGGCAAATCCTGCGAGCGAATTTGAATTTCAAGGAAGAAGGGAGAGACTGAGTGAGGTGTTTCTTTTTTCTCTTCGTTTCTCTTTTTTTATGACGCGCTTGGTTCCCTTGGTAACTTACAATGCTTTTTTTTCATGGAGGGACGTGGTCGAATCACAGGCCTTGCTTGGCGAGGGAGGCGGAGACCTGGTCGGCTAGCATGGACAGCGGCGGCGTCTCTGTCATGTTCTGGCTTCCGGGGGACGACACGTTGCTGAGAAGATGGGCGGGTGAGCCGCCTGTGATGATCTCCACGGGGACAATCTCCGCTCCGTGGTCGGTGCGGGCCTTCGCCGTCTCACGGAAACTCAATTTGTGGCTTTCAATCTGCAGGAGTGATAAATTAGGCGTGAATGGCAAGCATGGGCACCTAGAATGATGAGTGAAATCGTCCATGTGTAATTATCCATAATTCATGGGTTGTATGTGTGTAAACCTTCAGGGCCAAGTTTCCCGTTAATTAAGCTTAGTCATGGAATAAAATGTATTCTAAATGGAGAATTTCCATTAAAAATGTATTCTAGTCAAGGACTAGGCTTAATCTCCATTTGGGATGAGTGGAAGTCAAATCAGAGCAAATCCAGTATTGTACTTTTTATGTGATGACATCATAATGTAGTATGTCGAACAGAGGATGTGCATATCACTGAACACAGGACCAGTCATGCTGTTGTTTGAAAGGCTCTTGACTTTGTGTTAACGCCCTCTTGTGGTTAAATATATACAAATCTCCCTCTTGACAGTGTGTGGAGTCCTATGGACATGTTGTGTGGGTGGGTGTGTTTGGCTGCGCTGGTGCCTGCATGTGTGAGTGCATGTTTTTAATAGGGGAATTTAGGCCTTCATTTCAAGGATGAGTATCTATGTTGTGGCTGCATCCATCCAATTGATTGGACAATTTTGGCGACTTTGGTCTGAAGTAAGACGTTGTGTACTTACTGGAGACTTCTAGCTTTACCAGGACGCCCCCTCGATTGGGCTGTGTTCAGAACGGGGCGATTGAGGGGGCTCAGTGGAGAGGCCAGTAGGGCTGGGGTTAGGACCTTCCCCATTTAGGGAGGTGTCTCCTCCAGAAACCCCCTCAGCTTCCTTCTCCTTCTCTCTCTATTGATGGATACCATATCCAGTTTGGATGGAAAACATGCGTTGGGGTTAAACAAAATAAATGAAACGTAACAAGCGAATGAAACAAAATAAATCTAAATTAAATGTATGTATGTAATGTTGAAGTCGGAAGTTTACTTACCTTAGCCAAATACATTTAAACTCAGTTTTTCACAATTCCTGACATTTAATCCTAGTAGAAATTCCCTGTTTTAGGTCAGTTAGGATCACCACTTTATTTTAAGAATGTGAAATGTCAGAATAATAGTAGAGAGAATGATTAATTTCAGCTTTTATCACATTCCAAGTGGGTCAGAAGTTTACATACACTCAATTAGTATTTGGTAGCATTGCCTTTAAATTGTTTAACTTTTGACCAAACGTTTCGGGTAGCCTTCCACAAGCTTCCCACAATAAGTTGGGTGAATTTTGGCCCTTTCCTCCTGACAGAGCTGGTGTAACTGAGTCAGGTTTGTAGGCCTCCTTGCTCGCACACGCTTTTTCAGTTCCGCCCACAATATAGGATTGAGGTCAGGGCTTTGTGATGGCCAATCCAATACCTTCTCTGTGTTGTCCTTAAGCAATTTTGCCACAACTTTGGAAGTATGCTTGGGGTCATTGTCCATTTGGAAGACCCATTTGTGACCAAGCTTTAACTTCCTGTCTGATGTCTTGAGATGTTGCTTCAATATAACCACATCATTTTCCTGCCTCATGATGCCATCTATTTTGTGAAGTGGACCTGTCCCTCCTGCAGCAAAGCACCCCCACAACATCTTTGTCCCCATGTGCAGTTGGAAATCGTAGTCTGGCTTTTTTTATGGCGGTTTTGGAGCAGTGGCTTCTTCCTTGCTGAGCGGCCTTTCAGGTTATGTCCTATGGTTACGTCATGACCTCAATCCTACGGAACATTTGTGGGCAGAACTGAAAAAGCGTGTGCGAGCAAGGAGACCTTACAAACCTGACTCAGTTACACCAGCTCTGTCAGGAGGAATGGGCCAAAATTCACCCAACTTATTGTGGGAAGTTTGTGGAAGGCTACCCAGAAGGTTTGACCCAAGTTAAACAATTTAAAGGCAATGCTACCAAATACTAATTGAGTGTTTGTAAACTTCTGACCCACTGGGAATGTGATGAAAGAAATAAAAGCTGAAATAAATCACTCTGCTATTATTCTGACATTTCACATTCTTAAAATAAAGTGGTGATCCTAACTGGCCTAAAACAGGGAATTCTTACTAGGATTAAATGTCAGGAATTGTGAAAAACTGAGTTTAAATATATTTGGCTAAGGTGTAAGTAAACTTCCGACTTCAACTGTGTGTATGTGTGTGTGTATAGAAAGAAAGAGTCTGTACAAAAAAAGAGAAAATAAAAAAACGAAATACATGCAAGTTGTTTAAAAACTAAAAAGAAAAAGTGAAATTGTAGTTGAATGAGCTGAGCAAGAGATTGGTCTGCAGTGCCAATTTGGAATCAGAGAGAGAGAGAGGTAGTCTGAGTATCAGTCTCTTTAGCTAACATTCCACTCCTTGACACTCTTTGTCATTGCCAAAGAGACTGGCCTTTCGGCAATCTCAACATTCAAATATGCGCTAGATTTACGGCGGAGATGCTCATTAGTTGTTGGAAATAAGAATATTAACCATGAGAACACGGGGATCCTCAAATATAATTTAATAACAAAATCAAAAACAAATATTTAGCTGTTAGCAAGGCAAGTTGTTGTATTTTGAGGCTTAAAATCTATTTGGTGGTTGGAATTGCAGTATTTAGTTTGAGAATTTAGACATGAGCTAGCAACTTTTGACTGACTAGTTTCATCTGGACAAACAAACGGTTGCTCAGCAACCGGATACCAACGTGTTCCAATAATGTCTATCTGCAGACTGCGGTTACTACATGCCACGCCCACTGCCGTTGCGGCTAACGCTGTCTCTGGCACACACTCCAGCACAGTAGGTGGCGGTAATGCACCAACGTTGGATGCCAACCGCCGAAAACCCCCACCTAAGAAGGGGGCCAGTACACAGTGTCCTTCGACTCCGCCTGCCGAGCACTGCTTTCCTCCAGTTCTGTTAACGATATGGCGAGGGAAGTAGCTAGCTAGCTGACTAGAACACCGGTACAGTGTCATTCTCCCCCGCTTGCCAAGCACTACCGGGTAGTGATTATCCTCACCATAATGTTAAAATAATTGCTGGTTGGCATCCAATAAATGTTCCATTACCGCCACCTACTAGACTGGGGTATAACTCCCTTATACTCAGCAGAATTGTTTTCTTCTCTCAAAATTAAAAAAAAAAAATAATACAAAAATTACAACAAATACCCTACCATCTAACACAACACTCACAAAAAAAATTATAAATACCATACTCCACTATTTAAATCTATTTAGTCCTACTTCAGGCCAACAGCCTGAAAGGATGGGACATCACCACTTAACACATCCTGTAACTCTTCTGATGTCAAGTCTTGCACACCCAAATGCCTCTCTGCAGCTGCCACCACAACCTCAATTTTCTGCAACTTACGTTCCATCCCAAAAATCCAATCTTACTGAAACATATCACTTGTTGGTTTATTCCTCTGTACTTGTACAGATCTACTACTCACACCACTCCTCTCAGGATCCCTCCCCCATGACCCATCTTCCTCTACTTTCTTCACTGCCTCAGCAAATTACAACTTCTGCACTACTCTAACCCTGGAAACCTCAACCTTCCTCTCTCACATGGGACATTTCTGATCCCCAGCCCCATGGGCACCCCTTCACATTCCACTACTTTCCCCAATGCTACACATTCCTTTGTCTCATGCCCGTCTGCACACTTCTCACACCTAGGAACCTTCCTCCTACACACTGCTGCCACATGCCCATAAGCTTGACACCTGTAACAACGTAATGTAGTCGGCACAAAAGCTTGTACAGGATAACTTTTATATATCCTAACATCACTTTGTCGGGCAAAGACTCAACATCAAAACTCAAAATGAACAGACAATGACTCTTCTGTTTCTCCACACGCCCCCCCCCCCCCCCGTCGCACCAAACGACGAGCATCACAAACACCGGGAAATCACTCCTTTCAATGGCGCCCTTTTCGTGAGAGCAAAACAATTCACATCTCTTTCCCCCATTAGTTAAACATGGAGCGCCTGCTCCCTCTGACCAGAAGAAACACAATTATTACAAGACCATTTCTGGTTACCGTCACCGATTCCACAGCACCCAACTCTGTTTTCACCCACCCTGAAACCTCAAATGGATCAGCCAAAACGCAAGGGTCCACTTTATCCAAAAACTTCACTCCTACTGTCACATACTCATCTTTATCCTGACCCTCGGTGCAAGCCACGGGCTCCGAGAACCTCACCACACCTACCACCTCCGATACTTCGCCCTCATTCACTTCCATTTCTCATCTGGTCTTCAACTCACTCTGCTTACACTTTCTAACTTTCTTCTTTAACCAACCATCTCCTTTTTTCCCGCCATTTGTAAACGACTCAAAGTAACCCTCTTCCTCCCTCTCTCTCTTGGACCTCCTCTGCCTCTCTTTTTCCCCTCCATTCCTCCTCTGTATTCCAAGTATCTCCTTCTGATAATACTGCACTTCTCCTGACATACATCTTGTTCTTGCCTTGTCAAGGGACGCCATTTAACCGGCTGTCATAATCGCCGAACAATCAGCACGAACCCCTCGGGATGTAGTGCTCAACAGTGCATCCCACTTGTAAAGCAGCTGCTTTGTCTTGATGTTCTTCTTCATCAATAGCTACCACAACGCCTTTCCATTTCAAACAAGCGCGTTCCTCTCAACTGCTGGTCTCCTAGCTAGCTAGCAGCCTTAATGGCAGTGGGCGTGGCATGTAGTAAGTGGGGCGTTGTGGGCGCAGCATGTAGTGGGCGTGGCATGTAGACCCTACTCACGTGTTCTGTGGAGAAAAAAAGTTCAAATATTTGCACAATAGGGTTCACAAGGGTGAACGAATCAGGATCAAATCCTCCGTTCTCAAGCTCATTAATGATAGAATGATCATATTTGAAGATGGCAGAAAGGCCACTCTCTTTGGCACATGACATGGAGTGGATTAGCTAAAGAGACTGGTCCACAGGCTAAATGAGAAGAGGTGCGGCCACCCAAACATGCTGGGCAAAGAGAAGAGGAAGGAGAGCAGGAGAATGGGTCGCCAGAGTTGGGAAAATATAATCTCTTGTTATAGGCTTAGCAATTAAAATATTGAGCATCTCATTTGGTTCTGGGTACCAAGATTAGGGAAAATACTGCCTCAGTTTTTTACTGTATTGACTTTAAAATTGGCCTTCAGGCACTATGTGAGGTTGAGTTTTTAACAGGGATCAGTTACCTTGAGGGAGGTCTGTATTTGCAATAAAATTTATTTATGATCTATTGTTAGGCTTTATATTAAATATTGATATAAAAATAATGTGTTTGTAAATACACTTTTTGTAAGTACATGACATGTAAATGACAAACTTAGGCATATGCCTATTGGCAGTGCAGAGACATAGGCCTACTTAGTAATCAATGTGACCCTGCGTTAATCGCTCTTTTGCATGACATTTTAGAAATGTTTACAAGCAAGTTTCATGGCATGCTCAGTTTGCTAAGGAAGAGTTTGCCAAGCGAGAGGAGTTTGATCATTTAGTTCAGATTTCCGAGATTTGAAGACAGAGAGAGTGCAGACTGCAGAATTTGGCAGAATAATTCAGTATTTCAGGATAGAAATGAGTAATTGATTGTAATAGGTTTGTACAGTTGTTGTTTTTTAAAGATTGAAACATGAAAGTACTGTTTTGAAAGAAATGTGTGTCAATTCGGACATTAGAGATAGTGAGTCTGTATGTTTGTTTACCTTCCGTCCGCCACCTCCAGCCACATGACCAACGTTGTCCATTGATCCAATCTTAGACTGAACCTTGAAGTCCAACTTCTCAGATTTGATCTCCACATTGCCTCCACCTAACGAAGACCATTGTTAACCTTTACCACTACAAAGGGTATTTTCAACACATTTTCCTGTATTTCACATTCATCAGGAGCACATAAAACTATTCTTTTATATATATTTGTTCATATGGCTGAGTATAGACCATCTCTGTTGCATGTTTTTTCATTTCAGTCACTAAGGTTTTATTTTGTACGTAAGTTACCTGGTTTGTGGTGAATGTTGGCCTTCGATCCACACTTTGACTGTACGTTGCTTAGGTCAATCTTTTTGTGAGTAATTTGAACCTGGATATGGCAATGGGGAGAAACAACAAAGGAGATCATCAGACCACTGATAGAATCAGACCAGAGGAGTGGTCATTGTTGGGCGATGCGAGGAGGCAGAATACAGAGAGACAATCTAGAATGAGTCAGCATCAGTCACATGCAAGGACATGAATGGCTTCCTGAATAGACTTGCTTCTAGCATTGTCCTTAATAGATGTTGGTTGGAAAAGGGAAAGAGGAGTTATTCGATTGCACCCACACATGAGAAATTCCTTAAAAATGAAAAGATAGCTAGAATATTTCAGGGAATTCAGTCAGCTTTATCAAAAATCCCGCCATATTGATGAAATTTGAATCTAAATGAGACAACTTGGTCTCAAATTTGGATGCAAAGGCCCTCTTGGGTACATTGCAGAGATGTTTCATTACATCTCTAGAAACTATGACGAATCAATGCTGTTTTCTAACCCAGTTTAACCCACGTCTTGTAAGTAAGGATACATATTTGATTAGGTGATTGGATTACCAGGCCTTGACCTTTTTTTTTCATTTGATTTTTCATAGGAATATTCTCTACTACAAATTCCCCCACTTATTTCTTCCTGAGAAGCGAGACAAGATACCTGATGATCAGGAGGATGAAGGTAATCACAAAAGGAATGGCATTCATGAAAACAACAATGTTATAATCTGATCCAATGTTTATCGAAGTAAATTGCCAAATAATACATGAATATGAAATTCAAATAACCAGAGCTCTCATAAAATCACCCCATCCATGATTTTAAACAAGTCTAGACAAAATCAAATCCCCAAAGTAACCTAAGTGAAATGGGTTTACTCTCTTGAATAAAATGAAAAAATAAACAATATGCCTATATTTTTTTATTAATATTGCAGATTTATTTTCAGCCATACCCCGCTAGTCTACATACACACAAACATATACACATCCAAATGTGCAGCTATTTGCTGGTATGCAGTTTGAACATGTATTTACACAGTACAGACACATGGTGGTGTTATTGCTGCATAGTGAGCCAGGCTTTCATCACATTACTATCTACACAGAACAGAAGCCCAGCCCTGTTTCTCCAAGCAGACAGACACGACTACAGCAGGACTGCAACGCTGCAGCCACATCCAACTCAGTGCAGCTTAGTGCAGCCCAATCACTAGCCACTTACCGGTACCACTATAAACAAAATGGCCTCATCATTTCTGTTGTAAGAGTTGAATCTTACATATCTACTTAGACAGCACCAGTAATGCATTACAGAGGTCACTAGTTATGGCCTATATAAACAAATACATCATAGTTATACAGTGGTTTTCCTAATGCCATGCTTGTCTTGATTTGTAGATTATATAGTACAGACAGTATTGACTGACAGAGGTTGATGGGTGGTGGCGGAGGGGACAATGAGTTGGAGGTTAATATCACAATTGACAGGATTCAGGTTGAGCCCAGCGGGCAAAACTGGTTGTACAGGTCAACGTCATTCTGTCTTTTGTGACGTCATGGTCAGGTTGTATTCTGATTATAATAATGTCTGTAGACGTCTTTTTTTTAGCTAAAAGATGGCTTTAACTGATTATCTGACCAGATAACTAATATATGACCTCTTTCCCAGACATCTTGATAGAGTCATGAACAAGATGATTTTAACTGGTTGTAATCAGACATTTTTAGAATCAGAATATGACGTCATTTGGATTTACCGTCCCATATTTTGCCCACTGGGACTGCATGCTCACGGTCATACACCAACCTGGAGAACCATGCCACCATTATAAGTCAATGGACACACCGACGACAATAACATTCTACTTTGTCACATACTACTGCATTCACGTCATCCATGTCATGCAAGGTAACAACAGCACTGATGTCGAGGTTTTCAGCTCAAGACGCTGAACCATATATTGGATTTGAAGAGTTTGAGACTACAAGAGCCATTGGGGTGCATCAAACGGGTTATTGGAGACACATTTGAGGAGACAGATCTAGGGCAGACAGACCAAAAACACAAACTTGGCAACGGCATCTCCAGGCAAGGATGCCCTACCCCCTGTAATGCCTTATTCATGCATCCGTTTTCAGGGACTCAAAGGGGCCGAGGTACTACGTACCTGTCCCTGCCATGTCCTAACCTTAAACCAGTGTCCCATTGCAGTTTAATGAAATCAACGTTTTTAAAGAGATTGATTAGGTCTTATCTTGGTTTTCTGGGTGGTTTTTGTGTTGCCCTCTGCAGAAAGTTGAAGCAAGTAAGATTTAGTCTCAGATGCTACTCTAGTCTGTAAACTCCTCAAACGTAACCTCTTCACTATAGGGGGCAGTATTTTCACAGCCGGATGAAAAACATACCCAAATTAAACTGCCTCCTACTCAGACTCAGAAGGTAGGATATGCATATTATTAGTAGATTTGGATAGAAAACACTCTGAAGTTTCTAAAACTGTTTGAATGACGTCTGTGAGTATAACAGAACTCATATGGCAGGCAAAAACCTGAGAAAAATCCAACCAGGAAGTTTGACCGCACATGGTTGTATTCATTTCAAATGATGTTCTGTCTAAACTAGTGTCTGTGATGTCATATTGCACTTCCTAAGGCTTCCACTAGATGTCAACAGTCATTAGAACCTTGTTTGAGGCTTCTACAATGCAATTTGATTGAATAATACCCGGAACAGTAAGTGGTCGGGCTGGGGTCATTGACTTACCTCGTGCGCACTCACACAGGGCTAGCCATTTTTATTTTTCTTCTGTAATGAATCTGCTATTGTCCAGTTGAAATATTATCGAAATTCTACGTTAAAAACACCCTAAAGATTGATTGTGAACATGGTTTGACATGTTTCTACAAACGCTGAGGGAACTTTATAACTTTTCGTTGACGGTGGATAGATGCATTTTGGAATGGTGATCTGGACACGCCATCAAAACTGATTTATTTCCACATAAATTATGGACTTTATCGAACAAATGAACATTTCTTGTGGAAGTGGGAGACCTTACGAGTGCATTCAGCCGAAGATCAGCAAAGGTAAGATCATATTTTGAACATATTTCAGCGTTTTGTGGATGCCGTGGCTGGACGGCAAACTGAATAGCTTGGGGCTCAGAAGTCAGAATATTGAACAATGTGCTTTCTCCGTAAAGTTATTTTGAAATCTGACAACGCGGTTGCATAAAGGAATAGTTCATCTATACTTTAATTAATTGTTATATATTTTGTCAACGCTTATGATGAGTATTTCTGTAAATTATGGTGCATATTCACCGGAAATTTTGGGGTGAACACATTTTCTGAACGTCACGCGCCAATGTAAAATGTTTTTTTTTTATATAAATATGAACTTGATGGAACAAAAAATGCATGTATTGTCTAACATAATTTCCTAGGAGTGTCATCTGATGAAGATCGTCAAAGGTAATTTTAGCTGTTTTGTGCTTTTGGACGGCTACCCTTGCTTGGAAAATGGCTGTCCTTGCTAGGAAAATGGCTGTGTTGTTTTTTTTGTTGCTGTGGTGGTATCCTAACATAATGTCATGTTTTGCTTTCGCTGTAAAGCCTTTTTGAAATGAGACAATGTGGTTGGATTCAGGAGAGGTTTATCTTTCAAATGGTGTAAAATAGTCGTATGTTTGAGAAAATTGAATTATGGTATTTTAGTTGTTTTTGTATTTTGCGCCATGCGATCCCATTGGCTGTTGGCTAGGGGTTCCGCTGGCGGAACGGGGTTCCACTAGATGTAACTATCATTCTGTAAACTATCTAGCTATAAACTACTGAAGTCCTCATTTCCTTTAAGTCTAGGAGGAGTGGAGAGTGGAGAAGGAATAGCCTTTTTATTCTGGCCAAAGCTGGTCCTAACTGCAGGAAGACTCAAGACCAAGCCATGAGTTCATCCCCAAGTTACTCACGTTACCACCTCTGGGGACATGCTTGAGATTGTCTTTGGAGCCACACCTAGACTTAACACTAGACAAGTTGATCTTCTTATGTCAAATTTACTCTGGAAGAGGTAGAGAGGCGAAAATAACATTATCTTTCTGGCAGGTTGCTGCAGCAGATGCAAGGACCTTGCTGCTGACTCCTATTTTACAATTTACTTAAACCGGATTATCTACAAGTTCATGGTTGGTGTCTACTCTGTAGGTACCAATTCAATAGCTAGATTTCTCACACTCAGAAGTTACAGGCGTGAGGCAATGTCCTTATTTTACAGGTCAGGGATATCTGACATTTGAGGTCATATCTGACATGATCTCAAAAATAGTTACAGATCAATGATCAAGTGACCAGTCTTTATGGAAGTTTGTGGGTTGTGTACTGTAGGAGTCCTGAAATGGGTAATGTCTCTGTCTGCAGTCTCTTGACCGCCATGCCGTCTGTGTTACTCACATTGCCACCTCCTGGGGTATACTTGAGATTGGCTTTGGAGCCACACTTTGACTGAACGTTACTTAAATCCATCTTCTTCTCAACTATTTGCACCTGAAAGAGTCAGGAGGAAGAAAGCGTTGTCCTTACAACATCCAAGGAACTAATACAGAACAAACCATTTTTTTTATTGTTCTGGACATATTCAACATATACCGACCGTAAAGCCATTTGTGATCACAACTCGAACAAAAGCTTTGAATGGCCAATTACTGGAGTTAAGGAGTAGTACATGGATTCCGGCCTGTGATAAATAACTTAAGCTTGGGGGAAAGATAGCTAAGAAAAACAGCACTAGGGTTGTACACTAGGGTGGTAAAAGTTCCTGGGTTTTTCAGAAATCCCGGTTGGAGGATTTTCTGTTGGCAGATTCCCTCCCCTCTTACCTGTGTTTCTGAAAAACCTCCACACTTTGGGAAGGTTTCTGTAATTCTTCAACCCTACATATCATAAAAACGAAAGAAAACGGTTTCAAGCCCTTACCCGTCCTCCACCAGGCGAGTGCTTGATGTTCTCCGTGGAGCCAATCTTTGACCGGACGTTCTTCAGGTCGGGCATGGGGGCTGCCAGGGGAACCGGACTGCGCCCCCTCATGGACCCAGGGGATTTAGGAGGGGTCCGCACCACCGCCACCTTCTTCACCTCCCGGCTGGCAGGGGACTTGGGTGTGCTGGGGCTGCTGTAGCCACTACGATCTTGGGGCGTCTTGGGGGAATCCACTACAAGGTTAGGAGAAACATAATCTTGGATTAGGTTATTCCAATCTATGTTGTACTCCTGAGAATACGTTTTCAGGAACAAGACCTGTAAAAGTTCAATTATTTGAATTAGGTGCCGGTGATGTTTTGCTCAGCCTGTAGTTAAAGCCAAAATGTCCAGACACTTCTAGGTACATTTTTCTCTCCATCACTCCATTCCAAAGAGAGCACAGCAAACAGTAGTGACACCATCCAACATGCTGGGGATGTAAATGTAGTCAAGCTGCCACGTGTTAGAGAAAGCAAATGTAGGTGAACCTTTTTCAATGGGGATATGGAGTCTGACCATATCCTTATCATGCTCTCTCATCACACTCCATTTGTTAACCTCTCTCGAATTGGGGAACTCTCGATGGATTAATGGTGATTGCATCTGGTCACGTTGTAGGTACTGCTGTACAACTTTAGTTAAAGGAACACATTGAGAGTTGAGCATCTGATGAACATGTCCTGAGTACTGACTGACCTCCAGCAGTGGTCTTGTTCTGCATCCTGGTCCCAGCACCCTGGGGTTTAGCACCTGGTGTCCTGGTGCTGGCAGTCTTCCCATCTCCAGTCTGGAAACCAAACAGCATGGTTAGGTCTAGAATGGTAAAAACTGGAAACTACACAACAAGCGATGAACCTGTGTTGAAACAAAAGACTCCTGACTAATTTGGGAAAGAACTGACTGAGTATTTCGGGTTTAGGAGAGGCATTGCATAAGATCCTCAAACACCATGGAACTTTGAAGTATTCGAGTCATAATGCCATTGAGCATTATGAGCCTATGGATAGGCTGGCCTGGGTCTGGGATAGTGGTCTAAGTTGAGGCCTGTCCATGTGTTACTTACCCTTGGCCTGGGTTCTCTGGCTCCTGCACTGCCTGGACTGGGTTTAAATATTGAGCTGGGCCTGCTAGTGTTGCAGGCTGGGGCAGAGGAAGAGGACCAAGGCTTTTTGTTGGGGGTGGTTTGGACCGAGGAGGGTCGTTTGGGGGTGGATGCTTTGGCAGGTGTGGTGGCGTTGGGTGTCTTGTGACCAAAGGTGATAAAAAAGTGTTATGAAACACAAAGGAAAAGACAAAAGTGAAAGCAAACATTTAAAGAAATGCATTACGATGGTGGAACTTAACAAAAAGCTATAAGCGATATAGACTTGAAAACAATTGAAACCAATTTAAGCAATAAAAAAAAATGTAAACAGTAAAAATCTTAAAATCAATCAAATGTCAAATACTGTGTGTGATTGGTGAATGGCTTTACATGCAGATGTGCTGTACTGCAATTGCAGAGCAAAACCATCCATTTTTAGGGCATTCAGTTGAAGACAGATGGTTGATGTAAAAGTTTATGTAAAATTTGAGCCAACATGTTTGGAACCTCCTTTGCAGCTGTAAAGTAAAGCACTGAGATATATTGATGCCTGCTGTATCGCAAGGTCACTCCAGAGGTCAGACCTCTGGTCCACACATCAGTTATCACCTACCTTTTTCTCAGCTGCTTCTTTCCCAGCCCCTGCACCGGCTTTGGCTGCAAGAGAGGGTCAAAGAACGGGACTGAGTCAGTGCTAATATCATAGTCCTGTCTCATCAGCAACTTTGAGACCTCGCTGTGCTAGGCTAGGCTAACTCTCTGATGCTAAATTGCCTATTCATGCATGTTGTTAACTACTCTAGTTGCTGTATCCGGATGTGTTAAAGTTGCTTTTGGATTTCAAGGTAATTGTCAGCACCATGAAATGAATTGCCAGAAAGTACATTTGTCAAACTTTTATTGAACTTTAATTTGAAACTTGCCCCAGATTCGCAATTATCTGTGTATTGATATTACACTGCATGGGGAGGTTTAAGCACATTAAGTCATCTATATTAAAAACTAGACTCTCAAAAATGGCCTGATTTCTATCCCCCTAATCAGTCTACTCAGAGAATCACAGAGATCATAATACACTGTCTGGGACTAGGCTAATCATTTGAGGTGGGGACTAAATTAGTTTTAGGGCCAATGAATGTGGTACAGACAACTGCTTAGAAACCGTCCTTTTTTTTTTACGTCAAGCCTGCGTGTTATTGGATAAGCACGAAATTGGGTCTCCGTGGTGACTGTGGTGCTTGCAAATGGTTAGTTAGGCAGGCAATAATGTTTATCTCCTATCAATAGATTGACCCCATTAGTCCAACTAGGACCCTGAGTGAGTGACAGGGCTGTATTGATAGAGTGGGTGGTTCCCATTAAACTGATTCATTATTTAGACTCTTGGGAGTCCAGTAATCATTTAAAAAAGCTTTTACAGAAAATGTACCGTTGAAACGGGAATCATTTTGTTATTATGTCATGTGCAAGTGCTTATCAGCTACCATCTGATCATTATTGATAATTGGCAATTTAGGCAACCTTTAGATGATTAGCATAAAGAGAACCAGTGATCCATCTATTGATTAGTAGTGGTAGTGTGTAACAAATACCACTACTGATGGGGAAGATCGGTTTAATGTAAGCATCCATGTACACTGACAAACAGTGCTGACTTACACTTTTCTGGTAATATGATAGATGGGCAGGAAACAGTAGCCAGAGTGTGGTGTGTGCATACACTTGTGAACCATACGTGTGTGTGTGTGTGTGTGTGTGTGTGTGTGTGTGTGTGTGTGTGTGTGTGTGTGTGTGTGTGTGTGTGTGTGTGTGTGTGTTTCAGAAGACGGGAGGTGGAAGGGAAGGTGACCCATAAATACACAGTCACGATGATGTGATGTTGCACACCCAACAAACATGCAAGTGACATGCAAAAGGGGCTGACCAGTGGAAAACATTGCCAGCAAAAATAATTTGGGCACAGGAGGGTTAGTGACATAAACAGGGGCTGGAAACACAGACAGAACACAGACCACAAACACAGAGAAGATAAAGCTCGAAAGAGAACGAAGTGAACAAAGAAGAGACAAGAAAGAAACCGGTGGTGGTGGCTACAAAAGCAGTCCATTTCATCAACCGAACACGTTCATATTTTGCGTTTTGTGCGTGTTTTTCAGAAAGGGTGCTGCTTTATTGTGTTGCTCTAGTAAGAAAAAAAATATCTGTGAGAGAAAAGAAAGGAGGTGGTGGAGAGGTGGGATTGATAAACTAGAACGGAAAACAGACCTTTGAGCTGGGCACCTGGAACATTTGCTTTTCTGCCCGGTGGGGCGGCATCTTTTGGGGGTGCTTTCTGAGTTTTAGCGGCGGTGGGAGGGACAACAGCAGTAGCGGTCACTTTCTTATCTTTCCTGACCGGGCCTTTGGCTGCTGTGGGAGCACCTCCTTTAGCATCACCTTTGAGGCCACTAGCAGGCTTGCCAGCCTTAGGCTTCGTTTCTGCAGGTTTGGCTTCTGCAGGTTTGGCTTTGATCGCCGACTGAGTTGCTGTCACTGCTGCGATGTCGTCCTCGTCTGCAGACTCCAGGTATTGGCCTTGAGTGTCCTTTGAGGTCTTCACAGGCTCGTCTTCCATCTGGACGGGCTCAACCTCCATCTGGGGCACAGCAATCATGGGCAGGGGACTAGCTACCTTCTCCTGCACCTCTTCTTCCTCCTGCACCTCCTCCTCAGTCACCTGCTCCTCAGTCACCTGCTCCATCTCGTCGCGGCCGTCTGGCTGGTGCTCGATGAGAGGAGACTGGTCCTGGGTCCGGTCGGCTGCGGTGCTAGGGGAGAAGGGAGATCCAGGGTCGGCCTTGTTGGAGTCAGGGCTCTTGCTCTCTGGGGGGGTCTTGTCTGCTCCGTTCTGCCACCCTGCAGGGATGCCCTGACCAGGGGGGTGTCCCTCAGGCTCCGTGTAGTCAAAGGACAGGACGCGCTGCTTGGCTTCCTCCGGGGTCATGGCAACGGGAATGACAGGGGCGCGACCTTCATCTTTCTGCTGCTCTTCCTCTTCTGAGCTGGCTTCACGCCGTGGCCTCCTGCGGATCGTTGACACCTCTGTTCTCTCTTCCTCTTCTTCATCCTCTTCCTCGTCGCTATCCTCCTCTTTTTCTTCATCCTCCTGCTCTTTCGTCCCCTCCTTTTCTGTGAAGAGAGGGCTCTGAGGCTTCCCAGGACTGATCATGTCTTCATAGGCTGTGGTAGGAGCCTCCTTGCTCTCACATACGTCCTTCTTATCCTCGTCCTCAGACCCAGAGCCGCTCAGGCTGTGGTCCACAGAGACATCAGAGACCTTGTCGTCAGACGGGCTCCTCTTCAGCTCAGACCCCAGCGAGTCTGGGTAGAAGAGCCTTGGAGTGTCCCTCTCGATTGGGGCTTCAGGGGCTGAAGGAGACGCCCGGGGGCTCACCGACCCAGCTCTCTCCCCATCTTCGCTCCCACCGTCGGCAAAGCCGGACCTGCTACTGCGGCCGCTCTCTGTGGCAGGACTGAGGCCTCCTGGCGTGGGGCTGAGCAACGCGGTGAGCTCCTCTGGTGTGGTGGGAACCGGGAAGCAGAACGATAAGGGACAGAGGGATAGATCCACAGCAGGACTGTGGTGTTAGAGACACTTACCTCCTCCTCAGAGACACACATTCAACACCCAACAAAAGGAACAGAAATAAAGGGAAAGAAAGAATCGAAAAGAAAGAAAAGAACCACCGAAGGAGAAGGTACACAAAACAAAGGGCAAAGGAACCTTTTTTGCTGGCATCAACAGGAACAACAATGAAACATCAAATGCATAAACTACAATTATCTGGATCATTTTTGTACCTAAAATGTTGAGAGCTGTAGGTGTTTTTTATAAGAAGCTCAGTTTGCAGTTGCAAACATTTTGCTTCCATGTTTATAGCAGAAAAGATGGGTAGACTATGCAATGAGAGCTATGAACTATGTACGTAAATATGGGTTCATAAAAAGCACCTTACAGCTCAAACACTAAACTATCAACTTCTGCCATCAACCAAATTCACAGCAGAAATCAAAGCAAAATCACATCAATACGAAAAGTGTCTCATTCAACACAGTACTCACAATGACCCAACAGCGCTGTATTTCTCTCTCTCTTGGATTGTTGTGAAAAGCCACGTGATAAATGAAATTGCAATGGCGATGAATCAATGCCAGTCTACTGGCTGCCGCACTGTCCAATTTGCAAATGGGCTTCGCGGCGGGTTTTCTGGCTGCTAGCCTCACATACAGTAAGTACATCATGGTTCTCTTCCTTTTAAAGGGGAAATCTGCAGTTGCTATATCCATTTCTGGACTTAGAAATGAATGATATGTACCCATTGATTCTTGAAGAATATAACTTTTGCCTCGAGATCTTAGTTCAACAGTCATATCCCATTAGAACCCAAAATAAGCTTGTTTTACTCCAATGTTTGTAACGTTAAACAAATGACATGTAAACAAAAAATGGTTAAAATTGTAGTTATGGTGTGGTATCCCTCAGCGTGAGATCAATTCTGACATCCTTGAAAAGGAGCAACTTTGCTCATGTAATCAAACTCCATTACCCACTTAAGATAAATACATTTCAAGGGATCAGTATAAAACTGTGAATCTATACAGTAAAACAGATTCCAATCAAACAGTGTCCTCTGTTCTATAATGCACACGCTGTAGTACTACTATAATGGTGATTGAGATGAGTTGTGGTTCAAATCAATACTGGAGTTTGTCCATTACTCTCAATGGTAAACCCAACCTTGGTTTCAATTGGTATATGAGCTATTGGAATGAATAGTTGAAAATAAGAGACGTTGATGATGATTTGATATGGACGGTAGTTGGTCTCAGAAACTCTACTTCCTCATGGCTACATGTAGTCTGAGGAAGAGAGATGTCAGATGGGTATTGTAGTCATACCTTGACCTGTAGCGGTTGTCCCTCCGGTAGCTGCATGGTCCAGGGTTCGATGGGAGAGGGAGAGGATAGGGAAGACGAGAAAAGGAAAAGGGGGACTTCATTAGACTTTCTACAGGTACCGGTAAGTTGATCTCCCAACATTCAGCGAGCACACACACAATTATGATCAAACTTAACCACACACACACACCGCCTGCTGAAATAAATCCTCTAGTCTAAAGCTTGCTAAAACCAGTAACGTACTCTCGGTCATGCGCAAGTGTGGGCAATGAAGGGGCACGACTGCCTACACTGTCTATCTGTTGATCTACATTGTCTTCAGAAAGTATTCACACCCCTTGACGTTTCCCATATTTACAGCCTGAATTCATTTGAGATTGTTTTGTCAATAGCCTACACACAATACCACATAATCTCAAAGTGGAATTATGTTTTTCAAATTGTTTATAAATTCAATACAAATGAAAAGCTGAAATGTCTTGAGTCAATAAGTATTTAACCACTTTGTAACGGCAAGCCTAAATAAGTTCTGGAGTAAAGATGTGCTTAACAAGTCACATAATACGTTGCATGAACTCACTCTGTGTGCGATAATAGTTAACATGATTTTTGAATGACTAGCTCATCTCTGTACCCCACACAAGTTAAGGTATTGTCCTTCAGTCGAGCAGTGAATTTCAAACATATATTCAACCACAAAGACCAGGGAGGTTTTCCAATGCCTCGCAAAGAAGGGCACCTATTGGTAGATAGGTAAATGTAAAAAAAGCAGACACTGAATATCCCTTTGAGCATGGTGAAGTTATTCATTACACTTTGGATGGTGTATCAGTATACCCAGTCACTACAAAGATACAACCGTCCTTCCTAAATCAGTTGCCGAAGAGGAAGGAAACCGCTCAGGGATTTCACCATGCAATGGTGACTTTAAAACAGTTAGAGTTTAACGGCTGTGACAGGATGGATGAACAACATTGTAGTTACTCCACAATACTAACCTAATTGACAGAGTGAAAAGAAGGAAGCCTATACAGAATAAAAATATTACCAAAGCATTCATCCTGTTTGCAACAAGGTACTAAAGTAGACCTAATACTGCATAAAATGTGGCAAATGCATTTTTTTTTTTTACCTGAATACAAAGTATTGTGTTTTATTGGATTTGCCCCAAACATACATATTTCAAGCATAGTGGTGGCTGCATAATGTTATGGGTATGCTTGTAATCATTAAGGACTGGGGAGTTTTTCAGGATAAAAAATTATCTGAATGGAGCTAAGCACAGGCAAAATCCTAGAGGAGAACCTTTCCATCAGACACTGGGAGATGAATTTACCTTTCAGCAAGACAATAACCTAAAACACAAGGCCAAATCGACACTGGAGTTGCTTACCAAGAAGACAGTGAATGTTCCTGAGTGGCTGAGTTACAGTTGACTTAAATCTACTATCATTTTTTTTCACCTTTATTTAACCAGGTAGACTAGTTGTGAACAAGTTCTCATTTACAACTGCGACCTGGCCAAGATAAAGCAAAGCAGTGTGACACAAACAACAACACAGAGTTACACATGGAATAAACAAACATACAGTCAATAACACAATAACACAACATCTATGGCAAGACCTGAAAATGGTTGTCTAGCAATGATCATCAACCACTTTGACAGAGCTTGAAGAATTTTGAAAATAATAATAGGCAAATGTTGCACAATCCAGGTGTGGAAAGCTCTTAGAGACTTACTTATACCAATGTAAATAAGACATTTTTGTATTTCATTCTCAATCAATTTGCAAAACAATTTCAACAAAAGAAATTCACTGTCATTATGAGCTATTGTGTATCGATGGGTGAATTCTGGCTGTAACATAAGAAAACATGGAATAAATCAAGGGGTATTAATTAAGGCATTGTACCGAACATTTTCTGGGGTCGAGGGGGGGGGGGGGGGGGGGGGGGGGGGTTAGCATAGGTGTTAATAAGAAACACTTTATCAGCAAATTTCGATTCCAGGAAAGATTGATGATTCCTCCATGTCAACCAATAACAG
Source organism: Salmo trutta (assembly GCF_901001165.1). Lineage (NCBI taxonomy): Eukaryota > Metazoa > Chordata > Actinopteri > Salmoniformes > Salmonidae > Salmo > Salmo trutta. Next base: position 43,364,957 of record NC_042957.1, read on the forward strand.
TTAATAGTCTGCAAGCTCAGCATCATCTAAGTGGCTATAAATGATTATGCCTACAGCTAATAGGGCAGTCATAGACACTGAACCCCAGTTAAGGACTAAAGCACCAGACACATGCATCATGGACCTTGTATTACAGTTGGCTATCCTCCATTGACAAGTGTAACTTATAGACTATTGCTGGTAGTAGACCTACAATACGCACAGGGAAATGAACACGAGTTCCTACAATGTAGGCCTAAATCTAGATATCTAGCCTTGTGTTCTCTTGTTGTGTCCTGCGGTATATTGTTCATGCCAGTGTTTCAAGGAAGGTTTGGAACTAATTCCATTACGCACATAGTTCCATTCATGGAAATTGCTCAATCTTTTATGTTTTGGTGGACAGGGGTTAGAGCACAGCAGAGCAGATACCGTGGTTTCTTTAGCTGTGGGCTGTTGTTGCGATAACAACACCACCGCCAAAGTGCCTTTTGTCCTTCTGGCAATACCATAAATCATTGTTGAATAAAGGCCCACTGACAGTTGAGAGACCTGGAGTCACTGAGTGTGTTAATAGCTAAAGGGGTTATAACACCAAGGATGCGATTATACAAAGCATTATGAGCCCCGTGACCATCACTTCCTATGGTAAATGAACCGAGTGTGAGGATGAATTGACATCCATGACATCAATTCTACGAGCCATGTTTAAAATGCTCTGTGGTGACTAGCTATGGACGTGGCTCTATAGGGACTGTGAGGTTCAGCCTTCTGTTACCATGGCGCCACCGTGCTGACCAAGGCCACAGCACCGGTTAAGTGGCGACCATATTGACCCATTAGCCCAGAACCCCCCCCCCCCCCCCCCCCCCCCCCCCCCCCCCCCCCCCCCCCCCCTTCACTTATTCTGAGGTTGGCCTGTTGGCCGTGTCTGTTGAGAGAGCATGTTACTGCAGAGTGCCACTTACGCAACGCCGTTCTCAGATTCAAAACCACAACGGTCTCTTAACTTACTGACCGCCGATGGGACAATTGTCTAAATACAGGAAGCTTACGTCCACTGTCTTTGCCCTGACGACAGCCTAAAACTTCATGCTAACAGTTAGGATGCAGACAATCATGAATACGAGAGCCACAACTCCAGGCCTGATGCTACAATCTGGGTGGGGTTGGCTTTTTCTATCAGTGTGACCTGAATGAAAAGTGCCCTGAAAAGCTACAACAACAAGATAGTTCCCCACACAGAACTTAGAACAGAACTCAGAAGCATGGCATAATAATTAATAATAAAAAAATGAAATTTATGAACAGAAGCAGGAAATATCATGGATTGTTGCGAGGCCAGCAGCAGGGGAACAGCGGAATCAACCTCAAATCCTGACAGGAGATTTCATTAAAAATGCATTAGGAAGGAAAGGCAGACGCCCTCAGAAGAACTGACCTTTGTCTCTCTCTCTCATTCCTACAGACAGAGAGACAGAGAGGCAACTAATTAAAAATAAGCAATGGTCGCTGCAAATAATTCAAAAGAAGCATTGGGCGCTGATTACGTAAACTGAAAACTGGAGGAAGAAACAGGAAAAGAGAGGAAGAGAAGAGAGGAAAAGAGGAAGCACATTATTTTGGGGGATACAAAGGCACTCAGAATCCAGGTGTTATCTGTGAAAAGTGAAGCAGGCAGCTGTGAAGCAAGAAGCTAAATCAAACGCATGTTGAGGTTGTGACAAGAAGCTGGATGATGATTCGCGAAGAGGCAGAGGCCAAATGGAACCAATGAGCAAATTGCTTTTGAAGCCACGACAAGAGGCACAATCACAACCAGAGGTGGACTCAATTCCATTTCATAATAATCTATTCATGATCAATTTATGATTCGTTTATGAAGTATTTCTGATTCATGAATCAATTCCTGAAACATTTCGTGAATGGACACTAAACAAAATGGAATTGAGTCCAACCCTGCAGCTCATAGAAATAAAGGGTTTGGATGTGAGGAGCGGCATACCCGAGGGGGCGCTCTTAGACACAGAGACCTCTGACACTGGTGCTTGAGGCTGTGATTTCAGTTCAGGTGACAGCTCCAGCAAATCATCTACGTGAGACAGAGGCAAGATTATTAGTTAGTGAGAGAGAGAAAAAAAAAACAGGCATCACATCAGGTTAGTTGGAACAAAAGAGCGGGCTAGCCTATATTTTGAGGTAGGTGGTTGGTGAACATATTGAGGACGCAGTTAAGAGGTATAGTGGAATATATTTTAGAAAAAAAGAACAGACCCCAGTCCCAGTGTGCCCTACATTTCCGACTCAAAACACAAGATGCCTTGCTTTAGAAGTTGTTCCTTTTATTCTTCGGTGGCGTAGTGTAAGCTGTACAGTAAGAGTGGTAGTAATGCCCTTCTGCTCCCTAAAGAGGAAGTATTCTACGTGAAGCGAAATACTGAGGATAAAAATACCCGAATGGAGAACTTAAAGCAACATCCTTGATGGAATATGCATTCCTTTCTTTTCAAGATATAGATAGACTGTATCATGTAATATTTAGGCCTCATATGGTCACTGACATACTGTCGGCCTACTGTACAATAACCAAAACCTCAAAAGCTGCGACAGCTGGTGCATGTCATCCTATAGAACTAGGCAAAACTCGGTACGTTATAGGGACACTCAGAAATTCGGGCGTATGCTACTGTACCTGTAGACTTCCAGTCATTGCACTAGCGATAGTTAGCATTGGCTGGTTGAAACTACCTCCAACTTCCTTCATACTGCACGCAGAGACATACAAATGGTATCCACGAGATCATCTGACTGGCTAAGTAGAAAAACGACTAATTGCCAGAATCTCGTAGTATCCCTTTTAAGATCCTCTGGAGTAAAAACCAAAATGTGTTTATATTATCAGCATATGCATCCCTCTCCCTGCTCTTGTGGCTTGTCAGGATTATTTGTTTCACCATCTGAATCCCGTTTTCTGGAAGAGAGTGTTGGGTCTGTATAATACAGGATAGAATGTCTGTCTGAGGAGAGACTGACCCAAATGCCTGGATTAGTGTAAACGTAACACACACACGTCTGTAGGGTTATTTAATCATGCACTATAAGGAAGGGTACTGCAGAGAACAGCCAACAATAACATCCTTGGCTTCTATGTGTCTGGCTGAAACAGATCGCCACAGTCTGCTTTTTACTATTAAGGTCTAAAAGAAATGCTGAAACAGATTCTAAGAAACTTATTTTTCCAAGAATGTGTATCTGATGCTCTCTCTTTTCCATAACCCTCCGCTGTCAGAATCTACAGTCCTAGTGACCTAGTCCATCACTGACCTTTCATGTCCCCAGGTCCCATGTGTGCATCTGGCATCCCGTTAGGCTTCTTAACCTCCCGCTGGTCCAGGGGTTCCTTCAGGGTCATGTTGGCCAGGGCAGCCGAGGCCGTGGTCTCCCCAGAGTTGAATTGCAGGGTGGCGTGGCCGTCCATGCTCGAGTTGAAGTCTTGATGCTGATCCATGGTGAAGCGAGTTCAGGCTGGGAGGAGAGAGAGGAGACGGAGGGAAGAAGAAGAAAAAGACAACGAGTTAACGCTCCATTCAGTTTGGATACCTTCGTTTTGATGTCATCCACACGAGCTACTTTGGCAGGTGGAGACAGATAATTGCTGCTTTCAATAACGCCTCGAAAAATGAGATGGGGCCTCCACATTTTTTCAGACTGCACGGAACACGGACTGAACTGAGAGGATTCTAAACCTTGCGGTTGTTGTCAGCTTACTTCAAAAGGGTGTCAGAGGAGCAGAGGCCTGAGAGAACCAACCAAAGTTGGTGGGATCTCCGTAATAGGCTACAATGTCAAAGGGTGAAGGTGAAAGAGATCATTGACAACGATTCCAAATCGACACACAGCATACATGCTTGTTGGGCCTGTGCTGTTCCCCACAGAGAGGGATATGGCTGCTGAGCTAAAAACAGACAGATACCAGCGCACTGTTGAATTCTCCCACAGTTTTATTGTGCAGTGTTTTTCAACCCAAAGGCCTTAGTCACCAACCCAGACCCTTCATACAAGAACAACAACGGATCTGGGATCAGGCCCGAGCCTGATCCCAGATCTGTTTGCGCTGCTGTCTTGCCAACTCCTATTGCCATTGTCACACCAACGGCCTGCAACACTGCGATTTCTATGTCGCCCCCTCATAGGGACTGATAGGGACAATCGGGACATTTTCCTTTGTCTCCCCCTCACTTTATATAAGCGTTATGTAATCAAAGGACTTTAGGAGCTGAAAGGGCAGTCGGCTTTGCTAACGCAGGCAGACGTGGTGCAACAACGAACTGGCGGCTAGGGGAAGATGGAATTACAGAAACATTTGTCTGATGCCCTTTCTCAGTGATCATGATTTGAATGGACTAGGCTAGGTGTCTTTTGTTTCTTCAGGTTTTTGCTAGGTAGAGTCTAAAGTTCCATTATGTCTAATGTGGTACCAAAGGACATACCAAAGCAACGTAGGCCTAATGTCTCAACGTAGCTTGACCTAACCTGTTTCTTCCCTGATTCGAGTCCCCAAGCAAAGCTGTCACCTCAATAGTGCGTGTAGAGAGACAACACCTAGGCTATTCTAACGTTTTGAGTTACTCTACAGACTCGAGGCAATCATCCTCTTCCTCAGCTAAGCTTAGATAATCATGATTCATGTTACATTGAGCTACTTCCCTTTAATGGATGTCATCATGTCAGGGTTGGTGTACTGTAATGTGAGCATGCTTCTATTTGTTATGAAGCAAGATGATGGAAGTGGCCAAGATAAACACTGGCCAACCAAGACGGCTCCTCTCCTGCTCTTGCAGATACAGCAGCTCAGAGACACAACACGCACACACACACACACACACACACACACACACACACACACACACACACACACACACACACACACACACACACACACACGACACACACACAGGCTACTCTTCCTGCAGAAATAAGTGCTGCACTGCAGCTCATAGAGACTACAAGATCAGATGCACCAATAATAGGGTCATATTAATGCTTGGGGGATTTCCTCCTGTCTTCTCAAAGGGGAAGTTCCTCTCAAAATACACACGGCAGCCTGCCAGGCGTATCCTGTTTCTGTTTCCTTAAGTCCAGCGGCTTGGTTGGTGTTATGAGGGCGTGCTTTTGTGTTTATTATTAAGAGGGTGATAGTTTTCTGTTATGCTTGGGGTCACATGACGATGTGGGCTTCTTCCATGTGTGCATTTTCTGGACTGCCTTACAAGACTGTAGAACTGCGTCATTTAGCGATACCGCACAGAGGATTGCTTTTGAGTTTCTGACAAAACACAATCAGCATCTGCTTCAGACCTGCTTCGGACCCCTGTACTGACAAAAAAAGATAATCACATCATAACTTGATCTCCATACAAGTAGCCTGTCTTAGAGTATTTTTTTTATATGACCTCACCTCACTCTAAATAGGCATAGGCCAATAGTAAGAGGTCGAGATCTGGCCACTGTGAGATCTGTGAGATCGGAGCACATGGCAACTGTTAGCTAGCCTATGTCCTGTATAAATAGTACAAGATGATATTGGTGACGTTAGTAGGAAAAACATAGTCAGGAGGACAAGGCAAACTGAACTGGCACACAGCATTTAACAAACAATGACTGGACTACAGTGATCTTTAGACAGAATAGAATTTCTCCCAGTGACAAGTCGGGGGATGGGCGTACTGGGCAAGGGAGAAGGGTTGAAACCATGTTCTGGCCAAGCCCACCCTGTAATTTGTACTGGCCTGTGACTGGTCTGGCAGCTGTGTTCTGATTCTCTTTGTGGGCTGATTGCTGTAGCCCTAGAGAGAGAGACAGAGCAGTCACAAAGAGCATCACATCACAGCCCGGTGTGTACCAGAACCACAGACCTCCTTATGCACTGTCAATCTACTGCAATTAGGCTACCTTAGGGCTCGAACAAAGAGGTGAGGAGAAAGACGTAGGCTAACTGCGAATAGGCTCACTCAGTTACTAAAGAGGAGGGAGCAGGGCCACATTTAAGGGAAAGGGGGATACCTAGTCAGTTGTACAACTGAATGCCTTCATTCAGCTAGTTGGAGAGATACAAAGAAAGGAGGCAGCTACCCAAAAACCGGAGGGGAGGGAGAGAGGAGACCAAATTGGTGATATGATTTCAGATCTGAAATGCCAGAGGGGCAGATGGATGCTCATGTTAATCCTCTTTGTTGAGCATCTCACAGGCGTTTACACCTAATCTTTGTCCCGCACTTAGCTGAGCACCCTCCAACGCCAGGCCAACACACACACACACACACACACACACACACACACACACACACACACACACACACACACACACACACACACACACACACACACACACACACACACACACACCACTGTGTAAAGCAGGGCCAATCATCAATGAATAGGCTAGGATATTCTACACACAACAGACCGAAGACTGAACACACTCGTCTCGCATCATTAGCGAAGAGAAAGAACAAGCTACCCAGCTGCACTGTGATTTAAATTTTGTGGAGAAACACCCCCCAACAAAATAAACATTGTTTTTCCTTTAGGAATTCATCCCAATTTCGTTTAAAACGTTTTAAATGTTCACACCCCTAGTCAAGGAACATGTCATCAAAGGCAAAGCACTAGGCCTGGATAAACATTTTCTCCACGTTTGACACGATAAGCCTAGCCTACACCCCGTTTATGTGACTGTTGATTTGTTGGTCCTGATTATTGTTTTACACCCAAGCATCGAGACAAGACGTGTTAACCAATGTCTCGATTTGTCTAGGACATAGCCTAAAAGTGGTCAAATCTCAGAGCATGTTAGTTTCTCTGCCATGTCCTGGATGCTAAAATTCTAATAGTTCACCTAATTTCAGTTTATGTGACAAAATTCAAAAGGCACTTGCACATCTGAGCGATCTTTTTTTGCAGGTGCATGGTAACAGTTGAATAAGATGAGAAAGAAGAAGAAACCCTCACACTGCTCTTGCTAGTGTCACCACGTTTTTTTCCTCAGTTTGTGAAATAAAAAAAAAAACAGATTTATTGTACTTTTCAGCTGTTTGAAGCTGGTGTACAAAATCAAAAGTAAAAGACGCAAAAACTAAACTTAAGAACAGGAAGCATAGAAATAGCGCATATAGAACAGATCTACCGCTTCTTAGACTTGCTTTCAATGAGAACGACAGATCTATCTCACATTTATTTGTGAATTTGGTCAGGTTGCCCAAAAAGTTACATATTGCAGTTTTAAAGAGCGGGAGGAATAAAATGGCTGAGATGATTTGGAGCTCTGTCAGCCTGGAGAGCTACTCGCTGAATAGGACTTCTCTCTCTCACACACACACACACACACACACACACACACACACACACACACACACACACACACACACCACACACACACACACACACACACACACACACACACACACACACACACACACACACACACCACTATATATCAGCAGACAGCCAGGGAAGTGGGTGGTGGGTGGAGCTAGAGCAGCGCTGCACTCAGAGAGAGCTGTCAGCCTGCTGAACAGCCAGGCAGCGCCCAAAGGAAGCCTCTCTCTCTCGCTCCTCTTTAATATTCATCAGCAGTCGCTGCAGCAAGCAGAGAGAAGGAAAGAGAGAGGGGAAATCTGAGGGGGGGGGGGGTCCACTCTAAACACGAACGCGTCGGAGACGACCCAGCCCTTACCCCACTGCCTTGCTGTAAGAAAGGAATGTTCAAGCTAAAGGGAGAAAGTATTAGAGCAGCAGATAGAACACAGCAAGGACAAAGTATGCAGCGTGGGATTTAGCCTAGCTCAACGATGGAGAGAAGAGAACAAAAGAACGGGGAGAGAAGGAAAGCAGACGACACAACGAGAATGAGACAGGGAGGGACTGTGTCTAAGGGAGGATGAGGGGCGGTAAAGGGCGAGGGGAGAAAAAAAGATGGAGAGGGAATGGGAGTGAAAGAAAAGGAGGCAGAGATTGATACTGACAGGGAGGAGAGAGAAGGAGACTTAGAGAGGAAGGGGACAAAGGGGAAGGAGACTGTTGTTGGAAGAGGGAAAGAGGGCGAGAGGAGAGGCAAAAGGAGTAAGGGAGGGTGAGGGAAAGAGAGTGAGCGGAGAGGGAAAGGAAGGAAGGGATAGGGAAGGTGCGCCTGCAAAGCCTCTGGTCCTTGTAGAAAGAAAGCTGGCGCATGCTCAGACAGGGGGACACACGCCCAGCCCAATGCAGCGGCATGATACAGCAGAATCCAAAAGAGAAGAAATGGAGGAACTCTCCTCAGTCTTCTAATGCTTGGCTCTCAATCTAGTCAACATCCCCAATGTCAGACGGTAGACACAGTGATAAAATAGAGACATTTTAGAGATTAAATAGAGACATTTCTCCTCAGGTGTCATTTCCAACAACATTTTTTGCAGAATAGCCTAGGCGCTTTCCTCTCAGATTAGGCTAGATGCTTTCCTCTCAGATTAGGCTAGATGCTTTCCTCTCAGATTAGGCTAGGCGCTTTCCTCTCAGATTAGGCTAGACACTTTCCTCTCAGATTAGGCTAGATGCTTTCCTCTCAGATTAGGCTAGATGCTTTCCTCTCAGATTAGGCTAGACGCTTTCCTCTCAGATTAGGCTAGATGCTTTCCTCTCAGATTAGGCTAGACGCTTTCCTCTCAGATTAGGCTAGATGCTTTCCTCTCAGATTAGGCTAGACGCTTTCCTCTCAGATTAGGCTAGACGCTTTCCTCTCAGATTAGGCTAGATGCTTTCCTCTCAGATTAGGCTAGATGCTTTCCTCTCAGATTAGGCTAGACGCTTTCCTCTCAGATTAGGCTAGACGCAGTCTTCAGATTTCCACTTGAATTGGTTTCAGCATACCATGTATATCCATGTGAAATTAGGCTAGAGGCAAGTACGTGGGCGATTTGAGCATAACACATGCCGTATATAAGAATATTTTTAAGAGTTGTTTCTGGGGGGGGACCATATGAGATGATCTTAATGACCCAATTGGGGTTTGATTAAAGCTAAGCCCTTTCAAAACAAAGTTCTCTCCCTTCACGTAACCCTAACCCACTAAACTCTTGAAGGACTATTGTTGAACCTGATTAGGGAATACTGCTCCTGAAATAGGCGACTCCAGGCCGGACTGCGCTGAAAGTAGAGTCCTTTCCACTTCCTCGACATTCTCTTTCTCCTCTGTGTGACAACAGAGTAAAGCAGAACGTACCGACTAAGAGAAGTCCACCTGACTGTTGTGTAAGCGTAGAGTTCGAGGTGTCATTCGAGGTCTGCAGCTGGACCACAGGACACAGTCAGACAGAAGTTTAAAGAGAAGAGAGGGAAAACGGTTGTAGTCTGAGGCTCGGAGATGTTCGCTGCCCATCCATGCAGATCCACATAATGTCTCAAATGGGACCAGGGTCCAAAGCAGTGCCTATAGTGAATATGGTGCCATTTGGGACGCACAGAATGACAAGGAACTTTTGACAAAAACAGCTGGTTCTGTCGATTCACTGAGAAACAGAGGGGAGAGTCAGGAGGAGAATGGGTGGAGCATCGTGTGGGACAGAGATGGAATGCAGAAACAGGAAAACAAGCTGCTACAATATGGAGCAGTGGGATGCTTATTTCTATTGTGCTGAACTGGGGTTTCCTGCTTTCACTGTCCCAGAAAATACCAGAAAAAAAAGAGCCCAGAAAGGCTACAGTAATGCATCCACCTTGCCCTCTCTGGGGTCCTCCTTCTGAGTGTCCGCTCTTAATTAACATTGTCACTGTTTGGCTCCAGCCAGGACCGTCTGTACAGTACAGCCCTGGAAGACTGCCCTCTTGGGATAGTCGAGAGGGTGAAGCTGCAAGGCTAAGGGAAAGCAGACCGGTTTTATGTAAAACAGAAGAAAGGATTGTTCTGAAATTACCCCACAGTATTACACAATTTAGTTCACAAAAGCCTTGCATTGATTTCTCCCCAAAGAGGAAACCATGTCCTTCTTTCTTGTAATTACAGAGAAGATTAGGCTAAATTCAAACAAGGTTTCTGGTGATCGGACCAAAATCCCCTAACATTGGCTCTATTTTCAGATGCCTGAATGAAAATGTTGATGCCATTTGTGCAACTCAGGCAGGCATTATCCTGACTCGATGAGAAGCCGGTATTGTTTGGGGATAATGCGGATCATGAACCCAGACCCAGCAGGGAAATACTGGGCAAAACTGGTTGAAATGACGTCATAATCTCAATCTGTTTCTGCCTGTAATGGTAAAAGCTTCGATCCCTTATTGATGTCACTTGTTAAATCCACTTCAAATCAGTGTAGATGAAGGGGAAGAGACAGTTTAAAGAATGCTTTTTAAGCCTCGAGACAATTGAGACATGGATTTTGCCCTCAGAACAGCCTCAATTCGTCGAGGCACGGACTCTACAAGGTGTTGAAAGTGTTCCACGGGGATGCTGGCCCATGTTGACTCCAATGCTTCCCACAGTTGTGTCAAGTTAGCTGGATGTCCATTGGGTGGTGGACCATTCTTGATACACACAGGAAACTGTTGAGCATGAATAACCCAGCAGCGTTGCAGTTCTTGACACAAACCGGTGCGCCTGGCACCTACTACCACACCCCGTTCAAAGGCACTTAAATGTTTAGTCTTGCCCATTCACCCTCTTTATGGCACACATACACAATCCATGTCTCAATTGTCTCAAGGCTGAAAAATTCTTATTTAACCTGTCTCCTCCCCTTCATCTACACTGATTGAAGTGGATTTAACAAGTGACGTCAATAAGGGATCATAGCTTTCACCTGGTCAGTCTATGCCATGGAAAGAGCAGGTGTCCTTTAATGTTTTGTACACTAAGTGTATATGCCTAGAATGATGCTTTGTTAATGTCAGTATTGCCTTGTACCTTACGCTTTATGCCTTGTATGTGAGTCCATTCGTTTGACAACGTTATTAAATAATATTTGCTTTGATATTCGCTCCTCATGACCAGTCCTTGATCTTAGTCAGGTAAACACATAAGACTTGATTACACATGGTTTAACTATATTTTACGGAGTCAGAAAAACATTTTAATAGGCTAATTGCTTAGTCTTATGAGCCGCAGGTGAGGTATATATAATATGTCAAATATTACCCCACTACAACCCTGTAAGCAGTCTATGGAATACACTGTAGATGCGCGAAAAATGCTAATATCGGTACCATGACTTGACTGGGATTTGTGCCACATATGCTAAAACGTTAGCATTTGGAAACAGTGCTAGGGAAGCTAAACCAAAGCATGAATTGCTGTCCTACCTTGTCAATAGACTGCTTACAGGGTAAAGAAACCAATGTGTCATTTTTGGTGAACTGCCCCTTTAATTTAGGGCAACAGACCTGCTGCCACTGACGGAAGCATAAAAATACCCCATGAACTCAGACCTACTGACCCTACACAGAGTGCCCATCATCCGTCACAATACTAATTTAGTCACAGTATTATTTTCAGTGATTCAGGAGTGGACGATGACCTGCAAACCCAAAAGTAGGCTAGGCCTTGTATCTTCTACTTGGGACACGGTCTTAATCTGTGAGCTCTTGTGTTCTTCACTGTGGTGACAGAAGCCAAAGAAAGTATCTATTTATGAGCTGTGCTGTGAGGAGAGGGGACATTCCAGTCATGCTGATCACGTCCCATCTGCTGACTGACCGACATGCTTCTCAACATTCCTCCGTCACTAGGCCTGGCTTATACACTCCCTCAGGTCAGGGGGTCAGGGAGAAGACATTGTTGTCAGTCATCACCGATGTCGGTGATGTCCTCCAGGACACCCCCCCCCCCCTTCACTTCAGCTCTCCAGCGGTTCAGTCACTGCATGTGGGCCCCAACATTGACTTCACTACAAACTAGAAGTTGACCGATTAATCGGCATGGCTGATTAATTAGGGCCGATTTCAAGTTTTCATAACAAATCGGTAATCGTCATTTATGGACGCCGATTATGGCCGATTACATTGCACTCCACGAGGAGACTGCATGGCAGGCTTAGAAAAAACAATCAATCTTAACATAGTCACTAGTTAAACTAGTAATATCATCAACCATTTGTAGTTATCTAGCTTGTCCTGCGTTGCATATAATCAATGCAGTGGCTGTTAATTTATCATCGAATCACAGCCTATTTCGCCAAACGGGTGATGATTTTAACAAGTGCATTCGCAAAAAAAGCACTGTCGTTGCACCAACGTGTACCTAACCATAAACATCAATGCCTTTCTTAAAATCAATACACAAGTATATATTTTTTAACCTGCATTTAGTTAATATTACTTGCTAACATGAATTTATTTTAACAAGGGAAATTGTGTCACTTCTCTTGCGTTCTGTGCAAGCAGAGTCAAGGTATATGCAGCAGTTTGGGCCGCCTGGCTTGTTGCGAACTGTGTGAAGACCATTTCTTCCTAACAAAGATCGTAATTAATTTGCCTGAATTTTACATAATTATGACATAACATTGAAGGTTGTGCAATGTAAGCGCAATATCGTAATGTCTAAAGACTTAGGGATGCCATCCGTTAGATAAAATCCGTTAGATAAAATCCGGAATAAACGGAATAAATACACTGAAAGAATAAACGTTTTGTTTTCTAAATGATAGTTTACGGATTTCACCATATTAATGAGCTAAGGCTCTTATTTCTGTTAATCAAGTCTATGATTTGATATTTTATAGAGCAGTCTGACTGAGCGGTGGTATGCAGCAGCAGCAGGCTCATAAGAATTCATTCAAACAGCACTTTCCTGCGTTTGCCAACAGCTATTCGCTGTGCTTCAAGTATTACGCTGTTTATGACTTCAAGCCTATCAACTCCCGAGATAAGGCTGGCAATACTATAGTAGAGGTCGACCGATTAATCAAGTTTTCATAACAATAGGAAATCGGTATTTTTGGACGCCGATTTGGCCGATTTTTGTTATTTTTTTATTTTTTTATTTTTATTGACCTTTATTTAACTAGGCAAGTCAGTTAAGAACGCATTCTTATTTTCAATGACGGCCTAGGAACGGTGGGTTAACTGCCTTGTTCAGGTGCAGAATGACAGATTTTTACCTTGTCGGCTCAGGGATTCAATCTTGCAACCTTACGGTTAACTAGTCCAACGCTCTAACCACCTGCTTTACATTGCACTCCACGAGGAGCCTGCCTGTTACGCGAATGCAGTAAGAAGCCAAGGTAAGTTGCTAGCTAGCATTAAACTTATCTTATAATAAAACAATCAATCAATCATAATCACTAGTTAACTACACATGGTTGATGATATTACTAGTTTATCTAGCCTGTCCTGCGTTGCATATAATCGCTTTGGTACACGTTGCTCCAACCATAAACATCAATGCCTTTCTTAAAATCAATACACAAGTATATATTTTTAAACCTGCATATTTAGTTAATATTGCCTGCTAACATTAATTTCTTTTAACTAGGGAAAATGTGTCACTTCTCTTGCAAACTGAGTCAGGGTATATGCAGCAGTTTGGGCCGCCTGGCTCGTTGCGAACTGTGAAGACTATTTCTTCCTAACAAAGACAGCCGACTTCGCCAAACAAGGGATGATTTAACAAAAGCGCATTTGCGAAAAAAGCACAATCATTGCACGACTGTACCTAGCCATAAACATCAATGCCTTTCTTAAAATCAATACACAGAAGTATATATTTTTAAACCTGCATATTTAGCTAAAAGAAATCCAGGTTAGCAGGCAATATTAACCAGGTGAAATTGTGTCATTTTGCGTTCATTGCACGTAGTCAGGGTATATGCAACAGTTTGGGCCGCCTGGCTCGTTGCGAACTAATTTGCCAGAATTTACGTAATTATGACATAACACTGAAGGTTGTGCAATGTAACAGGAATTTTTTTTTTTTCGAGATGATAGGTCATTAATATGGTCGAATCCGGAAACTAAGGCTCGTATTTCTGTGTGTTATGTTATAATTAAGTCTATGATTTGATAGAGCAGTCTGACTGAGCGATGGTAGGCAGCAGCAGGCTCGTAAGCATTCATTCAAAATAGCACTTTCGTGCGTTTTGCCAGCAGCTCTTCGCAATGCATTGCGCTGTTTATGACTTCAAGCCTGTCAACTCCCAAGATTAGGCTGGTGTAACCGATGTGAAATGGCTAGCTAGTTAGCGGGGTGCGCGCTAATAGCGTTTCAAATGTCACTCGCTCCGAGACTTGGAGTAGTTGTTCCCCTTGCTCTACATGGGTAACGCTGCTTCGAGGGTGGCTTTTGTCGATGTGTTCCTTGTTCAAGCCCAGGTAGGAGCGAGGAGAGGGACGGAAGCTATACTGTTACACTGGCAATACTAAAGTGCCTATAAGAACATCCAATAGTCAAAGGTATATGAAATACAAATCGTATAGAGAGAAATAGTCCTATAATTCCTATAATAACTACAACCTAAAACATCTTACCTGGGAATATTGAAGACTCATGTTAAAAGGAACCACCAGCTTTCATATGTTCTCATGTTCTGAGCAAGGAACTTAAACGTTAGCTTTTTTTACATGGCACATAGTGCACTTTTACTTTCTTCTCCAACACTTTGTTTTTGCATTATTTAAACCAATTTGAACATGTTTCATTATTTATTTGAGGCTAAATTGATTTTATTGATGTATTATATTAAGTTAAAATAAGTGTTCATTCAGTATTGTTGTAATTGTCATTATTACAACAAAAAAATTTTTTTTTAAATTTTAAAAAAGGAAACAAATATATATATTTTTATTATTTTTTTACATTTGGCCGATTAATCGGTATCGGCGTGTTTTTGGTCCCCCAATAATCGGTATCGGGATCGGCGTTGAAAAATCCTAATCGGACGACCTCTATACTATAGTGCCTATAAGAACATCCAATAGTCAAAGGTATATGATATACAAATGGTATAGAGAGAAATAGTCCTATAATAACTACAACCTAAAACTTCTTAACTGGGAATATTGAAGACTCATGTTAAAAGGAAACCACCAGCTTTCATATGTTCTCATGTTCTGAGCAAGGAACTTAAACATGAGCTTTTTTACATGGCACATATTGCACTTTTACTTTCTTCTCCATCACTGTGTTTTTGCATTATTTAAAACAAATTGAACATGTTTCATTATTTATTTGAGACTAAATTGATTTTACTTATGTATTATATTAAGTTAAAATAAAAGTGTTCATTCAGTATTGTTGTAATTGTCATTATTACAAATATATATATATAAAATAGTCCGATTTAATTAGTATCTGCTTTTTTTGGTCCTCCAATAATCGGTATCGGCGTTGAAAAATCATAGTCGGTCGACCTCTACTACAAACACCCTCGGACGCCAGGAACAAGTGGAAAAGCTTCCAAAGATATCTTCCAAGGCACTCTCACATGTCGGAAGTACAAATGTCTTAGTTTATTGTGGCTTGGCTAGGCCATTTCATGGCAAGATTAAAAAGATGCACCATCCTCCGATGCCACTGTGTGGGTAAAGCAGTGCTCTTCTTCCCAGTGTTCAGTTCAGAGCAGGGATGGGTGATGGATGTAGTGCCGTAAACAGTAAAGAGCAGAGCATTAAGCTGATGGCTTCTGGGAAGCAAGGGGAGGGACAGGCTGAGAGGCTGAACATAGAGGCAGAAGTTTCATTGGCCTGATAAATGTCTAGCAAAACACGTTCCCCGGATTTATGTAGCTGGTTGGAGGACCTGTTTGCGCTACGTGGTTTTGAACTAAAGCTGGGCGATATAGAAAAATATCCATAGTGCGATAAATTGACCCATTGTTTACGATAATGATAAATCTGCAATAAATGATTTTGGGGGGAGGTGCTAGAGCTGGGCGATATGGACAAAAAGTCATATCGCGATAAATCTAAGTATTATGCCTGATAACAACAAATACAACTATTTAAAAAATTTATGGACAGTTACTTTACATTAGCGACAGGGCTGTAGACAATTTTTTTCAAGTGCCAAGTAAGGCATCTGAGATGGTAGCCTATGGATAAAAAAGTACGCACAGTGGGGAGAGGGAATAAGAGTCAGCAGCCGACAGCGAAACAGGAAGATATTTTCATTGCAGGAATCAACATAATGCATAGGCTATTACTGTTGACCAAATAATTTAGAACAATCTACAGCCCCCATACTCAACTGGCTGACCACTGAACAAACCTTCTCAAATAGTACTTGAGTACCCCTGAACTACAGGAACGTTGTGTAGCAAAATCACATAAAATTACTGACGTAAGCTAAACGCTTCGGTAAGATAAAGGCAAAGTCGGTAATTTTCGGTCTATCATCCCAGCTCTATTTTGAACCTTGTTTTGGTCACTTTCTGGGTATGCCGAAATGAAAATGTGGGAAATTGATGTAACAGGAATACTATTGAGAGTGATATTGAATATCACTACCACACTGTATACCACACTGTACTACAATATATTACCTTACAATGTATTACAATATAAAATAAGCAATAATAACCTCAAACATACATATTACATGTTTCAAACAAGGCCCAGGCCTGTGTGATCTCTGTCTACAGTGGATTAGGACATGAAAGGAATCTGTTAAGGACACAGACAGAGAAGAAGTCATCAGGACAGCTGCTTTCAATTCAGCCTGGTTTATGCAATCAGTTGAATTTCCTGGGATTAGGCAACATTCCTAACACAAATTGACAAGGGTTCCTTCCTTTTTGAACTTCATTCTGATTCATAAAAAGGTTTAGCCAGCATTCAAATCACCGAGGAGGAGGATAACTAGGGTGCAGTCAAGTCAACCATGACGTGACTGAGTATCGACCATAAATAAACGGACGGCTCCGGCGAGTCCATTGACATTCATGGCCTCAAAGTGAACCATCTATTTCAAGGTAGTCAACACCCCCCCCCCCCCCCCCCCCCCCCCCCCGGCACCAAAATATAGCAGCACCCATTTAGCCAAAACGCCTGGACACGCTCTACTGTTAGGTCTAGGACACCCTCACACTGCTAGAGAAACTAACCAATCCCTAGCGGGCATAGCTGGTTGCAGCTGCGTCATTATGAACTCATTGGAATGATATCATCGCAACCAGTTTTGCCCGCTGGATCTGAATCTTCTACTCTGCATGTTGACCAATAAACACACCTTGACATGTCTACACGTGTAAGCCCAGGCTAACCATAATTAACTGGCCAGTCTGCGACAGGTGTAGAGTCTGCTACACTTATAGAAGAAGCAGACTCTCCATTATGCAGTTAACAGCCCAAGACCCAGAGACATGTTAAGAAACATTGTTACCGTGCTGAGTCTGAAAACAGAGTAAGGCTGCATGATGTCAATACATCCGACGTAAGGCTGAGAGTAACCATGAATCAGCTCAATTATGTTGTAAGAGTAAAGATGACGGTAAAAACAAGATCATAGAGTCGTTTATGTTTATAGTTGAGGTTTTGGCTAGTGGGTTATGGGGCTGTGTGTGTGTGTGTGTGTTCTGTATGTGCTCGTCTTTACAGACAGAGGGTCACCCACTCCATGAGTTCTGCCCGCCCGCTCCACTCACAGTTGGCTGCCTCAGTCAGTGGATCTGACCTAGTTTCCAGTCAGTCCCTGCTATTAGGGATGGATGGGATAGAGGCAGGACTTCACCACGCTCTCTCTCTGTCTCTATCGTTCTCTCTCTCTTTATTTCTCCTCTCTGTCTCTAACGGCATCCATGTGAACCATGAACATTGGTCTCATACTATAGACGTGTTGATGGAAGTAAGGAACGCACCGTGTGCCTCAGAGGCCAGGCCAGGGCAGAGCAGGCAATCTATAGGCAGCTCTCTACAGTGCAGGGCTCTTTGCTCAGTGCAGCATGATGAAAGAGAGTGTGAGGAAGGGAGAGAGGGAGGGGGGAAGTAAGAGAGAGAGAGAGAGAGAGAGAGCTGGTGCTGCCAACTTCCTCTGGAAACATCAGTATCTGCTAGAAACATATCAGAGATGCTCTCCGAGTGCCACTGCAAATGGATATACAAACCGCTCATGCGTGCAGCATTAGGCTACCACTCCTCAGAGAGTGAGAACCAGCTAGTCCCAAGGTTCAAAAATACATGAGAAACATTGACCGTGTTCCTGCCCAGAAGCCCTGGGTTAGCCCAGTGCTGAATCAGGACTCATGTGTGTTAGATCCTACCATTAGGAGATGCTAATCTCCTCAATGCACAAGCGTGATGAGTGGTGGTGGAGAATGAATACCGTCGAGTAACATTAGGCCTAGTTTAGTATTTTCACTCAAAACAACTAAGAGGAAATAGGCTAGGCAGCCTAACATCCTTACAGGCAGAGTTTAACCACAACTCAAAGAATCAGCATGACAACAAAGCCAAGACATCCCAGATTAGTAGAGAGCCAGCCAAACCAAAGGAAGCTCATCTGGGCTCTCTCTCTCTCTCTCTTTGCAGTGCTGTGGCTCAGTGACCTTGCTACCTACACCACCCTTACACTACAGCACACTACAGTACAGTGGAGGCTGCTGAGGGGAGGATGGCTCATAATAAATGGCTGGAATGGAGCGAACAGAATGGCATCAATCACATGGAAGCTGTGTGTTTGATACCATTCCACCTATTCCACTGCAGTCATTACAACGAGCCTGTCCTCCCAAATTAAGGTGCCACTAACCTCCTGTGCTACAGTAGAGTATGCGTGTCCTTGAGATCTGACAGAGAGCCAGGACAAGACTTAGCATCTGCTCTGGAGATCACCTACCTGCATGAGGTATAGGTTCATTAATTAGGCTAAAGGTATCCTCAAGTATTTGAGTCAATATTATTGCTAGGTTTTTGTATTCCACATTAAATGCAGGCTAAAATGTATGTAGCCTATTCTTTCTCAAACTTAAGGTGAATCCAATGACTGTATAAATAAGGGTGGACCTGCTTTTCCAGTTTGTTTACAGCTAGCATGACGGCTGGGCGATATGGTCAAAATCTCATATCCCGATAGAAGTCATTTCATATCCCGATAACGATACATATCACGATATAGCACATTTTCTGTAAAATCAATGAATAAATAGTTTAGATAAAATTACCACATGTAAAGGCCTATTTCTTATTACATTTTGAATTATACTAAACAAATAAAAGGTACTTACTCATATTTGATTATTTCTCCTTTTATTTTGAACCTTTGTGCAGATTTTCAACTAAAATATAAAATAATGTATAAAATCTAAAAAAGGGTAAATAGAAAGCATGTCAACTATAGTTGCAAACAAAATAAATATAGGCCGAAAATATATATCTATATATACATTATTATTTTTTTTATTTTTTTGGGGGGGGGGGGGCTTGCCTGTTTTGCATGTTATTTTGGCATTAATATGTGTCACATATCAATTTGCATTTGGTACCTTGGGTCAAGTGTTAGCACCAACTCACGAAACACCCGTTTCTCGACCGTGTAAATTGGGGCCATGTCTCTGCAGATGTAAGTTGTAACGGCAGCTGTTATCTCCTTCCATCTTTGTGATTCTTTGCCATATGGTGTGCCGCGGGTAAAAGCCTCTTGCAACGTCTGAGTCGGGGGTTTGTTTTGAGCACTCAACTATACTTTTTGGGTTCTCATCCGTAGACTCTCTCCGTACTGTTTCACATGATTCTTGCATGGGTGGTAAAAGAGGTTAGTGGTGTTTGAGGATGTTGTCGAGACCGGCCTGCGGCATATTTAGCAGTGGATGGTTTTCTGGTCCTTGTCAGACTTTTCATACCCAAACCACGTCCATGTGACCAAAGTAGCCCCTCTTTTAGGTACGGTCTCCATGCTCTGTGTCACGTTTGCTCTCCTCCATGTTTGTTTGTGTTGCAAATTTCCTTCCACAAGGCATGTGTGGAAGAACGCAAAGCAACGTCCAACTGACGAAAAAGATTGCCGTAAAGGAGTGCGATTTGCGACACAACGAAATAAACCATAGAGCATAATGTGAAAACGCTAGAAAAACATCTATCGTCACACAATATATATCGTCATATCGCCCAGCTCTAGCTAGCACATTCAAGTAATTCTGCATTTATATGCTAAGATGTCAGAGGTTCACGGCGCAGGGAATCAGTGAGAGTGGCCCTCAAAGAACGTCTGGCATTTACCTATATTCTGTACTGCCAATGTCCCTGAGGAAAAATAACAGCAAAATGTGATATTAATCCTATACATCTTATAACAGAGTGCAAGAGAGAAAGCAAGGATGTTGACAGCTTTGAAACCAAGTCCCTTAATCGTGCCCTCAAAGGCAACCAACAGAGCTAGTAAGAGTTGTCAATCATGACATACTTGGTAACATTGGTCTCCTCTACATCCAATGTCCTTTAAGAATGATGGAATGGCGTGTTTGAGATTTGAGGTTTATTTCACGGGTGCGAGCGATCATGTTAAGTTAACAAGTCATGTCCTGTTCATCTGGCCAGGGGTTGAGTGTGAGAGACATCTGCTGGCATGGACCGCTGATGACTGCACAGAGGCATGTGTACAGCTGCTTGTGGCAGGGCAGACAGACAGACAGCGTCCCAAAAGACACCCTATTCCCTACAGCTGGGGTCCAGCAGCAGCTTACGCCAGGCTACGCTAATGCACTCAGCATGGGTCTCCGGGACAACTCTTTGATTCATAGTGCACCCTGACATGTGTAGAAGTGCAGAAAATGCCAATTAGTGTTGGCTAGGATCTCTTTTTCGTCATCCAATCACAATGAGGCACTCTAGTTTTGTGCATATTGTTCATAAAGAGTTAGGTGATTGTCAATATAGTTTTGTCTTTAATCTTAACTAGAAAATTAACCATAAAAGCATTGTTACTGGGCCTACGTTGTAGAACTAGGGCTAACTGAATTATGGTCCCTGCCTCTGATCACATTCAGTGAGGTCAAAACGGATGAGTGCAGATGTAAATTCCCTGCCGAGAACACAGAACAACAAATCATCGCCATAAATTAGGGGCATAATTTAATCGTAGTATGTAGTATGATTATCATACTACACTGCAGTAGCATGTAGCCTGCAGACCAGCTCATC
This sequence comes from Salmo trutta, assembly GCF_901001165.1. Taxonomy (NCBI): domain Eukaryota; kingdom Metazoa; phylum Chordata; class Actinopteri; order Salmoniformes; family Salmonidae; genus Salmo; species Salmo trutta. The sequence goes on from NC_042957.1 coordinate 43,386,029, forward strand.
CAATTAGGCTTTAGACATGTTTTACAGAGCTCCCTAATTGGGCGGTCCAATCAAATTATGCATGTACATTTGAAAACTAAAAGGTTTGTCAGAGAGCAGAGGGCAGTTTGTCAGCATTTTCTGTATCAACAAAACCATAACATGATGGCTAGGAATAAACCATTCACCTTGTTTTCTTAAGTCAGTCTATATCCCGATACTAATGCGCATAGAATACAATGTTACTGGAAATTAGGTCTTGTTCTTGAAGAGTTACTCAAACAGGACAATGTCATTTCTACAGATTTCCAACATATGAGATCAGGGAAGTCCAATTCTTACAGTATTCTCCGGGATACATTTAACAAGATGGGCGTGGATGAGGAATTGGATAGGAGAGAGATGGAGATAAGCCTTTGTCCCTCGATATTCCTTTTGCAATAGACTCTGCCTATGATTTCGACCCGGAGCAAAAATAGTCGAGGGATAATGGAGAGTGTTGATTCATCTAACAAATGTACAGACCTATCTGCAAGTAGCGAAATCGGAGTGAGATCATGCATGCTCATCTCTCACTGCAACTCAAAGCAACAAGAGCTATGAAAAAAATGCGGAGAGCAGAGCGAGAATGAGGTGTGTCCGCAACATAGAAAACACCGACAAACGCCATCATGTTATGGCCCAATGTGGCAAAAATAGACCTCAATATGAAAATTACAAGTGTGCTGAATAATATCGAAATAGTATGAAAAAAAAGTGACTCGATTATACAGTGAATCGATTTGTTTCAGACAAAGCACCACATGGCAAGGGCACGCGGAATGCATCTCCTCAAAAATTAGATTGGACTTTGAGCCAAGATGAAGAGGCCTACATTTTCGAACAAAGTGGCTTAAAAAGAAGACCCGGCCTACTCCTTGATTACAAAGTTGTAATAGCAATACTTTACATCGCATGCATCCCTGGAAAGGGAGGTGCGGCAGCGCACGACCAAACCATTACAAAGCATTCCTGAACTATGAATAATTAGCTAGTTAGCAAATGAGGTAATAAGCAGGTGATATAACATTAGTGTCACAGTCTACAGTCAGTCAGTCAGTCTACAGTCAGGCAAGCCACCGACAATAAGTGGCCTGATGATAAGGTTTAGTGCAAGTGGTGAGCTGATAAGCCAACATCAGCACCATTGACGGCGGAAAGCACAGCTGCGCAAATCCAATTTCATAGGCTCCAGAGGCAATGCTACTGCCTATGATTCAGCACAAAAATCTAACTGACACACAAGTGTTGATGTAGCTATAAAAGTTTGCTACTGTCTGTACATGGATCAAAAAACAGATACTATATAAAGCAACCAAAAAAAAACATATCCTGTCAGGAACACTGTGATTTATTCTTTCAGTTTTCTCAAGCAAGACAAGCTACCCAAAGTAAAGACAGGCCTCAAGTAGGGAAAATAGAAAGGGCGCCACTATCTTAAAATCATAGCTAAAAATCTGTGGCCATAATAATTGGCGAGTTAGATAGTTAACGCTCAGCTAATTAGTTTGATAGCTAGCGAGCTAATTTGTAGCTTGCTAGCTAAGTTACACCCCTTGGCTACATTCATTAGCTAGCTTAGCCTCAGTTCACACATCATGACAGCTGTCATAGTTTAATAATGAATGTAAAAGTCAAAATATATAACAAACTACGAAGTGAGTGTTTATGGACAAATCCATTTAGCCACTTTTGATCCAATTATCCACATGGCTTATTTGGGGCCACTGCCTGGTGCGATGAATTTGCTAGCCAAGGCAAGACAGTACCCAGGCCCAACCTCTCCTCACACCCAGACCTACAGTAGGCAACGGAAAAAAAGATACGCTCGGTGCCTCAAACCTAAATGACAAGCATGGAATGGCGCTTTTGTTTTGCCCCGGAAAAAAAAAACAGCCAACTGCTCGAATTCTTCATCATTCGAAGACACCTAGGAGCAATGACTTGCGGAATGTACTAGGTTTGCTATGAATAGATAAAAGCGTCTTTATCTCTTACCTGTGTGGCAGACAGTTATTGTCTCTCCAGCTGCAGTCACTCAGTGGACACCCGACAGAGAAGAGTAGTTCACTAGGCGGCCTTTAAGGGAAGGAGGGCGCCAGAGTACAGACAGAGATTGTTCTGAAATTCTTCCCGAGCCTTCTGCACTAATGCTTGAAATAAAAGAGGTTTGTGTGTAGGTAGGCCTACACTGATCTCAGAGGAGGCTGGTGGGAGGAGCTATAGGAGGACGGGCTCATTGTAATGGCTGGAATGGAATTCATGGAACAGAGTCAAACATGTGGTTCCCGTATGTTTGATGTATTTTATACCTTTCCATTTATTCAATTCCAGCCATTACAACGAGCCTGTCCTTCTATAGCTTCTCCCACCAGCCTCCTCTGTCTAATCTGTTGAAAATATGGTGTTAGAAGATAATGATATTAAAACAAGTTTAGCTGATATAAACAAATTGCAGGTCTTCAGAGATGATATACAATGCTAACCCAAACGAATGACACAATGGTAGACCTAACTTGTTAAATAGCCTTCTGCCCTATGTAATAGGTGACAGACACAATTTTTACCAATAGGCCACCTTTCGTTATTTTCTCACATTAAACCAATGTCTCATCTAATCTAATATATTTGAATTTCCATTCCTCCAGACCTGGCTTAGTGTCAATTTACCAATGATTATGTAAGCATTACTGGAAAACCTGCTTAGAGGGATCTGGAGTGGCAATACCCCTCTTGCTGTAAAACCTGTGGGTGGGGTATAGCAAGGGAAGCACTGTGCTTGCCACTATTAGTGAACTCTAAACATCTATAGGCCTTTACTACTCTGGTAGACTGACTGATCTAACACTCCTCCATACTAAACCAACCATAGAGGGCAGTAATTGGTTACAATGGTGTAATTACATGTAACTAGACTACACATACATGTACAGTGTATGGAATATAATTTGTTTCCTTATGGAACCAATGGAATAGTCCCCAAAGTGCAAACTCCAAGCTAAATCAAGCACACCTCAAGTTTATTATATGAAAATATTTGGCATATTTCACCCTAGGTCTGGTATGTTTATTAGGAGATAGAGCCTCCTAGAAACACATACTGATATTTTGCAAAGCAATGGTTTGCATGTGTAATACATGTTGCAAAGAGAGTGTTGCCAGAAAGCACTGCATTGTGTCATACATTTTATAGACAAAGTCTTAACCATGAGGCAGGGTTGAGGTTAGGCCCTGGAGTTGCTTAGCAACCAGACCACTTGAGAATAAGCATGCATTTTATTCTCCAGTTAGGGACAAAGGAGGGAGAGGGTGAGAAAGAGGCAGATGGTACATGCCTGAAATGACTATGGTGTGTTTGGTCTGCATTTTATTGTAGGTGATTTGACATTATTCCTCATTTTAAATTGTAAACAATATATAACAAATGGTCTTAACATACCTTGAAATAAATATTAATATTTTACTACTGATTAAGGTCTTTCAAAGCCAAATACAATAAGATAAATCACATCTGCAGTTCTGTGGTTTGAAATAGTTCTGTCTATGCCATATAGCTTTGCATAATAGTGTGTAGGCTATGGTGCGGCACTGTTCATTTAATTGCAATATTTAATTGTCATATTAGTGTAAGTAAGTAAGTAGCCTTGCATTAGCCTTGGCTGTTTCTATAGCGTGAGGCAGCTTGATGTACAAGTACACCCCTTGGACAAGACACTAGTCTATCACAGGGTCAATATACTGTAAGTGTAAGAAGACAGAATATGTCTGTCTGTTCTAGTCTGGTTTTAGGCACGTGAGACAGATTTATGTTAGATTTCAACTAAAGGCAGTCAAGTAGGAACAGAGAAAAAGCTCCTTGATTGTTTAGCCACAGGGTGGCATTCTTTCTCTGGATAACATCCCCCAGCAGAGACTTACACTGAGCGTATTATGCTCTTTCCATGACATCGACTGACCAGGTTAATCCAGGTGAAAGCCATAATCCCTTATTGATGTCACCTGTTAAATCCACTTCAATCAGTATAGATGAAGGGTTTGAGACAGGCTAAAGAAGAATTTGTAAGCCTTGAGACAATTGAGACATGGGTTGTGTGTGTGCCGTTCAGAGGGTGAATGGGCAAGACAACAGATTTAAGTGCCATTGAACAGGGTATTGTAGTAGGTGCCAGGCGCATCGGTTTACACACGCTCAACAGTTTCCCGTGTGTATCAAGAATGGTCCACCACCCAAAGGACATCCAGCCTACTTCACACAACTGTGGGAAGCATTAGAGTCAACGTGGGCCAGCATCCCTGTGGAACACTTTCGACACCTTGTAGAGTCCATGCCTTGACGAATTGAGGCTGTTCTGAGGGCAAAAGTGTGTGCAACTCAATATTAGGAAGGTGTTCCTAATGTTTGGTACACTCAGTGTACAATCGTAGACTCTGTTCTAAGGAGTTGGTACAAGCATTCATGTCTCCCACGCTGAAACTTGTGTCATTGTGAGGTCAAAGCACTTTGCACAACATGGTAAAATGTACTGTAGTAAGCCTTTTTTTGTTAGTCATACACAAGTGTCGGCTACTTGTTTAGCAGTCTACGTTTTACGACAGACATGCATGTATTCTGTACAATTTCTTTATGAGTGTAACCAATGCTGTTTAACTATACAGACTCTGCATTGACAGCCTTAGGAGAACAGGTACAGGCCCACTAGCAAAATGACATGGCAGAATAGGCAGGCTTTGTTGAATTGGCTCTTAGCTGAGAAAGGTGGAGTCTGTGTAATGTTCAGAGACGAATGTTGCACCTTCATTCCCAATAACACTGCACCAGATGGATCATTCACGACAGCTATGACCAAACTGAAAGGATTACGGCAAGAAGTAAAAGACAATGCAGGATTTGATAGCCATGCTTGGAATTGGCTGGACACAACCAGCCAAATGGCTATGATAGGAGTCGCACTGGTGGCAATGGGAAGCGTTTTTTGCTGTGTCCTACCTTTTTTGAAATCTCTTTTGGTTCAAACTGCAGTAAAACAGATGGCGATAGGTAATTACAACCCACCGGTGGTAGTAAACCCTGTGCCGTGGACTCCTGGACAATATACAGATAGATATGGAAAAGCATGCAATGCTCTTGGAGGACCACTTGACTGTCCTTTTGGAAACCCAAACTGCCTATATGGAGTTACACCAGGAGGAGGATATGCTTGTCATGATTATCTACTACACCAACTGACTAGCCATGCCTGGAAGATGTCTATCTTCTCCTTTCCGGCCCAAGCCAAGCCCAGTCTTCAGGGAGAGGTCAAGGGTGTATTTTGGGTGGGCAGATGGTGCGGCTGTTGGACTGTTTACCGGCCAAGGCTATTGTCCCTGAAGATTATCTGGCAACCGATGTTGGACTTTTACAGGGAGGTTACCCTCCTACCCTCCCTCCAGACTTGTGTGGTGTCACAGACCCCTCCTCTCCCCTCCCTCTCCAGATTCCTCTTCCATACAATGGGTAAAGACTAGAGATGTTGGTACGCACATCTTACTCACACACTATGACATATTATCTAACCCTACAAGTACAAAGAGAAAACAGCTGATGTGGATTAGCTACTGTCATGTGAAAAAGGCCAAGAAGGGATGCCAACGTTTATGGTGTCTCATCATGACCAACAGGTGATGGGTGGAGGGAGGCAGACAGACAGGTCTATATAGGTTGTTTTATGAGAAGTTAGATCATGCAAACATATTTGTTGTTTAAGAAAAATGTGTGTGTGTGTGTGTGTGTTAGCTTTTACGATTCTGCAACTGCAGGGCTGCGCATCCTTATACTTCAGTGTTAAGTCGGTCGGTACAACAGTCCATAAGCTCCAGCTTAGGTCAACAGCAGCTGCACCCAATGGCTCTGGCAACCCTCACTGAATAGGGAGAGCTCTTAACAGTTGTCTCATCCTCTGTGTATAGGGTCAGATCCTCTCAAGCCTCCGAATCAGTCCATCTTATCAGCAAAGCTAGGGATTTTCCAATTATTGTTCATTTACTTTGACTTACAGTAGCTACAGCATACAATTGTTCTGGTGCCAGTTCGTATTACCATTGAGGCAATAATCATTTTGGTTTATGGTTTCAGTGTTATGAATTGTGCTTAGGTTAAATTAGATCCCATCACATATAATGCTAATACGACTGAATTTACATAGACACAAAGTAATTGTTTCTAGTTAATGTTCAACCAGTAGAAAACAGTTACTTAGCAACATAATATGCTGTACATGTATGAATATACACATTTCACAACTAGTTCTCCCTCCCTCCCTCTAAATCCTCAACCCTCACAGATATGTCGTTAACAAACAGAAGCACAGTTGTCACTCACCTGTTTGGAATGTCATCACGTCATCGCTCCATTAGCTAGTCTAAATATGCGTACCTGACAGACGGAGGCTTTTGACACGTGAAACCTAAGAATGCGCTAGAGACCCATTATGTAATGGATTTCAATGGGACCACCAAAGAAGGAGAGGATCTCCCCCACTTTAGGGATTACACCGCACTCCTATTTCAGAGGAAGTGCACACCATTTAGAAAATAGTTGCCATCTCTCAATATTGTCACTTTGCAACAGTCACGCAACCACACCATGGAAATAAAGATTAACATTGCTTTGGACCTAGATGTTTGACACTGAACATTCATTTTCATTGTCGAAAACGTTGTGACACACACGTCCACTCACACACACACAGACAGAATCAGTCACACACATTGAGGACAAAGATTTGAACAAAAGAGGAGAGGAACAAAAGAAAGATTCAGGTCAGTGACATCTTGAATTCTGCAACAGAGAGAGACACCTGTCATTAACATCAGTTTGTACATTTTGATGCAGGACTCAGGGTGCAGGCAAAAAGGTCATGCACTTTACAGTTAAAACGTTGTACTCACTTGATCATTCACCCAGCCATGATGTGTTTTACAAAGGTTGAAATAGAGCGATAGAAACAGAAAATGTATTAACAATATGTGCACACAGCACACTGCATAAAGTAGTCTATTGCCGCACCTTCGTAGTTAATGCAGCCATTGCCGTCATCTTGTCCTTCCATCACTACCTCAACCTCTTTCTCTGTCACCTTCTCTCCTGTTGGTGTAACAGAGGGGTGTGAGACATTTCAAATGGTGTTAAACAATCCTCAGACACAACCCTTTTGGAAAAAACACACTAATTTCAAGTGATCATACAGTACCAGTCAAAAGTTTGGACACACCTACTCATTGAAGGTTTTTTCTTTATTTTTACTAATAGTGAAGACATCAAAACTATAAAATAACACATATGGAATCATGTGGTAACCAAAAAAGTGTTAAACAACAATTTTAGATTCTTCAAAGTAGCCACCCTTTTCCTTGATGACAGCTTTGCACACGCTTGGCATTCTCTCAACCAGCTTCACCTGGAATGCTTTTCAAACAGTCTTGAAGGAGTTCCCACATATGCTGAGCACTTGTTGGCTGCTTTTCCTTCACTCTACAGTCCAACTTATCCCAAACCATCTCAATTGGGTTGAGGTCGGGTGATTGTGGAGGCCAGGTCATCTGATGCAGCACTCCACCACTCTCCTTCTTGGTCAAATAGCCCTTACACAGCCTGGAGGTGTGTTGGGTCATTGTCCTGTTGAAAAAACAAATGATAGTCCCACAAAGCTCAAACCAGATGGGATGGTGTAGAAGCCATGCTGGTTAAGTGTGCCTTGAATTCTAAATAAATCACAGACAGTGTCACCAGCAAACCATCCTCACACAATCACACCTCCTCCTCCATGATTCACGGTGGGAACCACACATGTGGAACTCATCCATTCATCGACTCTGCGTCTCACAAAGACACAGCAGTTGGGACCAAAAATCACAAATTTGGACTCATCAGGCCAAAGGACAGATTTCCACCGGTCTAATGTCCATTGCTCGTGTTTCTTGGCCCAATAAAGTCTCTTCTTATTATTGGTGTCCTTTAGTAGTGGTTTCTTTGCAGCAATTCAACCACGAATGCCTGATTCACACAGTCTCCTCTGAACAGTTCATGCTGAGATGTGTTACTTGAAAATGTGAAGCATTTGTTTGGGCTGCAATTTCTGAGGCTGATAACTCTAATTAACTTATCCTCTGCAGCAGAGGTAACTCTGGGTCTTCGTTTCCTGTGGCGGTCCTCATGAGAGCCAGTTTCATCATAGCGCTTGATGGTTTTTGCGACTGCACTTGAAGAAACTTTCAAAATTCTTGAAATTTTCCAGATTGACTGACCTTCATGTCTTAAAGCAATGATGGACTGTCATTTCTCTTTGCTTATTTGAGCTTTTCTTGCCATAAAATGGACTTGGTCTTTTAAATAATAGGGATATCTTCTGTATACCACCCTAATCTTGTTTCAACACAACTGATTGGCTCAAACGCATTAAGAAGGAAATCAATTCCACAAATGAACTTTTAACAAGGCACACCTGTTAATTGAAATGCATTCCAGGTGACTACCTCATGAAGCTGGTTGAGAGAATTTTTCACATGTGATCTCACATAATTACATGTGATCACGTGTACTTATGTGATAATGTGACAACATGTAAAAGAAACATGTGATAACGTGAAACTACACGTGAAAACATTTCAGCACATGTGAAAACATGATCTCACGTAAAATAAATGTGACAACACGAGGATGCAACATTTCAACATGTGATACCATAAAACTACATGTAAAACTGAAAATTCAATTCCACACGTGAGAGTTAGATTTTCAAGTGAAAGTTTTTCATATGTGAAAGTTTTCAAATGTGAAAATCTGTAGTATGAAAATGAGGTGTTAACATGTAAACTCAACATTTAATACATGTGAACAACTGACCTTACATGTGTCTCTTTTGCTTTCATATGTGAACATTTCAGCTCAACATGTGAAAACAGCTATTTCACATGTGAAACTGCAGATTTCACATTTTTTTGTAAGGGAAGTAATTAAATGGTGTGGGGGTCTTAATTAAGGTAAGTGGTACGATGTTCAGCTAAAATAGTGTAAAAGTCTTTAACCAATGATAATATGAATCCATTTGACATGATTACTTTGTAATGACTTTTCAATATGACCCCACCTGGGATTTGAACTCAGAATATCTGGATTTATGTTATGCTGATCTTTTTCGCCACAAAGTCTAACATGCTCAGAAGTTCAGCAATTAGAGGGTTTTCTGTAGTCTAATGTTGGTGCAACATATTATTTTGCTTTAATGTTACTCCTGAATCACTATGATAAATAGAATAGTTTTTCTTGAGTGTATTTTTAACATAGCTGAGATTTACTTTGAATCAAATCAAATCAAAGCAAATGTATTTACATAGCCCTTCTTACATCAGCTGATATCTCAAAGTGCTGTACAGAAACCCAGCCTAAAACCCCAAACAGCAAGCAATGCAGGTGTAGAAGCACGGTGGCTATGAAAAACTCCCTCGAAAGGCCAAAACCTAGGAAGAAACCTAGAGAGGAACCAGGCTATGAGGGGTGGCCAGTCCTCTTCTGGCTGTGCCGGGTGGAGATTATAACAGCACATGGCCTAGATGTTCAAATGTTCATAAATGACCAGCATTGTCAAATAATAATAATCATAGTAGTTGTCGAGGGTGCAACAAGTCAGTAACACAAGAGTAAGTGTCAGTTGGCTTTTTCATAGCCGATCTTTGAGAGTATCTCTACCGCTCCTGCTGTCTCTAGAGAGTTGAAAACAGCAGGTCTGGGACAGGTAGCACGTCCGGTGAATAGGTCAGGGTTCCAGCAGGTCTGGGACAACAGGTCTGGGACAGGTAGAACGTCCGGTGAACAGGTCAGGGTTTCATAGCTGCAGGCAGAACAGTTGGAACTGGAGCAGCAGCGCGGCCAGGTGAACTAGGGACAGCAAGGAGTCATCAAGCCAGGTAGTCCTGAGGCATGGTCCTAGGGCTCAGGTCCTCCGAGAGAGAGAAAGAAAGAAAGAGAAAGAGAGAGCATATTTAAATTCACACAGGACACCGGAAAAGACGAGAAATACTCCAGATGTGACAGACTGACCCTAGCCCCCCGACACATAAACTACTGCAGCATAAATACTGGAGGCTGAGACAGGAGGGGTCAGGAGACACTGTGGCCCCATCCGATGAAACCCCCGGACAGGGCCAAACAGGTAGGATATAACCCCACCCACTTTGCCAAAGCACAGCCTCCACACCACTAGAGGGATATCTCCAACCAACAACATACCATCCCGGGACAAGGCCGAGTATAGCCCACAAAGATCTCCGCCACGGCACAGCCCAAGCGGGGGCACCAACCCAGACAGGAAGACCACGTCAGTGACTCAACCCACTCAAGTGACGCACCCCTCCCAGGGACGGCATGGAAGAACACCAGTCAGCCAGTGACTCAGCCCCCGTAATAGGGGTAGAGGCAGAGAATCCCAGTGGAAAGAGGGGAAACCGGCCAGACAGAGACAGCAAGGGCGGTTCGTTGCTCCAGCCTTTCCGTTCACCTTCACACCCCTGGGCCAGACTAAATCATTGGACCTACTGAAGAGATGTGTCTTCAGTAAAGACTTAAAGGTTGAGACTGAGTCTGCGTCTCTCACATGGGTAGGCAGACTATTCCATAAAAATGGAGCTCTATAGGAGAAAGCCCTGCCTCCAGCTGTTTGCTTAGAAATTCTAGGAACAATTAGGAGGCCCGCGTCTTGTGACCGTAGCGTACGTGTAGGTATGTACGGCAGGACCAAATTGGAGAGATAGGTAGGAGCAAGCACATGTAATGCTTTGTAGGTTAGCAGTAAAACCTTGAAATCAGCCCTTGCCTTAACAGGAAGCCAGTGTAGGGAGGCTAGCACTGGAGTAATATGATCAATTTTTTTGGTTCTAGTCAGGATTCTAGCAGCCGTATTTAGCACTAACTGAAGTTTATTTAGTGCTTTATCCGGGTAGCCGGAAAGTAGAGCATTGCAGTAGTCCAACCTAGAAGTAACAAAGGCATGGATTAATTTTTCTGCGTCATTTTTGGACAGAAAGTTTCAGATTTTTGCTGTCCTTGAAACAGTCTTGATATGTTCTTCAAAAGAGAGATCAGGGTCCAGAGTAACACCGAGGTCCTTCACAGTTTTATTTGAGATGACTGTACAACCATCCATATTAATTGTCAGATTCAACAGAAGATCCCTTTGTTTCTTGGGACCTAGAACAAGCATCTCTGTTTTGTCCGAGTTTAAGAGTAGAAAGTTTGCAGCCATCCACTTCCTTATGTCTGAGACACAGGCTTCTAGCGAGGGCAATTTTGGGGCTTCATTGAAATGTACAGCTGTGTGTCATCCGCATAGCAGTGAAATTTAACATTATGTTTTCGAATGACATCCCCAAGAGGTAAAATAAATAGTGAAAACAATAGTGGTCCTAAAAAGGAACCTTGAGGAACACCGAAATTTACAGTTGATTTGTCAGAGGACAAACCATTCACAGAGACAAACTGATATCTTTCCGACAGATAAGACCTAAACCAGGCCAGAACTTGTCCATGTAGACCAATTTGGGTTTCCAATCTCTCCAAAAGAATGTGGTGATCGATGGTATCAAAAGCAGCACTAAGATCTAGGAGCACGAGGACAGATGCAGAACCTCGGTCTGACGTCATTAAAAGGTCATTTACCACCTTCACAAGTGCAGTCTCAGTGCTATGATGGGATCTAAAACCAGACTGAAGCGTTTCGTGTACATTGTTTGTCTTCAGGAAGGCAGTGAGTTGCTACGCAACAGCTTTTTCTAACATTTTTGAGAGGAATAGAAGATTCGATATAGGCTGATAGTTGAAGTCCAAAGTGTAGGATTACAGGTGAAGTCAGTCATTGACACAGAAATGGTGGCATAGCAAGAAGATCTGAATGCTGTGAACCAAGAGGTTGTGAGTTCAAATCCCAGGAGAGGACATGTTGAATAATAATTACTGTATAAATAAATATTATAATAATGTATGCAAAAGTGTGCCAAATATGTAAGTCAAAAACAATGTGTGACTTTCTGGGGACATCCTAACGACTTATTTTTGTTTACCGGGCATCCCCTGTGAAATCTCATGTGAAGAATATTCACATGTAAAAATCTAAATCCACATGTGAAAGGTTATGTAATCATGTGAAATTTCACATATGAAATAAAATGTTACATGTGGAATCATGTGGTTTTTCCGTAAGGGAAGACAAACCCCAAACCAATCCTCCTTTCAGATACCCTTAGGGGTTTCACATTAACTTCATAGAGCATACATTACACAGCTATAATCACATAATAAACATGAGATTATAGCTACATAGAACATGGGTACTAACCAAGAGTTGCGAGTGCGTGACGCAACTCGGCGCCCATGACGGTGCCGTTGCCCTCCTTGTCAAAGACAAGCAGTCCTTCCAAAAAGTCCTCAAAGGTACCCCGGTTTTTGGACTTGGAGATGTGCTGGAACATTGGTAGGAAGGTCTCAAAGCCAATCAGCTTGGTGTTCATTTCTATAGTGGCACAGTGAGCAAGGGAAGGAGATACTTTCAATGAAACCAACCCAACCCATCAACATACTGTACAAGCCTCTAGAGAGTTCAAGGTGAATAAAGAGATAACGGAAAATAGGAGAAAGATGGTGACTTAAGCAATGGCGTGGCCATGCACATGTTCAAAGGCTGGAGTCATTGTCCAAAGGCAGATATGTCTACAAACGGTGATGCCATCAGTTAAAATGTTGCTCCTGATGGACACACTTGCAGAGCAAATTGATGTCTTTGTCTGTGTGAACATGTAACCAGTGACCACTTCTACGATACAATGTACAGTGGGGGAAAAAAGTATTTGATCCCCTGCTGATTTTGTACGTTTGCCCACTTACAAAGAAATGATCAGTCGACAATTTTATTAGTAGGTTTATTTGAACAGTGAGAGACAGAATAACAACAAAAAAATCCAGAAAAACGCATGTTAAAAATGTTATAAAATGATTTGCATTTTAATGAGGGAAATAAGTATTTGACCCCTCTGCAAAACATGACTTAATACTTGGTGGCAAAACCCCTGTTGGCAATCACAGAGGTCAGACGTTTCTTGTAGTTAGCCACCAGGTTTGCACACATCTCAGGAGGGATTTTGTCCTACTCCTCTTTGCAGATCTTCTCCAAGTCATTAAGGTTTCGAGGTTGACGTTTGGCAACTCGAACCTTCAGCTCCCTCCACAGATTTTCTATGGGATTAAGGTCTGGAGACTGGCTAGGCCACTCCAGGACCTTAATGTGCTTCTTCTTGAGCCACTCCTTTGTAGCCTTGGCCGTGTGTTTTGGGTCATTGTCATGCTGGAATACCCATCCACGACCCATTTTCAATGCCCTGGCTGAGGGAAGAAGGTTCTCACCCAAGATTTGACGGTACATGGCCCCTTTGATGCGGTGAAGTTGTCCTGTCCTCTTAGCAGAAAAACACCCCCAAAGCATAATGTTTCCACCTCCATGTTTGACGGTGGAGAGGGTGTTCTTGGGGTCATAGGCAGCATTCCTCCTCCTCCAAACACGCCGAGTTGAGTTGATGTCAAAGAGCTCCATTTTGGCCTCATCTGACCACAACACTTTCACCAGTTGTCCTCTGAGTCATTCAGATGTTCATTGGCAAACTTCAGACGGGCATGTATATGTATTCCTGAGCAGGGGGACCTTGCGGGCGCTGCAGGATTTCAGTCCTACACGGCGTAGTGTGTTACCAATTGTTTTCTTGGTGACTATGGTCCCAGCTGCCTTGAGATCATTGACAAGATCCTCCCGTGTAGTTCTGGGCTGATTCCTCACCATTCTCATGATCATTGCAACTCCACGAGGTGAGATCTTGCATGGAGCCCCAGGCCGGGGGATATTGACAGTTCTTTTGTGTTTCTTCCATTTGCGAATAATCCCACCAACTGTTGTCACCTTCTCACCAAGCTGCTTGGCGATGGTCTTGTAGCCCATTCCAGCCTTGTGTAGGTCTACAATCTTGTCCCTGACATCCTTGGAGAGCTCTTTGGTCTTGGCCATGGTGGAGAGTTTGGAATCTGATTGATTGATTGCTTTTGTGGACAGGTGTCTTTTTTGCAGGTAACAAGCTGCGGTTAGGAGCACTCCCTTTAAGAGTGTGCTCCTAATCTCAGCTCGTTACCTGTATAAAAGACACCTGGGAGCCAGAAATCTTTCTGATTGAGAGGGGGTCAAATACTTATTTCCCTCATTAAAATGCAAATCAATTCATAACATTTCTGACATGCGTTTTTTTCTGGATATTTTTGTTGTTATTCTGTCTCCCACTGTTCAAATAAACCTACCATTAAAATGATAGACTGATCCTTTCTTTGTCAGTGGGCAAACGTACAAAATCAGCAGGGGATCAAATACTTTTTTCCCCCACTGCAGAAGTGGCCGCCAAACACTGCGACCTGTATGCTCTCGTCGGCTGGCCCTCGCTACATATTCGTCGACAGACCCACTGGCTCCAGGTCATCTATAAGTCTTTGCTAGGTAAAGCTCCGCCTTATCTCAGCTCACTGGTCACCATAACAACACCCACCTGTAGCACACGCTCCAGCATATATATATCTCACTGGTCATCCACAAAGCCAACACCCCCTTTGGTCGCCTTTCCTTCTAGTTCTCTGCTGCCAATGACTGGAACGAATTGCAAAAATTGCTGAAGTTGGAGACATATCTCCCTCACTAACTTTAAACATCAGCTATCTGAGCAGCTAACCGATCACTGCAGCTGTACAGAGCCCATCTGTAAATAGCCCATCCAATCTACCTACCTCATCCCCATATTGTATTTATTTACTTTTTTGCTATTTTGCACACCAGTATTTCTACTTGCACATCATCATCTGCACATCTATCACTCCAGTGTTAATTTGCTAAATTGTAATTACTTCGCTACTATGGCCTATTAATTGCCTTACCTCCTCACGCCATTTGCACACTGTCACGGGTGTCGTAGGGTAGAGACCAAGACGCAGCGGGAAAATGTACACTCATCTTCTTTTTATTTGGTGAAGAAGGAAAACACATATAACGTATACAAAAACACAAACGAACTGGACAGTCTTGTCAGGCAAACAGCTAAACAAGAACATAAACCAAAAACCCCGGAACACATAAATCCAACACCCCTCTACATACACACACACCCCGAACCATATGAAACAAATACCCCTCTACCTAAATACATAGCCCAAACCACATGAAACAAACACCCCCTGCCACGTCCTGACCAAACTATAATAACAAATAACCCCTATACTGGTCAGGACGTGACACACACACTGTATATAGACTTTTTTTCTATTGTGTTATTGACTGTACGTTTGTTTATTCCATGTGTAACTCTGTGTTGTTGTTTGTGTCACACTGCTTTGCTTAATCTTGGCCAGGTCGCAGTTGTAAATGAGAACTTGTTCTCAACTGGCTTACCTGGTTAAATAAAGGTGAAAAAATGTCTATAGAATACTGGTGTGCCCACTGACCCTGTGGCTTGGGTTTCCCTAGGACTCTCATGACCTCTTCGATGGAGGGGTTCTGGCCCAGCGCCCTCATCACGCCACCACACTGGGCGTAAGAGATCTTCATCTCGCTTTTGGGGGTCCTGTCGAAAAACATGAAGGCCTCTTTCAACTCTGGGGAAGCACACGGATCATTAGGGTTAGCTGGGGAAACTAGCAAGCCATCAACAGGTCAGGTCATCCAAAAATCTTTCCCCATAACAAACAGTAAAATTTAATCAAAAGATGTTGGATTTTTAACACAAGATCAGTCAATTTGGTCTGCAGTGAACTCAATCTGAAATAGAAAAAAAGAACCCTCAATAGTGGGAATATTGCTACTGATTTTGCCCAACATAACCTCATTCAGATGTTATCTTCAACAATCAATCAAATTTCAAATGTATTCATAAAGCCTTTTTTACATCAGCCAATGTCACAAAGTGCTATACAGAAACCCAGCCTACAGAAGCACATTTAGCAATTCTACTGTGAAGGATGAAGTGCATCCAAGGCGCATCCTATGTACATGACATGGGGGGAGTTCTTTGAAGACCTACAAGGTCAGCTGTGGACACCCCATTTGTGTCTGGAAAGTTTTGTTGGATGTGTACTGCTATGCCAACAAGTCTTCGATCATACGGTGAAGGCCAGTTTGCCAAGGCCAAAGGAACAGAAAATGAAAAAAATATGTAATTGATTAGGAACGCTTATAATATACTTTGATGTACCTCCTACATAACCTCATTCAGATGTTATCTTCAACAATCAATCAAATTTCAAATGTATTCATAAAGTCTTTTTTACATCAGCCAATGTCACAAAGTGCTATACAGAAACCCAGCCTAAAACTCCAAGCAGCAAGCAATGCAGATGTAGAAACACTGTGGCTAGGAAAAACTCCCTAGAAAGGCAGGAACATAGGAAGAAATCTAGAGAGGAACCAGGCTCTGAGGGGTGGCCAGTCCTCTTCTGGCTGTGCCAGAAGGTTGTAGAGGGTGCAACAAGTCAACACCTCAGGAGTAAATGTCAGTTGTCTTTTTATAGCCTATCATTCAGAGTTAGAGACAGCAGTTGAGGTAGAGAGAGACAGTCGAAAACAGCAGGTCCAGGACAAGGTAGAACGTCCAGTGAACAGGTCAGTGTTCCATAGCCGCAGGTAGAACAGTTGAAACTGGAGCAGCAGCACAACCAGGTGGACTGGGGACAGCAAGGAGTCATCAGGCCAGGTAGTCCTGAGGCATGATAAATACTCCAGATATAATAGACTGACCCTAGCCCCCCGACACATAAACTATTGCAGCACAAATACTGGAGGACGGAGGAGGGAGACACTGATGATGAGGGAAGGAATGGCCTGGCCGTTGGTGTGCTCAGTGAACTGAAATGAACTGACTGAGCTCTTGGGCTGGTAGGCACCGAAGCATAAACATTTGAATGATCTAAACTCTACAGTTACTATACATACACAGTAAATATTTTGACTCTCATAACATACTGTGTTACACAGTGTTATGTCATGTCTTTGAATAGTAAAATGCGCTGTAGGCGTATATGGGGTGTTGGTGAAAATTATGAGAACACCATCAAAACATACCATGGTGACTCCGAAAAAGCAAACACTACCCTCAGATGCTTTGTTAACCTCTGCCTGGACCCCTTAAACACCCAAGGCACTCTTCCCACCCTCTAAATACAGTTGAACAAGAGGAGCCTGTAGCAGGCTGGCCAAGTGTTAGAGTGGCACCTAGCAAAGCTTCCTTCCTCAGGCTGTGGAGGGTCTGGGTCATCCCCTTGAGAGGGCCACTAGTCCCTTCCAGTAGTCTCCAATAAGAGGTAGCAGCACTCCCTGTCTTGGAGTAGTCTGCAGTAATAGACAAAAAAGTTTGAGAACCCCTGCGCCATACTGTGGGTCAACTTTGCTGCCACATTTGGGAAAATGTGTACTGCTACTTACAGTTTATCCCTGTTACAGAGAATGCTTACAATCTAATTCCCTCAACTAGAGCAGCGAAACAGTGTCTTTGAGTAACTTCTCTGTAGGGGGGGTAATATTTATCATATATGATATTATTTATACCTAACATGCGACCCATAATCAGACTATAAAATTAGTTTGGCCGGAAGAGTCTTGGTGGTTCCAAACTTCTTCTGTGTTCTTGGGGACCTTCAATACTGCAGACATTTTTTGGTACCCTTCCCCAGATCTGTGCCTCGACACAATCCTGTCTCAGTGCTCTACGGACAATTCCTTCGACCTCATGGTTTGGTTTTTGCTCTGACATGCACTGTCAACTGTGAGACCTTATATAGACAGATGTGTGCATTTCCAAATCATGTCCAATCAACTGAATTTACCACAGGTGGGCTCCAATCAAGTTGTAGAAACATCTCAAGGATGATCAAAGAAAACAGGATGCACCTGACCTCTATTTCGAGCCTCATAGAAAAGGGTCTGAATACTTATGTAAATAAGGTGTTT
This sequence comes from Salmo trutta, assembly GCF_901001165.1. NCBI lineage: Eukaryota > Metazoa > Chordata > Actinopteri > Salmoniformes > Salmonidae > Salmo > Salmo trutta. Next base: position 43,404,094 of record NC_042957.1, read on the forward strand.
CTGTTTTTAATTTTTAATACATTTGCTAAAATGTATAAAAGCCAGTTTTCCAGGTGTTTGGTTTGTCTGGAAGCAAGATGTCCCAGTCCGCGTGATCAAAACAATCTTGAAGCGTGGATTCCAATTGGTCAGACCAGCGTTGAATAGTCCTTAACACGGGTACTTCCTGTTTGAGTTTCTGCCTATAGTAAGGGAGGAGAAAAATGGAGTCGTGGTCAGATTTTCCGAAAGGAGGGCCGGGGAGGACCTCGTATGCATCTCGGAAGTTAGAGTAGCAGTGATCCAATGTTTTGGAGTGCTACAGTCGATATGCTGATAGAATTTAGGTAGCCTTGTTTTCAAATTTGCTTTGTTAAAATCCCCAGCTACAATAAATGCAGCCTCAGGATATGTGGTTTCCAGTTTGCATAAAGTCCATTGAAGTTCCTTGAGGGCCAATGTGGTATCGGCTTGAGGGGGGATATACACAGCTGTGACAATAACCGAAGAGAATTCTCTTGGGAGATAATACGGTCAGCATTTGATTGTGAGGAATTCTTGGTCAGGTGAACAAAAGGACTTGAGTTCCTGTATGTTGTTACAATTACACCATGAGTCGTTAATCATGAAACATACACCCCCGCCCTTTTTCTTCCCGCAGAGATGTTTATTCCTGTCGGCGCGTCGTCGCACAAAGAATCCAGGTGGCTGTGTCGACTCCGACAGCATATCCCGAGAGAGCCATGTTTCCGTGAAACAGAGTATGTACAATCCCTGATGTTTATCTGTCAAGCAACTCTTGCCCTTTTTTCATCGACCTTGTTATTTAGAGACTGGACATTAGCGAGTAATATACTCGGAGGCGGTGGGTGGTGTGCGCGCCTTCGAAGTCTGACCAGAAGACTGGTCCGTCTTCCTCTTCTCCGGCGGCGTTGTTTTGGGTTAGCCTCTGGAATCAGTTCAAATCGCCTGGGTGGTTCGGACAAAGGATCTGCTTCGGGAAAGTTGTATTCCTGGTCGTAGTGCTGGTAAGTTGATGTCTCTCTGATATCCAATTGTTCTTCCCAGCTGTATGTAAATAACACTTAAGATTTTCTGGGCTAACAATGTAAGAAATAATACATTTTTAAAAAATACTGCAAAGTTTCCTAAGGACTAGAAGTGATTCAGTCCTCTCTGTCGGCGCCATTTTGAGAAAAAAAATAGTAGTGGGGTGAACAGGCTGTGGCCTGGGGGGCTGAGGTTCTTGATGATCTTCTTGGCCTTCCTGTGACACCTTGTGCTGTAGATATCTTGGAGGGCGGGCAGTGTGCCCTCGGTGATTCGTTGGGCTGACCACACCACCCTGTGTAGAGCCCTGCAGTTACGGACGGTGCAGTTGCTGTACCAGGCGGTGATACAGCCCAACAGGATGCTCTCAATGGTGCATCTGTAGACATTCGTGAGGGTCTTAGGGTCCAAGCCGAATTTCTTCAGCTTCCTGAGGTTGAAGAGGCGCTGCTGTGCCTTCTTCACCACATTGTCTGTGTGGATGGAGCTTTTCAGGTTGTCAGTGACGTGCACACGAGGAACTTGAAACTTTTCACCCTCTCCACTCTCTTAACAATAACTGGTAATGTTGCATAGTTATAGAAAGGTCTGGAACTCACCTTTCTGGTAAAAAATAGTTATAAATTGTTAAAGTGTATTCCGTTTTGATGACACAAGCTCAGTACATAGTACAAATATTATGAAAATATGAAAAATCATGTATTATTTTTTCCCTATTCACAAAAGTGGGGCAAGAGGACTTGATATGACTGAAATGCTTTCTATATATAAAAACAATTACATTACAAACAACTTACTATAAGATATCACCTGTCTTATAATTGCAAATAAACATGAAATATTGACACTATTTCATATAATTGATGACAGAGAATTTTCTCCCTAACATTGCTGAGTGACGCAGAGATGCCATTCAAATGTGTGCAGACTTGTTACAACTTCAGCTTTAGCTTAAAGCATGATGTGATTTTGTCTGTCAGTGACCAAGAGAAAGTGTTCTTGTTATAATTCTATGAAATGATCAAGTATTTTTTTATGTTGAGAGCTCTAGTTGGCTGTGAAAATCTGGCTATGAAAATCACAGCGAGGTGAAACAACTATTCTTGCATCCACTAGACTCTTCCATTTTACAGGCACAGGAAATCGTTCCTTTGTCTGGTTAGGCCAGAACATTTGAAATGTCTCTCCCATGCAAATGTAGGGTCTGAAACCTGACACTTCAAGTCAGCTCTGCTGAGAGAGTGGGAGCGGAGAGCAGACAGATGGGGTTTTCTGCCACTATAAGGCACCCTTTGACGTTCACAGAGTGTTTTGTACACCAAAATATCAGTTGTAACCGGTACAGAAAATCTCAAAGTCCCCCTTATGGAGAATGATGACACATGTGCTTTTAGATCATGGCATATGTTTGTGAAAGCAGTTATATGGGCATATTTACAGACTGTGATTTATATTTAAAAGTTGTGTTCTATATTTGTAAAACTTTTGTTTCTGACTCACTGCTTATATATTTTAAACATTTTGATATAAATCTATCTGGATACCATTTGAACTATTAGCTCTTCTCTCTTTACCACAACCAGTACTGTAGCTTCTCACGACTGCTGTAGCTATAACTTTAGCAGTTGAGACTCAGCAGAAAGGGGCAGCCGGTTGATGACAGTTGATCCTCTCAGTCTGAGAAAGTAACTTACAAGCAACAAATTCCTCTCTGTCCTTACGGTGATCAGGGATCCTTAACTAAATGTTCATCATATATATTTACATTTATTTACTGTAATATGCCTGTGTGTAGCTGGTGTAGAGGAGTCAGGCGCAGGACAGCAGATATGAGTAATAAACGTAATTTACTCAAAGAATCAATAATACAACGCAATAATCTAGCCCACAATAACGGACCGTATTACATACAAATAAACAATCACTCACAAACAAACATGGGGGAACAGAGGGTTAAATAATGAACAAGTAATTGGGGGAATGAAACCATGTGTGTAAGATAAGGACAAAACAAATGGAAAATTAAAAGTTGATCGTCGATGGCTAGAAGGCCGGTGACGTCGACCACCGAACGCCACCCGAACAAGGAGAGGGACCGACTTTGGCGGAAGTCGTGACAGTACCCCCCCCTTGACGCGCGGCTCCAGCAGCTCGCCGACACCGACCTCAGGGACGACCCGGAGGACGAGGCGCAGGGCGATCCGGATGGAGACGGTGGAACTCCCGCAGCAACGAAGGGTCCAAGACGTCCTCCACCGGCACCCGGCATCTCTCCTCCGGACTGTACCCCTCCCACTCCACGAGGTACTGAAGGCCCCTCGCCCGAGGCCTCGAGTCCAGGATGGCTCGAACAGCATACGCCGGGGCCCCCTCGATGTCCAGAGGGGGTGGAGGAATCTCCCGCACCTCAGACTCCTGGAGTGGACCAGCCACCACCGGCCTGAGGAGAGACACCTGGAACGAGGGATTAATACGGTAATCTGGGGGGAGCTGAAACCTGTAGCATGCCTTGTTCAGTCTCCTCAGGACTTTGAATGGCCCCACAAACCGCGGGCCCAGCTTCCGGCAGGGCAGGCGGAGGGGCAGGTTTCGGGTCGAGAGCCAGTGTGAACACCGAGGCCTCACTGCGGTGGCGGTCGGTGCTCGCCTTGGTTTAAGTGCTCGCCTCACGGCCCGTTGTGCACATGAGCGGCGTCCCAGGTCTCCTCCGAGCACTTAAACCATTCGCCTCGATCTGGCTCTGATGCCAAGGGGCCAGAACCGGCTGATAGCCCAGTACGCATTGGGAGGGGGAGAGGTTAGTGGAGGAGTGGCGGAGTGAGGTATGGGCCATCTCTGCCCAGGGGATGAACGCCGCCCACTCCCCCGGCCGGTCCTGGCAATATGACCGCAGAAACCTACCCACATCCTGGTTTACTCTCTCCACCTGCCCGTTACTCTCGGGGTGAAAACCTGAGGTGAGGCTGACCGAGACCCCCAGACGTTCCATGAACACCCTCCATACCCTGGACGTGAACTGGGGACCCCGATCAGAGACTATGTCCTCAGGCACCCCGTAGTGTCAGAAGACGTGAGTGAACAGGGCCTCCGCAGTCTGTATGGCTGTAGGGAGACCGGGCAAAGGGAGGAGATGGCAGGACTAAGAAAACTGATCCACAACGACCAGGATCGTGGTGTTGCCCTGTGATGGAGGAAGATCCGTCAGGAAGTCCGCCAACAGGTGCGACCACGGCCGTTGTGGAATGGGTAGGGGTTGTAACTTCCCTCTGGGCAGGTGCCTGGGAGCCTTGCACTGGGCGCACACCGAGCAGGAGGAAACATAAACCCTCACGTCCTTGGCTAAGGTGGACCACCAGTACTTCCCACTAAGACAGCACACTGTCCGACCGATGCCAGGATGACCAGAGGAGGGTGACGTGTGGGCCCAATAGATCAACTGGTCGCGAACAGCAGAGGGAATGTACAGATGCCCAGCTGGACACTGGAGAGGAGTGGGCTCTGTACGTAACGCCCGCTCAATGTCCGCGTCCAGCTCCCACACTACCGGTGCCACCAGGCAAGAGGCCGGGAGTATGGAAGTGTGATCCATGGACAGCTCCTCTGTGTCATACATCCGGGACAGTGCGTCTGCCTTAGCGTTCTGGGAACCTGGTCGGTAGGAACACAAAATGGGTAAAAAACATGGCCCACCTTGCCTGGCGAGGGTTCAGTCTCCTCGCCACCCGGATGTACTCCAGATTGCGGTGGTCAGTCCAAATGAGAAAAGGGTGTCTCGCCCCTTCAAGCCAATGTCTCCACACCTTCAGAGCCTTGACGACAGCCAACAGCTCCCGGTCCCCCACATCATAGTTTTGCTCTGCCGGGCTGAGCTTCTTCGAAAAGAAGGCACAGGGGCGGAGCTTCGGTGGCGTACCCGAGCGCTGAGAGAGCACGGCTCCTATCCCAGCATCGGACGTGTCCACCTCCACTATGAACGCCAAAGAGGGATCCGGATGAGCCAGCACGGGAGCTGAGGTAAACAGAGCCCTCAGGTGACCAAAAGCCCTGTCCACCTCAGCCGACCACTGCAGTCGCACCGGTCCCCCCTTCAGCAGTGAGTAATTGGAGCCGCTACCTGACCAAAGCGAAGGATAAACCTCCGGTAGTAGTTGGCAAACCCTAGGAACCGCTGCACATCCTTTACCGTGGTGGGAGTTGGCCAATTACGCACGGCTGAAATGCGGTCACTCTCCATCTCCACCCCTGACGTTGAAATGCGGTACCCTAGGAAGGAGATGGACTGTTGGAAGAACAGACATTTCTCAGCCTTGACGTACAGGTCATGCTTCAATAGTCGACCAAGCACCCTGCGCACCAGGGACACATGCTCGGCGCGTGTAGCGGAGTATATCAGAATGTCGTCGATATACACCACTACACCCTGCCCGTGCAGGTCCCGGAAAATCTCGTCCACAAAGGCCTGGAAGACTGATGGAGTATTCATCAACCCGTACGGCATGACGAGGTACTCATAGTGCCCTGAGGTGGTACTAAATGCCGTCTTCCACTCGTCCCCCTCCCGGATACGCACCAGGTTGTAAGCGCTCCTGAGATCCAATTTTGTGAAGAAGCGCGCCTCGTGCATTGACTCGATCGCACTGGCGATGAGAGGCAGCAGGTAGCTGTACCACACCATGATCTGTTTGATACCCCAATAGTCAATACATGAGATTCGGAGACATATGTTTCCATAGCCGCCGTCTCTTACTGTGACAGAGGATACACGTGACTCCTGGGAAGTGCTGCGTCTACCAGGAGATTTATCGCACAATCCCCCTGTCAATGGGGTGGTAATTGAGTCGCCTTCTTCTTACAGAAGGCGAGAGCCAAATAGGCATATTCTGAGGGGATGTGCACGGTGGAGACCTGGTCTGGACTTTCAACCGTAGTCGCACCAATGGAAACCCCTACACACCTCCCTGAGCACTTTCGTGACCACCCCTTGAGAGCCCTCTGTTGCCACGAAATAGTGGGGTCATGACAGGCCAACCAGGGTAGGCCCAGCACCACGGGAAACGTAGGAGAATCAATAAGGAAAAGACTGATTCTCTCCTTGTGACCCTCCTGCGTAACCATGTCTATTGGAGCAGTGGCCTCCCTAATCAGCCCTGACCCTAATGGTCGACAATCTAGGGCGTGCACAGGGATGGGCATATCCACAGGAACAAGGGGGATCCCTAAACTATGGGCAAATGAACGGTCAATAAAATTCCGCGGGGAATTTGCAGGGAAAACTCAGGAAATGTAATAATGTGACACATACATGTGAGCAACAGGGGGCATTGGGTGAGCCTGGTGCCGACACACCTGGGGTGACACAATAGTGCCCTGCCTGCTGCCTCGACTCCCTGAGGAACCCCCCCAGCACCGACCAGCAGTGGGCCCTCTGCGGCCACAGATGGTGCAGAGTATGGCTCCTCCTCTTTGTGTAGCGGATGTAGAGGAGTCAGGCGCAGGACAGCAGATATGAGTAATAAACGTAATTTACTCAAAGAATCAATAATACAACGCAATAGTCTTGCCCACAATAACGGACCGTATTACATACAAACAAACAATCACTCACAAACAAACATGGGGGAACAGAGGGTTGAATAATGAACAAGTAATTGAGGGAATGAAATCAGGTGTGTAAGACAAGGACAAAACAAATGGAAAATGAAAAGTGGATCGGCGATGGCTTTAAGGCCGGTGACGTCGACCGCCGAACGCCGCCCGAACAAGAAGAGGGGACTGACTTCGGCGGAAGTCGTGACATTTACACTGGTGAGCGAGTTACATAACTTTAAACTACGTGAAACTACGTAAAATGGGAGGAGTATGTACAATAGTAATAGTGACGTTATAAAATGTATTTGCGCATGTACATTAAAAAGTATTATTCACATTTATTTTTATGCTTATGCTAAAGAACCGGATTTAACATCTATTAATGATGACACTTTTGCTTTTGGATCATGCCATATGTTTGTGAAACTATATGGGCATATTTACAGACTGAGGCTTTTTTAAAAGTTGCATTCTATATTTGCATAACACATCTTTTGTTTGTGACTCACAACTTACAGTTGAAGTCGTAAGTTTACATACACCAAATACCTTTAAACTCAGTTTTTCAAAATTCCTGACATTTTATCCTAGTAAAAATTCCCTGTCTTAGGTCAGTTAGGATCACCACTTTATTTTAAGAATGTGAAATGTCAGAATAATAGTAGAGAGAATGATTCATTTCAGCTTTTATTTCTTTCATCACATTCCCAGTGGTTCAGAAGTTTATATACACTCAATTAGTATTTGGTAGCATTGCCTTTAAATTGTTAATTTTGGGTCAAACGTTTTGGGTAGCCTTCGACAAGCTTCCCACAATAAGTTGGGTGAATTTTGGCCCATTCCTCCTGACAGAGCTGGTGTAACTGAGTCAGGTTTGTAGGCCTCCTTGCTGCAACATGCTTTTTCAATTCTGCCCACAAATTTTCTACAGGATTGAGGTCAGGGCTTTGTGATGACCAATCCAAAAACTTGACTGTGTTGCCCTTAAGCCATTTTGCCACAACTTTGGAAGTATGCTTGGGGTCATTGTCCATTTGGAAGACCCATTTGTGACCAAGCTTTAACTTCCTCACTGATGTCTTGAGATGTTGCTTCAATATATCCACATAATTTTCCTTTCTCATGATGCCCTCTATTTTGTGAAGTGCACTAGTCCCTCCTGCAGCAAAGCACCCCCACAACATGATGCTGCCACCCCCGTGCTTCACGGTTGGGATGGTGTTCTTCGGCTTGCAAGCATCCCCCTTTTTCCTCAAAACATAACGATGGTCATTATGGCCAAACAGTTCTATTTTTGTTTCATCAGACCAGAGGACATTTCTCCAAAAAGTATGATCTTTGTCCCCATGTGCCGTTGCAGACCATAGTCTGGCTTTTTTATGGCAGTTTTGGAGCAGTGGCTTCTTCCTTGCTGAGCGGCCTTTCAGGTTATGTCGATATAGGACTCGTTTTACTGTGGATATAGATACTTTTGTACCTGTTTCCTCCAGCATCTTCACAAGGACCTTTGCTGTTGTTCTGGGATTGATTTGCACTTTTCGCACCAAAGTACATTCATCTCTAGGAGATAGAACGCGTCTCCTTCCTGAGCGGTATGATGCTGCGTGGTCCGATGGTGTTTATATTTGCGTACTATTGCTTGTACAAATGAACATGGTACCTTCAGACGTTTGGAAATTGCTCCCAAGGATGAACCAGACTTGTGGTGGTCTACAATGTTTTTTCTGAGGTCTTGGCTGATTTCTTTAGATTGTCCCATGATGTCAAGCAAAGAGGCACTGAGTTTGAAGGTAGGCCTTGAAATACATCCACAGGTACACCTCCTATTGACTCAAATGATGTCAATTAGCCTAGCAGAAGCTTCTAAAGCCATGACATAATTTTCTGCAATTTTCCAAGCTGTTTAAAGGCACAGTCATCTTAGTGTATGTAAACTTCTGACCCACTGGAATTGTGATACAGTGAATTGTAAGTGAAATAATCTGTCTGTAAACAACTGTTTGAAAAATTATTTGTGTCATGTACAAAGTAGATGTCCTAACCGAATTGCCAAAACTATAGTTTGTTGACAAGACATTTGTGGAGTGGTTGAAAAACGAGTTTGAATGACTTCAACCTAAGTGTATGTAAACTTCCGACTTCAACTGTATATTTTTTAAACATTTTGATAGAAATGTAGCTTTCTCCTACCATTCAAACTATTAGCTCCTCTCTCTATACCCCAACCAGTGGCTTGTCACGACCGTTATAAGTTAGCTATAACGTTAGCGGTCGAGACTTGGCAGTAAGAGGCAGCCTGTTATGACAGTTGATCCTCACACATGCTGACCAGACCGCTTGCGCGCATGTTGATTTTGTTCGCCCAAATCAGACACCATCAGGACACGCAGGTTGAAATATCAAAACAAACTTTGTTATCATGTTATCTAGAGCATTGGTGACTGTAACTGTGCTGCTGGCAACAATTTAATTACGTTTTTTTGCTGACATTTACTGACACCGGCCTTAAACAGGTGTTGAGCGTTAGTAAATTCATCAGTTATTCTGAGCTCTGGCACACTCAGAAGAGAGTGCCCAGAAATCGGATTAGATTGGCAGAGTGAATTTACTAACGCTCCCAAGACTCTCACCTCTAAACCTATGCATTTTCAGGCCTGCGTTGTTTTTATTATTAACATTATTATTTTATTAAAACAATAAAACAATAAAAAACGAATTTACGCTCCCATTAGTGGGTGCTCTGGTCAGTGTGCGCGCTGTCACCCAACCGCCTGGAGACGCTGGCAGGGCGAAGGCCCCGCCCCCAGCCCAAAGGGCTGTGTTTTTGCCATCTGGGTGAAAATCCAACAGGCTTTGAGTTCCCCCTTTGGAGAGAACGTGAAGGTCTTCGAATCCCCATTCACTGTCCAAGCAATCAGGTTTGTAGATTATAACTAGTCTGTCATCTGGAATGAAATATCTCAATACAGTGTTCTTGTGGCTGCTTTGATGGACAGGGGGACTGCATCACTCTAATATCTGACCTCTAACCTTGCGGTGAGAGAGGACAGTTGACTTTTATACCCACTGTTTTCTCTATGGTATGCTCATGTTAGAGGATTGAGAAAGGTTATGTGGTCTTGCTGTTCACCGCTGATTCTAAATTGAGTCACTTAAGTCCACCAAGTGCTTAGAAACTAGAAAGTATGCTACTGGTAGTGTTCATAGTAACTATAAACTCCTGTCAGCCCATGTGTTAGGGTCAGTGTTATACGTGTCCTTGGGACGTCCCTACCCTAAACCCTAATGTTAACACCTACCCTTACCCTAACCATAACCATAACCCTTAATCATGGTAGCATCCACATTTACGTAGAAGTGTTTAGAAACATATTTTATTCTTATTTACAATAAAATTGACTCCAAAATGACATTACATTATTTAACATTCATTTCTATTGGGCACAAAATAACCTGAAACACAACCAAAACAAACAGCAAATGCATCCAACAGGTTTATAGATTCACAAGCTTGACGTAATCATTGCGTGCTAGGAATATGGGACCAAATACTAAACTTTTCACTACTTTAATACACATATAAGTGAATTTCTCCAATACTTTTGGTCCTCTAAAATGGGGGACTTTATACAAAAAGTGCTGTAATTTCTAAATGGTTCACCCGATATAGATGAAAATACCCTCATATGAAAGCTTTTTGTCTGCAGTTTAACCTCCATAGTCATCATAATTTAACTAGGCAAGTCAGTTAAGAACAAATTCTTATTTTCAATGACAGCCTCGGAACAGTGGGTTAACTGCCTTGTTCAGGGGCAGAACAACAGATTTGTACCTTGTCAGCTCAGGGATCTGAACTTGCAACCTTTCAGGTTATTAGTCTAACGCTCTAACCACTAGGCTACCCAGCCGCCGCATCCTTTTCATCCAAAGTGCTGGAGTACAGAGCCAAAACAAACAAAACAAATGGTCACTGTCCCAATACTTTTGGAGCTCACTGTATTACACCCTACAGGTTCTGGCAAAATAAAGGAAACACTTGAGTAAATGAGGGATACAAAGTATATATTGCAAGCTGGTTCTTCCACACAGGTGTGGTTCATGAGTTAATTAAACAAACAATTAACATCCCATCATGCTTAGGGCCATGTATAAAAATTTGTGTGTGCGTTTGTCTGTCTGTCTGTCTGTCTGTCTGTCTGTCTGTCTGTCTGTCTGTCTGTGTCTGTCACCAGATTTCAATCCATTTGAACACTTATGGAATTTCTCATAGAAGAATGGTATCGCATCCCTCCAATAGTTACAGACACTAAGTAGAATATATGCCAAGGCACATTGAAGCTGTTCTGGAGGCTCGTGGTGGTCCAACACCCTATTAAGGCACTTTATGTTGGTGCTTCCTTTATTTTAGCAGTTCCCTGCAGTTCTACCGCTTTCATTTTTGGACTGAATATCTTTCATCACAAGGGGGTGCTGTAGACCAATATTTCACATTGATTAATGTTTTGTTTCTGCCCTCTAGGTGGAAGGCTGCTGTGTGAGGATCTATAAGAAACTCAACATTCTGACATTAATTTTCTATGAGATGTTAATTGGAGTAAAGGTTCAAGGAAAGTTATGCCTGGAAGAAGCATTTTCCAGCACCTTGGAGAGCACTGCATCTGTGAGGAACAGTGTCACCCAGTTACATAGCAAAGCTATCTGGAGTAACCTTGGTCTTATGTTAGACTGCTTACAAACTAGATCCCTTGAAGTGACTTAATTATTTTAATACAAAATAAATCGGGGAAACAAATATTCACGCATAAACCTGAATATCACTGAATCTAGTTTTATTGCATTGTTATCAGGGCATCACTGAAACCAGTTGTATTTGTTGAAATACGACAATGTCTCATTTTGCAAGGCCTGTCAATTATGGAATTATTCCCTCGCTTACAGAAAAAAACATGATTTCACATGTGGAAAAACACATGATTTCACATGTGAAATGTCTATATGTTTTGTACACGTGAAATATCATCACATGTGAAGTGTTCCAAAACCATTTGGATTTCCACGTGATCACAACTTGTCACGTGAAATTTGGTTTTGGAACACTTCACGTGAACACATAACATTTCACATGTGGATACAAATTGCCACATGATGCCCTGCAATCAAGAAGTCGTTAGGATGTCCCCGTAATGTCACAAAATAGCCAAAGTGTTGTCCAATTTCATATTTGACATTACGCACATTTATTTATACAGTACATTTCATTTACATTTCAGTCATTTAGCAGACGCTCTTATCCAGAGCAACTTACAGTAGTGAATGCATACATTTCATACATTTTTTTGTCCTGTGCTGGCCCCCCGTGGGAATCAAACCCACAACCCTGGCGTTGCAAACACCATGCTCTACCAACTGAGCTACAGGGAAGGCAAATTATTTAATATGTTCTCATATGGGATTTGAACTCATAACCTCTTGGTTCAGGACATTCAGATCTTCCTGCTACACCACCATGTCTGTGTCAATGTCACGGATGTCGTATGGATTGGACCAAAAGGCAGCGGGAATATGTATACTCATCTTCTTTTTATTTTGAAGAAGGAGAAACAACTAAATACGTATACAAAAAAGAACAAAACGAAACAGTCCTAGTGCAACAAACACTATACAAGGAACAACTACCCACAAAATCCCACAGAAAAACACCCCTCTTAAATATAGGACCTTCAATTAGAAGCAACGAGGAGCAGCTGCTTCTAATTGAAGGTCCACCCAATAAACTAACATAGAACTAACATAGACTAACAAAGAACATAGCCCAACAAACCCCGAAACACTCTAAACAAACACACCCCTGCCACATCCCGACCAAACTACTACAATTACAAATAACCCCTTATACTGGTCAGGACGTGACAGTACACCCCCCCCCCCCAAAAGGTGCAGACCCCGGATGCACAAACAAAAACACAAAAAATAAACACAAAAACAAAAAGAGGGAGAGAAAGGAGGGTGGCCACCGTCATCGACGGTTCTTGTGCTACACCCCCCCCCCCCCCCTCCCCAACCTCCTCCTATGGAGGTGGTTCAGGCTCCGGCCTTACTCCTCAACCTAACCTGTCCACCCCCGCTAACTGTTTATTACATTTTACCCTTCCCGAAGTCTCTGGACTAAGGCGCATCGCTGAAGACCTCGGGCTGATGCGCGTCGCTGGAGACCTCGGGCTGATGCGCGTTGCTTGGGAGCTCCGGACTGGAGGGCCGACTCTGGGAGCTCCGGACTGGAGGGCCGTCTCTGTCGGTTCCGGACTGTGGGCCGTCTCTGTCGGTTCCGGACTGTGGGCCGTCTCTGCCGGCTCCGGACTGTGGGCCGTCTCTGCCGGCTCCGGACTGTGGGCCATCTCTAGACGGGGCACTGTTGCCGGACACTCTGGACGGGGCACTGTTGCCAGACACTCTGGACGGGGCACTGTTGCCAGACACTCTGGACGGGGCACTGTTGCCAGACACTCTGGACGGGGCACTGTTGCCAGACACTCTGGACGGGGCACTGTTGCCAGACACTCTGGACGGGGCACTGTTGCCAGACACTCTGGACGGGGCACTGTTGCCAGACACTCTGGACGGGGCACTGTTGCCAGACACTCTGGACGGGGCACTGTTGCCAGACACTCTGGACGGGGCAGGTGCCAGACTAGGGACACGCACCACAGGGCTAGTGCGAGGAGCAGGAACTGGATACATCGGGCCATGAGTAGGCACTGGAGGTCTGGAGCACACCTCCTGCACAACCCGTCCTGGCTGGATGGTAATAGTAGCCCTGCACGAGCGGAGTGCTGGCACAGGGCGAACTGGGCTGTGCAGAGGCCTGATGGCTGCCGTGCGTAGAGCAGGCGTAGGGTAGCCTGGGCCTAGGAGGCGCATTGGTGGCCAGATGTGCTGCGCAGGCATCCTCCTTCCAGGCTGGATGCCCACTCTAGCACGGCACTTGTGAGGGGCTGGGATCGCTCGCACCGGACTGAGCGTGCGCACGGGCGATATCGTGCGCACTTCCGCATACACCGGCGCTCTCCACTCCACACGCTCCCCATAATAAGCACGGGGAGTTGGCTTAGGGCTCACCCCTGGCCCAGCCAAACTACCCGTGTGCCCCCCCCCAAAAAAATCTTGGGGGTGCCTCTCAGGCTTCCTTGTTAGCCATGTACCCACATAATGTTCCCGGTCCTCTCCAGCCTTCCTGGCTGCCTCCGCTCTCCTGGCTGCCTCCACCTGTTCCCATGGAAGGCGATCTCTTCCAGCCTGGATCTCCTCCCATGTGTAGGACCCCTTTCCATCCAATATCTCCTCCCATGTCCATGATTCTAAGCTCCTCTGCTGCTCCTTCCTTCGCTGCTTGGTCCGTTTGTGGTGGGTAGTTCTGTCACAATTGTCGTATGGATTGGACCAAAAGGCAGCGGGAATATGTATACTCATCTTCTTTTTATTTTGAAGAAGGAGAAACAACTAAATACGTATACAAAAAAGAACAAAACGAAACAGTCCTGTCAGGTGCAAAAAACACTAAACAAGGAACAACTACCCACAAAATCCCACAGAAAAACACCCCTCTTAAATAGGACCTTCAATTAGAAGCAACGAGGAGCAGCTGCTTCCAATTGAAGGTCCACCCAATAAACATCACATAGAAATAGACATACTAGAACTAACATAGAAATAGACTAACAAAGAACATAGCCCAACAAACCCCGAAACACTCTAAACAAACACACCCCTGCTACGTCCTGACCAAACTACAATAACAAATAATCCCTTATACTGGTCAGGACGTGACAGTCAATAACTGATTTCACCTCTATTCCTACACTTTGGACTTCAAAGTAAATATCAGGTTTGTAAAATACGCTCAAGAAAAACTATTATATGTATCATACTGATTCAGGAGTAACATTAAAACAGAATAATATGCCCCACCAACATTAGACAAGTATACAGAAAACCCTCAAATTGCTGAGATAACTAAATCTAACCAATAATGAAAGAATAGTTCATTAAACTGATGACTAAAATAAATCAAATCAAATCAAATGTATTTATATAGCCCTTCTTACATCAGCTGATATCTCAAAGTGCTGTACAGAAACCCAGCCTAAAACCCCAAACAGCAAGTAATGCAGGTGTAGAAGCACGGTGGCTAGGAAAAACTCCCTAGAACCTAGGAAGAAACCTAGAGAGGAACCAGGCTATGAGGGGTGGCCAGTCCTCTTCTGGCTGTGCCAGGTGGAGATTATAACAGAACATGGCCAAGATGTTCAAATGTTCATAAATGACTAGCATGGTCAAATAATAATAATCACAGTAGTTGTTGAGGGTGCAACAAGTCAGCACCTCAAGAGTAAAAGTCATTTGGCTTTTCATAGCCAATCATTGAGAGTATCTCTACCTATGCTGTCTCTAGAGAGTTGAAAACAGCAGGTCTGGGACAGGTAGCACGTCCGGTGAACAGGTCAGGGTTCCATATCCCCAGGCAGAACAGTTGCAACTGGAGCAGCAGCACAGCCAGGTGGACTGGGGACAGCAAGAAGTCATCATGCCAGGTAGTCCTGAGGCATGGTCCTAGGATTGCTACAGACTTTGTGGTGCAGCAGTAATATCACGGTAATCAAAGTCCAGAGGTTGTGAGTTCAAATTCCAGATGCAGCCATATTGTCAGTGCTAAGGGATCATATTGATTAAAGATTTCCACACTTTTTTTTACACATTTTAGCTGAACAGTGTACCACTTACCTTAAACAGCCATACCATTACATTACTTCCCTTACAAAAAAATATGTGAAATTTGCAGATTCACAAATCAAATTGTATTTGTCACATGCGCCGAATACAACAGGTTATTGTGAAATGCTTACTTACAAGCCCTTAACCAACAATGCAGTTTTACGAAAAATACAACAACAAAAATAAATAAAAGTAACATGGTGGTCTGCTTGAAACATGTTTGTATTACAGACTCAGACAGGGAAAGGTTGAAAATGTCAGTGAAGACACTTGACAGTTGGTCAGTGCATGCTCAGAGTACACGTCCTGATAATCCGTCTAGCCTTGTGGCCTTGTGAATGTTGACCTGTTTAAAGGTCTTACTCACATTGGCTATGGAGAGCGTGATCACACAGTCGTCCGGAACAGCTGACACTCTCATGCATGTTTCAGTGTTACTTGCCTCGACGCGAGCTTAGAAGTAATTTAGCTCGTCTGGTAGGCTCGTGTCACTGGGAAGCTCGCGACTGGGAAGCTCGCGGCTGTGCTTCCCTTTGTAGTCTGTAATAGTTTGCAAGCCCTGCCACAGCCGACGAGCGTCGGAGCCGGTGTAGTACGATTTGATCTTAGTCCTGTATTGATGCTTTGCCTGTTTGATGGTTCGTCAGAGGGCATAAAAGCATTTCTTATCAGCTTCCGGTTTAGAGTCCCGCTCCTTATACCCTTTAACTCAGTGCGGATGTTGCCTGTAATCCATGGCTTCTGGTTGGGGTATGTACGTACAGTCACTGTGGGGACGAAGTCATCGATGCACTTATTGATGAAGCCAGTGACTGATGTGGTGTACTCCTCAATGCCATCGGAAGAATCCTGGAACATATTCCAGTCTGTGCTAGCAGTCCTGTAGCTTAGCATCTGCTTCATCTGACCACTTTTTTATCGATCGAGTCACTGGTGCTTCCTGCTTTAGTTTTTGCTTGTCAGCAGGAATCAGGAGGATAGAATTATGGTAAGATTTGCCAAATGGAGGGCGCGGGAGAGCTTTTTTCCCCTAATGTCGCACATTTAACATGCTTGTAGAAATGAGGTAGAACGGATTTAAGTTTCCCTGCATTAAAGTCCCCGGTCACTAGGAGTGCCGCCTCTGGATGAGCGTTTTCCTGTTTGCATATGGCCGTATACAGCTCATTGAGTGTGGTCTTAGTGTCAGCATCAGTTTGTTGTGGTAACTAGACAGCGATGAAGAATACAGTTGAGTTTACATACACCTTAGCCAAATACATTTAAACTCAGTTTTTCACAATTCCTGACATTTAATCCTCATAAAAAATCCCTGTCTTACATCAGTTAGGATCACCACTTTATTTTAAGAAGGTGAAAAGTCAGAATAATAGTAGAGAGAATGATTTATTTCAGCTTTTATTTCTTTCATCACATTCCCATTTGGTCAGAAGTTTACATACACTCAATTAGTATTTGGTAGCATTGCCATTAAATTGTTTAACTTGGGTGAAATGTTTTGGGTAGCCTTCCACAAGCTTCCCACAATAAGTTGGGTGAATTTTGGCCCATTCCTCCTGACAGAGCTGGTGTAACTGAGTCAGGTTTGTAGGCCTCCTTGCTTACACACACTTTTTCAGTTCTGCCCACAAATTTTCTAGAGGATTGAGGTCAGGGCTTTGTGATGGCCAATTCAATACCCTGACTTTGTTGTCCTTAAGCCATTTTGCCACAACTTTAGAAGTATGCTTGGGGTCATTGTCCATTTGGAAGACCCATTTGCAACCAAGCTTTAACTTCCTGACTGATGTCTTGAGATGTTGCTTCAATAAATCAACATAATTGTCCTGCCTCATGATGCCGTCTATTTTGTGAAGTGCACTAGTCCCTCCTGCAGCAAAGCAACCCCACAGCATGATGCTGCCACCCCTGTGCTTCATGGTTGGGATGGTGTTCTTCGGCTTGCAAGTCTCCCCCTTTTTCCTCCAAACATAACGATGGTCATTATGGCCAAACAGTTCTATTTTTGTTTCATCACACCAGAGGTCATTTCTCCAAAAAGTATGATATTTGTCCCCATGTGCAGTTGCAGACCGTAGTCTGGCTTTTGTTATGGCAGTTTTGGAGCAGTGGCTTCCTCCTTGCTGAGCGGCCTTTCAGGTTATATCGATATAGGACTCGTTTTACTGTGGATATTGATACTTTTGTAGCTGTTTCCTCCAACATCTTCACAAGGTCCTTTGCTGTTGTTCTGGGATTGATTGACGGCTGCGTGGTCCCATGGTGTTTATACTTGCATACTATTGTTTGTACAGATGAACGTGGTACCTTCAAGTGTTTTGAAATTGCTCCCAAGGATGAACCAGACTTGCGGAGATCTACAATAATTTTTCTGAGGTCTTGGCTGATTTTTGTCTGTAAACAATTGTTGGAAAGATTACTTGTGTCATACACAAAGTAGATGTCCTAACCGACTTGCCAAAACTATAGTTTGTTAACAAGACATTTGTGGAGTGGTTGAAAAACAAATTTTAATGACTCCAACCTAAGTGTATGTAAACTTCCGACTTCAACTGTAGGTGAAAACTCTCTTGGTAGATTATTGTGGTCTACAACTTAACATGAGATACTCTACCTCAGGCGAGCAAAACCTTGAGACTTCCTTAGATATATCGTGCACCAGCTGTTGTTTACAAATATACATAGACCGCCACCTCTTGTTACCAAAGGCTTCTGTTCTATCCTGCCGATACAGTGTGTAACCCACCAGCTGTATGTTATTCATGTCGTCGTTTAGCCACGACTCGGTGAAACATAAGATATTACAGTTTTAATGTCCCGTTGGTAGGATATACGTGCTTGTAGTTCGTCCACTTTATTAACCAGCGATTGTATGTTGGCCAATAGTACTGATGGCAAAGGCAGATTAGCCACTCGTTGCTGGATCCTTATCTCCTTCTGCGATATCTCCGGATTTTTCTCCTGCGAATGCCGGTGATGAGGGCCTCGTCGGGTGTCTGGAGTACATCCCTCTCTTCCAACTCATTAAGTAAAAATTCTTCATCCAATTCAAGGTGAGTAATCACTGTTCTGATGTCCAGAAGCTCTTTTCAGTCATAAGAGACGGTAGCAGCAACATTATCTACAAAATAAGTTACAAACAATGCGAAAAAACAAAGAAAATAGCACCGTTGTTTAAGAGTCCATAAATCGGCAGCCATCCCCTCTGGCGCCATTATATCTTTACACATGTTAAACCGTGTTCACATGTATTCAATCTAGACTTCACATGTTAACACCACAATTTTCATGTGAGAAGAATAACATGTTTTCACCTCACATGAATTGGAGACTCACATGGAATTTGTAGTGTCACGTTGTAACGGCTGTCTTCTGAAATGAACCAAGGCGCAGCAGGTATGTGAATACTCATATTTAATTTCAAATAAAGGAGTAGAGCATTCACTTAACAACAAAAGGGTGACAACAGTGACAGTTCTACAGGCTATACAAGCAGTGTAAAAAACAACCACCCACAACCCCACAAGGCAAAGTAGGCACCTTATGTGTGACTCCCAATCAACCACAACCCTCTACAGCTGTGCTTGATTGGAAGTCACACGGCTAAAATCAATGAAACAATAAAAAACACACACTCCCCTCTGCCACGTCCTGACCCAACTACCCCCTCTACTGGTCAGGACGTGACAGTACCCCCCCTCAAGGTGCAGACGCCGGGATGCACCTAAAAAAAAGGAAAACAAGAAAATCCCCAACAAAATTTAACACCTAAACAATAAGGGAGGGAAGGGAGGGTGGCTGCCGTCACCGACGGCACTGTGCTACACCCTCCCTCCCCAACCCACCTATCCTGGAGGTGGTTCAGGTGCAGGACGTGGACCTCGCTCCACCTTCGGCGTCGCCCACTTTGTTGGCGCCGATAGCTGCGCCGGGCAGACGGGCCACTCGGGCTGACCCTGGCAGACGGACCACTCTGGCTGGGTCGGAAGACATGCGGGCCACTCGGCCTGGGCCGGAAGGCATGCGGGCCACTCGGGCTGGGCCGGAAGGCATGCGGGCCACTCGGGCTGGGCCGGAAGGCAGGAGGGCCACTCGGGCTGGGCCGGAAGGCATGCGGGCCACTCGGGCTGGGCCGGAAGGCAGGAGGGCCACTCGGGCTGGGACGGAGGGCAGGAGGACCACTCGGGCAGAACCGGGCAGTCTGGCCACTCTGGCAGAACAGGGCAGTCTGGCCACTCTGGCAGAACAGGGCAGTCTGGCCACTCTGGCAGAACAGGGCAGTCTGGCCACTCTGGCAGATCCTGACAGGCCGGGCACCCTGGCAGATCAGGGCAGGCGGGCACCTCTGGCAGAACAGGGCAGTCTGGCCACTCTGGCAGAACAGGGCAGTCTGGCCACTCCGGCAGAACAGGGCAGTCTGGCCACTCCGGCAGTTCAGGGCAGTCTGGCCACTCCGGCAGTTCAGGGCAGTCTGGCCACTCCGGCAGTTCAGGGCAGTCTGGCCACTCCGGCAGTTCAGCGCAGTCTGGCCACTCCGGCAGTTCAGCGCAGTCTGACCTCTCTGGCGACTGTTGACTGGCGGGCAGCTCTGACGACTGTTGACTGGCGGGCAGCTCGGACGACTGTTGACTGGCGGACAGCTCTGACGACTGTTGACTGGCGGACAGCTCTGACGACTGTTGACTGGCGGGCAGCTCTGGTGATGGTTGACTGGCGGGCAGCTCTGGTGACTGTTGACTGGCGGGCAGCTCTGGTGACTGTTGACTGGCGAGGCTGGGCTGACGCACTAGACTCCTGATGCGTGGGGCTGGTATTGGACTTGCCAGCCTGGAGACACGCACCTCCATGCTAGTGCGTCTAGCGGGAAACACCGGACCGAAAGGGCGCACTGGCGGTCTTGAGTGCAGGGTTGGCATCACTCCTTCCGGCTCGATGCTCCCCTTGCCCTGGCACCTGCGGGGCGCTGGTACTGGGCGAACTGGGCTGTGCGTCCGTATAGGCGAGATGGTGCGTACCACAGCGTAACATGGCGCCCTCCACCTCATACGCACCTCCCTGTAGTCACGGGTAGCTGGCTTATGGCTCTTCCCTGGCCTGGCCAAACTACCCGTGTGCCCCCCCCAAAAAAAATCTTGGGGCTGCCTCTCGGGTTTCCTACCCAACCGTGTTCCAGCAAAACATTCCCGTTGGTTCCTCTGTCCAGCTGCCTCCACTGTCCTGAGTGCCTCCACCTGTTCCCATGGGAGGCGATCCCTTCCGGCCAGGATCTCTTCCCAGGTGTAGGCTCCCTTGCCATCCAGGACGTCCTCCCATGTCCATTCCTCCTTTTTTTTCTCCTGTGGCTTCCTCCTCTTCTGCTGCTTGGTCCTGGTTTGGTGGGTGGTTCTGTAACGGCTGTCTTCTGAAATGAACCAAGGCGCAGCAGGTATGTGAATACTCATATTTAATTTCAAATAAAGGAGTAGAGCATTCACTTAACAACAAAAGGGTGACAACAGTGACAGTTCTACAGGCTATACAAGCAGTGTAAAAAACAACCACCCACAACCCCACAAGGCAAAGTAGGCACTTATGTGTGACTCCCAATCAACCACAACCCTCTACAGCTGTGCTTGATTGGAAGTCACACGGCCAAAATCAATGAAACAATAAAAAACACACACTCCCCTCTGCCACGTCTTGACCCAACTACCCCCTCTACTGGTCAGGACGTGACACACGTGAACAATTTTCACATGAATATTGAATTTGAATATTGAACTTTCACGTGAAAACCTAACTCTCCTGTGGAATTGCATTTTCCTATGTGAAAAACATTCACGTGAAAATCGAATTTGCACTTTCACATGTGCTTTTACATGTTGTCACGTGATCACGTGAAATTCATGTGGTTTTTCCCTAAGGGATACTACACTCAATATGGAATTTGTTCCATTCGTGGCTCCTAAATATCTCACATGATCATTACAAACTATGACTACCATCCTGCCAATACTCTTAAATGGTTTCCTCTCCATGCATGATGTTTGGGACAGAGCCTATCTCCGCTCTCTGCTCTCTTTAAAGGTTGTGTGCGTGTCTGCTTGACCCGCTGGGATGGAAGGTGTGAGAGATCCAGCCATCTGTTTATCCGGGTTGCAGGGTCGGGGTGCACCAGTTGCTGCTCTCTGTGAGTTCTAAATGGCACCCTATTCCCTATTTAGTGCACTACTTTTAGTTCACTATGTAGGGAATAGTGTGCTATTTGAGACAGCCTCTGTTTGGCTCCTGGGGTCCTGGCATGTGGGCTCTGTGTCAGATCTGGCCCTCCAGCTGGTTCTGGGATCAGCTCCAGGTAACAGGCCAGTAACGGGCGGACGTGTCGGGCCATCCCAGGAGACACCAAGCAATGTGATTCACCATAAATTTCCATAAACCTCCCACCGGGCCCAGTCCCATGCTTCAACCCACCATGGGCCAGCGTTTATCCGGGCGACATGTTTGTTCCATCAGAGTTAATGGATTAAAGTTGGTTAAACCTTTTACTGCAGTGGGCTAAATCAGGGTCATACAGAGTGTTTCTTCGTAGTCTTAAACAAATCTACTTTGAAACAAAAGTATACACCTCACACACATGGTTATGGGTTGAAAACAAGAGGACACCTGTACCATGTCAGATATAGAGTTGAAATGTATTCAATTTTGAGTTTGCATCCCAATATTACACTTTATATACATCCCAGAAGACTGAAATATAACAAAACAGTTCGACATAGTTTATAAATTATGAAAAATATGAATAACATTCCACCCATGAGGCCACTAGAGGGCAATCAACTGCAGGAAAGAGATGTATACATTTACTTTTATATGACTTAAATTACTTTCTAAACAATAAATAAATAAATGCTATGAACAGGAGGTAGGAAATCAGGTTTACATTTAAAGGTTTAAATCTATTACCTGTAATAGTGAGTCAGAAATAATCAGAAATATCTGTATGATTAAGCTATTGGATCTGATGTAACTGAAAGTTCGAGACTTTGAAATTCATAGGGAGAAAAAGCTTCTCTCTGCTTTGATTAGAATATTTTCTGAGGGCACTTTACAATGTCACCAGTGAGTTGTGCTATTTTGAGTATGCTCTGTCTATGCTGTAAGCTGCTCTAACAAGTTTCCATTTTGCAGTGATGCAACTTTGAATGAGATTAACACACATGTAGCATAACCAGATTGACTTGTTAGTCATGTTCCTAACTTCGAGCAATAGGCATAATATATTTAAAATTGTTTTCTATAAATCTCTGCAATCAGCACCCCTCAGCTAGTAGTGTGACAGCTTCACAATTCCTGTGGACATGTCTGCCTGTATCTAATACATGGGTCTGTATCCAACACGACGCCAGACGGTTACTCTTCGGAACATGATGCCTGCAGCAGCTTTGTGCAACCAGAGAGAGGCAGAGAGTCAGCAGACACACACACACACACACACACACACACACACACACACACACACACACACACACACACACACACACACACACACACACACACACACACACACACACACACACACACACACACACACACACACACAGAGAGAGTCTGTCTTTTCAGGAGCAAGTGTCAATGCAGGAACGCTCCAGGCCTTCTGAGAATATGTGTGCTCATTATGTTACGATATGGCAACATTATCAGATGTGGAGAGATGGTGGGCAGGATTACATTTCTGCTCAGCTGCTTTATCTGTGGCAGGAGCCGGGGGAAGATTCTGGCACTCTCAAAGATTCTGAGGGAGAGTGGGAGAGAGAGAGAGAGAGAGAGAGAATTACATTAAAAGATAGTGAGATGCAGAAAACATTTGACCTTCAAAGACTTTCCAGTTGGGAGAGAAAACAAGATGAGGCATTCTGTGATTATATGCATGATACATGGGTTATACATGTTATCCATGTGAAGGAATTCATCCAGTCCATTTACAATGCAATCTATTCTCTCATACTAATTATCTTATTCCTGTTTTTATCCACAAGGAGAATGATAATGGGATGAATACTGGCACAGTACTGACACAGTACAGATTAAGGGTAAATATGCACAGTCATGACCCATTACTAAATGGAATAAAAATGTGTCATTGCCGTTTATATATCTGGACTGCTTTCTTTCATAAGGTCCTTTGATGGAGTTTTGTTCTGTCTTGCTCTTGGGTGAGAAACTGGGTATGTTCTCACCCGAATGTTGGTAGATCATATTACTGGAGTTGTACTGACCAAGGGAATAGCTGTTGGTTATTGACAAACCAGAAGGATTTATGTAAGCCAAATAACAGATCCACAAATAGACTCCTTATAAATCAACTCGATCCAAATAAATATTGTGTTTAGATTTCTGGTTTAAGATTATTATGTCATCATTTTTGGATCGCTTGGTGATAATTGCTATGTTACAATGTGACTTTGTCTTGTCGTGAGATTAAATACTATCTGTTTGCACAGAAAAAGACTGCATCTTCAAACTACTCATTTACCATGCTAGGCATATGGAAAAACACGCTTGTGCAATAGACAAAAAAAAAGTATTTAATTAATCAAGACTTTGATGATATTCTGAGTACATTTATAGAGCAACTTTATGTAAATTCATACAATCAAACATGTGTTTATGCACAATGTGACATGCCATAATTGATATAATTAACTACAATTTAAGATGATTATTCAAAATGTGTGATATACAACACCTGGGAAATAAAGCTATCCTTCAGATTTAATGACAGCCATCTGAAGCAAGTTCAGAGTGTAAATGTTTATTAATTTACGGCTGGCTATGTCTCCCACTGTGCACCCAGCCAGGCAGACACACTTCACAAGACAGTCGTTCTTGTGCAGTGCTCCCTTGTTTGAAGAGTTCTAGAACTTTCAGAGTTAAATATGCCTTCTTAAAATAAATAACATTTGAAGAAATCTCTATAATATTTGTGTAGGATGCAGTGATTGACTTCATGTGCTATTTTATATAGGTTAGAGTGCAGGTAGCCTATATGCATGCATGTGTAGGTTATAACATTACATTAACTCAAGTGCCTGAAACTCAAATTTCCCTTATATATCACCATTTTAAATACTTTAAAAAAATTGCTTTAGAAAGACTACCACTTGAAAAGTGGCATAGACAATCTATCTAGGCCACTCTAGAGAAAAAGCAGAACAGGCCAGTCAGAGTGGTAGGCAGCAGAATATTCCTCGCCTGTATTGTTTTTTTTAAAAGTATTTTTAAATGACGACCTCAGGATAGCCATAGAAATGGATAGTCTTGAATGTTCTCTTGCATCCCACAAAGTTTTGGAACAGCGCGCTAAAATACTCCTCAAGTCAAGACTGCATTACTATGTTATTATTCCTGTAGTAAATGTTGCTGTCGTGTCCTCAATTGTCATAGATTAAAAAAAAAAAAACGTTTCGTAGTGCATTAGTCTATCTTTACTAAAGCACGAGAAACGAGCTGCTGTCAAAGTGTGAAAAGTTTGGATTTAAGTGATGATCCTACCTGAGAGAACTCTCAGGTTTCATTCAAGACACCCATGCGTCAGCAACAGCTGTCCTGCAGCGTGGACGGTCTCTGAGAAGGAGGAAAGGTTATCAGCGAAGGCTTGAAAGAAGATTTACCACCGGGTTACTTGGCTTTTGTGGAAATACATATTTTTTTTGTTACAGGACAAGGTAAACCAGGTTGGGTAAACAGAAACACCGAGTTGTCGGTCATCTTTTAGCGCCGCGGTGGTCTTTTACTGAGGGGGCACTGAGCGGTTCGTTTGCGTGGGAGTAAAAGTGCCGTTGAACTTTTTGAAGTCAGTCTGTCAGTTGGGGCTTTGAACTTCACATAATCTTCTTGCTATGTTTACAGTGTGGTGCGATCATGACAACATGGCCGGTGGCTTTACAAGATTGAATTTATTCCTGCCAAGTAAATAATTGAATCACTGACATCTTGAAGTTATTTTTATAGCCTATCTATAGAAACAAGTGTAGTGCCTTTGGCTATTGCCGGTTTCCTACATAGCCAAGCCTACACCTGTCTCACCCAAGTAGGCTACAGTCGATTAGTTTACTAGTCTTGTGATCCAGTTCTATGATATCATGATTTAAATTACTGACACATTGGTCATTTATATTGAAAATGTGTATTATTAAGCTTCCTAAAGACGTTAGGAGTCATCCATGGGTCATTACTTTCCCAGTGCTTCATAGCCTAACCATGTTGCTTCAGTTGCTGGTTAATTATGGGATATACTGAACACAAGTTTATAAGCATGGGGTGAAACCATATTGAACTTTGCTGAGTATAAGTTTGCTCTGTGATGTATTTCATAGTCTTGTGATGTATTTCATAGTATTTCACCTGTCGTCAGTAGGTCCTCTCAACACAGTTTTGTACACCGAATATATGGACATTTTTGGTCTGACCCCACTTGCATGGATATCAACAAATATTTAGAGTGTGATATATCCTTGATCATGTTTTTTCTTTCAACATGTGTTATAGTTGACTGTGTTATCAATAACAAAATAAGGTCCTCTATCAGCCAAATGGCACAAAGTTCAGAGGTTTGGATTTAGCCAAGAATTTCCAGCAATAGCCTATAATTGCTGGTAATTGCATGAACAAACCATCTTTCTCTGTCAGTTCTGTAAGTAATCCGTTATTTGAAATTCTGTTGCAGTTTCTCTCATTACTGGTAGGACAAATCTCCTTTTGGATGTAAACATACAACAACACACACACTCGTGGGGACGTCTTAACTTGGATCAAAGTATCGATACCATAACGCAAGTACTGTACTGGCTGCTGTGAGATGTGATTTGGAGAAATAGCATGCTCAGCAGGTTAACATGCCATGGACATAGCACGCCGTTTATGCCGTGACACAGGAGACAACTGTGTATGTCCATTACAGAAAATGAATTAGCAGTTTACTACCAGTACGTGTGTGAAAAGCATCAAGATTGGAGTCAGTGAATAACCAGAACGTTCCCTTTAACGTGATGTAGAACAGGCAATGGTGGAAACGTTGTCTGGCCGGCCGTGCTCAATTTAGAGTGCATCTTAACTTGCATATGGTGAGCGTGTACCCTTTATTAGGTTTTAACTTTTTGTTTTACAGAGTACGTCATAGATGATGGATGAGTGCATGCCACTTTGTGATTCGGAACTTCCAGTATAGTATAGATCCCTCAAACTCAACTCTGGACCTCGAAGCCAGTTCCACCGCATTGTTTTCGTTGTTCCCCTCTAATCAGGGACAGATTTAGACTTGGGACGCCAGGTGGGTGCAATTAATTATCAGGTAGAATAGAAAACTAGCAGGCTCCGGGCCTCATAGGGTAAAAGTTTAATACCCCTGGTATAGATCATGAAAATGTATTTAAAATGTCTACTTCCTCTTCAAACTCCTTTACTTGAATTCAATGACAAATCCCAGGCCAGGAGCCTCTATCAAAACATTCAAGGTCTTATCAAATTCACAGGTCAGGAGTCAAAGGTCACAGCATAATCCCAATTTGTCACATGCGCGTTTCTTTCTGCAATGTGAAAGATGGAAGCAGAAGCTGAACATTAGAACACAGTGTCCGTCGTTTGAAGTCTTTAACGCCTCATCCTATTGCATTCGGCAGCTAGCTGGGCTATATTTGCGTAGGCGCTCCATCAGATTTCTTTTTTTTTTAATCTCAGACCGGAGGAGAAGGAGACATGTGTCTGTCTGTCTGTCTGTCTGTCTGTCTGTCTGTCTGTCTGTCTGTCTGTCTGTCTGTCTGTCTGTCTGTCTGTCTGTCTGTCTGTCTGTCTGTCTGTCTGTCTGTGTGTGTGTGTGTGTGTGTGTGTGTGTGTGTGTGTTCTCAGATCAGAAGGGAGAGGAGCTCACTAAAAGCACAGGACACTGTATCTCATCTCGCTGGAGGATCTCACTGTGTGTGTGTGTGTGTGTGTGTGTGTGTGTGTGTGTGTGTGTGTGTGTGTGTGTGTGTGTGTGTGTGTGTGTGTGTGTGTGTGTGTGTGTGTGTGTGTGTGTGTGTGTGGTTGGAGGGGAATTCCCTTTGATGATGATACCATTATATCCTTACAACCCTGTATCGAATCTCTGTCCATCTCAGTGGTGCTATTTGCATCAGGGGAAATGCCTCTCAGCTGGCTTTGTCTGCCGGGCATTCTGTGGTTTGGTTTTGTGTTGCGGCCCACCGTGCTGCTGTGCTGGTGCATCGCATCGCATCGTTGTCAGAGGGAGGCACATATTAGACTGTGTTTGTGTGTTAGTGCTGTGCAGTACTTCTGTTACAGGCAGAAGATATGTGTGGGGGTTTGACTGATTTTGACAGCAATGGCTTAGAGTGATAACAGCAAGTGAAATTGAGAGTGATTCTTTGCCAGTGCAACAGGTTAGAAGAGTTAGATGTGAAAGTTAAGTGTATGGGGCTAGAGTCTCTCTGTGTGTGTGTGTGTGTGTGTGTGTGTGTGTGTGTGTGTGTGTGTGTGTATGTGTGTGTGTGTGTGTGTGCGTGCGTGTGTGCGTGTGCGTGTGTGTGCTCGGGCGTGTGTGTCAGTCTAACAGAGTTATTCAAAGATGAAAACGCACAAAATGTCTGCGTGCGGTATGAGTGAGTATGACAGTGTCAGAAGTTGGTATGGGTGAGTAAGATCTTCTCAGAAGTATCTGGTGCTTGGCGGGATGCCCCCACAAACAGGTACATGTGATGGAGAGGAGGAGGTGTTGAGGGGGTTGGGGGGGCCTAGAGGACACCTGCACCTGTCTCCCCCAGCTTGGCTCCTGTCTCACCTGCCCCTCTAGGCCCAGTTGTCTTATTTATAGAGATGATGGCTTCATTTCCAGCCACAAGGGGAGGGGGGTGAAGAGATGCTGCATACGTGTGTCTAAGCTTTGACCGCTGCTCCTCCAGCCCTCTATGCCAAACCATGCAAATCGGAGCCTCTGGCGTCCAAGACAGAAGGAGGCACGTCTCCGGGGGCCTTGCGCCGCTCCCCGATTGCCCTCATTAGACATGTACAGTAGATCAGGTTGTAACTCTTTTTTTGTATTATTAACTGTCAGCACTGTCCCCTCCGTTGAAGTTACATTGCTGGTGGAGAGGCCTTGGGAGTTGTCCTAGGGCCTTGACTCTTGTGTTGCGCCGTCCGCCTGTTCGTCTTCCCTCGAGGGGACGATGTTGGCAAAAACACGTCGTTCTGTCATTTGGCGGCTTCTCTGTGGAGGTCACTGGCGGAGACAAGTTTTTGGTCAGTTTGTAAGGGAAAACTATTTGGCGCTTGTGGAGTTGAGGAGGGCCAAGGGGGACTTTTTGTTCTCTGGTGACTGTGGGCTGTGTGTGACAGTTAAAGAAGGCCATCTGACTTGTGCTGGGAAGGGGTACTTGGGTTTTGGGGATAACCTGAATCGGTTTCTAAGGTTCCTGTAGCTGTCGGTCTCTGTTGTGGGATAGAGTAGAAAAGATACTTACGCAATTCATGGTTTCATGGCAATCCAAACCAATATTGTGCTGGCTTGATTATATTTTCTTTCACATTGTCCTTTCCAGCATGGTTCCGGCAACTATGGTAGATGCGTAACCAGGCTGGTGCAGTACAGCTTGGTTTGGCTCAGCTCAGTAGTGGGAATAGGGTGTGTCCCCTGGGTGGAGGATGAGGGTCATAGGGGGTAACGGGAGAGGCAGGCAGGCGCCATGCAGAGTGGCAGACGCCTCATATACACTTGGACCCAGAGGGCGTGAGAGTTTGTTAGGGAATCAGTTTTCTCTTCTGGTCAGCTCCCCATAGAAAAAGGGGAATCTGAGAATTGGTTTACCAACTGAAGATGAGGTCTAAACCTCACACCTACTGTACCTATTTATGAATGGCTCCTCCTTCAGTATAATCTGCACTACACACACATCATGGCGCTACTTTGCAAACTCAACCACGTGCTATTCTCATTATTACTTTTGATATGTGTATGTTCTGTTAATGACTGTGACACCTGTTTGAGGTTTATGTTATTACACATTTTTACAGGCTTTAGATTTGCTGGAACCAGGCTGGAAAGGCAAATGTGAAAAGATAATATCTGAACCGGCACAGAACAGTTCAGGTATTACTATACAGTACAGTACAGCATTATTAAAGAGGCCAGAAGGGACTTAAAATCCCTGGTGGGCAAGGGTTTCGAGAGCAGTACGCAGCTGCTTTAGTGTCCTCTGGCCTGAGTGTGCTGGAGCTCGTTGTTCAGCTACATCTGGTCTAGATGAACACATTCTGCTGGGTGAGGAGGCTGAGTGGGGTTGACTAGTGGGTGACAGGGTGTTGAAGAGAGGGACGAGAGGTATGAGATATGGCTCCCCGTGAGAGCAGGAGAAAAGAAAGAGAAACTCACAGGCGGGGGGGAGGGGAGAGGGGAAAAAATCAGGAAAGGCCACCCCTGTGCTGTGTACCCTCTGGGGGGAGTACTGCCAGCCAGCCATGGGGACAGAAAGAAGGAACATAGTTCCCAGTGTTTGTGTCCTTTACAGCCTGGGCCGACACGACACGCTCCCCGGCATGGTGTGTGGCGTCCCTTATCGCAGCGATAAGTGGATTTCTGACATGTTGGTGACGGGTGGCTCCCTGTGAGATGACGGTCCTGCTGTATTTCATATCACGCGGTGGAACAACGGGGACGACATGATCTCATGGAGTTCACATGCGTTATCTGGCGTGGCGAGGGCTTGTGGGTCTGGAGTGGGTGCCATGAGATGACTTGGCGCTTGACAGTTAGGAAGGACAGACAAAAGCTAGGAGAGTGTCTTCTGCATTTGGTCCAATCAAATGTTGACAAAGAAAGTTTTCTTGGTATTAAAGGGGTAAAGGGGTCAGTCGCTGGCGCTGCTCTTGAGGAAAACATCACACTTTTTCGGCTGGTGGATGATATTTCTGGACGTGGTTGAAGTTGACCCTGATTCTCGTGCCTCAGAAACATGGATACATACCCAGTCCTTCCAGAGCGCCTCCCCCGTTCTCCCCCACCCCTGTCCCCAGTCCCCCTTCCCCGTCGCTCTTGCGTGTAAGCGCCGGCAGCCTTTAATGTCTACCAAATTATCTTTGCGCAGGAGCCAGAAGCCTAAAGCTGTGTAACTTAGTTTCCGGATAGGAATACCATCACTCTGCATTCCCTGGCTGGATAGTGTGACACACATTGGGCCTCTGTATCCTCTCTTCCACCCGCTTCTATCCCTCCGGTATGTCTCTTGTCAGAATAGTCCTGTAGACCGCGGCATGTTGACATGCACAACGTATAGTGCACTTCCGTGCTTACTGCTTAGCTCCATGCTTGAGATGAAGTTTATATAATAGCTTAGGCAAACTTCCGTGCTTAGCCCATGCTTGAGATGACGTTTAGGGTATAGAATATCTTAAAGGGGTGGTATTCAAATTCCACATTTACGTACATTTTCTTAGCTTGAAAGTAGTATATAGGCCACATTGTATGCAGCTAGGGTTGCAAAGGGAGGGTATATTACTGGAAACCTTTGGCGTTTACCAGTAAACTACCAACACTATTGCGTTTGATAGTAAACGTGCCCACTCTGGTCTTGCCACATGTGCTCTAGCCAACAGCTCGCAGATACAGTGCGGGTAGGCTATGTACATTATGAGATTATTATGGATAAAAGCAATATTATTTTTATTTGTCAAATGGCAGCCAAGCATCGATCGTCATGTCAGCAGAATATGACCCTCGATATTTATTGGAAAGGAGCATTAAGCTCATCACTTTGCACATTCACCACCAAATGAAGCTCGTCATAACTTTTTCTATCTGTATCCTAATAAACTGCATGGTTTCCAGAGCCGTAGTGGGAGGACCACACACCATATCATCGCGTGACTCCAAGTTTACTTCGATATGATGGTTATTATATCAATATTTGCGCATAAAGGTGTTTCCACGCCATTTCTCGCATAATACATTTTACCGACACAAAAAGATCCCACCATGTCGATGGAACAAATTGTCTGTCAGCATTTATAAAATTGTTTCTTCAGCCCCGTCATGACTTTTTTCATGCGTCAGGTAATTCATCCGCATGAAATAGTTGGATGGAAAATTGGTTTCTGTCATCTTTAATCTATTTGAGGGACTATATGGAGAGCTTGCAAGCGTTTGGCTAACGGTGTAAACATCTCCCTTCATTTATTTTATTTTATTTATTTAACCTTTATTTAACTAGGCAAGTCAGTTAAGAACAAATTCTTATTTACAATGACGACCTACCAGAAGGCAAAAGGCCCCCTGCGGGGACGGGGGCCTGGGATAAAAATAAATAAATAATACAATATAAATATAGGACAAAACACACATCACAACAAGAGAGACACAACACTTCATACAAGCGCATCTCTAGAGTACTGGGCTGGCTCAAGCATAAATACCACCCTGTAGAACACAAAGTCTAAGCTTTCTGCAAGGTGCCTGTTCTTCCTCTTATAGCATATGCTGACGGCCCCATATAACTGATGCTGACTGGCAGAGACGTTTTTGCACTGTTTGTCTTATTGCCTGTTGCTCGGCTGTTACATACAGTATCAAATGTTGTGGTATCAAATAGTGCCCAGTTTGGATTACTTCAGTTTCGTCTACAGCCCCCCCCCCCCCCCCCCGGCACTCTGGGCTGCAGGTCACACATTGGGGCCCAGGGGTTTACAACATAAGGGTAGTTACACATGTTAACAACTCCGCAAAGGAGGCCTCCTGACACAGAAAGGGCCCATAGGGCTCTGGTCAAAAGTAGTGCACTGTGTAGTAGAGTTTTTTCTTCACTGTTCCGACCCGTAAATTAAAGTTCTGAAATTAAAGTTTATATCGTTCTTCTCTGTTCCTTTTTAAACCTTTTTTTTTTAAAACATTTAGCTTGACATTGAATTACTTCGAGCAGCTTGTTATGGAGCTTGCAAGCTATAGATGTTTACATGCTTTGGAAAGACAAGTGTAGGGAGCAGATGCGACTGAACTTTGGTGGGTGGGAAGAGAACGAGAGAGGTTGGAGGTGCAGGTAGCCTACACAATCACACACGCTGGAAAAGATTGTCAGCTGGCAGGCAGACACTGGAATACGGATCTGAGTGACAGAGTGAGGGCTTTGCATAGGTGCATCGTTGCGGTTTTCGTGGAACTGGGAAAAAATGCACAATATTTACATCAGCACTGCTCGTTCTCAGATGAACGGACGCACAGACGGACAGACAGACAGGCAGGTGGACAGACAGACCTCTTTAAGAAAACGGGATTTGAATTATTTAAAGGTGTGTTTGGGTGCAGAGTGTGTGTTGTAGGCTCCACAGAATGACAGACAGAAAGGAAGAACGACAGACAGACAGACAGACAGACAGACAGACAGACAGACAGACAGGGTGGCAAGCAGACGGACAGAACCACAGACCGATAGGACTCTTTTAGAAAGCATGTTTGATTTGATTATGTTAAACGTCTTGTTGATGTGCTGTGTGCGTGCTGCAGACTTCACAGGAGTGAAGGATCTGGAAGTGACCTGTTTCATAGCAGCAGACCAGGACCAGAATGGAGCAGTGTAGCCTAATAGTTGTGGGAAACCAGAGGCAGCCATCTCTGCCAGGAAAAATGCAAGACAAACTGGGAGCGACATGTTGGAAGGAGGAGAGAAGGGGAGGATAGAGGGGTTGTCACAGGCCAGGCACATACATTAAGGAGGGAGGGGTTGGTATGTGTGTGTGTTGAAGGAAGCAGTCAAGTGCTAGGAGAGGAGCAGGGGTGAAAGGGGGGTGGAGGGGGCTAGAACGTGTAAACAGAGTGGATAGGATTTTAACCCCATGCGAAATAGAATGTGGCAGAGTTCTGAGCTGTCAGAAAGCTCTGAGCCGGAATGCCAACGGCCTGTTTATCGGCACGATGTAAGGCAGGGAGGGAGTGGAGGGCTAGCGAGTGAGGAATGAGCAGACTCATCGCCGGTACTGTAACCCGACGCCTTACCATGATTGTCTGTAGCAGCTGGGCAGCCACCATGTAGAGAGGGGTACTGGTGGAAGAACCACGCTCCCCCTGGAACCATTTACTTTCCTAGGCCAGCCATGATATGATCCAGGCAGGCCCACTCCCATCCTCTAACGTGAGGTCCCTACATTGACCTCAGGGGTAAAAAATCATGCAAATCTGCACAGTCACTCACCCTCATCATGACAACATCCCAACCAGTGGTGGTCGGTGCCGTTTAAGATGAGGGAGGACAAAATTATGTTTTTATGAGCATGGCCTTATTTCTGTTACAGCATATTGGATGACTGTCATTCATATTCCATTCACCCAGCTCAATGTATAGGTTTAGGCTACTACATGATGCTTGAATTTTCCCTATACCCATCATGAGGTTGCTACAACCTAGCCCACGAATGAAAGTTTACAACATACACTACCGGTCAAAAATTTTAGAACACCTACTCATTCAATGGATTTTCTTTATTTGTACTATTTTAACATTGTAGAATAATAGTGAAAACATCAAAACTATGAAATAACACATATAAAAATAACACAAAGTGTTAAACAAATCAAAATATATTTGAGATTCTTCAAAAACAACCCTTTGCCTTAATGACAGCTTTGCACACTCTTGGAATTCTCTCAACCAGCTTCACCTGGAATGCTTTTCCAACAGTCTTGAAGGAGTTCCCACATATGCTGAGCACTTGTTGGCTGCTTTTCCTTCACTCTGCGGTCCGACTCATCCCAAACCATCACAATTTGGTTGAGGTCGGGGGATTGAGGAGGCCAGGTCATCTGATGCAGCACTCCATCACTCTCCTTCTTGGTCAAATAGCCCTTACACAGCCTGGAGGTGTGTTGGGTCATTGTCCTGTTGAAAAACAAATGATAGTACTACTAAGCACAAACCAGATGGGATGGCGTATCGCTGCAGAATGCTGTGTTAGCCATGCTGGTTAAGTGTACTTTGAATTCTAAATAAATCAGACAGTGCCACCAGCAAAGCACCCCCACACCATAACACCTCCTTGCTTTACGGTGTGAAATACACATGCGGAGATCATCCGTTCACCCATACCACGTCTCACAAAGACACAGCGGTTGGAACCAAAAATATCCAATTTGGACTCCAGACCAAAGGACAGATTTCCACTGTTTTAATGTCCATTGCTTGTGTTTCTTGGCCCAAGCAAGTCTCTTCTACTTATTGGTGTCCTTTAGTAGTGGTTTCTTTGCAGCAATTCAACCACGAAGGCCTGATTCACACAGTCTCCTCTGAACAGTTGATGTTGAGATGTGTCTGTTACTTGAACTTTGTGAAGCATTTATTTGGGCTGCAATTTCTGAGGCTGGTAACTCTAATGAACTTATCCTCTGCACCAGAGGTAACTCTGGGTTTTCCATTCCTGTGGCGATCCTCATGAGAGCCAGTTTCATCATAGCGCTTGATGGTTTTTGTGACTGCACTTGAAGAAACTTTCAAAGTTCTTGAAATGTTCCATATTGACTGACCTTCATGTCTTAAAGTAATGATGGACTGTCGCTTCTCTTTGCTTATTTGAGCTTTTGTTGCCATAATATGGACTTGGTCTTTTACCAAATAGGTCTATCTTCTGTATAACCCCCCCACCTTGTCACAACACAACTGATTGGCTGAAACGCATTAAGAAGGAAATAAAATCCACAAATTAACTTTTAAGAAGGCAAACCTGTTAACTGAAATGCATTCCAGGTGAAGCTGGTTTTGAGAATGCCAAGTGTAAGCAAAGTTGTCATCAAGGCAAAGGCTGGCTTTTTGAAGAACCTCAAATGTAAAATATATTTTGATTTGTTTAGCACTTTGTTGGTTAGTACATGATTCCATGTGTGTTATTTCATAGTTTTGATGTCTTCACTATTATTCTACGATGTAGAAAATAGTAAAAATAAAGAAAAACCTTTGAATGAGTAGGTGTTCTAAAACTTTTGACCGGTAGTGTATAAATACTATGAAATATAGTTAGCTCTCTCTCTCTCTCTCGCTCTTGCTTCACCTTAATTTTGGAAGAAATTAATTTGTTCAAAACTATTGTCTTTCTCTCTCTTTGAGTCAACTACTCACCACATTTTATGCACTGCAGTGCTAGCTAGCTGTATCTTATGCTTTCAGTACTAGACGTTCTCTGATCCTTTGATTGGGTGGATAACATGTCAGTTCATCCTGTAAAAGCTCTGATAGGTTGCTGGACGTCCTCCGGGAAGTTTTAATAAATACTGTGTAAGTCGATGGAAGGGGGTGAGAACCATGAGCCTCCCTGTTGCAGAGGGACAGAATCTTATTACTGAGGTTTTCTGCATAGACTTGGGGCTTTGGATTTAACCTCACACAATTGTTATCTTCCTAACATGCTTACTGGTAAATAGATTTGGGGAGATAATCAAATGATCAGTCTGTAGTCTAAAGATTATTCATAAAAAAAATATTAGAATAATGATGTAGAACAAGCTCATCATCCGTCATCATAGCTATGCAAACTGCATAAAATAATTAGCTGACTGATTTAACTCATCGAGGCAATCCCTCATGTCCAATAGTGTTGCAATTCTGATCTCTGTGATCCAAAGCTGAGCTTGGCGCAGGGCAGGCTTTTACACTGAGCACAGTCCTTGTGTGGATAGAATCACGTACTTGTGAAGTCGATAGGAAGTATTAGGGACAGTCCAAGTAAGGACAAAATCACTGTCCTCGAGTTGTGGACAATATGGGAAAGTCTGACAGCTCCGTAATTAGTTCTCATACAGTCACCTCGAAGTGCTGCGGTCGTGAACATGTAGTTTCCTTTGAACTAGATACTTTTGAGATTTTATACACATTTTGTTGTCATGTCCAATAAGTCTTGCAGCTGTAATTAACAGAAATAGTAATTGTAGTAATAAACATTAAAGACAACTTAACTAGCCATAATATAGGAAGCTTTCTGCAACAATTCACTATTTACATTCTAGACTGTGTCTGTTCAGTGACTTGAATGTAACCCAGTGATCCACTGGCCTTCATTTCTCTAAGAACTATCCATCATGAAGTGGCTCCATTCAGTAGAACAATGTCCTTGTGCCCCTGCTAGGACACATCCACATGGGTAGAGAAGTTAGACTATGGGGATGGGTGTGCAACTAGAATGTGAACTTTTATTCGACCTGCGTGAGGCTGAACTTTCATCTTAATCCGGCAAAACGTCCAGCAGTCTAAAAAGGACTACCAGCAAAGGGGTTAGTTCAGAAATGGTCTATGTGTAAAGAAAGGCACAACCATAGTGTGAAAGTATAGCGGAGGGCTCTGCAGTCATGCCGACCCGAAAGATAACACTACTGGAAGCCTGGGAGAGGCACAGGACCTTTCTGAGGAAGAAAGCTAAAGAACTGAAAATATGTCCTCGTGGTTATTCACATTTAAGGAGGGTGTTGATTGGGGTTCACGGTCTCAATGTTAGGTTGTGAGTTAGACGTTCTCTGTTTGTCCTTAAAGATGTGATGGTAGTCAGTGCTAAATTATCAACATGGTTGGTACACTCAGAAAATAACTTTAATAAAATTAAACATAATTAAATTGCTAATAATGTCCTAAATTGAATGGACCATATGGGTGGTTGTATGCAAGAGGGAATGGGTTTGATTGTTTCAGCCAGAGTCGACAGGTTTTGTTGTGCTAAGTAACATTTTATCTACATATATTCAATTGTGATGATTTTATCCTGGATTTTGTCAACATTTTGTGAAGAGTACAGCAAAGCAGATATTCAAAGCATTATTTTACAATTATTGCAACTGGAAGTTTTGAGAAATGATATGATACAGATTTGTATTTCCTTGATTTATCAACTGGAACATAACTTTTTACATTTTTTATTATTAGTTGTTCAGTAACCCAGCGTGACGTCTGTGTGTTCGTGCATCAGTGGCGATTTTAGCATGTACAGTTGAAGTCGGAAGTTTACATACACTTAGGTTGGAGTCATTAAAACTAGTTTTTCAACCACTCCACAATTTTCTTGTTAACAATCTATAGTTTTGGCAAGTCAGTTAGGACATCTACTTTGTGCATGGCACAAGTCATTTTTCCAACAATTGTTTACAGACAGATTATTTCACTTATAATTCACTGTGTCACAATTCCAGTGGGTCAGAAGTTTACCTACACTAAGTTGACTGTGCCTTTAAAAAGCTTGGAAAATTCCAGAAAATGATGTCATGGCTTTAGAAGCTTCTGATAGGCTAATTGACATAATTTGAGTCAATTGGAGGTGTACATGTGGATGTATTTCAAGGCCTACCTTCAAACTCAGTGCCTCTTTGCTTGACATCATGGGAAAATCAAAAGAAATCAGCCAAGACCTCAGAAAAATAATTGTAGATCTCCACGAGTCTGGTTCATCCTTGGGAGCAATTTCCAAATGCCTGAAGGTACCACGTTCATCTGTACAAACAATACTACGCAAGTATAAACACCATGGGACCACGCAGCTGTCATACCGCTCAGGAAGGAGATGCGTTCTGTCTCCTAGAGGTGAATGTACTTTGGTGCGAAAAGTGCAAATCAATCCCAGAACAACAGCAAAGGACCTTGTGAAGATGCTGGAGGAAACAGGTACAAAAGTATCTATATCGACAGTAAAATGAGTCCTATATCGACATAACCTGAAAGGCCGCTCAGCAAGGAAGAAGCCACTGCTCCAAAACCGCATAAAAAAGCCAGACTGTAGTTTGCAACTGCACATGGGGACAAAGATCGTACTTTTTGGAGAAATGTCCTCTGGTCTGATGAAACAAAAATAGAACTGTTTGGCCATAATGGCCATCTTTATGTTTGGAGGAAAAAGGGGGATGCTTGCAAGCCGAAGAACACCATCCCAACCGTGAAGCACGGGGGTGGCAGCATCATGTTGTGGTTGCTTTGCTGCAGGAGGGACTAGTGCACTTCACAAAATAGATAGCAACATGAGAAAGGAAAATTATGTGGATTTATGGAAGCAACATCTCAAGACATCAGTCGGAAGTTAAAGCTTGGTTGCAAATGGGTCTTCCAAATGGACAATGACTCCAAGCATACTTCCAAAGTTGTGGAAAAATGGCTTAAGGACAACAAAGTCAAGGTATTGGAGTGGCCATCACAAAGTCCTGACCTCAATCCTATAGAAAATTTGTGGGCAGAACTGAAAAAGTGTGTGCAAGCAAGGAGGCCTACAAACCTGACTCAGTCACACCAGCTCTGTCAGGAGGAATGGGCCAAAATCTACCCAACTTATTGTGGGAAGCTTGTGGAAGGCTGCCCAAAACGTTTGACCGAAGGTTAACAATTTAAAGGCAATGCTACCAAATACTAATTGAGTGTATGTAAACTTCTGACCCACTGGGAATGTGATGAAAGAAATAAAAGCTGAAATAAATCATTCTCTCTACTATTATTCTGACTTTTCACATTCTTAAAATAAAGTGGTGATCCTAACTGACCTAAGACAGTTAATTGTACTAGGATTATATGTCAGGAATTGTAAAAAACTGAGTTTAAATGTATTTGGCTAAGGTCTATGTAAACTTCCGACTTCAACTGTAAATCTTGGTGGGGCAAATAATAAAAATAAAAGTGGGATGCATGCCAGCAAAGCCACAACACAACACTAATCAATACATTAATTGCACTATAACAGTTACAAACTGCTAGGGCCTACATAAAGCTGTCCCAACAGCAGTCCCAACATCTTACCACTGCTACACCTGGCTATCAGCGGAGCCTTGTCTGGCAGCGAAACACTTCATTCAGCCTCATTTACTGCCTTTTAAAAAAACATAGCTGATATGGCTGACTTGTTTAAACGATTGTGGTTTCTAATGACAATTGAGATGTACAAACTATGGCATAAGGGGGCGACAAGCAGATAAGAGGCAATCCGTAATTTCGATTATGACATTAATGAGCAAGCTAGGACGGATGTAGTCAATATAACTATTTGTTTAGCACTTTTGAAATGTACAGCGACAGAATTCAGAACATGGGCCATTCTTACTGTGTTCTCCCTGTCACCAAGTCATAAACGTAGGATAAATAAAGGGGGCATATAAGCAGACAATGAAACCTCTTACAATATTCAATGATTACATTTCTCTAAAACAGGTTATAGGCTACATGTGCATGTCCTGGCTACAGTTTACATATCTCCCTGGTATATTACATCATTTATGCAGCAGCATACAATATATTTTTGGAGTCACCTTCTTGTGCTGTGCTCACTTGAACAGGAAGGTGACTAGGCGGTCCTTCGTGGGAAAATTTTGTCATCAACGTCTGGCATTCTCTGGATTTACGGTGCTTTCAAAACAACTGGGAACTCGGGAAAAAAACAAGGTTGAATCATGATGACGTCTTTGAACTTCAGGTCGTAGCTCTAGAAAGATGCCAGATTTACATTTTCGAGTTGGATGACCGTTCAAAACGTATTTTCCCAGTCGGAGCTTGTTTATTCCCGACTTCTCATTTGTCTTGAACTCACTGAAGTCAAGTTTTCGCAGTTCCGAGTTAACAGTTATTTTGAGTGCGGCACACATCATGCTACATTGACAGAATGGACAATGTTAAATGTTTATAATTTTAAACCATTAATCCCAGATTTGGGACCACACAGCCAATCCACTGAATTGCAGGCTAGTGATTACTTTGCAATACTTGCAGAGTTAGCCACTGTCACTGATTCCTTCCAAACCACTCATTGTTGAATTTGCGATTTCCAAGTTTTTGTGCAGTTTTTATGTCCAATGGCCGATGAGCACCGATACGTTTTATCTATAATTTCTCTTCATTAATTCTCTTCATATGACAAGGAATAAAAAGTATTTGCCAGTAGATTGTTGACTTGATTCATGATGATGACTGATAGCTAAGATTTTGAAAGTATGATGTTGACATGATCAGTCTAATCAAAGCTACTGTACATATAACGTGATTTGACGTCATTTTATCTGTGGCCAATGACCTTGTGCCTTCTTGGATGGGCACTTCTAAAGTAACTCTATGGCAGCACCCAAGTGGCTTTAATTTTCTAGGTCTACCCTTAGATTTGGCGGTGACATAGTGTCCCCATGAGTGACAGAACACGTGCACACCTGTGGAGCCACCAGCCACACTGCTTGGTATGGTCAAAATAGTATTATCTAGAGGTGTCTTGTCATTGTAAATGAGTTTCCGTTGACGAAAGGGAAGAGGATTCTGTAAAGTGGTTTCAAGGCTACGGATTGTTGTAAAAAGTGCAGATGAAGGCTTGGCTGCTCAAAAACACAGAAAAGGACCCACCTGTCTGAGTTCACATTTCAGCTGAAGCTGCTGCACAGTGTCCTCACCCAGTCTTTTCTCATTGTACCTGTCCCTCTCCATGAAATACCCCTATGAAACAATATGCCAAAACATGTTATAATGCATTTTAAAGATGTATATTTACATGCCTAATATCTTTTCATCTTCCTGATCCATCCCTCCAACTCACAGCACACTAATTAAATAAAGGTTACATTAAAAAAAAAACCCTGCTGAGAGACCCCGGTGTGGTTGCATTTCTCGCCCAGCAGAATGCCAAGATGGTCGCCCTGCTCCCTCCCACAGGCACCGAAGTGTTTCGCCGCTTCACCCTTGAGTCGCTGGCGGAGATCGAGAGGCGGATGGCCGAGGAAGCAGAGGAGCAGGAGAGAAAAAAGGCCCTGAACATTGAGGTACATTTAACATTTAGTCATTTTGCAGACACTTATCCAGATTCCAGAGTGACTTTACGATCAGTGGATTTAAATAAGGTAGTTAAAATGACCATATATCACAGTCAAGCCATTGCAAGTAAAACTTTCTTTCAAAATAGCTGCTATCCGCAAAATCAGTGCTCGTAACAAATGGTAAAGTGTTTGTACTCGTGTTTTTTTTATTACCTTTTCGGAGGTGGCAGAGGAGGACCTGCCAAAGCCAGCCGTCGACCTGGAGGCCGGCAAGGCCCTGCCATTCATCTACGGAGACCCGCCACCTGAGCTGTTCAACACGCCTCTGGAGGAACTGGATCCTTTCTACAAATCACACAAAGTGAGCACTGCAGCCCATGTCCCTTAGTGGCCTGAGGACT
The DNA here is from genome assembly GCF_901001165.1 of Salmo trutta. Lineage (NCBI taxonomy): Eukaryota > Metazoa > Chordata > Actinopteri > Salmoniformes > Salmonidae > Salmo > Salmo trutta. The sequence goes on from NC_042957.1 coordinate 43,445,629, forward strand.
GAGTGTCCACATAACCAGACATCATCACAAAGTTATTTCCTTTACAATAAGCTCAAATCAGATGTGTATTTACACTTTCCAAGTAATATTATTATATTGTTATTATTCAGAGGGTAAATGCCCTCTGATTTACAACAATTACAACAAACTCTACTTTGCTAATATCAACACATTCAATTAAAGTAAAGATAATTTTGGACTTCAAATACTTCTTCACTAATCTTTACTTCTTGTTTTTCAGACCTTTATTGTCATCACCAAAGGGAATACAATATTCAGGTTCAATGCTGAGCCTGCCTGCTATATTCTAACACCCTTCAGTATTCTCAGGAGAGGATCCATCAAAATTCTCATACATTCATATCCTTTCAATACAAGTATCTCACTGATCTACATTAGAAATAAATATAACTTAGGATCCTGCTGAATGTTCAGAGTCCAAGAAGTGTGTGTGTGAGAGTGTGTGTGTGTGTGTGTGTGTGGGTGTGTGTGCGTGCGTGCGTGCGTGCGCAAAGGTGTTGAGAATCAGAGCAGGTTAGTCCAGTTCAACAGTGTTCAGCATTCTGATGTCCTGTAGATAGAAACTGTCTCTGAGCCTGTTGTTATCAGACCTCATGCTCCGATACCATGTGCCCGACCGTAAGGGAGTGAACAGCTCGAGGCTGGGGTGTGTGGGGTCCTTGATGATGCTTCTGGCCTTCCTCATCACCATTTCGAGTAGATGTCCTGGATGGAGGGCCTTGCAGTCATGGATGGAGCAATTCCTGTATCAGGCCGTGATGCAACCAGTCAGGATGCTCTCGATGGTGTAGCAGTAGTATATGAAGAGGACCCGGGTGGCATTGCAAATTTCTTCAGCCACCTTAGGAAGTAGAGACACTGTTGCGCCCTCTTGACAAGAGTGGTGGGGTTGTTGGTCCATGTCATGTCGTTGGTGATGTGAACACTGAGGAACTGAAAACTGCTGAGTCTCTCTACTGCAGTCCTGTTGATGTGGATCGGACGTTCCTTTCTCTGCTTCCTGAAGTCAATAATCAACTCTTTTGTTTTGCTGACTTTGAGGGAGAGGATGTTGTCCTGGCACCGCAATGCCAGTTCACTTACCTCCTCCCTATATGCTGACTCGTCGTTGTTGGTTCAGGCTTACAACCTTGATGATGGAGTTGGTGTCGTGCAAAGCCACACAATCGTGTGTGAACAGGGATTACAGCAGAAGGCTGAGGACACACCCCTGGGGGGCCCCTGTGTTAAGAGTCAGTGTGGAGGAGGTGTTGTTGCCAATCCTCACAGTCTGTGGTCTGTGAGGAAGTCCAGCATCCAGTGCAGAGAGTGGTGTCCAGACGCAGAGTTCTGAGCTTGGTGTCAACAATAGTGTTGAATGCTGAACTGTAGTCAATGAACAGCATCCTCCCATAGGTGTTCCTTTTGTTCAGATGTGTTACGCCGTGTGAATAGCAATGGAAATAGCATCTTCTGTGGATCTGTTGGAGCGGTAGGCAAATTGGAATGGGTCCACTGTGCCTAGCATGCTGGCCTTGATGTGGTCCATGACCAGCCTCTAGAAACACTTCATGACGACCGGGGTGAGCGTGATGGGGCGATAGTCATTTGGGCATGTCATCTTGTTTTTCTTGGGCACTGGGACGATGGAAGTCTCTTTGAAGCAGGTAGGGACTACAGCCTGGGACAGGGACAGATTAAAGATGTCAGAGAAGACACCCGCCAGCTGGTCAGCACACACTCCCAGGAATGCCATATAGGCCAGAGTATTCAATCTTTTGAGAGTTTTCCTCACGTCAGCCTCGGAGAGCAAAAGCACCTGGTCGTCCGGAGCAGCTAGACTCTTCCTGGATGGATCGGTATTGTCTGTCTCGAAGCGAGCATAGAAGGTGTTAATCTCGTCTGGGAGGAAGGCTTCGGTGGGCACCACACTGCTGGATTTGCCTTTGTAGTCCGTGATAGTCTAGTCCTTGTCACATGCGTCACGAGTCTGAGTTGTCAAGCATCAATTCCATTTTGAGTCTGTATTATCTATTTGCTTCCCAAATGGATTTGCGGAGCTCGTATCTTCTTGCCTTGTACGTGTCGCAAGCCACTGAGTCATCTGGGTTTGTTCTGCTGACATTGAATGCTGCAGTACGGGCACTCAGCATGGTACGGATATCTCTGTTCATCCAGGGTTTTTGGGTTCGGTATGTCCCTATTGTTATTGTGGGTACAAATGTCATCAACACATTTCCAAATGAAACCTGTGACTGACGATGCATACTACCGATCAAAAGTTTTAGAACACCTACTCATTCAAGGGTTTTTCTTTATTTTTACTATTTTCTACATTGTAGAATAATACTGAAGACATCAAAACTATTTGAGATTCTTCAAATAGCCACCCTTTGCCTTGATGACAGCTTTGCACACTCTTGGCATTCTCTCAACCAGCTTCACCTGGAATGATTTTCCAACAGCCTTGAAGGAGTTTCCACATATGCTGAGCACGTGTTGGCTGCTTTTCCTTCACTCTGCGGTCCGACTCATCCCAAACCATCTCAGTTTGGTTGAGGTCGGGGGATTGTGTAGGCCAGGTCATCTGATGCAGCACTCTGTCTCTCTCCTTGTTGGTCAAATAGCCCTTACACAGCCTGGAGGTGTGTTGGTTGATTGTCCTGTTGAAAACAAATGATAGTCCCACAAAGCGCAAACCAGATGGGATGGCGTATCGCTACAGAATGCTGTGTTAGCCATGCTGGTTAAGTGTGCCTTGAATTCTAAATAAATCACAGACGGTGTCACCAGCAAAGCACGTCCACACCATCACACCTCATCCTCCATGCTTTACGGTGGGAAATACATATGCGGAGATCATTCATTCACCCATACCACATCTCACAAAGACACAGCAATTGAAACAAAAAATCTCAAATTTTGACTCCAGACCAAAGCACAGATTTCCACCGGTCTAATGTCCATTGCGCGTGTTTCTAGGCCCAAGCAAGTCTCTTCTTATTATTGGTGTCCTTTAGTAGTGCTTTCTTTACAGCAATTTGACCATGAAGGCCTGATTCACAGATTCACACAGTCTCCTCTGAACAGTTGACGTTGAGATGTGTCTGTTACTTGAACTCTGTGAAGCATTTATTTGGGCTGCAATTTCTGAGGCTGGTAACTCTAATTAACTTATCCTCTGCACCAGAGGTAACTCTGGCTCTTCCATTCCTGTGTCGGTCCTCATGAGAGCCAGTTTCATCATAGCACTTGATGGTTTTTGTGACTGCACTTGAAGAAACGTTCTTTACATTTTCCGGATTGAGTGACCTTCATGTCTTAAAGTAATGATGGACTGTCATTTCTCTTTGCTTATTTGAGCTTTTCTTGCCATAATATGGGCTTTTACCAAATAGGGCTATCTTCTGTATGCCTCCCTACTTGGTCACAACACAACTGATTGCTCGAACGCATTAAGAAGGAAAGAAGTTCCTCAAAATAACTTTTAAGAATGCACACCTGTTAATTGAAATGCATTCCAGGTGACTATCTCATGAAGCTGGTTGAGAGAATGTCAAGAGTGTGCAAAGTTGTCATCAAGGCAAAGGGTGGCTATTTGAAGAATCTCAAATATAAAATATATTTTGATTTGTTTAACACTTTTTTGGTTACTACATGATTCCATATGTGTTATTTAATAGTTTTGATGTCTTCACTATTATTCTACAATGTAGAAAATAGTAAAAATAAAGAAATGAGTAGGTAGTGTATATTCCTCAATGTCAGTGGATGAGTCCTGAGTGGATGAATCAGTATTCTCAAAACAGTCCTGCAGCATTGAGTCTGCCTCCTCTGTCCAGCTCCCCACTATTCTCTGTGTTGGTGTCCCCCTCTTGAGTTGCTGCTTGTAGGTCAGGGAGTAGGAACAGAGAGACGTGATCTAATTGCCTGAAGTGGGGAAGGGGGATGGCTTTGTACTTATCGAAGATATTTTTATTTACATCCCAGTTAACAATTCTAGGGAGAAAGAACGTTTTTGTAATGTTACCCGTAATGTTCCCATAATGTTTGAGTGTCCAGTTTTCTGTTAGTTAGGGGAACATTCAATTTATATTAGCAAAAACCTTCTGAGAATCTTTTTGGCATGTTTTGATGGTAGAGTAAGGAGAACATTAACTTAATGTCAAACAGAACATATCTATAACGTGGTTACAGAATATTTAACGTTAATTTTCTAGATGTGTTCTATGGAACGTTGCAAGAACATTCATGTGTCCAGTTTTCTGAGGGTTAGGAGAATTTTCCATCAATGTCCCACAAAACATACTCCATGGAGTTACATTATTTTCTAGACAACGCATAGAGCCCCGAGTTGATTATCCCTTTTATACCCTGGCTATATTTGAACAGATTTGCCACTAGAAATGTGTTCATTTACTGGTAGTAATGTGTTCAACATTCACTGAAGTAGCTAGCAATTCAACTAGATAGCTGCAATTGTTGCGTGGTAACCAAACAAACAGACTTGCTAGTTTAGCTAACCAAACAATCAGCCCTAGCTTGCTATTATGAAAATCGAATTCAACAATACCAATACTGTTTTCAATTCGACTTTTGCTTTCAAAAGCAGCTCAAACATAGAACATGTAAGAATGAACTATATCCATTGAATTCTACCGTGCAAATATACAGTGCGTTATAGGGAAATAATAAATGCTCTAGAATGTCCTTCAAGCCAATCAGAAAGGAGTATTGAACAATGCCATGGTATATACAATATTAATGTTCTAGACACGTTTCATGGGAATGCCCTTTTGCCCTCAGAACAGCCTCAATTCATCAGGGCATGTGCTCTACACGGTGTCCAAAGCGTTCAACATCGATGCTGGCCCATGTTGACTCCAATGCTTCCCACAGTTGTCCCAGTGTCAAGTTGGCTGGATGCATGTTGGGTGCTGGACCATTCTTGATACACACAGGAAACTGTTGAGTGTGAAAAACCCAGCAGCGTTGCAGTTCTTGACACCAACTGGTGTGCCTGGCACCTACTACCATATCCTGTTCAAAGTCACTTAAATCTTTTGTCTTTCCCATTCACCCTCTGAATGGCACACATACACAATCCATGTCGCAATTGTCAAGGCTTAAAACTCCTTCTTTAACCTGTCTCCTCCGCTTAATCTACACTGATTGAAGGGGATTGAACTAGTGACATCGATAAGTGATCCTAGCTTTCACCTGGACAGACTATGTCATGGAAAGAGCAGGTGTCCTTAATGTTTTGTACACTCAGTGTATACAGTAATTATTATTCAACACCTGGAATTTGAACTCACAACCTCATGGCTCACGGCGTTCAGATCTTCCTGCTACACCATCATGTCTGTGTCAGTTATCAGTTCATTTGACTATTCTCTCATTATTGATTTGATTTACTTATTTCAAAATGTAAGGGTTTTCTGCATAGTTGTCTGATGTTGGTGGGGCATATTAACCTGTTTTAAGGATACTCCTGAATCACTAGGATCAATGAAAGTTTGTCTTGGGTGTACTTTTAACAGAGCTGAGATTTGCTTCAAAGTGCATTCAGCCTATTACTTATGCATATAAAGTTCTTTCAGATCTACATATGTGCCTAGGGAGGAGGGGTTAGGGTTTGTTCTGGACAGGGCCTAACTATACTGGCCCAATAAGCACATGCCTTAGAGATATACCTTATTGGGACAGTGGTTAGGGTGTTCGTCATTGGCGCTGGTGGCTTGGGTTTGAGACCTGCTAGGCGAGTCACCCTACTCACACATCCTTAGCAATATACGTTAATGTCATTATTTGGCAACAGTTACAACACACCTAATTGATCTAATTAGAATGAGTTTTAGCATCAGAAACTACAGGTCGGGTGAACAGGAGCTCGAGATGTTTTCAATTTCGCTACACCGTGAATTGTTGATGAGGAAACATACCTCTCCCCCTACTCGTATCAGAAGCTGCCGTTCGATGGAAAATGGTAGTGATTTTATAATGTGATTTTAGTATTATTCAAGATTTTTACTATCCAGTATGTCATCCATTAGCAACTATTGATTACTATATTCATATGAATCAAAGATATAAATAAAATAATAAATTATAATTATAATAATAAAATAATTGTTATAAAGAAATGGACTAATTAAATTGGTCCATAGAATTAGATTTGAATGCCATTATAATGCCATGTTATTTCCTTAATATGGGTACATTATTTAGCATGTTCATCATGTTAACAATCATGTCCAACTGTGTGTTCATGACGATGAGTGACCCCCCGGCATGGAGTAAAACTGTTGAGTAAGTTTCAAACCTACGTAGGAGATTATTAATGTTTTTTGAAAACTATATTGACTGCTTCAGCATCCCATGTATTTTCAAGTCAGTACCTACATTTTGGGGTGGGGGCACTTAAAAAAAATATGTAAATGTTCATATAAATATTAGTGATTTTTTGTAATTATTTAAAAGGTTGGTCATAGCATTATTGAGAGTAATTTTGACCACTACAAAGTTTCACCAAAAGCTATTTTATAAAGCTTCTCTCTCTTCCCCTCTTTTTACATTACAGATATGTTTTCACTGGTATCTATACCTTTGAGGCAACAATTAAAGTGTTGTCCAGAGGCTTCTGTGTTGGAGATTTCACATTCCTTCGAGATCCATGGAACTGGCTGGATTTTATGGTGATCAGCATGGCGTGAGTATTGGGAGAGTGATTGCCGTCAGTCGTCAGCGCAGTACCATTAGACACGGGGGCAGGTGTTAGAGTGTGTGTGTATTTGTGTTTCTTTGTGTGTCTGTGTGCATGAGTGAAGGAGTAAGGTCAAAGGTCAGGAAGGTCAACGGACATCTCCAATGGCTTAATGAGTTTGACCCTGGCCTTGTCTGCTTCCTTATCTCTCCTCCCCCCAGGCCCCAGCACCCCATGTACTCTCTCTTTCTCTCCCCATTCACTCTCTCTCTAAACCCTATGTCTACTACATCAAATACAACGATGACTTCCACGTCCACGACCTGGTCAAAACCACCTGGAATACAACTTTATTTGCTCAAAACCACCTAGAAAGGACTAGTCCCCCCTGCCTCCGATCCTCACACCTGTGCACTCACCTTAGGTCGAGTCCTATTTCAACTCAGTCAATTCAGGAAGTGAGGGGAAATTCAGTACTCACCAAAGTTGAAATATTGGGAAACGTTTAATTCATGACGGGAATGTCAATCCATTTCCTGAATTGACTGGACTGAAATGGAACTCTCTGCCACCATGACACTTCCCTGTCATTATTGTGGACATGTCCCCTGCCCCGTGTCTCGTCCAGGGTCAGAAATTTGCTAAAAGTGTGAACTCTGTGACTCAGATCGACTAGTCTTTTGTAAACAGTACAAAGCTTGTGTGTATTTCCTTTTCTTTAAAGCAGCTAAGTTTTCATTTTGTTTGGCTAAGGAGTTCTAATTGTAAATCGCTCTGGATAAGACCGTCTGCAAAATGACTCAAATATAAATATAAAATATATCTCTCCATCCCTTTCTCTCACTCTTTCTCTCTCCATAATGCCCTTCTACACCACTTGCCTCGCTTTATCATGGAGCCCCAATGAATGAAAATATTTGTCCACTTGCAAAGGACGGTCACACACCACACTCTGGGACTATTTATAGGTGCTCACCTCCTTCCCGGGTTTTGTTTGTCCCAGTACCAAATGGCTGAAGGTCTGTGGCGGTCCAAAGTGCTGCACTATGACAGTACTGTATATGGCCTTGGAGCCCCGATGAAAAGCAACACCATACAGTTCATCCAGCTAGATTCAATCATGTAAATATAAGATTACAAATATTTAAGTTACTGTACTTATAAGTGGGTTAAGGATCCTACTATCAAAATCTGAAACAGAGCTTTTTTCTGTGGAGCCCAATGTGATCTAGTTTCTTTCAAATGTATTTTTGTAAGTGTCATCCTTCTTCAAACATTGAAACTTTTGCTGGTGAGTCCCAGCCACATCATGACGTATGCCACTTCATAACCAAATCTCCATATGGTGTCTTACTGGTCTAGTCACACTCCTGCCTTCTGCAGTCAGTTTACAGATAACACTGCCATTTGGCTCTAGAAGTAGACAGTTACCCTGAGCTAAACATATCCTCCGCTAAACCATATCTTTTACCATAGCAACCCTCTGATCCTCTATGTTAGAATAACAACTGAGCCAATGGTATTAAATGTACATTTAAAGTCCATGAAACTGAACAGATTTTTGTTCAGCTGACACATCAACTGCCAACCCCTCTATTCTAATGTGTGGTTGTGTTGTCATGTTTTGTGCTCGGCAGGTACCTCACAGAGTTCGTTGACCTGGGCAACGTGTCTGCCCTCAGGACGTTCCGTGTGCTCCGAGCCCTTAAAACAATCACTGTAATTCCCGGTACGTGTCACATAAGAAGGTCCAAATCCCACTGGGGTGTGTTTGTTTACTGCACCACCTGCTTTTGAACACCTGCTTTGGGTCCTGTGTACCTCCGTTGGAAAGTGTGTGGTGCTAGCAACCCTAGAGTTGTTTTGGGTTGTATTCCCGCACTGTATTGTAAGTCACCTTGATAAAAGGCATCTGCTAAATGGCATCTGTTATTATATTATAAGCACAATGCTCTGCAAGCTACGCAATAAAAAAATGGGTTATTAATGTCACCATACAGAGAACAAGGATATCAAGCACAATCAAATATTCTCAACGTTATGTTATTCATTCGTCGACAAATAGTTTTCAGGTCACAGATTATTTGAATGTTTTTTTGTTGTTATTTTAAGGTCTGAAAACCATTGTGGGCGCTTTGATCCAGTCAGTGAAGAAGCTGGCTGATGTGATGATCCTAACAGTGTTCTGCCTGGCTGTGTTCGCTCTGGTCGGCCTTCAACTGTTCATGGGAAACCTGAAGCAGAAGTGTGTTTACTGGCCCCCTGTGGAATGGCGTTTAAACTCTACCAACATGGACAACATCACAATGGCCTTCAACGACACTGATGGTTTTAATAACGTTACGGGCTACAATGGCACAAACAGCGGCAACAGTACGTGGGACTTCAAGGCATACATCGACGATAAAGGTATTGACAGGCTTTTGATGGCACATTGATGTGCGGAAGGGGAGTTGATAATGGCCTAATGAACCATTATATTATATTAATTGGGAATTTATCATGGCACTTACTGTATGATAGTTTTAAATAAGTATATAAATCTGTATAAGTATATACATTTCTGTAAGTAGTATACACATTTCAATAAGAAATGCATGCTTCAGTAAAACTATGGGCTATAATGACACAGAGCTTGGCAACAACACGTGGGACAATGCATACATCAATGATTAAGGTAGTGACAGGCTTTTGATGGCACATTGATTCAGGGAATTGATAATGACTTACTGAACCGTTAACTATATATTAGTTGGGATTTTGTCACAGTACTATATGATATTAAGTACAGTGCCTTTGGAAAGTATTCAGACCCCTTGACTTTTCCCACATTTCGTAATGTTACTTTACAGCCTTATTCAGCAATCTACACACAATACCCCATAATGACAAAGCGAAAACAGGTTTTTAAAATAAATAAAAAAACTGAAATACCTTATTTACATAAGTATTCAGACCCTTTGCTATGAGACTCGAAATTGAGCTCATCCTGTTTCCATTAATCATCCTTGAGATGTTTATACAACTTGATTGGAGTCCACCTGTAGTAAATTCAATTGATTTGACATTTTATTCCATTTTTATTTCACCTTTATTTAACCAGGTAGGCTAGTTGAGAACAAGTTCTCATTTACAACTGCGACCTGGCCAAGATAAAGCAAAGCAGTTCGACACATACAACAACACAGAGTTACACATGAAATAAACAAACATACAGTCTATAATACAGGAGAAAAAGTCTATATACAGTGTGTGCAAATGAGGTAGGGTAAGGGAGGGAAGGCAATAAATAGGCCATGGTGGCGAAGTAATTACAATGTAGCAATTAAACACTGGAATGGTAGATGTGCAGAAGATGAATGTGCAAGTAGAGATACTGGGGTGCAAAGGAGCAAGATAAATAAATAAATACAGTATGGGGATGTGGTAGTTGGATGGGCTATTTACAGATGGCCTATGTACAGGTGCAGTGATCTGTGAGCTGCTCTGATGATTTGATTACATGATTACATGATTTGGAAAGGCACACACCTGTCTATATAAGGTCCCACAGTTGACAGTGCATGTTAGAGCAAAAACAAGCCATGAGGTCGAAGGCATTGTCCGTAGAGCTCCGAGACAGGATTGTGTCGAGGCACAGATCTGGGGTAGGGCACCAAAACCTTTATGCAGTATTGAAGGTCCCCAAGAACACAGTGGCCTCCATCATTCTTAAATGGAAGAAGTTTGGAATCACCAAGACTCTTGCTAGAGCTGGCCGCCCAGCCAAACTTAGCAATCGGGGGAGAAGAGCTTTGGTCAGGGAGGTGACCAGAACCCGATGATCACTCTGACAGAGCTCCAGAGTTCCTATGTGGAGATGGGAGAACCTTCAAGAAGGACAACCAGCTCTGCAGCACTCCACCAATCAGGCCTTTATGCTAGAGTAGCCAGACGGAAGCTACTCCTCAGTAGAAGACACATGACAGCCCGCTTGGAGTTTGCCAAAGGGCAGCTAAAGACTGTCAGACCATGAGAAACAAGATTCTCTGGTCTAATGAAACCAAGATTAAACTCTTTGGCCTGAATGCCAAGTGTCATGTCTGGAGGAAACCTGCATCATGCTGTGGGGGTGTTTTTCAGCGGCAGGGACTGGGAGACTAGTCAGAATCGAGGCAAAGATGAACTGAGCAAAGTACAGAGAGATCCTTGATGAAAACCTGCTCCAGAGTGCTCAGAACCTTAGACTGGGGCGAATGTTCATCTTCCAACAGGACAACGACCCTAAGCACACAGCCAAGACAACGCAGGAGTTACTTCGGGACTAGTCTCTGAGCCCAGCCTGAGCCCAGACTTGAACCCGATCGAACATCTCTGGAGAGATCGGAAAATAGCTGTGGATTAACGCTGCCCATCCAACCTGACAGAGCTTGAGAGGATCTGCAGAGAAGAATGGGAGAAACTCCCCAAATACAGGTGTGCCCGGCTTGTAGCGTCATACCCAAGTAGACTCAGGGCTGTGATTGCTGGTAAAGTGGCTGGTAAAGGGGCTTCATCAAAGTAAAGGGTCTGAATACTTACAGTGGGGGAAAAAAGTTTTTGATCCCCTGCTGATTTTGTACGTTTGCCCACTGATAAAGAAAGGATCAATCTATAATGTTAATGGTAGGTTTATTTGAACAGTGAGAGACAGAATAACAACAAAAATATCCAGAAAAACGCATTCCAGAAATGTTATAAATTGATTTGCATTTTAATGAGGGAAATAAGTATTTGACCCCCTCTCAATAAGAAAGATTTCTGGCTCCCAGGTGTCTTTTATACAGGTAACGAGCTGAGATTAGGAGCACACTCTTAAAGGGAGTGTAAAAAAGACACCTGTCCACGGAAGCAATCAATCAATCAGATTCCAAGCTCTCCATCATGGCCAAGACCAAAGAGCTCTCCAAGGATGTCAGGGACAAGATTGTAGACCTACACAAGGCTGGAATGGGCTACAAGACCATCGCCAAGCAGCTTGGTGAGAAGGTGACAACATTTGATGCGATTATTCGCAAATGGAAGAAACACAAAAGAACTGTCAATATCCCTCGGCCTGGGGCTCCATGCAAGATCTCACCTCGTGGAGTTACAATGATCATGAGAACGGTGAGGAATCAGCCCAGAACTACATGGGAGGATCTTGTCAATGATCTCAAGGCAGCTGGGACCATAGTCACCAAGAAAACAATTGGTAACATACTACGCCGTGTAGGACTGAAATCCTGCAGCGCCCACAAGGTCCCCCTGCTCAAGAATACATATACATGCCCGTCTAAAGTTTGCCAATGAACATCTGAATGATTCAGAGGACAACTGGTGAAAGTGTTGTGGTCAGATGAGACCAAAATGGAGCTCTTTGGCATCAACTCAACTCGCCGTGTTTGGAGGAGGAGGAATGCTGCCTATGACCCCAAGAACACCATCTCCACCGTCAAACATGGAGGTGGAAACATTATGCTTTGGGGGTGTTTTTCTGCTAAGGGGACAGGACAACTTCACCGCATCATTTGACGGGGCCATGTACTGTCAAATCTTGGGTGAGAACCTCCTTCCCTCAGCCAGGGCATTGAAAATGGGTCGTGGATGGGTATTCCAGCATGACAATGACCCAAAACACACAGCCAAGGCAACAAAGGAGTGGCTCAAGAAGAAGCACATTAAGGTCCTGGAGTAGCCTGTCTCCAGACCTTAATCCCATGGAAAATCTGTGGAGGGAGCTGAAGGTTCGAGTTGCCAAACGTCAGCCTCGAAACCTTAATGACTTGGAGAAGATCTGCAAAGAGGAGTGGGACAAAATCCCTCCTGAGATGTGTGCAAACCTGGTGGCCAACTACAAGAAATGTCTGACCTCTGTGATTGCCAACAAGGGTTTTGTCACCAAAGTACTAAGTCATGTTTTGCAGAGGGGTCAAATACTTATTTCCCTCATTAAAATGCAAATAATTTTATAAAATTTTTGACACGCGTTTTTCTGGATTTTTTTGTTGTTATTCTGTCTCTCACTGTTCAAATAAACCTACCATTAAAATTATAGACTGATCATTTCTTTGTAAGTGGGTAAACGTACAAAATCAGCAGGGGATCAAATACTTTTTTCCCCCACTGTATGTAAATGTGATATATTTTTTAAAATAAATTAGCAAAAAAATCTAAAAACCTGTTTTTGCTTAGTCGTTATGGGATATTGTGTGTAGATTTATGGGGAAAAAACAATTGAATCAATTATAGAATAAGGCTGTAAGGTAACAAAATGTGGAAAAAGTCAAAGAGGCTGAATACTTTCCGAATGCACTGTATATCAACTTGATGCACTCTCTAATGGAGGTCCCTTCTCTGTTTTACTCCAGTGAACCATTACTTCCTTCCTGGAATGTTAGACCCTCTTCTTTGTGGAAACGCTTCTGATGCTGGGTAGGTTTTTTGGGATATCAGATAATCTTGCCTTGTCTCTGTTGATAAAGCAATATATGGTGTAAAGTATTTTAACATAATTAAAATATAACATATCTTTGAATGCTGAAGATCATAAGTCCCATTCAATTTGTTGTGCCACTTCATTGGCATTTTGACAGAAATTGCCCTGAAGGATACACGTGTATGAAGGCCGGAGGGAATCCCAACTATGGATACACAAGCTACGACAGTTTTGGATGGGCCTACCTTGCCCTATTTCGGCTCATGACACAGGACTTCTGGGAAAATCTATTCCAGCTGGTGCGTATACATCATGTGCTTCGATGACAACGACATAGAGATGTATTTGCTTCTGACATTTCCTGAAATTTACATCTGTAACATCAGCCGGTAGACCAGGATTGAATTTGAGAGATTGCAATCTTATGTGTCATCAGGGATATTGATACGGAAAGAGTACTCACTCGGTTTCATGGTGAGTTAACTGGCCGTTTCCCCCCCCCTTACCCATAGACTCTTCGCTCAGCAGGGAAAACCTATATGATTTTCTTTGTGGTGGTGATCTTCCTGGGCTCGTTCTACCTGATCAACCTGATCCTGGCTGTGGTGGCCATGGCGTATGCTGAGCAGAACGAAGCCACCATGGCCGAGGCCAAGGAGAAGGAGGAGGAGTATGCCATGATCATGGTGCAACTGAAGGAAAGGAGAGAAGCAGAGGTCAAAGAGGTGTGAACAACTTACTATGTATGTAAAGTGCTTTGAGCATCTGGGAAGAAAAGTTCCTATATATAAATCCAATCAACAAACAATAAATTGCACTCTTTGATCAGATGATCGTTGATAGAGTAAGATTTCGTTAGTCGATTCAACTCTAGATTCAAATGTCTAACGAACTTGATGAATACAAAAAATACCTAGTAATCATACTAAGTGTTAATTTGCAGATTATTGCTCATGTTGGTTGTTCTCGTCCTTGGTTTGTTTGATTCTGGTCAATGATTGACTGATTATTTGACTGACAGAGACATGACAGGCATCATGAACACCATGAACACGCTGAAATTGCTGGCAGTCAGAAGTCACTGTCCAGTAGAACGTCTAAGAAAGAGAAAGGTGAAAAGGCAGATCAAGAGGTTGCTGATGATGAGGCGTGTACATCCTCCAGCCTTTATAGCGAGGCTATAAAGGACTCCAATGGAGGCCTCATGATCAGTGCCAACGCCAACAAGGTCCTGGCAGACCAGGAGGTGAGCTGCATGGCTCAGATGGGTTGCTGTGCTCTTGATGTTATTACCTTTTTCACACTAATGTGCCGACCTGAACCAAACTGTGCTGGCTCGGATATTGTTTATTCACATTTTCCTTTTCAGGACGGTTTTAGGAACAATGATGAATGCATAACCAATGAATGCGTAACCAACTCAGTACAGCTTGGTTTGGTTAGGCTCAGTTTGGCTCTGAAAAAGTGGGTTGCTGGCCTCCCGAGTGGCGCAGTAGTGTCTAAGGCACTGTATCGTGTTCGATCCCGGGCTGTATCACAACCGGCCATGATCGGGAGTCCCATAGGGCGGCGCACAATTGGCCCAGCGTCGTCCGGGTTAGGGGAGGGTTTGGCCGGGGGGACTTTCTTGGCTCATTGCACGACTCCTTGGGGTGGGCCGGGCGCCTGCAGGCTGACCTCGGTGGTCAGGTGAATGGTGTTTCCTCCGACACATTGGTGCGGCTGGCTTCCGGGTTAAGCGGGCGAGTGTTAAGAAGCGTGGTTTGGCGGGTCATGTTTCGGAGGACGCATGACGCGACCTTCGCCTCCCAAGCCCGTTGAGGAGTTGCAGCGATGAGACAAGATCGAAATTGGGGAGAAAAAAAGGGGGTAAAATATAGATATATTTTTAAGTGTGTTGCTATGCGCCTGATGGTTAAGTGTGTCTTGTTTCTCTTTGTTCTACAGTCTGCTGTTGTGTTGAAGAGGGCCAGTGGTCTGAAGGGGAGTAACGACCAGCTGGAAGTAGTAGGCCTGCAGAAGAAGACACCCAGTTCATCCAGTGTTTACAGCCAAGATGCCATGGACGGTAACTGTCACAAATCGCAATGGATCTGTATACGAGAAATGAAATGTCCTAAGGAATCCTTGTGTGTGACTGGAATGTGATGTATAGGACTGTGATATCCACCAATACCTGTGTTCCAATTGGCTACTGTATTAGAGCAATGGCTTCTTTTATATTATTTTATGAGTTATGCAGAGTTTCATCATCAAAGTTTCCCATCTAATGCACTGATGGCGCATTGTGTCAGCTTCTTTAGCTATAAGACCTACAACCCAAGGCCTTACACGTTTTAACTTTAGGTGCTCAAGATAAGTAATACTTTTCAAGACCTACATAGACCTTAATAATATTTTTGAACTTTAGTTGCTGCAAACAATAAATAAAGGTTGAAAACAAATCATGAACCCATAAAAAATCCTTATCGTGAAGGGTTGTGTACAAAATAACTAACAGCCTCCTCCTTTACCCTCATTCCAACAGATTTGGAGGAGGAACTGAGACCTTGTCCGCCTTGCTGGTACAAGTGTTCAGACATATTCCTGAAATGGAACTGCTGTGTGCCCTGGGTGACTTTCAAGAAATGGATGTACTTCATAGTGATGGACCCATTCGTGGATTTGGGTATCACCATCTGCATTGTACTCAACACCATGTTCATGGCCATGGAGCACTACCCCATGACACCAGAGTTTGAAGAAGTGCTGAGTGTGGGGAACTTGGTGAGTTACCTTCCTTAATGATGCTCTTCCACTTCACCTCTTCTGAAGCCATGATAAGGATACCTTAGAAATCTCTCTCTCAAATTGATCATGTTAAAAATGCAGGGTTACAGTGCAGAATCTGCATATCTACACATGGCACAGTTTTCAACATAATTCACTAGACCCCCCCTCTCTCATATCTTGTACAGGTCTTCACAGGAATCTTCACAGCAGAGATGGTGCTGAAGCTTATCGCCATGGATCCGTACTACTACTTCCAGGTCGGGTGGAACATCTTCGACAGCATCATTGTGACAATGAGCCTGGTGGAGCTGGGGCTGGCCAACGTCGAGGGTCTGTCCGTGCTCCGTTCCTTCCGTCTGGTGAGAGTAACTCCACCCAAAGTTTAGAACACACTCTCTCAGTGTAACTGTGCAGTGAGAATGGATCCCGATAGATCAAAGCATTTTCATAAAATAGTTGCAAGAGTAGGGTTGCAAACTACTGGGTAATTTACCAAAGTTACCGGAATCTTCTGTAATTTGGGTAATTAGCAGGTCATCTATGGCAATCTGTGGTAACTTTGGTCATTTATACCTGAATACTATATATATTATGTATTCATATTACTCATTTTGTATATCTGTGTCCATACTGTCCATGAATTTCTAGTGGATAGACTATATGGTTGAATAGAAAATAGCCTAATTAATGAAAGAAGCGTCAAATAAACAATGGCATTATTTTTTATCAACTCTGCAACTCTTCCAACTATTGACTTTTTTTCACATCAGTTTGACGCTACAACATTTACAATAAAGACACTATGTATTGACATAGTCAAATAAATAGGTGTGAAAATCTTTTGTAAACATACGTCACTAAGTTGATGGTTTATATTTAGGATAATGTTTTGCAGCTTTGTCATTACCTTTTTTATAATAAAAGTATCTTATTTATTATTTTATATATACCAAAAAATATATAAACGGGCTGGTGACCTTGCGGTTGGGGAGCTTGGGCTGGTGGCTGATGGCTCGCTGGTTCGGGTCCCTGTTTTTGACCTTTTGGGAGTTCTGTCGACGTGCCCTTGAGCAGGGAGTTGACCCTGGATGCTTCTGTGTGTCGCTCTGGATGTGAGTCTGCTAGATTACTAATGTGATGTAGTTGTTGAGAGGCTTCACTGCAGGTATATTGCATGTTTTAAATATTCAGTAAGAAAAATAATATATATATATAAATGCAACAATTTCAACCATTTTACTGAATTACAGTTCATATAAGGAAATCAGTTAATTTAAATAAATGAATTAGGCCCTAATCTATGGATTTCACATTGTCTGGGCAGTGGCGCAGTCATGGGTGGGCCTGGAAGGGCATAGGCCTACTGTAATGGGTGCGTGTTGGTGGCAGGGAAGTCAGGCGCAGGAGAATCGAACTTGGTATAAACGGAGTTGTTTAATCAGTGCTTCACAAAACTCCAAACCAAAATACAAAATAATAAAAAGTGGGTACAAAACCCATCGCGCACCAACACATAATACACAAACATACAATCAAACAATCTCCGACAAGGACATGAGGGGAAACAGAGGGTTAAATACACAACATGTAATTGATGGGATTGGAACCAGGTGTGAAGGAAGACAAGACAAAATCAATGGAAAATGAAAAATGGATCAGTGATGGCTAGAAGGTCGGTGACGTCGACCGCCGAACACCGCCCGAACAAGGAGAGGGACCGACTTCGGCGGAAGTCGTGACACCTACCCGCTGGGAAGCCAGGCCCAGCCAATCAGAATAAATTTTTACCCACAAAAGGGCTTTATTACAGACAGAATTACTCCTCAGTTTCATCAGCTCTTCAGGTGGCTGGTCACAGACCATATCGCAGATGAAGAAGCCGGATGTGGAGGTGGCATGGTTATACGTAGTCTGCAGTTGTGAGGCTGGTTGGACGTACTGCCAAATTCTCTAAAACGACATCGGAGGTGGTTTATGGTAGAGAAATTCTCTGGCAACAGCTCTGGTGGACTTTCCTGCAGTCAGCATGCCAATCGCATGCTCCGTCAAAACTTGAGACATCTGTGACGTTGTGTTGTGTGACTGTCACGGGCGTCGTATGAATTGGACCAAAATGCAGCGGGAATGTGAATGCTCATTATCTTCTTTATTAAAATAAATGAACACTGAACAAAAAGAACGACGAAAACAGTCTCGTCAGGTGCAACAAACACTAAACAGGAAACAACTACCCACAAATCCCATAGAAAAAACACCCCTACTAAATAGGACCTTCAATTAGAGTCAATGAGGAACAGCTGCCTCCAATTGAAGGTCAAAACAATAAACTAGACATAGAAAGAGAAAAACTAGAAAATAGAACATAGAAA
Source organism: Salmo trutta (assembly GCF_901001165.1). NCBI lineage: Eukaryota > Metazoa > Chordata > Actinopteri > Salmoniformes > Salmonidae > Salmo > Salmo trutta. The sequence continues at coordinate 43,463,912 of NC_042957.1, forward strand.
TACAAAACCTAGAACACAACACAAAAACCCAGACAACACAAAACAAACACACCCCTGCCACGTCCTGACCAAACTACAATAACAAAAAACCTCTTTTACTGGTCAGGACGTGACAGTACCCCCCCCCCCCAAGGTGCAGACCCTGGAAGCACCTCACACAAAAATAAACACTAAAAAAATAAACCCCAAAACAAAAAATAAACCTAACTAAAGGGAGGGAAGGGAGGGTGGCCACTGTCACCGACGGTTCTTGTGCTACACCCCCCCTCCTCAACCTCCTACTACGGAGGTGGCTCAGGCTCCAGCCTTACTCCCCAACCTAACCTGTCCACCCCCGCTAAATGCTTATTATATTTTACCCCTCCCGAAGTCTCTGGGCTATGGCGCATCGCTGAAGACCTCGGGCTGATGTGCATCGCTGGAGACCTCGGGCTGATGCGCGTTGCTGGAGACCTCGGACTGGAGGGCGACTCTGGGAGCTCCGGACTGGAGGGCGACTCTGGGAGCTCCGGACTGGAGGGCGACTCTGGCTGCTCCGGTTCCGGACTGGAGGGCGACTCTGGCTGCGCCGGTTCCGGACTGTGGGCCGTCTCTGTCGGTTCCGGACTGTGGGCCGTCTCTGTCGGTTCCGGACTGTGGGCCGTCTCTGTCGGTTCCGGACTGTGGGCCGTCTCTGTCGGCTCCGGACTGTGGGCCGTCTCTGTCGGCTCCGGACTGTGGGCCGTCTCTGTCGGCTCCGGACTGTGGGCCGTCTCTGTCGGCTCCGGACTGTGGGCCGTCTCTGTCGGCTCCGGACTGTGGGCCGTCTGCTGGCTCCGGACTGTGGGCCATCTCTAGACGGGGCACTATCGCCGGAAGCTCTGGACGGGGCATTGTTGCCGGACACTCTGGACGGGGCACTGTTGCCGGACACTCTGGACGGGGCACTGTTGCCGGACACTCTGGACGGGGCACTGTTGCCGGACACTCTGGACAAGGCACTGTTGCCGGACACTCTGGACAGGGACTGCGCAGTGAAGGCCTGATGCGTGGGGCTGGCTTAGGAGGCGCCAGACTAGGGACACGCACCACAGGGCTAGTGCGAGGAGCAGGAGCAGGACGAGCTGGACTAGGCTGACGCACTGGAGGCCTGGTGCGTGGGGATGGTACTGGAGGTACCAGACTGGAGACACGCACCCCAAGGCTAGTGCGAGGAGCGGGAACAGGACGTACTAGACTGGGCTGATGCACTGGAGGCCTGGTGCGTGGTTCTGGCTTTGGAGGCGCCAGACTAGAGACACGCACCTCAAGGTTAGTGTGAGGAGCAGGAACTGGATACACCGGGCCATGAGTTGGCACTGGAGGTCTGGAGCGCACCTCCTGCACAACCCGTCCTGGCTGGATGGTAATAGTAGCCCTGCACGAGCGGAGTGCTGGCACAGGGCGAACTGGGCTGTGAAGAGGCCTGATGGCTGCCATGCGTAGAGCAGGTGTAGGGTAGCCTGGGCCTAGGAGGCGCACTGGTGGCCAGATGTGCTGCACAGGCATCCTCCTTCCAGGCTGGATGCCCACTCTAGCATGGCACGTGCGAGGGGCTGGGATCGCTCGCACTGGACTGTGTGTGTGCATGGGCGAGATCGTGCGCACTTCCGCATACACCGGCGCTCTCCACTCCACACGCTCCCCATAATAAACACGGGGAGTTGGTTTAGGGCTCACCCTTGGCCCAGCCAAACTACCCGTGTGCCCCCCCAAAACATTTATTGGGGGTGCCTCTCAGGCTTCCTTGCCAACCGTGTCCCAGCATAGCGTTCTCTGTCCTCTCCAGCCTTCCTCCATGGTCCTTCTCCCGCTAGTATCTGCTCCCAAGTCCAAAACTCCTGCTGCTGCTCCTTCCTCCGCTGCTTGGTCCGTTGGTGGTGGGTAGTTCTGTCACGGCCGTCGTATAAAGTGGACCAAAATGCAGCGGGAGTCTGTACACTCATCTTCTTTTTTATTGGCAGAAAGAAGGAAAAACAAAACAAAACACACGTATACAAAAACAACGACGACAAACAGTCCTGTAAGGCATACACGAAACAACTACCCACAAAACCCCCATGAAAAACACCCCTACTAAATAGGACCTTCAATTAGAGGCAACGAGGAACAGCTGCCTCCAATTGAAGGTCAAAACAATAAACTAGACATAGAAATAGAAAAACTAGAAAATAGAACATAGAAATACAAAACCTAGAACACAACCCAAAAACCCCGACAACACAAAACAAACACACCCCTGCCACGTCCTGACCAAACTACAATAACAAATAACCCCTTATACTGGTCAGGACGTGACAGTGACAAAACTGCACATTTTAGAGTGGCCTTTTATTGTCCTCGGCACAAGGTGCACCTGTGTAATGATCATGCTGTTTAATCAGCTTCTTGATATGCCACACCTGCCAGGTGGATGGATTATCTTGGCAAAGGAGTAACGCTCTCTAAAAGGAATGTAAACAAGTTTGTGCATAAAATCTGAGAGAAATAAGCTGTTTGTGCGTATGGAACATTTCTGGGATCTTTAATATCATCTCATGAAACATCGGACCAACACTATATGTTGCGTTTATATTTTTGTTCAGTAAATAGTTTACATGTGAAAGCAACACAGAGGGCCATAAATAATTCCAGACACCTGTGATAATCTGAAGTACCCAAAAAGATCACTAGATGTCATGTGATTAAAAAAACGTTAAAAAAAGAAAGTTTACTGGTAAACTTTAAAAGTTACCAGTAATATACCTTCCCTTTGCAACCCTATGCAAGATTAACATCACATTAGACACAAGTGATACTAACTCTACAAACCTAATTATTGGCCAGTTTTCTCAATGGAAAATCAAGTTTCTAGGAAACCAGCCCTATGTAACCTAATAATGTCTCTGATTGTTTTGGGGGCAGATGCGTGTTTTCAAGCTGGCCAAATCCTGGCCCACACTCAACATGCTAATCAAGATCATCGGTAATTCAGTGGGCGCACTGGGTAACCTCACCCTGGTCCTGGCCATCATCGTCTTCATCTTCGCCGTGGTGGGCATGCAGCTCTTCGGCAAGAGCTACAAAGAGTGTGTCTGCAAGATCTCCTTGGACTGCGAGCTGCCCCGCTGGCACATGCATGACTTCTTTCACGCTTTTCTCATCATCTTCCGGGTGCTGTGCGGAGAGTGGATCGAGACCATGTGGGAATGCATGGAGGTGGCCGGACAGGGCATGTGTCTCGTCGTCTTCATGATGGTCATGGTCATCGGTAACCTAGTGGTGAGTGATGCATTGAACCATGGGATGTGGGCACTGGAGGGTGGGCATTGAAGTATTTTGGTGTTTAGTTAATTAATGGATTTCTCAAAAGGTGTAATGCACATACAATGAAAGATCAGGGAGAGTGTTCGGTGGAGTGCTCCATGCATACAGTGCACATACCACAGATGCAGCTCTTATGTTGCTGTTAAATAATGAGTAGATTATGCCAGCTCCATTCTTTTGATGGATACCAGACGGTTCACTGTAAACGAAACTGGTTGTGTTTCCTCTTTGGTTATTCAGAGGACGAAGAGAGGAAATAGCTATGTCAGTTGAGGTAGCGAAAGCCTGACAACAAACGATGTGCCAAAGACAAACAGGGCTTTCTGTCTGAACTCCCAGGAGAATCCCGTAGACTAACAGGGGCATCGAATAGGATACACACCATTCACTCAATGGAGGGGCTATTATTAGCTCCATGATATGCGCCAGCAGTTCTGACCTTGGGGTGTTTGGGGATCCACTGGGGCAGGTGGCATAGAGAAAATAGCAGAGGGCTTACAGGAATCATGGAGGGGGCAGCCTTAAGTCTACAGATGATGTAACAGGCGTTTGAGGTTAGTCTAATACCACTGTTAGATACTATTGAGAGGTAAAGTTACACGGTTACTGTCTAACTGACCTCTGGAAAAAGTTTTAGAAAACTTTTGACAATATTAACCAGAAAATAATTTGGTAAATAATAATTTCACTACGCCTGGTTCAAGAGCATAGGGGACAATAATAACAAATACTATGTGCTAAAATCCAGTTGTTCTATCTATCCATCCAGGTGTTGAACCTCTTCTTGGCCTTGCTGCTGAGCTCGTTCAGCGGTGACAACCTGGCGGCTCCAGAGGAGGACGGGGAGATGAACAACCTGCAGATCGCCACCGGCAGGATCACCAGGGGCATCGACTGGGCAAAGGCCTACGTCATCAAGCAGTTCTGGATTATCATAGGGAAGCAGCCTGAGGAGGATGGAGACGGGGCTGACGGTAATGAGGGCAGTAATGGGGATGTGGATGGCCTCCCAAAGGACAGCTTGGCTTTGAAAAATATCAACTCCAGTGACAACCCAAAGGCTGATTTAGAGCTCAGAATGCTGGACGTTTGGATAGACGATGTTAACCCAAGTGGATTTCTTACAAATGACAATTTGACCCTGGATGTACCTATTGCCAAAATGGAGTCTGATGATGATGAGGATGACAGCTCTGAAGAGGAAGAAGGAGAAGGTGCAAATGGATATGCTAAAGAGGATACTGAGGTAAGACCTTTGCATTATTGATGAGTAAAACATGACACAGACATCTGTTCCCACTGGGCACACACTGGTTGAATCGACATTTTTTCCATGTCAGTTCAATGAAATTACGTTGATCCAACGTGGAATAGATGTTGAATTGATGTCTGTGCCCAGTGGGTTATATTTTGAGCGTTCATTACAAGCAACATAGAGAGTTATCAAGACTAAGGCTTCATACTGACAAGAGAAATAACCAATGTACAAGCACATGCACATCATATATTGTTATCAGTACTAGTACTAGTATTATTCTATTCAATATCAGCATTATTTTAATACTGATAAGATAAAGAACATTTTCCTTTTGGTACATTTTATGAGGTCTTTGGTTTCTTATAGTCATGGCCAAATCACTTAAGAAAACTACAGTATTTTTGTTCTGCGGTGACAATAAAAATAATTCTGTCTGCTGCTGACATGCAGGGTAGACTACCCACATAAGAAATCCTACAGTTTACTATATAATACTACAGTACTTACTATAGAATGATGTAGTAATATGTATTATACTATTGAATACTGTACTACACACTGTAGTATCCCCCGATCATGTGTAGTACTTACTATAGAATGTTGTAACATTGTATACTGTAGAATACTATAGTAAATACTACAATATTATCCACCAACAAATACTATAGTAAAAATCCACAATAAGGATTTGCCACAATAGTGGACTTTGCGATTAGCCTTCAAAATAAAAGTATGGCATAATTCTACTATTTGTATTCATTTGCATCACTGTCAATGACATTCTTTTATTTTGAAGGCAAACTGCAAATTCCACTACTGTGATTAATCATTATTGTGTCTAGCTTCACAACACATAACCCGGTCTGGTCGAACCTCACTAGCCAGATGAAGCTAGCTGGCTGCTTATAATGTTAGCTTCGGGCAACAGGGTTAAGTAGCTGGCTAGTGATTTATTTTCATGAACGGAAGTTCAATTTCAATAGGCGAACAACAAGTGGCAACCTAGCTAATACTTACTCACAAAGATTCCTAAATAATTGCTAAGAATAATCAAAATGACTTCAGTTTCTACTGGTCATTGTTTTCAGGCTGGTTTTATTGGTGCTAGCTAGGTACCAAGCTAAAGCTAGCTACCCCAGAGGTTGCGGTCGAACAAATGATGCTTTATTACCAACGCGGTATTGTAAACACATCATTCGTGGCCGGTGTTTGCTTGTTTGCAGACTTTTTTGTACAGCTTTAACAGTGCTACTCTATTTTGTTTTGACACGCAAAGACCCAAACGTTATTCCATAGTATGTATGTCGTGAAGCTAATAGCAGTGACGCTATTATTGTGAAACTCCGGTAGGGCAACATTTGAAAAATAGCGCACTTGGTACTGTGTACCGGTGCTCGACCAGTCGGCGAAAGCCAACATCACCCACGACAGAGAACGGTTGACTGTCAAGGGAAATGAATTCCATTATCTTGGCTTTAATGGATTTCGCCTTTGAGTTGTCTCGCTGAAACGTTCTTACTCTTTCAAATGACTGGTCGACTTGTTGACTGCTCGATCCGCACAGCAGACATTGTGTGGGCTAGGTTAGGAATGCTGTGTTGCACGTGTAGTGCCAAATTCTATGTGGCGTTATTACGTCATGTATCTACGTTATATAGGAATGCATGGTAGCTTTGACATAGGTTTTTAACAGCGCCGTTAAACTAGACAACGGCCGATACTGATGGTGGCATTTTTAGCTAATATCGGCCGATTCCGATATGTTCACCGATATACCGTGCGTCCCTAATAGTAAATACTCCAGTAATGTCCGCAAAAACACGACTATTGTAAATACTACAGTATTTAATTTGCAATATCCCAATTTGTGACAAGTGAGAAACCTACATGCCAAGTATAGGTCATATATTATGTTCCCTATAAGTTATAGAAAAGAGCAGAAGCTCTGAACTATCCGTTCAGACACCAGTCCTGCCGACCTACCTACAGGTTATGGAAAATTTGCTCTTTTAGTATTTCTCCAGTAGGTTTCCTCAAGGAGAAAGCCTTCACTTCTATGTTAAAGATAAAAGTAAAACACTACAGTAAATACTACAGTATACTACAGTCATCAAAAACACTACGGTAAATACTACAGTATACTACAATCCGCAAAAACACAACATTAATTACTATACTATATACTACAGTTTTCTTTAACTACATTAATTATACTATAGTTAACCGTATACACCACAGTATTCACTGTATTGTTTCAGCAGACTTTAGTCCACAAAAACACTACAGTGAATACTGCAGTAAAGACTGCAAAACAATTTACTGGGATCAGCGCCATCAGACCCAGATAGAAGCTCATAAAGATCACATACAGCCTCTGCTACAGAGAGAACATCTATCTATCTCTGATCGTCTGGTTGCAAAGAGAGGAGAGACCATGTGACTGTAAGACGGAGCGTGGGAAAGAAGACCAGCGCAGCATGTTTAGCAAACCTGACACACACAGCTACCTGCGTACTCACACAAACTCCTAAAGGAAACACTTCACACCACTCATACGCTTACTGTGTCGGGGTACAAATCAAAATCTATGAAAGCTAAATATATTTATGCTCTATTTACAGTACCAGTCAAAAGTTTGGACACACCTACTCATTCCAGGGTTTTTCTTTATTTTTACTTTTTTCTACATTGTAGAATAGTAGTGAAGACATCCAAACTATGAAATAACACATATGGTAGTAACCAAAAAAGTGTTAAACAAATCAAAATATATTTGAGATTTGAGATTCTTCATAGTAGCTTTGATGACAGCTTTGCACACTTTTGGCATTCTCTCAACCAGCTTCATGAGGTAGTCACCTGGAATGCATTTCAATTAACAGGTGTGCCTTGTTAAAAGTTAATTTGTGGAATTTCTTTCCTTCTTAATGCATTTAAACCAATCAGTTGTGTTGTGACAAGATAGCGGTGGTATACAGAAGATAGCCCTATTTGGTAAAATACCAACTCCATATTATGGCAAGATCAGCTCAAATCAAATCAAATGTTATTGGTCACATACACATGGTTAGCAAATGTTAATGCGAGTGTAGCTTAATGCTTGTGCTTCTGGTTCTGACAGTGCAGTAATATCTAACAAGTAATCTAACAATTCCCCAAGAACTACCTAATACACACACATCTAAAAGGGGAGAATGAGAATATGTACATATAAATATATGGATGAGCGATGGCAGAGCGGCATAGGCAAGGTGCAATAGATGGTATAAAATATGGTATATATATATATATATATGATATGAGTAATATAAGATATGTAAACATTATTAAAGTGGCATTATTTAAAGTGGTGTTGTTTAAAGTGACTAGTGATCCATTCGTTAAAACCTCTTGGGGCCACCCTTTCCCGTTCTGATCCCTGTGACGGGATTGCTTGACAAGATACATGGCGCAAAATTCAAAACAGCAAAAATCGAATAATTTCAATTTCTCAAACAATCAACTATTTTACACCATTTGAAAGATAAACATCTCCTTAATCCAACCACGTGGTCCGATTTCAAAGAGGCTTTACGGCGGAAGCATAAAGCTAGATTATGTTAGGACAGTACATAGACAAAACATTACACACAGCCATTTTCAAAGCAAGCATATATGTCACAAAAACCAAAACCACAGCTAAATGCAGCACTAACCTTTGATGATCTTCATCAGATGACACTCCTAGGACATTATGTTAGACAATACATGCATTTCTTGTTCTATCAAGTTCATATTTATATCCAAAAACAGCATTTTACATCAGAAAATGTATCTCCCCCAAAACTGCCGGTGAATTTACAAAAATACTCATTATAAAACGTGAATAAAATATTAAACTGTTATTCAAAGAATTATAGATTAACATCTCCTGAATGCAACCGCATTGACAGATTTCAAAATAACTTTACTGGGAAAGCACTCTTTGCAATAATCTGAGTATTGTGCTCAGAAAAATACACTACGCAATACAGATAGCCGCCATTTTGGAATCATCTAAAATCATAAATAACATTAGAAATATTCAATTACCTTTAATAATCTTACTCAGAAGGCACTTCCAGGCATCCCAGGTCCACAACAAATGTTGTTTTGTTCGATAAAGTTCATAATTTATGTCCAAATAACTCCATGTTGTTCCATGTTGTTAGCGCGCTCAGTAGGCTACTCAAAATGTAGGGCGCGCGAGGGAAATGTCACGACGAAAAGCCAAAAGAAATTATCTATTTACGTTCGTTCAAACATGTCAAACATTGTATAGCATCAATCTTTAGGGCCATTTTAACGTGAAACGTCAGTAATATTTCAACCGGACCTTTCCTGTGTCTTGAAAAACGCTTTGGAACACATGAACGCGCGACAATGAAGTGATGTCATCCCAGGGACATCAACTCCCATGCCTTCTCATTCGGTCTCTGTTCATCATAGACGCTTCAAACAACTTTCTATAGACTGTTGACATCTAGTGGAAGCCTTAGGAAGTGCAAAATGAATCCTTTGTCACTGTGTGTTCCATTGGCAATGACTTGAAAATAGTACAGCCACAAGATTTTCATTTCCTGCTTGTATTTTTCTCAGGTTTTTGCCTGCCATATGAGTTCTGTTGTACTTACAGACACCATTCAAACAGTTTAAGAAACTTCAGAGTGTTTTCTATCCAAATCTATTAATAATATGCATATTCTAGTTTCTGGGCCAGAGTAATAACCTTTTCAAATTGGGTACGTTTTTCATCCGGTCGTGAAAATACTGCCCCCTAGCCCCAACAGGTGTCCAGTGATTGGGTCTCCATGTAGGCAGCATCCGCTCTGAGTTAGTGATTGCTGTTTAGCAGTCTGATGGCCTTGAGATAGAAGCTGTTCTTCAGTCTCTCGGTCCCAGCTTTGATGCACCTCTACTGACCTCGCCTTCTGGATGGTAGCGGTGTGAACAGGCAGGGGGTCGGGTGGTTGTTGTCTTTGATGATCTTTTTTTTGCCTTCCTCTGACATCGGGTGCTGTAGGTGTCATGGAGGGCAGGACGTTTGCCCCGGTGATGCGTTGTGCAGACCGCACCACCCTCTGGAGAGCCTTGCGGTTGAGGGCGGAGCAGTTGCCGTACCAGGCTGCGATACAGCCCGACAGGATGCTCTCGATTGTGGATCTGTAAAAGTTAGTCAGGGTTTTGGGTGACAAGCCAAATTTCTTCAGCCTCCTGAAATTGAAGAGGCGCTGTTGTGCCTTCTTCACCACACTGTCTGTATGGTTGGACCATTTCAGTTTGTCGTTGATGTTAACGCTGAGGAACTTAGAACTTTCCACTTTCTCCACTGCTGTCCCTTCGTTGTAGTTAGGGGTGTGCTCTCTCTGCTGTTTCCTGAAGTCCACGATCATTCTCCTTTGTTTTGTTGACGTTGAGTGAGAGGTTGTTTTGAGGACACAACACTCCGAGTGCCCTCACCTCCTCCCTGTAGGCTGTCTTGTTGTTGGTAATCAAGCCCACTACTGTTGTGTCGTCTGCAAACTTCATGATTGAGTTGGAGGCGTGCAAGGCCACGCAGTCGTGAGTGAACAGGGAGTACAGGAGGGGGCTGAGCACGCACCCTTGTGGGGCCCCAGTGTTGAGGGTCAGCGAGGTGGAGATGTTGTTTCCTAACTGGGGGCGGCCCGTCAGGAAGTCCAGGAACCAATTGCACAGGGTGGGGTTGAGGCCCAGGGCCTCCAGCTTGATAATGAGCTTGGAGGGTACTATGGTGTTGAATGCTGAGCTATAGTCAGTGAACGGCATTCTTACAGAGGTATTCCTCTTGTCCAGATAGGATAGGGCAGTGTGCAGTGTGATGGCGATTGCATAGTCTGTGGACCTGTTTGGGCAGTATGCAAACTGAAGTGGGTCGAGGGTGGCCGGTAAGGTGGAGGTGATATGATGTAAGGTGGAGGTGATATTATTTAAGCAAAGAGAAATGACAGTCCATCATTACTTTAAGACATGAGGGTCAGCCAGTAAGGAACATTTCAAGAACTTTGAAAGTTTCTTCAAGTGCAGTCGCAAAAAACTAACTATTATGAAACTAGCTCTCATGAGGACCACCACAGGAATGGAAGACCAAGAGTTACCTCTGCTGCAGAGGATAAGTTCATTAGAGTTTACTGTACCTAAGATTGCAGCCCAAATAAATGCTTCGCGGAGTTCAAGTAACAGACACATCTCAACATCAACTGTTCAGAGGAGACTGCGTGAATCAGGCCTTCATGGTCTAAAGGACACCAATAAGTAGAAGAGACTTCCTGGGGTCAAGAAACACGAGCAATGCACAGTAGCCCGGTGAAAATCTGTCCTTTGGTCTGATGAGTCCAAATCTGAGATTTCTGCATCTTTGTGAGACGCAGAGTAGGTGAACGGATGATCTCCGCATGTGTGGTTCCCACCATAAAGCATGAAGGAGGAGGTGTGATGGTGTGGGGGTGCTTTGCTGGTGACACTATCTGTGATTTATTTAGAATTCAAGGCACACTTAACCAGCATGTCTACCACAGCTTGGTGCAGTGATAAGCCATCCCATCTGGTTTACGCTTAGTGGGACTACCATTTGTTTTTCAACAGGACAATGACCCAAAACACACCCTCAGGCTATGTAAGGGCTATTTGACCAAGAAGGAGAGTGATGGAGTGCTACCTCAGATGACCTGGCCTCCTCAATCACCCGACCGCAATCCAACTGAGATGGTTTGGGATGAGTTGGACCACAGAGTGAAGGAAAAGCAGCCAACAAGTGCTCAGCATATGTGGGAACTCCTTCAAGACTCCTTCAAGACTCCTTCAAGACTGTTGGAAAAGCATTCCTCATGAAGTTGGTTGAGAGAATGCCAAGAGTGTACAAAGCTGTCATCAAGGCAAAGGGTGGCTAATAATTCCATATGTGTTATTTCATAGTTTTGATTTCTTCACTATAATTCTACAATGTAGAAAATATAAAAATAAAGAAAAACCCTTGAATGAGTAGGTGTGTCCAAACTTTTGACTGGTACTGTATATTATTATACGAGGTATATATATATATATATATATATATATATATATATATATATATATATATCTCATATAATTATATATATATATATATATATATATATATATATATATATATATATATATATATATATACCTCGTATAATAATATAGCTCGTATATTTGTTTTAGTGTCTGGTAAATACAGGGCATGCCTTTGTCAGTTCCTCAGCAGGCCAAATCATATAACATTTGTTTCATTCAGGAGCTAAAGCCTGAACTATTGAGTAATGCATACCTTTGGCGTGCCTTTAAAATGGATCAAATTACATGTTTCACATGACAGCTCCGCTTACGGCTAAACCCATGGCATTTCAACTCTGACCTCTGCTTTAGCTACCCCAGCTGAGACCCATTTCTCAGAATATGGTGTAAATATATTATAAAAGGGTAAATAAATAGTTTGATCACACAATACAAAACATGAAATAAGACACTACATCTTGTCAAATGATCAGACGGTGCATATTGACGCACGGTATAAATAAACAAAGCCAGTCTTTTTTCAGATTAACTCGCAGTTAACATATAACATTATTGAATTACAGTTTATGTTCTTCAGTGCAGGGGTTGAATAATTCTTTGGAGCTGACATGTTTACAAACTTTAAAAGAGACTGTCGGGCAACAGTTGCTATGTCCTACTTCTTTCCCACAGTGTGTTTACTCATTAGTCTAATGTGACAAGCGGCACTGTATGTGAAAGAGAGATACCATATGAATATGTGACTGGGCAAAGAGTTATAGACACATAGGTAACTTAAATCATTCCTCCTCTTACTAAACCAAATCATTTTGTGCTGTGTCCCAGCAAAAGCATCCAGATCTTTATACAATCTGCTCAAAACAGTGAGTAAATAGAGGTCATAGTAAGTTGAGGATATAGAATTACATTTCATGTCTCTCAATCCAACCCAGTGGGCATGATTAACCTCTGATTTCAATATACAATTTATTTAAAGGGATAGTTCACATTTGATGTTTTTTATTTATTTTTTGCTATAAGATTAGCTACAAATGGGATATCCCATATTATCTAATACAGATGTCTCTCCCACTACAGTTAAAGAAACCTATTGCACCAGACAATGCCTCTTCAATATGCAGCACAGTGGACAATCCCCCTGAAGTGGAGGAAGAGGAGGAAGAAGAGGCAGACACCACCAGCCCTGAGAACTGCTGGACCGAGAGTAAGAGGATCTCCCACTTACAGGCTTGATGCTACCATGGGAGTCAATATACACTGAACAAAAATATAAATGCAACATATACAGTGTTGTTCCCATGTTCCATAAGCTGAAATAAAAGATCCCAGAAATATTCCATATGCACAAAAAAACGTATTTCTCTAAAATGTTGTGCACAGATTTGGATAATCCATCCACCTGACAGGTGTGGCATATAAAGAAGCTGATTAAACAGCATGATCATTACACAGGTGCACCTTGTGCTGGGGACAATAAAAGGACACTCTAAAGTGTGTAGTTTTGCCACAGATGTGTCAAGTTTTGAGGGAGCGTGCAATTGGCATACTGGCTGCAGGACTGTCCACCAGAGCTGTTACCAGAGAATTGAATGTTAATTTCTCTACCATAAACTGCCTCCAATGTCATTTTAGAGAAATTGTCCAACTGGCCTCACAACCTCAGACCACATGTACGGCATCATGTGGGTGAGTGGTTTTCTGATGTCAACGTTGTGAACAGAGTGCCCCATGGTGGTGGTGGGGTTATGGTATGGGCAGGCATAAACTATGGACAACGAACACAATTGCATGTTGCGTTTCTATTTTTGTTCAGTATACTGTAGTTAACCTACATCAGCCTCCAATGATTTACTTAGTTGTTCAGGAGGAGAGAGGGAAAGAGAGCAGGGCTGGCTTACTTAGTGTAGATTTGTTTGAGTCATGTTGCATTTCCCTGGTTGATATAACAATGGCTATACTGCCTATTTAAATGGAGGTTCCCTGTATGGTTCAAATGGTAGAATACACTTTAAGTGAATATGAATTCATTAGCACCCCACTCATCTCCATTAATTAATTATTTTTTCTTCCCCATGCATTGATTGTAATTCTGAAATCCCTGACTTGACAAATGTGGATAGTACTGGTAGATGGGGTGCGAGGTTTGTTTTGCCTAATCTTACTAATATGTTCTCCTTCCTCAAATCTCTGGTAGAATGCATTGGACGATGCCCTTGCCTTGATTTTGACATCACCACGGGCAAAGGAAAGACTTGGTGGAACTTCAGGAAGACATGCTTCCTCATTGTGGAGCACAACTACTTTGAGACCTTTATCATCTTTATGATCCTAATGAGTAGTGGAGCTTTGGTGAGATAGAGTGATGCCTTCTTTCAGTGCAACACAAATAACTAACATACGGTATTTTGAAACAGCTGTCCATAATCTTTTGCTCAATCCTTCACAGGCTTTTGAAGACATATACATTGAACAGCGCAGGACCATAAAAATCATCCTGGAATATGCTGATCAAGTCTTCACCTACGTGTTCATTATTGAGATGCTCCTGAAGTGGGTGGCTTACGGATTCCAGGCCTACTTCACAAACGCATGGTGCTGGCTGGACTTCCTCATTGTGGATGTAAGTCAAAGTAGTAACCCCAGCCCATCTGTGTAGTGCATCCTCGTCATAATAAGCTATATTTTATTTGATCAACATTTATAAGTTATATTTAATCAATATAAATGAGCAATATTTCAGTTCATTTGAGAAAGCTAATCTTCACATGTTATTGTCACATCCCAAATCTCCAAGGTGTCTTTGATTAGCTTAACGGCTAACATCCTGGGCTATGCTGAACTTGGACCAATCAAATCTCTTCGAACTTTAAGGGCTTTGCGGCCCCTCCGCGCCCTGTCCAGATTTGAGGGAATGAGGGTGAGTGAGTAGTCTTTCATAAGTCGAGAAAACCGAAACAAGAGAGCTGGTGTTCAAAAAGAAAGGAGGACCAAGGCACTCTTCATATAATTGATTAAAATGCCTTTATTAGTATGGCATGTTCAATAGAAACAAGGGCATGCAGCCGCGTTTCGGCTGCATGCCCTTCGTCAGGGAGTACAAAGAAATAATACAATGTTCTCTTTTGAACAGTTTTTCCAATTAGCCCTAATTTGAAGAGGGAGTGGTTACAAAATTGATTGGACATACCTAGGAAGCAATACTATACACACTTTAAAGTGAAATACTGTAGCTATGTTATCATAAAAATACAACTCCAAGCTAGAAGTATCAGAACACTTAGGAAGGTAGTTCTAACCTTAAATATGGCTGGGAGAAGTGTCAAGAATAAGAAAGCAATATATTCCATAGTACACTAGAACACAGCAAAACATGAACAACAAGAGTCTAAACATAGCTGAGGGCAATTGAGCAAAATGTCCACTAGATGACAGCAAATGGACCCATCACAACCCTACAGGAAGGGTAAGAAATCCATATCTTAATTTAAACCCGGGTATTTAGTGGCCTGTAGTTTGTAAATCCAAAAACCTTCCCTTTGGTTTAACTGTTTAAGACGGTCCCCATTTCTAATAGAGGCCGGGATATGATCAATACCCATAGCTTGTCGGGAGGCAGGGTTGCCATGGTGTAAGGACGTGTAGTGCCTTGCCATGGGGTAGTCGTCATTGCCTACCCGTATGGCGTACTTGTGTTCCGCTAGGCGGTCTTGAAGGCGTCTCTTTGTCCGTCCAATGTAGAACACCTTGCACTGTGGACATTCCAATCTATAGATGACATGAGTGGTTTTGCAGTTAATGAAATGCTTGACGTAATACTCCATTTTGGAAGCTGTATCAACAAAATACTTTTTCTGTGCAATATTTCTGCAATGGTTGCACTGGTTACATTTAAAAGAGCCCTTGGGTTTGTATTTGTATTTAAAAGAGCTGGTGTATTTGATGAGTCCCAAACATGTAAATCTGTGGCCCTAGAAATGAAATGCATTTGCTGATACATTTTTGAGAATTGATCAACAATCCAAAGAGTATTTCACTCCAATGAGTCTCAGCAGTTCAACATGAATCCCTTTTTTACATACTGTACAAGCTCTTCCTTTACTAGGGATTTGATTTGTAGGTTTTCTCAAATTTGTAGGTTTTCTAAAATTAACCCTAACCCTTTCCACAGGTGGTGGTGAATGCTCTGGTGGGGGCCATTCCTTCCATCTTCAACGTGCTTCTAGTGTGCCTCATCTTCTGGCTCATCTTCAGCATCATGGGAGTCAACCTGTTTGCTGGGAAGTACTACTACTGCTTCAACACCACGTCTGAGGAGAGGTTCTCTGCTGACGTTGTGAATAACAAGACCGAATGCTTTCAACTAATGGAGGGTAATGACGACGTGCGCTGGATGAATGCAAAGGTCAACTATGACAACGTGGCCATGGGCTACCTCTCCCTCCTGCAAATAGTGAGTTTCAAAACAGATTGCTTACTAATCATATAGCCTACTACTATTCTATAGTTGAAGTTGTTTAAAGTGGTAATACGGGTGTTGGCCTGTGTTACATGTACATAGCCTACTGTTTCTCAGTGGTGGAAAAAGTACCCAATTTTTCATACTTATGCCTTAATAGAAAGTTACTCAAGTAAAAGCTGATGTCACCCAGTAAAATACTACTTGAGTAAAAGTCTAAAAGTATTTGTTTCTAAATATACTTAACTATCAAAAGTAAAAGTATAAATAATTTCAAATTCCTTATATTAAGCAAAGCAGACGGCACCATTTTATTGTTTTTAAAATGTACGGATAGCCAGGGGCACACTCTAACACTCAGACATAATTTATAAAAGATGCATTTGTGTTTAGTGAGTCCGCCTGATCAGAGGCGGTAGGGATGACCCGGGATGTTCTCTTGAAAAGTGCGCGAATTGAACCTTTGTCCTGTCCTGCTAAGTATTCAAAATGTAACGAGTAATTTTGGGTGTCATGGAAAATGTATGGAGTAAAAAGTACATACTTTTCTTTAGGAATGTAGTGAAGTAAAAGTAAAAGTTGCCAGAAATATAAATAGTAAAGTAAAGTACAGATACCCCCAAAAATTACTTAAGTAGTACTTTCAAGTATTTTTACTAAAGTACTTTACACCACTGCTGTTTCTTACAGCATATATTTTTTTCTCATGTCCAGGCAACGTTTAAAGGATGGATGGATATAATGTATGGCGCTGTGGATTCACGTTTTGTAAGACACTTCCTTCTTAATACTGTAATAATAATTATACACTTTAAAATGAGTATGAAAACCAACTAATTTCTTATGATTTTATACTCTCTGTTCCAACAAGGTGGAAGACCAGCCCATATATGAGGATAATGTTTACATGTACATCTACTTTGTCATATTCATCATCTTTGGGTCCTTCTTCACCCTGAATCTCTTCATTGGTGTCATTATCGACAACTTCAACCAACAAAAAAAGAAGATAAGTGGCCGTCCTACAGCCTAATATCACTAAATGCCAAACACAGCATGAAATACATTTCTAAAACATATTATCACCACAATACGATACACATATAAATTACTAATATTTTAGGTCAATGACATGCACATGAAAATAACTGTATGTCTCTATACTTTGGAGGGAAAGACATTTTCATGACAGAGGAACAGAAGAAATACTACAATGCCATGAAAAAGCTTGGTTCCAAGAAGCCACAGAAACCCATTCCTAGACCCCAGGTAAGCACCTGCTTGGGTTACTGGCTAATTGCCTTAAGAACAAAATAGTGTATATTCCCGCCCCTACACATCATTTCATTGACAGTATTCTTAGTTCAAATACAAGTGTATCATCACCAATGTTTAAGAGGAAAACATTCAGCTAAATACAGTACCACTCAATGAGAAGGTATTGCCCAGACTTTATCACTATCTGCTCTTGTCCGCTTCTGTTCCTCCCCCATGACAATATCTTTCCTTCCAAAGTATAGAGACATACTGTTATTTTCATGTGCATGTCATTGATCTAACATACCTCTAATTCAGTCTGTTTTATCCTCTCCTTCTCTTGGTCTCTATTGATTGAAGAACAAATTCGCAGGCCTTATTTTCGACCTGATCACCCAACAATTCTTCGACATCTTCATCATGGTGCTGATCTGCCTCAACATGGTAACGATGATGGTGGAGACGGACGGCCAGAGCAAGGAGAAGGAGGATATACTCTTCCTCATCAACCTGGTGTTTATCATCGTCTTCACCACAGAGTGTATCCTCAAGTTGATCGGACTGCGACAATATTTCTTTTCCGTCGGATGGAATATTTTTGATTTTGTCGTCGTCATTCTCTCCATTGTTGGTGAATATGAAGAAATTATTGTATTCATTAGTCATGTAGCTACAGAATTCTTTATTTTTTCTGAAATGAAACATGATTGAAGAACATAGTAATTACAATGAAAACTAAAATGTTGTTATTTTCTTTCCATTCCAGGTTTACTGCTGGCAGACCTCATAGAGAAGTATTTTGTCTCACCTACCCTTTTCCGTGTCATAAGACTGGCCAGGATTGGTCGAGTTCTGAGACTCATCCGAGGAGCTAAAGGCATCCGGACACTGTTGTTTGCCCTGATGATGTCACTTCCTGCTCTCTTTAACATTGGGCTCCTGCTCTTCCTTATCATGTTTATCTTCTCCATTTTCGGAATGTCCAACTTTGCGTATGTCAAGAAGGAGGCCGGAATAGACGATATGTTCAATTTTGAAACTTTTGGCAACAGTATAATTTGTCTGTTCATGATCACAACCTCAGCCGGTTGGGATGGTCTCCTCTCACCCATTCTGAATAGTAGACCTCCGGACTGTGACCCGGACGTGGAAAATCCCGGCACAGATGTAAGAGGCAACTGCGGCAGCCCTGGTTTGGGAATTTGTTTTTTCTGCAGCTACATCATCATGTGTTTCCTTGTTGTGGTCAACATGTACATTGCCATTATCCTCGAGAACTTCAATGTGGCCACAGAGGAGAGTGGCGACCCGCTGTGTGAGGAAGACTTCGAGATGTTCTACGAGACCTGGGAGAAGTTCGACCCTGACGCGTCACAATTCATCGCCTACGACATTTTGTCGGAGTTCTGTGATACGCTTAAAGACCCGCTCAGGATCCCCAAACCCAACGCAATCAAGCTGATCACCATGGACCTTCCCATTGTCCCTGGGGATAAGATCCACTGTCTAGACATCCTGCTGGCGCTGACCACAGAGGTGCTGGGAGAGTCAGCGGAGATGGATGCCATGAAAGAAAGCATGGAGGAGAAGTTCATGGCCAACAACCCCTCTAAAGTGTCATACGAGCCAATCACCACCACCCTGAGGCGAAAGCAGGAGGAGGTAGCAGCTGTTGTTATTCAGAGAGCCTATCGCAAGCATCTGCTGAGACGTTCGATGAAACTCGCTTCCTACAAGTACCGCGAGAAGAAAGCGTTAACCAAGGAGGATGAAGCGCCGCCAGAGACGGAGGGAATGATTGCCATCAGGATGAACAAACTGTATGGAAGCCAACAATCACTCGGAGTGGATGAAACCGTTGTAGATATGGATTCTCATGAAAAACGGGAGAGCAAAGAACTGACAGAGACACAACCTCCTGTGGAGACTACTGAAGAGCCGCCACCTGTGGAGCTTCAGAACGAGATCATCTTGCACTCTGCCCCCTTTGTCATCCCTGTCTCAATCCGTAACTCACAGCTGAAAGAGTCCAATGTTTGAATAACTAGTGCAACCAATAGATAAACACTGCATCATCATGGTCTTCTGTCTTTGACGATGAGACTGCTTGTTCATCTCCAAAGTCCAACTTTGGTATGTTTGGCTTGGATCAGAGACAGGGTTCTCGCTAACTAAGACTCTGAGGGACACATTGAGCCCAGCCCACTGAATCAAAGAGATGATGATATAACGAATATAGCAGTCAATTTAATTGATGTTGATGATGTTAACCTGGAATGTATTGACTGAGAAATCATAGCTATTGTTGGCAAGACAATCACCAAAGCCTGAGCTGAAAGTTTTGGGCCCATTTATGGATGTAAGCCCAGTTGTGGTAACAGACCCCTTGTAATTAAATAAGAATTAAATAACCTAAGAGATAGGTAGAAACGTGTAAGATAATAATAATTCAATAAAACTCCATCTCACAAAAATATACCTTTCAGTCCCCTGAAAGTAATTTAATAAATATGTTCCTTTTTGTATTTTTATGCCTTTTTTATTCAAGATGTATTCTTCAAATCAAATCTGCACTTGCAGTATTCAATTGCAACAAAAAAGGCCAACAATATTCTCAGCTGTATCTTCAAAGTTTAAATATGACTCCAAAAACAGGATTCTCAAAAAGTATTATAGTTTTTTCATATTATGACTTTTGGTACATCTGTCATTTTAATCTAAACTTTTATTACTGCCTTATCATTTTCCAAAAACCGGTACAAGAATGTCAAATAAAAATGTTAAATAGATTTTTCAATGAATACAATTGTATTTTGAAAAGTTATTATTTGTTTGGTTTGACGTATTTGGCCAACACTTTTGTGTGTTCATTTTAAGGTATTAAAGCAAATACTCACACTGGGATGTACAGTATATACAAAGTATTTTATATATTTTTTTTACCCAAAATACATTTAATAATAAATATGACCTGTGCCTTTAACATATGAAATGAGAAAAGACTTTAATGAAGGAACAAGTTTAGAAAACAGATGGAGAAATTATTTGCATTTGCAATAATCAACAAATTCTGCTGAATAACACTTAATTTGTCAAATTTTTACAAGGTCGTTTTTCTTTTATTGTCGAATTTCTTAATTTTCTGTATATTTCCTTTGATTTTATTTTTAAGGAAATTGACTTTATTTTTTCTCATTGTAGTAACACAAGTAACCTACTGTAGTAACACAAGTACTACTAACAGTGTTCGGTTTTTAATCTGCAATTATTTATGGTATTAAGCAGTATGATGATAGAAATTCATAATTACATATCTTCACAATAGGTGCACATGCTGAAAATGTACTGGTCCGTTTATTGGAACATGGGGCTTGCAACACCAGAGTTGTTGTTTTGATTTTCACAAGGGGCACATACTATATGTGTGTACTGAGTCGCTTCGGATAACAGCTTCAGCTAAAATTACCATACAAGTCTTAACACAGAAATGTCTTAATCATGGGAATGCAGTAGGATAGCACCTTGAAACATAATTTGTACTGGATAATGAAGCCTTGTTAGGAATGCAGTTTATTCATTAAAAAGTGTAATGTTAACTACTTTTTAATGATACTTTAATATCAATCTCACCTAAATGTGTGTACAGTATCTTACACAATCTCTGTTTGGAGAGGCACATTTGACTATTGATACTAATACACTCCGATTAGCACAATCAACCACACTGCGATTTCTTTGAAACTTGTATGAGAAACGCATGGATTAACTACACATGCATGGAACCAGCTTGAGTTACTACTACAATTCCTAACTGCACCATCAAATGTGTGTCCGTTTGCGTTTTGAAAACAATGTGTGGAGGACAATTTAGATAAGATATATACATTTTCTATTTATTTCAGTGATTCAATAATTCTAACCAATTAGTATTTCATTACAAGGGGTCTTGAGTTTGAATTAAGGACAAATACTAAGTTAGCAACTGCTTACTTTTGTACAAGCTCTTCCATGTTTGTTAAGCCAAGTGTGCCTATATGTAAGTGCTACCTACAACAGCAGTTCATCCAAAGGGAGAGGGGTTTGCCTCTAAATCATGTTCTATGCACAGTGTGAACATTCAAGCAGAGGACCTTGGAATTGTGAAATGTAAATTATATAGATATCATGCACCATTGTTTACAAAACTAATACTGTGTGAAAGAAATAGAGAAGGATGTGATATTGTATTTTTTTCTGAGGCTGAATGCGTGCTGTCAGCGTGGCCTGTAAATATTGTATGTTCAATGCTCAATTGTGGAGGTTTTTGTAGATTGTATTATCGATATAAAGAGCATTTAATTCATGTAATGATAAACTATAAATGCAAATACACAGCGGTACATATTATGCTTTAAAGCTTTACTTTCTAACAATTCTAATACATTTCAAATAAAAAAGAAAAATGTGTTTGGGTGCTCTGCCAGTTGTATTGTATTTCTAAAATATTTTGGAGGGATCTTTATGACGTCTTTGTTCACAAGCATACTGTATATGCCATCTGCTGGAGAACTATACATGTCACAACTTGACTGCCAGACATGAGTAGCTTTCAGTTATCTCACTTTTACCAGTCACGACATCTTTGTTCCCAGTTATGATCAATAGCAATTCCCAGATGTGACGTTTTTCCTCTGGAGTACAAGAATATATGTAATCCCTTAAGCATTTGTGAATTCTGAGATGTAGATTTTGTTCATTTTTCTATTTCCTGTGGGCGGTGCTTAACCAGCAGTCAGATATCTATTTAAACCTATAGTGTTAGGACTTAGTTCACAGTCCATAAATACTCTTTTACCTTATTATCGTGCCTCAAAGACATTGATTAGATTGTTCTCACAGCCATACCATAGCTTTATCTGTCATGTAAAAGACTTACAGTATACAAGATGCTGTCACAGGCGTCGTAGTGAACAGACCAAGGCACAGTGTGTTGAGTGCTCATCTTTTATTTTTGAATGAAAAAAGCACTTCACAAAGAAAAAACAAATGACAGCCAAACAGTTCTGTCAGGTATCCTAACATACTAAACAGAAAACAACCACCCACAAAACCCAAAGGAAAACAGGCTGCCTAAGTATGGCTTCCAATCAGAGACAACGAAAGACACCTGCCTCTGATTGGAAACCATACTCGGCCACACATGGAAAATGAAACATAGAAACAGAAAACTAGAATAAATTCCCCTAGAAACAAACCAACCCCAAAACACACAAAACAACCCCCCTGCCACACCCTGACCATTCTACTATGGTAAAATGACCCTTTTCACTGGTCAGGACGTGACAGATGCACTAAATGCACTAAATGTTGTAAAAATCCCTTATGCATATGATGAATGTATAACTCAGCTCAAGAGAAACATGATTTATAATTAAACAGTGGTAGAACATTTAGTTAGTTTCCTGCCAACACTATCAATGCAGCATTACGTTTCAAAAACAAAACAGAACGCTGTGTTCCAAGTGCTGATCTTTGGTTGTGTTCACTTCACATGAAAAACATTAAAGCTGTGCCTTCAGGACGTCTCACCCAGCAGGCATATAACTGCAGCAGCAGTACTGTAATCAGAACCCGTTGGGTTTGGAGCAGTTGCCCTCCAATAACCAAGCACAACCCCTCCCCTCTTCCCCAGACACACGCATGAGCGCACACACACACAAACACACTCTCTCTTTTGGTCTCTCTCTCTCTCTAACCAGGCCCTTCCTTTAGGAGACTGGCGGGGGCAATGGGGCCTCTGGCTGGAAGTGTCTGCCGGACTATTCCTCTCCAAGTTCCAAGCATACAGCACAAGTCAGGGGTCATCGGTGCGTAACGACCTTAAGACAGCGAGGGTCTGTGTGTTCTGCATGTCTCTCTTTAGTTTGCAAGACCAGGAGTGGGACCACGACTATAATGTTACACCCATTCACTCCTCACACTGACTGACCAATCCCTGTTACACATGCCAAGCTTGGCCCTATGACAGACCAGGAGGTCAAGGAGATTAGCTACAGATGTTATCTACATGCTTGTGATGACTGGAGGGAGGGGGCTTGGGTGTGGTGACCATAATGAGCAAAATAGAGGCTCACTCAAATTCTATCACATCACAACTGCCCGCTAATATAACTTACTAGTCTAACTATCTGATAGTGTCATAAATGTTTTTCAAAATACCAAAAAATGGTGCCATTATCATGATAACATTTAATTGAAAGAATCTATTGCAAGATATGTCATGTATAAGTGCTCTATAAAGGGTTAGAGAAAGCCAATTCAGTGTAACTTTTGTTTGTGTAGTCTATATGTTTTAACTTCACAGTCACTGAGCTGTGAGACTTTTCCTTAAACTCACTTAGGACAAGGTTTAGTTTAAAGTTTTATTAGTGGTTTGTGCAGAATAAACATGGTATACACCATCCAACGAAACGCTTACGGTCAGGTTCCTTCTCGACAATGTAACAAGAATAAGAAAGAACAAAAGACAAGAATACGAACATAAAGTAAATGGCTCAGTAGAATATAATAAATATTTTAGCGTAAGTATAATGCAGGAATGCACAATTTAAAGTACAATATTTACACATGTATGAGAGAAAGAAGGTATTGGGGGGGGGGAATGTTTAAATTGTGCAGTATTAAATCTGAGTCGGTGCAATAGAAGAGGTTGGTAACCGCAATTATGATGTGTGTGCGTGTGTGATTGCATGTGTGCTAAGGGTGTGGAGAGTGAGTACAGATGGTCAGTTCAAGTGTTCAACAGTCTGATGGCTTGTGGATAGAAACTTTCTCTGAGCCTGTTGGTATCAGACCTCATGCTCTGATACCGTCTCCCCGAGGATAAGGGAGTGAACAGCTTGTGGTTGGGGTGTGTGGGGTCCTTGATGATGCTGCGGGACTTCCTATGGCACTGTTTTAGTAGATCTCCTGGATGGGTGGGAACACGGCCCCACTGATGTACTTTATGTTTTTATAGCGTTACGCTGACGTGTAAGTGTATGCGTGTGTGTGTAAGTGTGTAAGTGTGCATACATGCTTGTGTGCATGTGATTGGGGGGGAATAGCATAGCCAGGGAGTGGCGTGGATTTCGCCCAATGTAGTGAAACTAGTGAAGCACTGGCAGGGCTTGTCCTGTCAACACGTGGAATCTTCTCCAAACCAGAGTCCCAGCAGCTTCCCGGGAGTCGCAACATGAGAGGAGACAGGTGTTTTGATGTAAGACTGAGGGGGAGGGAACGAGAGAGGGAGGTGAGGAAGGGGGGCAGACCAGTGGGAGGAAGGTTAGGGTGTGGAGAGGGAAAGAGAAAGGGATCAAGCGTTCTAATGTGAGTTATAGTCGGGAGGGAGAGAGAGAGAAGGAGGGGGGGTGTTAGTGAGGAGGGGTGAGAGGATCAGAGGAGAGGGTACGAGGGTATGCCCCCTCTGGGACCAGCTGGTGCCCAGTCCTAGATCTCCGATGGCAATTAGGGTCAGAAGTCAATCAGCTAGTGCATGGTACACAATGTAGGTACCATTCCGCCGCTCTGATGAGACGTAAAAATGGCAGCCATAAAACATGACACCATTTATAACCCAACCACATGTCTACTACGAATTAGGGGCAAATATAAAAAAACATATAGAAAATATAAAATACTTACAGTACAGTAACAATCGACTTTGTGGAGTGAAGCTATGATACACCTTACACTCACTCTTAGAAGTAAAAGTGCCTGGAAGAAACTTTTGGGTTGCTTTCCAGTTTAAAAAGGTTGCTAGAGTTTCCTAAAGGGCCTTAAAAGAACCCATCTCTAAAGGCTCAAACTGGAACCTTTTAGTGATGGGAGGGGTAAACATTTTTTCCTTTTTAATAATTTATTGTAGAGGTGGCATCTTATCAGATTGGAGGCGGGCTTTCAGATAATTATTTATCATCACCCGCGTAAATGTCATTTCTGTTCATCATATTAAGTTTGTACACTGCAAATGTAAATGTCCCTTGAATATTTATGCATGTTACATATTGTAATATAACATTAATAATATGAACATTGATGATTACTTACAGTAATAAAGTGGTAACTATTCCAACTTTGGGATTTGCATAGGCTCTTGAGGAACTCATTGAAGCTACAAAACTGTCAGTGTTCAACCTTAATATGTGATGACAATACAACAGAACAGATGAACAGGAAGGACATTTACTCTAACGGGTGCCCCCCCCCCCAAAAAAAGCCACACCCTTACTAAGCCAGGGTTCCTCAAGAAACCCATTGCTACATTGAACCATTAAAGGTTCCTCCCAAGAACCCATCAACTAAACAAAGGCGCAAATATGAACCATTTACTAACAATGGTTTCTTTAGGAACTCCAGAGGTTCCTTGAAGATCTCAAGGGTTTCTCGAGTCACCACTTATTCTAGTGTAGGGGACAGATGTTACAAATGTAGCAAAAATGTAAGCTACTTCAAAAGGGTCACACAAAATGTTTTAGCTTAAAACCTCTACAGGGTCGGTGTCCCTATACCGGGACGGTTGAGCTAATGTGCACTAATGTGATTAGCATGACGTTGTAAGTATCACCAAACTTTCCAGGACATAGACATGTCTTATATTGGCAAAAAGCTCAAATTCTTGTTAATGTAACTGCACTGTCCAATTTACAGTAGCTATTACAGTGAAAAAATACCATGCTATTGTTTGAGGAGAGTGCACAACAACAAAAAACTTTTATCATGGCAACTGGTTTGATACATTCACCTCTGAGGTAAATAATGTACTTACATTCAGTAATCATGCTCTGATTTGTCATCCTGAGGGTCCCAGAGATTAAATGTTTTTTGTTTGTATTATCTTTTACCAGATCTAATGTGTTATATTCTCCTACATTAATTTCACATTTCCACAAACTTGAAAGTGTTTCCTTTCAAATGGTATCAAGCATATGTATATCCTTGCTTCAGGTCCTGAGCAACAGGCAGTTAGATTTGGGTATGTCATTTTAGGCGGAAAAAGGTTCGATCCTTAAGAGGTTGTTTAAGAAAACAACTTTAAGTAACAACTAACTCTTACGTTAATCTAATTCATAATCTCTGTATAGCCTAGGCCTATTTGCGGCAACTTTGGATATGTATGGTCCACCGGGAGCAGATGAAACCTTTCCAGAAGTGACACTGGATGGCAAAATAAGATTTGTTTGTCGATAGACAACACCAGACGCCGTTTCCTTTTTCCAACATCAACCCTGAATTGTTATGTTATTTTTTTTAGATGTCAGGAGCAGCAGAATTAACAGTCTCAAATGTTAATAGGAGAGATACTTGATAGTTGTCTAAAATAGTTATTGGAGTCACTTCTAAAAGGGACACGACATGACACTATACATTAACTTTGCACTTTCAGGAGAAGGTGGGCAGATGGGTGGGTGATGGTGCATGTAATAGAGACAACTGGAATCGGGATCATTCAACTCTACCCCTCCCCACGCCCCCCCTTCCTATTCATAGAATGAGTTAGAAAAACACACCCCTGTGGCGTGGTAAGGGAAACATAGCCATTCATTAACGTGGAATGACCCTGAACTCTTCCCGCTGCTTTGCAATCCCCATTAGTTGTTAAGGAAATGCCTGGGTGATTATCTAGCTAGCTTCCTACTCTACCACATGACTGACTCACTCCCAGCTCCACCAACAGTGGCATCAGAGTTTCATAACATTCGGGGCTCAGTCCTTGCATTGCATATCATTGTATTTGCAGGTTTGAGAAAAATTGCCTTTTGTGAAATAATTTCATGCAATTCTACATAATTTTACATGACATGGAGACATTATAAGTATGTTTTTGGGTAAGCAGGTCTAGAGAGGAATCCAAGGAAGCAGTAGAGTAGGGGGTCAAGGACAGGGTAGCAGGACTGACGAGACGTGGGACTGGAGACAGGGACCAGTGTCAGAGCAGACAGAACTGTAACGGAGAGTAGTAGAGTGGTAGTAGAGTGGTCAGGGCGTGACAGGGGGGTGTTTTGGGTGGTTTTGGGGGTTTTCTGGATTTCTATTTCTAGGTTTTTGTTTTCTATGTTTTGGCCAGGTATGGTTTCCAATCAGAGGCAGCTGTCTATCGTTGTCTCTAATTGGAAGCCATACTTTGGAAGCCTGTTTTTCCTGTGTTGGTGTGGGTAGTTGTTTTCCGTTTTGTCTATGTACCTGACGGAACTGTTGGCTGTCGTTTTTGTTATTTTGTTTAAGTGTTATCATTAATAAAGGAAATATGAGAACTTTACACGCTGCGCCTTGGTCCCCTTTAGACGACCCTTGTGACAGGACTACCCACCACCAACGGACCAAGCAGCGTGCACTCACCAGGAGGATGAGCGGGACCAAGCAGTATGGCTCAGAGGAGTGGACCTGGGAGGAGATCCTAGATGGGTCAGGACCGTGGACAAGGCCGGGAGAGTACCGTTGCCCGCCAGAGGAGATAGAGGCAGCGAGAGTGGAACGGTGATACTGGGAGGAACGGCTAGGAAGGCAACAGGAGGCCAAGAGGCAGCGAGCAAAAAATTTTTTGGGGGGGCACACGGGTAGATTGGCTAAGGCGGTTGTAAGACCTGAGTCAACTCCCCGTGCTTACCGTGGGGAGCAAGTGACTGAACAAGCACCGTGCTATGCGTTGATGCACACTGTTTCGTCCATGCACACTCACAGCCCGGTGTGCTCGGTACAAGCTCCTCACCGTTGCCGTGCGAGTGTTGGCCGTCAGCCAGGAAGAAGTGCGCCGGCTCAGCATATCTGGTCTCTAGTGAGTCTCTTCGGCCCAGGTTATCCTGCGCCTGCTCTACGCACAGTACCCCCCGTTCACCAGCGCAGCACAGTTCGTCCTGTACCAGCGCTCCGCCCGTACTGGCCGAAAATAACCATCCAGCCAGGACAGGGTGTGTCAGCCCCAAGCTCCAGACCTCCAGTGCGCCTCCATAGCCCAGTAAGTCCTGTGCCTGCTCCTCGCACTCTTCCTCCAGTCCGACCCATAGCCCAGTACGGCCGGTGCCTGCTTTGAGCACTCGGTCTACAGCGACGCTCCTCAGCCCGGAGCCTCCAGCGACGCTCTTCAGTCCGGAGCCTCCAGCGACGCTCTCCAGTCCGGAGCCTCCAGCGGCGCTCCCCAGTCCGGAGCCTCCAGCGGCGCTCCCCAGTCCGGAGCCTCCAGTGGCGCTCCCCAGTCCGGAGCCTCCAGCGGCGCTCCCCAGTTCGGAGCCTCCAGCGGCGCTCTGCAGCCCGGAGCCTCCAGCGGCGGCCTGTAGGTCAAAACCTCCAGCGGTGGTCTACAGCACAGAGCTTCCCGTAATGATCTACAGTCCGATTCCTCCGATAATGATCCACAGGCCAGTGTTACAGAAGCGGAGGGATCTGCGGGCGTAACGGGGGTCACGCCCTGAGCCGGAGCCACCTCTGTTGCTGGAGGATCGGCGGGAGAGGAGGGTTCTGGGTGTAGCACATGAGCCGCCATAGACCTTTGTCACCCTCCCTACCCTCCCTTTGTGTTTGGGGTTGTTTTTGTTGGGTTTTGTTTGGTGCAGCCGGGGTCTGCACCTTTGGGGGGGGGGGGTACTGTCACGTCCTGACCCTGGTAAGAGGTCATTTTCTATAGTAGAGTGGTCAGGGCGTGACGGGGGGTGTTTTGGGTGGTTTTTTTGTTTTCTGTTTCATTGTGGGTTTTCTAGATTTCTATTTCTAGGTTTTTGTTTTCTATATTTTGGCCAGGTATGGTTTCCAATCAGAGGCAGCTGTCTATCGTTGTCTCTGATTGGAAGCCATACTTAGGCAGCCTGTTTTTCCTGTGTTGGTGTGGGTAGTTGTTTTCCGTTTTGTCTATGTACCTGACGGAACTGTTGGCTGTTGTTTTTGTTATTTTGTTTAAGTGTTATCATTAATAAAGGAAATATGAACACTTTACACGCTGCGCCTTGGTCCACTTTAGACGACCCTTGTGACACAGTGGTAGAAAAGGTACTAAATTGTCATACAAAGTAAATGCTGTACATCAAATTCCTTATATTAAGCAAACTAGACGGCACTATTTTTGTATTCTTTTTTAATTATGGACAGAAAGGGGCACACTCCAACCCTTAGACATCATTTCCAAACACAGTAGTTGTGTTTTGTGAGTCTGCCAGATCAGAGGCAGTAGGGATAACAAAGCGTTATATTGATAAGTGCCATATTTCTGTCCTGCTTGAGCATTCTAAATGTAAAGAGTACTTTTGTGTCTCAGGGAAAATGCAAGGAGTAAAAAGTACATTATTATATTTAGGAATGTAGTAGAGTAAAAGTTGTCAAAAATATAAATAGTGAAGTACAGATACCACCCAAAAATACTTAAGTAGTACTTAAAAGTATGTTTTACGTACTTTACACCACTGGTTGCTATGTTCATAAGGCTAATAAGAAAAGATGACAAATGACTTGAATAGCCAATGGGAAAAGTGTTCAAATGTGTTTTCGAAACCGGCTGTGACTAAAATGCATCAGAAAAGTATTGGAATGTTCAGGAAAACATTAGGGAAGCTCATCAAGTAGGCTATATAGGCCTAATTGTGTGTGTAGAGAAGATCTGCATTGCTTTCAATTTGCTAGACGAATGATCATGAGTACTCAAGTTAGCTAACATTTCCCGGCCTAATTGTAACCAAATATCCAAACGGAGATTCAGTGATTTTTTGTTGTTGTTGCCATTGATTGATTTATAAAGGCGAACTCCCATGCTTGTCTCAATCAAACCACCTACTTACCATCTAGTTGACCACACACGGCAATTGCTTTACATTTATTGTAACGATTGGATGACTTTGGGAGTTTCACGTAACCACGGTTCTATGAACTAAGCAACGCATTCAGTATATATATATATTATTTTCAGCAGCAGCAGTGCAAAAGATTTGGGACTGACAAAAAAATCATTCAGGGCTAAAGCCCCAAAAGCCCAGTCCTGGTGACGTTCCTGTCCATCAACCAACCAACATGTTTATTCATTGGTTAACAGAGTATGGGGACAGGAGACCTCGCAGGGTGTCACAGCACATTTACTGGACCCTGCGGAACACTCTGGAAGACATTGGACATGTGCCAGCAAATACCGGAGCCTGGTAGTCTTCCCAAACTTAAATACGCCCCTGAACGGTATCCTCGCTTAGGATGCCGAGGGTGACAGTGACCACTGAGCAGCGGAAGCATATTCTCTGACAGGCGTCTCTATATAGATCTTGTAATTTTAATGACCTACTGCTTGCCTTGCTGCTCTTCAGCTCTCTGTCTAGATTTCGATAGGGGATTCTATAGTATCACATCCTCATATTCTATTCTGCTGAAAGATCTTAATCAAAGTTCAAGACCTGTTTTGAGCCCCACCTTTTTAGCAATTTTGGGGGGGGGGGGGGGGCTTGCCTATTTTGCATGTTATTTTGGCATTAATACGTGTCACATATCAGTTTGCAAACTATGTAAAAACGTTTTATATATCATTGAGTTACTAAAGCCGCATAAAACATGGTCTCTTTTTTTGTTTTCTTGAGTAAGGCAGCTCCAAAATGTAGGTGTTTCAGCCTAGCTCTGTGCTTTCTGTGGTGGTGGGGCAAGTCAGCAAAAAATACAGAGCGTTGCGCCATGATTGGCTCAGTGTTCTGTCACTCATGGGAACACTATGTCACCGCCAAGTCTAAGGGTAGAGCTAGAAAATTCAAGCCCCTTGGGTGCTGCACAGAGTTACATTAGAAGTGCCCATCCAAGAAGGATCAAGGTCATTGGCCACAGATAAAAAGACATCAAATCAAATTATATCTACAATAGCTTTGATTGGACATCATCATGAATCAAGTCGACAATCTACTGGAAAATCCATTTTAATCATTGTCATATGAAGAGAAATAATGAAGAAAAATTATATATAGAACGTATCAGTGCTCATCGGCCATTGGACATTAACATTACACAACAAGTTGGAAATAGCAAATTCAACAATGAGTGGTTTGGAAGGAATCAGTGGCTAACTGCACGCATTGTAAAGCAATCATTAGCCTGCTATTCAGTGGAGTGGCTGTGTGGTACCAAGTCTAAGATTAAGGGTCTCTTTTCCTTCAAATTATAAACATTCAACATTGTCCATGCTGTCAATGAAGCATGACGTGTACCGCGCTCAAAAGAACTGTTAACCTCCCTGGGCAAGCGTCCCACTCTAGACAACAGCCAGTGGAATCGCGTGGCGCGAAATACAAATACCTCAAAAATGCTATAACTTCAATTTCTCAAACATATGACTATTTTACACCATTTTAAAGACAAGACTCTCGTTAATCTAACCACACTGTCCGATTTCAAAAAGGCTTTACAGCGAAAGCAAAACATTAGATTATGTCAGGAGAGTACCCTGCCAAAAATAATCACACAGCCATTTTCAAAGCAAGCATATATGTCACAAAAACCAAAACCACAGCTAAATGCAGCACTAACCTTTGATGATCTTCATCAGATGACACTCCTAGGACATTATGTTATACAATACATGCATGTTTTGTTCAATCAAGTTCATATTTATATCAAAAACCAGCTTTTTACATTAGCATGTGATGTTCAGAACTAGCATACCCACCGTAAACTTCCGGTGAATTTACTAAATCACGATTAACGTTCACAATATACATAACAATTATTTTAAGAACTATAGATACAGAACTCCTTTATGCAATCGCGGTGTCAGATTTTAAAATAGCTTTTCGGCTAAAGCACATTTTGCAATATTCTGAGTACATAGTCTGGGGCTGTTTTTCATAGTTCCGGCTAGGCCCCTTAGTTCCAATGAAGGGAAATCGTAACGCTACAATATACAATGACATTCTAGACGATTCTGTGCTTCCAACTTTGTTGCAACAGTTTGTGTAAGGCCCTTTCTTGTTTCAGCGTGACAATGCCCCTGTGCACAAAGCGAGGACCATACAGACATTTTATGTTGAAATCGGTCAGGAAGAACTTGACTGGCCTACACAGAGCCCTGACCTCAACCCCAATTAACACCTTTGGGATTAATTGGAATGCCGACTGCGAGCCAGGCCTAGTCGCCTAACACCAGTGACCGACTAATGCTCTTGTGGCTGAATGGAAGCAATTCCGTGTAGCAATGTTCCAACATCTAGTGGAAAGCCTTCCCAGAAGAGTGGAGGCTGTTATAGCAGCAAAGTGGGGACCAACTCCATATTAATGCCCATGATATTGGCATGAGATGCTCGATGAGCAGGTGTTCACATACTTTAGGCCATGTAGTATATACAAATACTGCACAACTCAACATGTCAAGAACAGAAACTACAAATCAATATCAGGAGCTGACATTTGATTTACGTAAGAGTATTCACAAGGTAAAACCCTGCCTGCTGATCATGCACTTATCCTCTCTCTCTCTCCTTCATGTAGCTCCTGCTACAGTCTCTGGCACAGGGGACTGAATAGCATAGAAGGCATGAAGACATCTTGGCCTGGGACCAAACACTGGGAGACTCTAAGGGCCAGGGAGGACTGCTCTTTGCCAGGGGATGGGAGGGTGGGGGAGCATTGGTGTTTGCTACAGGGGCCATGTGCTTTCCAGCTCCAAGTCATTGTCAGGGTTTGAGGTTCAAGTTTCGGATGTGCATATCACCTTTGATTGCTTCAGGGTCTCAGGCTTGTTTGACACAGAGTGGCGGTGGGTCGTGTACCTCACATTGGTGTTGAGCAGCTGAGGCTGAACTGAGGGATATAATCACCCACTGGCACCTGACTGCAGTTTCATTCCTTAGAACAGTGTAGAGGTAGCTCACCTCTATCCCCTTGATGTAAATACAAGCCCTATATCTCGATAAGTGTAACAAGACAACCCAGTGGGCACAGACGCCAATTCAATTCTTCTAGTTCACGTTGGTTCAGCGTAATTTTATTTCACAGAGAGGTATTATGGTGCGCCATTACACTTCCTACCTCTAAGGTCAGTGTGATGTGGCACAGAGGCCCAGGCAGAGTTGGAGTGAGTTACAACCACATCACACCTGTGACATGTGACAACACCATTAGCACACGCTGCTGTACATAGATATACTGCACTTAGTGTTGCTGTTCTTAGTGTTGCCGTTCTTAGTAATAAGAGGGGAATCCAGTGTGAGGAATATGTGAATCCTGGGCTCATTTATTTCCATTCTGTCCTATACTCTTACATTGTATGTTCTATTTCTTGCTCTTGTTATCTCTCCCTTAGCCTACAAATATTGTGCACGCTTAAAGGAGCACACACTCATTTAACATGAACCTCACACACTCAGTGTCAAAGAATTTGGTAGGTTTATGCCAAGGGAACCTTGATGGGTAGAACACTTCCCAACATGTTGTGTTATAGACTTAAATCAATAATGTACAGTTGAAGTCGGAAGTTTACATACACCTTAGCCAAATACATTTAAACTCAGTTTTTCACAATTCCTGACATTTAATCACAGTAAAAATTCACCGTCTCAGGTCAGTTAGGATCACCACTTTATTTTAAGAATGTG
Organism: Salmo trutta; assembly: GCF_901001165.1. NCBI lineage: Eukaryota > Metazoa > Chordata > Actinopteri > Salmoniformes > Salmonidae > Salmo > Salmo trutta. The sequence goes on from NC_042957.1 coordinate 43,497,834, forward strand.
AAATGTCAGAATAATAGTAGAGAGAATGATTTATTTCAGCTTTTATTTCTTTCATCACATTCCCAGTGGGTCAGAAGTTTACATGCACTCAATTAGTATTTGGTAGCGTTGCCTTTCAATTGTTTAACTTGTGTCAAACTTTTCGGATAGCCTTCCACAAGCTTCCCACAATAAGTTGGGTGAATTTTGGCCCATTCCTCCTGACAGAGCTGGTGTAACTGAGTCAGGTTTGTAGGCCTCCTTGCTCACACACGCTTTTTCAGTTCTGCCCACAAATGTTCTATAGGTTTGAGGTCAGGGCTTTGTGATGGCCACTCCAATACCTTGACTTTATTGTCCTTAAGCCATTTTGCCACAACTTTGGAAGTATGCTTGGGGTCATTGTCCATTTGGAAGACCCATTTGCAACCAAGCTTTAACTTCCTGGCTGATGTCTTGAGACGTTGCTTCAATATATCCACCTAATTTTCCCTCCCCATGATGCCATCTATTTTGTGAAGTGCACCAGTCCCTCCTGGAGCAAAGCACCCCCACAACATGATGCTGCCACCCCCGTGCTTCACGGTTGGGATGGTGTTCTTCGGCTTGCAAGCCTCCCCCTTTTTCCTCCAAACATAATGATGGTCATTAGGGCCAAACAGTTCTATTTTTGTTTCATCAGACCAGAGGACATTTCTCAAAAAAGTATGATATTTGTCCCCATGTGCAGTTGCAAAGCGTAGTCTGTTTTTTTATGGCGGTTTTGGAGCAGTGGCTTCTTCCTTGCTGAGCGGCCTTTCAGGTTATGTCAATATAGGACTCATTTTACTGTGGATATACATACTTTTGTACTTGTTTCCTCCAGCATCTTCACAAGGTCCTTTGCTGTTGTTCTGGGATTGATTTGCACCTTTTGCACCAAAGTATGTTCATTTCTAGGAGACAGAACGCGTCTCCTTCCTGAGCGGTATGACGGCTGCGTCGTCCTATGGTGTTTATACTTGCGTACTATTGTTTGTACAGATGAACATGGCACCTTCAGGCATTTGGAAATTGCTCCCAAGGATGAACCAGACTTGTGGAGGTCTACAATTTCTTTTGATTTTCCCATGATGTCAAGCAAAGAGGCACTGAGTTTGAAGGTAGGCCTTGAAATACATCCACAGATACACCTCCAATTGACTCAAATGATGTCAATTAGCCTATCAGAAGCTTCTAAAGCCATGACATAATTTTCTGGAATTTTTCAAGCTGTTTAAAGGCACAGTCAACTTAGTGTATGTTAACTTCTGACCCACTGGAATTGTGACACAGTGAATTATAAGTGAAATAATCTGTCTGTAAACAATTGTTGGAAAAATGACTTGTGTCATGCACAAAGTAGATGTCCTAACCGACTTGCCAAAACTATAGTTTGTTAACAAGATTTTTAATGACTCCAACCTAAGTGTATGTAAACTTCCGACTTCAACTGTATGCATTGCTCAAAACAGTATCACACAATACCCATGCAGGACATTTTCTGGAATGTAGAGTATCTTTCTTCTATAGCGTGATAATAATGTTCAAAAATAAATTCCAGTTCATTTGTAAATTGGCTAATCCAGATCATTTGAAACATGTTAAAACATAAATGGGTATGAGGCCATACAGCCGATTGAGTAAAATAACATAAAGGAGAGAGTTGGTGAGGCTCCCCTTACAGAAAGAACACTTGATTTCACACGTGGAAAATAAATCATGTGTTTTTGGAACACTTCACACATGTTACTTTAAATGTTGTCACATGTTACTTTACATGTTGTCACATGTTATCACATTAACTTCCCATAAGGTCACGTGATCACATGAAAACATGTGTTTTTGGAACACTTCGCAAATTATTTCATGTGGATTTTCCATAAGGGTCAATAAGGGTATAAAGGAAAGAGAAGTTTAGGAACCACTGTGATGCAGTATGACTAAACCTAAACAACAACTGAACTTTTTGAGTGATTTCTGACATTTTCCTACAGGCAATACATATCCCACAATGGGGCCAGATGATGAGATGTTGGTTGATGGAATAAAATCTTTATTGATACATGCTGTACATACAGTATTTTGGATTTGCTGGACTATCAAAACAAGTAATCACTACATCCAGTCAAATAGCATGGCCAAAACTACCCATTGTATAATGCTCTTTTGAAAGCCAGCTATCACATATTCAACAAGGTAACGTGGTCAGTAAATGCACTTGCAGCCGCCCTTCCAAAGGGATGCAGGTTATTAACAGATTGATTTCTGTTTTCGCCAGGAAAGGATTAGGACAGTGCTGGGCCTAGCCTGACATTCAGCACGTCTCTGTGTCCTGAACGCTGAATATGGACCTCGTTCACAACTTCTGTTGAATATGTTCACACCGGATCAGTCTACTCCGCCGTATGCCACAATGACACACATCAACCATGATCTCATTACTGTCATGACTATTGACCAGGTGACCTTTATAGGTGTCAAGACAGTACACCTACACCTACCTGTGTAGCATAAACTCAACACAGTAAGGTGGTGCGGCACAAACAGAGTGAAGGCTTTGGGCTGGTAGCATTGTGTAGTCAAGCACACATGCTGCAAGGCTGAAAGCATTTTTCGTGTTATCCGCTGAGATGTGTACTTTTTCTTAACGGCATATAGGTTTTTACCCCAAAATCAATCAATCAATCAATGAAGTAGGTAGGGCCTACACACTTGCTCCAACAGATACCTTTATTGGGCTTCGTCAGGTATAACAAAGGCTCTCGCACAAAAAGAAAAAGTGGGTATTTCACGGACTGGTATTGATCAAGTGACTGTAATAGAAAACATACCTTCTAAGATGTGCCTCTCAAGTCCTTCTCTGTGTGTCTACTTTGAGGTCTGTGCTAACACCATAGGATATTCAATTGACATTAAACAATAAAATATAGGTGCTAATAAAGAAGCAATATAATACATTTGTCAAATAATGGCTGTTATCTACAGTACCACAGCGGAATGGCAGAATGACCGGTGTTGTCGTCAAGTTACGGTGTGTGTGTCTGTCTGTGTGTGAGTGTAACTTTTGTCCATTCATTACATCCTAGACAACAGAGGTTTGTGTTGTATGTGTTTTGACCCTAATTTGTCAAGTCATCGAGTACGTTTTTTTTTAGGACAGGTCACCTCTTCCCGAACTCATGGAAAAATTCATGATTGATTTGACGCATTACACTGATTGTTCCACAATCACATAGAAAAACAGGTCCCATCAACAAAAGGTGGTAAATGGAGAAAATCTCATGTTTCCTCCTGTTGATACATTAAAACATGGGTTATCCATCTATAAAAACAGTGGCCCCAAACAAACGGCAACATACTCAACCGACCACCGCACTTTCACGTGAAGTAATCATCCTTGGCAATTAAGAGAAAAAAATGGGACAAGGTAAACCAGATTTTCTTTTCTTTTCTTTTTTAAGTGAAGTCAGTGCACCATTTAATACCATTTAACTTAAACATTTAATCCCTGAGGCAGGGGCCAACAAGGCAGAGAAAGAGTGAACAAGTCATTTACTGCCATGAGGGTATAATCTACTGACACATAACCACTTCCTTTAACAACCTAGCTATGTGATCTATTAGATTTACATTTGAGTTATTTAGCAGACACTCTTATCCAGAGCGACTTACAGGAGCAATTAGGGTTAAGTGCCTTGCTCAAGGGCACATCAACAGATTTATCACCTAGTCAGCTCAGGGATTCAAACCAGTAACCTTTCAGTTACTGGCTCAACGCGCTTAATCGCTAGGCTATTGGTGTTCATAGGCTGAGAATATCTTACTAACATGTCGCAACATAATTTGACTTACTCGTTTTCTACATTTCTTATTTTCTTTCATCTCTCTTTTAGTGTTTCTGCTGATGCCAGTCTTACTGGTCAGCTGTTTTCTGAGTCAAGGGGCAGCGATGGAAAACCAACGGCTCTTCAACATCGCGGTCAACCGGGTGCAACATCTCCACCTACTGGCTCAGAAAATGTTCAATGACTTTGTAAGACAGCTTCTGAATCTTCTTTTGACATAGCAAATAACGTTTCAAAGATTCTTCTTCTTCTTGTAGAGCGTCCTCTTCACACAAACCTAGCGGCAAAAAAATTCTCTCTCCCGTCTTTGTGATTTTGTGCAGGAAGGCACCCTGTTGTCTGACGAACGCAGACAGCTGAACAAGATATTCCTGCTGGACTTCTGTAACTCGGACTCCATCGTGAGCCCAATCGACAAGCAGGAGACTCAGAAGAGTTCAGTAAGTTACCTGGCTGAGACAATCCTCCATGATGCATGATTCCGAAATAAATAATAGGGCATCTCAATTTGAACAATCGATACAACTTAGTCATTAGTTATTGGGCAAGCAGATCCCCGATTGTGTAAACTCCATGGGTAAATATATACTGTAGGTTAGCAGAGCCAGCATCATCCATGGTGGAAATTAAATCTAGCCATGACAAGGAGTTTTAAATTGTACACTTAAAATCGGCAGTAAAATGTTGCTATACCTCAGTGCCTTCAACTAAGGTAGGTAAAACAACCACATATCACAGTCCTTGTAAGTAAAACCATCACTCTCTAATCGGCGATTTCTCTACGTCTACATTCTCCAGCCGTGTATCATGTAAATGATATGGCATCTCAAGCTGTACAATACAACTCAACTTCATTTTCTAATAATCTGTGGTTTCTCTACATCTACACACACAGGTCCTGAAGCTGCTCCATATCTCTTTCCGCCTGATTGAATCCTGGGAGTACCCTAGCCAGACCCTGGCCATCTCCAACAGCCAAATGGTCAGAAACTCCAACCAGATCTCTGAGAAGCTCAGCGACCTCAAAGTGGGCATCAACCTGCTCATCAAGGTAAAGAAAGGAGGGAGAACAATGACCATTTGTGGTGCCGCACTTTGTGCACTGTAAACCACAAGGTATTTTTAACTCAAATACTTCTAGTAAGTTGAACTCAGTCAATGAAAAGTCATTATTACTTAAAATGTCTATGTGGTACTGGCTCAAATCTAAATGAGTCACATTAATGCAATTTTTTAAAGTTATAACAAATTAAATTTTACCCAGCATGCTCTACTACAGGTAGATTTTTTGGAATTGTTTTTAATATCTGTGTTTTTGGATGTACAGTACATTGAGTGATTGATTGATTAATTTTATGCTACACACAGATATATAACATACATTTTTCTACGTTTTCACAAAGATAAATAACATACAAGTTACCGGAATTTTGCAAACCTACTTGCAGGCCTGATGTGGCCTGTAAACCATGAGTTTCAGGCCACTGTATTGGGGTAAAGCTACACCTCAAAATAAGGCCTTATGAGATATGTAATATATTGTTATAAAGAGTTTAACTATAATGATAATATTTGCCTAGAAAATCACTTGATGGCCACAGGACTGAAAATGAATGACAACAAACATGCCTCTGTCGCTAACAAATACAGTCATGGGTGATAACTCGACAATTCACTCAAAAGTCAAGGCACACTTGGAAATTATATTGGAGACATGGCTTAGTGCAGGCATTACTAATAAATGTCAAGCTGATACCACTCAAATCTCAACCTCTACAGGGTGACTCTATAGGTTTGAGTAATGACTATAAAAATCACTTTAAGTAACTGTAGTCAGATTCTGTATATTAAGTGCAACGGTTTCCTCAAAAGTTTTGAGTAATGACAGCACATTGGGGTTTACAGTGTGGTTATTATCTTCCACTGACATGAAAGTGAAATACAACTATGCTTTCCTAGTTAGAAAGCATAGTGTAGGAATACGTACGCCTCTTCTCAGCAGATCTTTCAGTGCTTTACATTGTGATGTGGTAACTCACCTCATATATATATAGTCACTAATAGTGACTATATCAGTAACACCCCATTCAATGACTGAATATTGTCCCATTCAAGGACATTTATGCATGTGTCTTTTGCTATATGTGCTTTTAGAATGGCCCAATAAACAAATATTGATATGCACGCATCCACCCCACCATGCATCTCTCTCCGTCTCCCACAGGGGAGCCAGGATGGCGTACTGAGCCTGGATGACAATGACTCTCAGCATCTGCCTCCCTACGGGAACTACTACCAGAACCTGGGGGGCGACGGCAACATCAGGAGAAACTACGAGCTGTTGGCCTGCTTCAAGAAGGACATGCATAAGGTGGAAGACCATTTTGCCTTCAATTGCATGTGCCTTCCTATATTTTCTACAGTGAATTGTTTTTTTGTGTTCTCTGTTGTGAAGTATCTTTGGGTCTTTAACCCATATATTATTACTATTATTGTTCATTGATCAAGACTGGTCTTGAGAAAGTCCTAGTGACTTAGAACATTCACATTAAAATGTGTCAACTATAACCTATTCTTATTTTTTTCCCCAAGGTTGAGACCTACCTGACCGTCGCTAAGTGCAGGAAGTCGCTGGAGGCCAACTGCACTCTGTAAACATGGGCTGGAGTGGAAGCCAGCAAGAGCCTGTCTCCAGGGTTCGGTTTCCCAGATACAGATTAGACCTTGCCCTGCACTGAAGTGCATTTTCAATTGAGATTCTCCATTAGGCATGCTTTTTAGTCTAGAGTAGATTTAATTTGGATCTGGTAGAGCCTGACTCCAGGGGTTTTCAAGCATTTGCATTTTGTTCTCTGAAATCCACAACAGCACTTTCTATGATATTCACTCTATAACTCAGAGCTACCATTGATCTCTAGACATTTTAGATTAGTACATTTATAGAAAAGTTTATAAAAACGTCTTATTTAGATATATGATTCAAGGTGGTGCTGCAATTTATGCATACATTAATATTTAGGGGTGAAATGGGAACTTGTAGAGCTCCAAGCTTTTGGTATGTCCACAGATGGATAATATATTTTAGAGTAATTTCCTTTAAGTATTTTCATTCCTTAATCTTACTGTTTGAAACTAATAGTGATTAGTTTTCAATAAAGCTGTTGTTCTCTGCGGTACATGATCTCTTGGCTACTATTTGCTATCTTTCAAATCAACATTTTTTACAAGTTTCTAGCCCCAACATTCCTATTGTGTCCCTTGGACAACTTAAGGCTGGATTCAATTCGTATCGCAGACGCTCCATTGAATGTAAAGGCAATGTTCCCGCGTTCGTGGAGACGGCATTCACCTGATGAATCTGTTGATCGTTTTCCTCCTAGAACGAGTCAAAGCCTTCAAAATAGCAATGTCCTCACTACATTATGCAATGATCTCTCTGTTGATGATGCCTGCCGTTATTTCAATCCGGATGCAAAGGGGTTACACCTGGACCAACAAAAACTATGTCACATAAATCTACAATATATTTATTCCTAATATCCCCCGTTTTGTTACAGATGTAGATCATCAGTTGGCTCCCTTTCATGATCATCACTTGATTTATCTGAATTTACAAGCTACTTGTAATGAACATGAGGGGAGAAAGAGCTGATTTCAAGCGCAGGGCACAGCAGGTGTTTATTGCAAAGGACCACAGGAGGAGGCAGGTAGCTGGGTCCAGGGGCAGGCAGAAGGTCATACACAGAGGGTCCAAAAGGGCAACAGTAAAGGCAGGAAAAAGGCTAGTAACGTAGTCCGGCAATAGGTAGATGACAGGAAATCCGATAGGCTAAAGTACAGCCAGGGAAAGGCAAAAGGCATCGTTAGTGAGGCAGGCGAAAACTATCATACACAGGAGGAGTAAATCATGGGAAAACCAGAGCTCTGAAAGACGTGTGTCACAAAACAAACAATACCTTACAGTGATGGGGTGCAAAGAACTGAACTAAATAGTGTGTGATAATGACATATAGGTGTGTGAACAGGTGTTTAGAATTCAGGTGATTGGGATCTGGAGAGTGAGTTACGTTCAGGGGATCTAGGTGTTTGAGAGTGTGAGCTGGAAAGTGGGCTGGAAAGTGAGCCGCATTCAGGGGATCTTCGTGTTTGAGGGTGTGAGTTGGAAGCAGACATTACACTACAAAAAAATCTAAAGGCACTCGAGGATATTGGAAATTAAACAACACACTTCTTAAAGATCCTATTCTCACTGGAAACATCAAATCGTTAGCCAAAGATATTTTTTGCAAGAGAAGACTTGGGTCATGGAAGTAGATGGGAATTCTTCAAATATAAAGTCAGAGTTGTAGCCATTAAACTTGCCAAAGAGCTGATGCAATTAAAAAACCTTAGAGAAAAAGAGATGATGAGCAAGCTTGACAGTTTTCTAAAGAAAGATAATCTATCTCAAGAAGAAGAATCTGTATTTAAATCTTTACAGCTAGAATTAGAACAGCTTTACACGGCTCTGTACTGTACAAAATCTAGAACTGTACTCAAAATGAATGATGTGTTATGCAAAGAACCCATTACAATATCAACATTTGTCAATTCCTTTCATGAAAACCTTTACAACTCACAATTTCAGGAAGATGGTTGTGGAAGCTACATTTACCACATTCAGAATTATGTCCCTGTAATTGAGGATGATTTCCACTCAGTTTTCGATTCACCCGTGTCAATTGAAGAAATTAGAGAGGCTCTGAATTCAATGAAAAAAGGGAAATCACCTGGCCCTGATGGCCTGTCAGTTGAATTCTATAGACAGTTTTGGGAGTTATTAGAAGACCCTATTTTTAATATGTTTCAAGATTGCATTGAAAATGGGGAAATGGTCTCCACTATGAAACAGGGTCTTATTTCACTGATTCCGAAGCCCGATAAAGACCCTTCTCTCATTGACAATTGGAGACCAATTACTTCATTAAATATTGATTACAAATTGATTGCTCTGGTTTATGCCAAAAGAAAGGAATAGGTACCATTATAAATGAGACTCAAACAGGATTTATGAGGGACCGTCACATAAGCTCTAACATTCATTTAGTCTTGGACCGTGTAGATTATTCAGATGCAATTGACTCAGTCTTATTTTTGGACTTCTGTAAAGCCTTTGACACAATTGAACATGAATTTCTCTTTAGGTCACATTTTCACCAAAGCCAAAGAGTTTATCAAAGTCATTTGCATGTTTTACGAAGGTATAAATAGTTCTGTGTTACTAAACCTTAATACATCCAAAAGATTCAGTATCAACAGAAGAGTACGACGGGGATGCCCAATTTCGCCATTTTTATTCATTTTGGTTGTGGAAATTCTATCTCTACATATTCTGAATAATGCAAATCTGTGTGGCTTAACCATTTTTTACAAAGAAATCAAAATTCCACAACTGGCTGATGATACTACTCTTTTTTTAACAGACAAAGACCAGGTTGCCCATGTCCTTAATGCTATAACTGCATTTTCTATTGCATCAGGATTAAAACGGAATGTTTCTAAATGTGAAATCTTATGTTTACATTACTCTGATGATGAAGAAATAGAAAATCTTACTGTAAAGGACTAAGTTAAATATTTAGGAATACATCTGTCAAAAAAACACTTAGGCAGACAACATATGAGTTTCTCTCCTAATATTAAGAAAATAAAAAATATATTTAATAATTGGCTACAAAGGGATCTTTCTATACTTGGGAGAGTACTTCTGTCCAAGGCAGAGGGACTGTCTCGCTTTGTGTACCCCTCATTATCTTTATTTGTAAATCCCTCTACTTGTAAAGAGATCAACAAGACCTTTCTTGACATCATCTGGAAAAATAAGTCTCACAAACTAAAAAAATCAGTCCTCTCTAATAAAAGAGCTGAAGGCGGTTTGGAAGTGTTGGATTTTGTTGACATAAATAACACTTTCAAGATCAATCAATCAAATGTATTTAAAAAGCCCTTCTTACAGCAGCTGATGTCACAAAGTGCTGTACAGAAACCCAGCCTAAAACCCCAAACATCAAGCAATGCAGGTGTAGAAGCATGGTTGAAAAGATGTTTGATCAATACTGATTCAGTATAGAATTTCATTCCAAATAATGTGATAATAAGTTGGGAGGTCTTCAATTTTTACTGAAATGTAATTATATTCCTGAAAGATTACCCACTAAATTGGCTAGGTTTCTACAACAAGCTTTAATGGCCTGGAAAATATGTTTCCTGCACAATTTTCCCCCACATAAAAGCTCTTTTGTGGAATAATTCAGACATAACTGTAAGGAATAAGTCATTGTTCTACCCCAGCTGGCATGAGAGGAATATTGACTTTGTTCTTGATGTTTTTGACAACAGGGGTAATATTCTTACATATGAACAATTTATAACTGTCACATCCTGACCAGCAGAGGGAGCAATTGGATTAGTTTTGGTCAGGATGTGGCAGGGTTTTTGTGTGTGTGTGAATGGTTGTTGGGGATTAGGACTCCCAATTGAAGGCAGGTGTGTTGAGTTGCCTTTGATTGGGAGTCCTATATAGGAGTGTGTGTTTTTCTTTGGGGTTGTGGGTAATTGTTTCTGTTCAGTGTGTTATGCTGTCAGTACTGTTGAGCTGTCGGTATTTTCTTGTTTTGTAGTGTTCCAGTGATCTTTTTTTGAATTAAATGATGCTGAACACTAACTCTGCTGCATTTTGGTCCACTTCTTCTCTCCATGACGACAGTTGTGACAATAACATTGAATGAGTTTCCAATACCTTTCAGTTTATTGATGTGATCAAAGCCATTCACAGTGGTCTAACTACACTAATGAAAACTCATCTTCGCTTTGGTAATGATCACAAAGCTTATCCAGAACTCAGTTTGGAAGGCGTGGGCTTACTTGAGAAATCTTGTTGTAATAAATATATAAGACTAATTCTACATTCACAGAACCAACTTATGCCTAGAGGAAAATTTTTCTGGAACATGCTTATTCCTGACATTGTCTGGAAAAAAGCTTGGTTAAGGCCTTACAAATATTGTATACCAAACAAATTTAAGGAAGTGCACATTAAAATTCTACATAAGATATATCCATGAAATTCTATGTTGTCCAAATTTGTGGCTATTGATATTTTCTGTGAAAAAGAAGGTGAGAATCAAACTCACTTGTTCATTGAATGTAAATTTGTGTCAGAATTTTGGGAAAACCTTGCAGAATACTTATTTACCATTATGAACATTACCTATGTTTTTGACATAAAGGATATAATATGTTACTATTGCAATGATAACAAGACCATTGAAATGATTGTGAAATGTTTTATTCTTGTTGCCAAATACTTTATACACAACAAAAGAAATCCAGAATTCTATACCAAAATTACACATTTTTGATTGAATTTAATTATCTTGTTAAGACATTATCCCTAGTGAATAACAACAAGAATAACATCTTCCTGAATCATTATAATTATATATATTTTTTATTTTATAAAAATTATTTTATTGATATTTGTATGTTTTAGTACTTTCTTGTTAATACTTGTGTTTTGTTTTGTTAGACATGTTTGATGTAGCAAAATAAGTTGTTGATTTTTGTATTATGAATAAAAAAAATACAAATTAAAAAAAGGTGTGAGGGAGGAAGGAATGGCTTTTAAATGGACCACCCTTGGCCGGAAATGTGTTACTAGTTCATCCTGCGATGATTGTGTTTTCAGCCACCGGTAGCTTGTGGGTGTTTTATATGGGCTACAGTCAATTATGAGTGCATGTCGGATTAAGGTTTGCCTTAATCGACATCCACGTCATCGGCGCCTGGGGAGCAGTCGGTTAACTGACTTGCTCATGGGCAGAACGACAGAGTTTTTACCTCGTCAGCTCCGGGATTCGATGCAGCAAGCTTTCGGTTACTGGCACAACGCTCCTACCCGCCAGCCTATGTAAAGTAGACTAATAAGTGATTTTCACTTGAAAGGAATCCATCTGGAACATCTTCTGTAACTTTGGACCGCTATATCTGGTAAAGGTGTGTCCCAATGCTGCCGTGGTCGAGCCAGGGTTTTATGCTCTAGTCAAGTACTTCTCCGCAGCCCAGGCATGGAAAATGGTTTCTCCACTGTTCGTTTTTCCCATAGGGGATTTTAGAAACACTTAAAATAAGGGTTTTGCTTTGTGTAAACTTACGCTGGTGTGATGTTTTGATAACCATGTAAATCTCTCTCGGACAAGGTGACTTTTATCAATATTACTATTTACTCTGATAAAAAAAATGCAAATTAGAGTCAAAGTAGACATGTAAAATGACTAATCCCTGCAAGCTCTTGCACATCATCTCTAGCTGACACGTATGCTAACAGGTATTGTGTCAATTTAAAACTTGCACAACAATTTAGCTAATTTATTCATTACTACATTTAGCTAACATTAGTTAATCCAGAGATTCTTACCTTTGCCTTGATTCGTCAGTCTCGTCCAGATCATTTGTAGTTCTTTATGATAGCCACATTAGCAGCTAATTAGCGTTTCATTTTTGGGGGTTAAATACAGGCAAATATTGATAAATGACACCTTGTCCTAGAGAGATTTACACGGTTATCAAATTGTCTCGTCAGGGTAAGCTTACACGAAACAGCCCTTATTTTAAGTGTTTCTAAAATTCCATATGGGAGAAATTGGTGGGAAAACGATTCCTTGTTTACCATTTTGTTTTATGAGTATTGACTCATACGGTGGTACTCTATTGTACAATTTAGTGCTTGTAGTTCTCATCAAATCAAATTTCAAATCAAATTTATATAGCCCTTCTTACATCAGCTGATATCTCAAAGTGAAACCCAGCCTAAAACCCCAAACAGCAAGCAATGCAGGTGTAGAAGCACGGATTATCAAACATAAATTCCAAAGAGATATCAAAATACACTCCAAATGATTTCATAAGATCATTGCTTATGTGACGTGTATATATTTTCAACCAAGCACTTTCCCCCCATTTTAAAACAACTTCGAGGCCCCTGAGCAGTCTTTTTCTCACAGCTGCTGTGAACCATCACATTAACACATGACAAACAACTAATACCAGAACTTGACCTGTAGATGGCAATGTCTTACCACTCCATGATGACTTGTAGACTGGCCTCTTGCTGGTAGACTCTGCTCTGCTGCACTTTCTGCCCTAAACACTGTTCACCATAAAGTTATAACCATTGTAATGATTGACATTTAGAACTGATTGTACATTCTCTGTCTTTTCTCCAGGTTAAGCTGAGCACAAAGCAGTACCCAAACTTCCTTCACAACTCCAAGCCACTGAGCCATAGGAAGTGTCAGGACTTTGCCAATCACTACATGGGATTTAATGGATGGCACACCCACATTGTTACAGTAATGCAGCAATGCCCAGAGGTTTCTCTTTTATGTTCCAATACTATGTTACAGTGATACAACAGATACAATATTTGTTTGGTTAGGTGGGTGTAGCCATTGTGAAATCGCTAGCTAGTTAGCTTTGTGTGAGCAAGACGTTAAAGGATTTTTGTATAAAGACATTAAAAGATTGACAACACAAGCAGATAATTTAAAGTCTGACGACCTATCAACACATCTTCAGTCCTAACTTTTTGAAGTAAATCAATTTCTGCTGTGGAGAATATGGCCCATGTCGTATATTGTCACTGTGTGATGATAACCTCATATCAAAAACAAACTTTTCAGAAAAAAATGACCATATTTTCCTATTAACAAACATACAATTATGAAACTTGGTTCTAGAGTCATAAAATCTTCAGAGTACATTTGAGGGGAGTTACTTCTTTCATTAGGGTTTAAAAAAAAGAATAACTACATTCTTGTCAAAGTTTATCAGACAACGACAATATGTAATGAAACCTTCCTTTCTCTGGACAGCTGAAGGACATCTCCAACTGTGACGATGCCGGCAGGTTGTCCACCACACCTGGTGACCCTCAGGAAATTACCCGGAAGTACGGCTGCATCATGGAGGTCACCTTCCCACAGCATGGCCTTAGCTAACAAGGTGTCGGAGTGGCTGAGGAGACCGTGGAGGGTACCGGTGAGATTCAGCAGAACAGCCACAGTGGCTATGAGAAGGTTGTGTTTCAGAAAGAATGAGAATCACTATTATTTGCAAAGTACAGGAATTTGACCTGGTGAAATGGTGGTGACAGGGGCCTTATAATAAATAGAAAACAGTGCATTCGGAAGTATTCAGACCCCTTGACCTTTTCCAGATTTTGTTACGGTACAGCCTTATTCTAAAATTGATTTTTAAAAAATCCTCATCAATCTACCCACAATACACATGAATGACAAAGCAAAAACAGGTTTTTAGAAATGTTTGCAAATTTAAAACAACAAAAATCACATTTACATAGGTATTCAGACCCTTTACTCAGTACTTTGTTGAAGCACCTTTGGCAGCGATTACAGCCTCGTGTCTTCTTGGGTATGATGCTACAAGCTTGGCACATCTGTATTTGGGCAGTTTCTCCTATTCCTCTCTGCAGATCCTCTCAAGCTCAGGTTGAATGGGGAGCGTTGCTGCAGAGCTATTTTCAGATCTCTCCAGATATGTTCGATTGGGTTCAAGTTCAGGCTCTGGCTGAGCCACTCAAGGACATTCAGAGACTTGACCTGAAGCCACTCCTGCGTTGTCCTGTATGCCCCAGACGGAGGTCCTGAGAGCTCTGGAGCAGGTTTTCATCAAGGATCTCTCTGTACTTTGCACCGTACATCTTTGACTCAATCCTGACTAGTCTCCCAGTCCCTGCTGCTGACAAAACATTCCCACAGCATGATGCTGCAACAACCATGCTTCACTGTAGAGATGGTGCCAGGTTTCTTCCAGATGTGACGCTTGGCATTCAGGCCAAAGAGTTTAATCTTGGCGGGTAACTATATAGCTTGCATTGATGGCTGAACTCTGTACTCAGAATATTGTACTCAGAATATTGAACAATGTGCTTTCTCCGTAAAGTTATTTTGAAATCTAACACAGCGGTTGCATTAAGAAGTAGTATATCTTTAATTCTTTAAATAATTGTTATATATTTTGTCAATGTTTATGATGAGTATTTCTGTAAATTAATGTGCACATTCACGTCCCACCCCACATACCCAAGAGAGGTTAAAGGGAGGCTGGTGAGTTACGCCACCTGGGACAGGCTGAGGAAGGCAACTGTTGAGGCCAATGTGACAGGAGCATCACCAGGGCTGTCAGAGGAGCCGGAGCAGACAGACACAGAGCACCAGGAGGAGGAGCCTGAAGGAGAGGAAATGGAGGAGACAGTCCCTCCAGTGTACAAAACAAGGAGTGCCTTGGAGGAGCTGTTCTCAGAGTTGAGAGAGAGAGTTGAGAGAGAGAGAGAGACTCTCGTCCCTCATCGAGCGTGTTGAGCTCTACCAAGTCCTGCCTCCCATCTCCATGGCTACTCTGCCCCTCATCACAAACATTGCAACAAGCTACCTCTGTGCTCAAGCCTCCTCCACCCCTAGTGAGAGGGTATTTTCGACTGCAGGGAACACGATAAGCCAGGAGAGGTCCTGTCTTCTGCCAGAGAAGGCAAATATGTTGATCTTTCTCAAGAAGAACTGTTAGTCCTTTTGCTGCATACCTGCATGCCCCACCCATGTTGCTCTATACCACTGCATTTTCTTTTGCAGGAAAATATTGTTTATTTAATTTGTTTGACATTTCCATCATCACAACATTAGTCTATGATAGTGATTTGTTCTAAACATTGCTGTTTCTTTTGCTGTAAATAATTGTTTCTTTTATTTATTTTACATTTCCGAAAATAAAGCAATGTTAATTCTGTTCTTAATTTGTTTCCTTTTTTTGGTAAAAAAAATAAAAGAATCGATGAGAATACCGTTAAAGTACCGGACCGATAAGCAGCATCAGTAAAAGTAGTTAAAATCTTAACCATACCTATCCCTACCCATGAAGCCTATTTAACTTTTAATGCAGTCATCTCGGTTTTCATATCAAATCAAACTTTATTTGTCACATGCGCCGAATACAACAAGTTTAGACTACCGTGAAATGCTTACTTACAAGCCCTTAACCAAGAGTGCAGTTCAAGAAGAAGAAAATATTTACCAAGTAGACTAAAATAAAAAGTAACACAATAACAATAACGAGGTTATATATTGGGGGCACCGGTAAATTGTCCGGTGGCGATTTAATTAATTGTTCAGCAGTCTTATGGCTTGGGGGTAGAAGCTATTGAGGAGCCTTTTGGTCCTAGACTTGGTGTTCCGGTACAGCTTGCCGTGCGGTAGCAGAGAAAACAGTCTATAACTTGGGTGACTGGAGTCTCTGAAAATTTTATGGGCTTTCCTCTGACACCACCTATTATATAGGTCCTGGATGGCAGGAAGCTTAGCCCCAGTGATTTACTGGGCCGTTCGCACTACCCTCTGTAGCGCCTTACGGTCAGATGCCGAGCAGTTGCCATACCAGGCGGTGATGCCAACAGTCAGGATGCTCTCAATGGTTCAGCTGTAGAACCTTTTGAGGATCTGGGGACCCATGCCAAATCTTTTCAGTCTCCTGAGGGGGTAAAGGTTTTGTCGTGCCCTCTCCACGACTGTCTTGGTATGTTTGGACCATGATAGATTGTTGGTGATGTGGACACCAAGGAACTTGAAACTTACGACCTGCTCCACTACAGCCCTTTTGATGGTTTTATCTTTCACTTGTTTGTAACAATTGGAAATACTTTGGAAACTTTGTATTTGTAGTTAACTTCGTTCTGAAGTGATTGGTGGTCAATGTCAGACAGATGACTAGCCTAAACATCTTGATTCTATGTTTAGCGGAGATCTTCTGTGAATAAAGTGACACGGAAGGGCAAAAAACATCCAACGATGCACTTTGGCTACTCTACGAGTGGTCTGGATCACTTGTAGATGTGCAAAGGTTTTTAAGATCGTTACTAACGAAGGCTCTGGGGAAACAGATTGGCTACGTAAGATGGTTCTAACAAGGATTTTAACGCTACGAAGGCTCTGGGAAACAAGGCCCTGAACTCTAAGTTAACTAATCATTGGAATCATTTTGAAGATATCAGCTCAGCGTATTTTCATGTATTTTAGGTGCACAGTGGAGGCATGGGATATTCTCTGCCATAAGGGAATACAAATGTAATCACAAAAATCTGTCTTCCAGGTAATGGGAAAGTTTTAGTTGAATGCAGGATGGAGCGAGATGATGTCCTACAGGATGAGGATCTGGAAGGACTCATTAGGGTACCACACTGTTCTCTTACAGCAATTATTCCACACGTTCGATTGCAATTGTACTCTTGTAATTGTTTTCTACCCATATGGGTTGCTTAGTCTGTATGTATTTTGGCCATTCTAGAACTTACAAAAATTGCCAGTGCAGTTTAAATTACTGGCAACTTTACTGGACAGTCACTGGTGTTAACTTTATGTAATATTAACTTTAGTATTATACTTTATGACTTAATGTAACTGTTTATGTCATTGTGTATTCTGCATAACGCAGTCTTGTTGAACGCGAGCGTTAATGAAATCTAAATCAAATCTGATCTCAGGAATCGACATCCCTTCTTTTTATTTCTTTGTCAGGTGAATGTCATTCCCTGGTGTCAATTTGACCCTGACTGCCAGGAGGAAAATGAGGATATACCGTGGGAACTCAGTGTCAACATGTGACATGTACCTGGAGACAGTTCACCTGTGTTCACCTGCACTTGCTGTGTTCAAGTTGGTGCCAAATAACGACTTGACATTTCCTGATACTTTTTATTAAAGAATGTACCTGGAAAAATTGTATGGAATGTTTTGTGGAAATACCTTTTTGTAAACTGTATATCTTGACGTACTACTACTGCATGTAACATGCTTTTGAAATTCTGTATTTTATTAAAAGCACAAGTGGTTATTTCTTCATTATGTTTAAGTGTTTGTGTCTCTTAGAGAGAGAGAGAACTAGAGCAGCCAGTCAGTGTGTTTATGTTTTGTGGTAAAATGTGTCATAAATCATCCAATTAGATGATTAAGCAATGAGGCAGTAAAGGAGTCACAATCCGCCAGCAGGCACTGAGCGTTGGCTCGTGTGTGTGCGCCCCCCCCTCCCAGGGAAGCTAGCTTCCTCAAACCGCTGCCAGTCTCACCAGTGCTATTTATGTCATGCCACGAGATCATATCACAATGTCTCAAAGGGAGTTTACTTCTTTCATTTCGTTTTTTCCTTTCATTGTATTCGTTTTCTAATCTAAACATCTGCAGCCATGGATACCAAACTCCTCCCTATTCTAATCTGCCTCTGCGTCATTAGAAGTGTATGAGTGCATGGCAGACTATTTTACTGGAAGTCACTGTGGTGGATCAGTCATTTTATGATACTCTATGTTATTGTCAGATGAAAGTGTACATTTTTTTTATTTTAAGTTGTCATGTTTTTGTCTTGAATTACAGCAAAGTGCAGTCAGTGCCACATCCAGTAGTAGTAAGTTCTCCCTCCTGATTAGCAGGTTTTAGTCATTGACAGCCAAACACCAAGTATAGAACGTTTCAATTTGTTGTTGTACAGTAATGTGTATTAGTCAGCATTAGACTTGTATCATAGCTTTTCCACACTCCAGGTATGATGAGCAGTAGCCCTAGTATTGGAATCCAATGAGGAGACGTAACCAGGCAACCATCCACGCATTTTGGCAGCCTAATATGGGAGCGACGTGTCAGAAGTTGGAGTTTCAATCTGTTGTCTGTGAAGTTTACAGTAATCTATATTAGTCAGCATCAGACTTCAAACTCATCCACACAGGTATGATGAAGAATAACCAGGCAACCATGGAGGGTTTGGGAGAAGACATAGTCAGGTTCATAATTATTGATACCCTTGATAGAGATGAGCAAAAATACTGAGCTATGTTGTGTGCTCCGAAAAAAAAGGGAAATTATATAATTTTATACTAATACAATTGCTCAGAGAAACAGATTTTGTTTAACAAGTAGCATTTGTTTTTGTTGAAGATGGGGGTCAAAATTATTGGCACTGTTTTCAATACCCTAGGATAACAACAGTGAGCCTTTTTGGTTACATGTTTTATGAGATTGGATGTTGGGAGGGAGCTTAGACGATTCCTCCACACAGAATCTTTCCAGATCTTTCCTTCTTCTGCTCATATGGACTGCCCTCTTCAATTCAAACCACAAGTTTTCAATGGGGTTCAAGTACAGAGACTGAGATGGACATTGCAAAATGTTGATTTTGTGGTCAATTAACAAGGGCTCCAGGACCAGTGGAATCCAAATAACATCAAAGATCCACCACCATATTTTACTGTAGGTATAAGGTCATTTTCTGAGTATGCTTCTATTTTTCAAGGTCAAAGAGCTCAAATGTTATTGTCATCTGACCATGGCACCGGTTCCAATCAAAGTGTCAATGCCATTTCTAAAACTCCAGATGGTCAGATGACATCAAAATAGAGCTCTTTGGCGCCGAAAAATGGAAGCATATGCAGAAAAGTACCTCATACCTACAGTATACCTCAAACCTGAGAGGGCAGTCCGTAAGAGCAGACAAAGGAGATCTAGGGTCTGGAATGATCTAAGATCCCTCGCAACGTATTCTCAAATCTCTTTCTCTGAGCAATTGTACGAGTATAAAACAATATAATTTCCACTTTTTTTTAGCATACAGTATACTGTAGCTCAGTATTTATATTATTTACTGTATTTTATATACAGTCTTTTTTGCTCATCTTTATCAAGGGTGACAATAATTATGGACTTGACTGTATTGGCCAACACCTTTTGATTTGAGGATTAGAAGAGAAGTGGTTTATTGTCGGTTGCCTAAAGCCACAGGTCTGTGGTGTCTTCCAGGGTTACCTTGTTGGTTTCACAGGTTTGGGCTGAAGTCGTAAGTCACCTCACAGCTCACACCTACCTTCGTAGCACTAGTTCTGCTAAATACCGACTAATAACACACTTTCGGTGGAAGTGGCAGACTGGCGGGATTTTAAAGACAATTATTGGGCCACGGATGATGAGTAATACTTGACCTCAGAAGAAGATGAATAAATCCCCTATAAGAGACTGAGGTTTACAAAACCAGACGCTATTTCCTGTTTTTCCACCTCAATCATATATTTTAGCATGTGAATTATTGAGTCAAATGAGCTGCGCTAAGGTTAATCCATAACTTTGACTTAAAAAAGGAATTTAAATGTTACTACTGCAATAGCGCAAGACTATTAACTGAAATGTAATCGTTAATTGTCAATAAAAATGTAATGGTAAGTGATGATGAGAAAAAGCAGTATGAAAAACTGACATTTAATACCAGAACTTTTCTTTAGTGATTAGCAATATTCTGCCAAATGTTGACATTGGCCCTAATTCAGAGGGTCAGACCCATCCGACTTGTCATATTCTAGGGTGTCGTTCTCATACAGGTGTACCACAGCATGTATAGCCCCTTCATGAACTTCTACAGTAATAATCCTCTGTGAATCAGATGAGATATTTCTGTTTTAGCCAGCAGTGCTTAAAAATCAGACCTATGATAATGTAGGTCTATGTGGTGAATCATAACACTTAAACACCTTGACACCTGTTGATTAACCGTGGTGTTTTGATATAGGTCCGTTTCAATCTCAAGTCAGTGAATCATATACTATAAAATATGATTCACCACCATGTTTCTATTTCAGGTTTACATAATGAGCGGTGCAGGGTGTGTCATTCTGTTTACCCGTCTGGCCCCATCAGACATAAATCCTTTGATTCTCAATGAGCTCAACGGGCCCTCAGTCAAACCTCACCATTTGATCAGACTACACCTAGCTGGAACCTGACATGAACACTACAGCAATAGGCTACATGCATGTACAGTGCCTTCAGAAAGTATTCACACCCCTTGACTTATTCCACATTTTGTTGTGTTACAGCCTGAATTGATTACATTTAGATTTTTTTTGTCACTGGCCTATACGCAATACCCCATAATGTCAAAGTAGATTATGTTTTTCAATTTTTTTTTACAAATGAATAAAAAATGAAAAGCTAAAATAAGTACACTCTAAAAATTCTTCTTTGAAGAACCTTAGGGTTCTTGGTACTGAAATTTGCCCCCAAAAGGTTCTTCCAAGTACCCCATAGGAGGTGGGGTTCATCGAGGAACCACCTTAGTTGGTGGGGGTTCTTGCAGGAACCTAACTGCCCAACTGAAACATTTGGATTTCAATTTGAAAGGACAGCAGGTGCAGGCACTTAACTGAAAAATGTAAAGATCTCCTCAATTTAACCTCCTGCTGTGTTCTGGTCGAATTGGACCGATTTTCTCTCTGGAAAATGTAGTTCATTTAATCTGATTGTCACAAGGTTCCATGACTTTGTCTACACAGGGCATCTGAACACACAAAATACATCTTGATGATTTTTATTACATTGTGGGTGTTTTATTTAACTTTTGTACACCTGTGGTGTTCCTGGTCACAAATGACCGGTCAGTAGAAATGAATGGGTGAGACTACAATTAGTGTATAAAATTGAGTTCAGGCACATGCCCATTCATCAGATGGACACGCTTCCTCTCCCAGACCCCCACATACATGTGTGTTTGAGCACACACACACACACCTCTCACTCCCCTTCTTGGCTTCCATGGCAACCCCCACGGGATCCTTTCCCCAATAGAATATTTCCCCCACGGGAACCACACCTGTTGGCATTCTCACAATCAATCGCAACATTGTTTCAATAATATATAGAACTTTTCTCGCAGCTCTGGTATATAAAGCTTTTTTGAGGCCTTGCTGTCGCAGCACAATGACCAAGCGATATACTGTATGTGAGGCTCTTGATCATATCTTTGATCATGACACCGGTGAGGAAGAAAGAGTCCTTGTTAAACTTTGACACAAAGTTGTCTGTGATAAATAGCACAATATGTTTCATCTGAGTATTTGTTATAGTCAAAATAATCCATACATGATGCTTTTTTTTACTCAAAAACGAGTTGTATGAGCTCAGGTACATAGCAAATAGAAGTTCAAGACTTGTAATGTTCACAAGAACTTACGTTGTTAAAAAGATCTAACACAACATTAGGTGATAATATATGTTTTATTCTGGATTTATAATCAGCTATAATGGGGCGGTCATTTTGGACCGGGAACACAGAATTCATTAACATGAAACGAACACAACAGGAAGGTTAGGGTAAGGTTTGTCCCTTGTATGATCTAAACTGATGTTGATTTATGATGATGCCATCTATCGTTTCATTTTTGTACAAATCTTTCTAAAACAGAAAATGGACACAATTCAATAGATCCCAATCATCAAAGAGGTAAGACTATGTAGGCTATAAGAATATGTTGAAGGCTAGCTGTATTGGGTGCTGATGACTGAACTGCTCACTTTTGTGTCTATGTCTGCAGGTATACAGACGAGGAGGCATACAAAAGGTATGTCAGTTGGTATGAATTCTGTCATGTGCACGTTTTGTTAATCATCTTTATAACTACTATTTTTGGGATTCACAGACTTCACCCTCCCCACACCTCTGATGAATATAACAGGAAACCTGTTCATCACCACAAACTGCAAAATCATTCTGGCTATGGGTACGAAGAATATCCACACTTTAACATCAACGCGCCAGAGGATACACCCATTGGACTTGGGGATCTGCTGGGAGTTTACCTCATATTTGGATTTTTTCATTCTGCTTTGCCACTAAAATCATAATTAACACTGAGAACTAAAATATTGTGTTATTGTTGTTATTGTTATGCATATTATTATTATTATTAAGTAAAAATCTAAAAACATGTTTTCACTTTGTCATTATGGGGTATTTTGTGTAGATAGGTGAGGGAAACAATTATAGTATTTAATCCATTTTGAATTCAGGCTGTAACTCAACAAAATGTGGAATAAGTCAAGGGGCATGAACACTTTTTGAAGACACTAAGGAAATGGAAATTGAAACTGAAAGTGGAAAAGGGAACAGTAGGGAAAACTGTTATTCCTCACTGCTTGTGAATTCACTATGCGTCTGTTATTTCTATTCAGCGAATATTGTTCTGATTACGTTATTGTGGAATGCAATTTCATGGGGGGGGGGTTGAAACGGAATTCGTAAGAGCTCAAAGTACTGTGTTCAAAACAGGCGAGCCCTGCTGAAACCCATTTACTTACCCTCATTGAAGGCAGGCTTTTAATATAGCCTAACTCGAGTCTGAGTTGTTACATCTGACTTGTTTTTAGGGATTTCCTTTATGGATTATTAGGCTATAGGCCAGATTCTACTGCCAGCCGTGCATGTAAGAATGATGTTCATTGACTACAGCTCAGCATTCAACACCATAGTACCCTCCAAGCTCATCATTAAGCTTGAGGCCCTGGGTCTCAACCTCGCCCTATGCAACTGGGTCCCGGGCCCTCATTTATCAATGTTGAGTAGGAACAGAAATGTTCGTAAACCATGCGTGCGATCATTTCTAAGCAAAGTGTGGGATTTATCCATCTGTACTTATACTTCAGAATGTGCGTAAATTGAAGCGCACCTCGGACCATGTGTACTCACAGCAACTTGTGGTAGAAAAGTCAAACTGCTAATGAAATACCATCCACCAAATGGAGAAAGGATTGACATACTGGACCAAATCATAAACTATGAAGAAAAAAAGATAATACATGAATAGTTTATTCATGTATTTCTTTTATAGACACTTAAGCTACTAATCGTTTTCTGATGGTGCTATTGAATTCATAAACATGAAACCATTTAAGCCTAACTGAATTAATAAAGTCAATTAGAAAGAGAGTGGAATGTAAGTTGGAGGCAATTTAGTTAAACCAGTTAAATAATATAAAAGGCAACACTGAGGCATTGTGAATTGTCCAAAATGACAAATCTGGCATTGCTGGAGGATCTGGCACAAGCTGCAGGGAGCATGTTTTCAACGAGCGTGCAGATTTTTTTTGCTGAGAGCGACACTTGGCTTATTAGTAGATTTCGTTTTCCAGGGCATTTTATATTGTATCTCTGCAACCAACTCTCTCCAGTATTAGAAAGGGAGACGAAACGCACCAATGACATCCCACTGCATACCCAAATCCTCTCCACCCTGGGATTTTTGGCCACTGGATCATTCCAACGGGAGATTGCGGATCGGTCTGGCATTTCACAACCAACCAAGAGCCGGATATTGCCTGCAGTCCTTCATGGCATTATTTCATTGACCCCACAATACATACAGTTTCCGTACACTGCCATGCAACAGGCCAGAGTGAAAAAGGATTTGCATACCATAGCTGGATTTCCCAATGTCATTGGAGTAATTGACTGCACCCACATCGCAGTAAAAGCACCATCAGTGAACGAATTCAACTTCGTCAACAGAAAAGTTTTCCATTCTGTCAATGTGCAGGTCATCTGTGATTCACATTTGGCTTCGTTGAATGTAGTGGCCAAATGGCCAGGTGGGACACATGATTCATTCATTGTGCAGAGCAGTTCAGTCGGTCTTAACCTCCAGGAAGGAGCTGTTGAGGATGGATGGCTTGTTGGTAAGTGACTTATGTTTTATTTGCAAGGTTTTATTTGCCATGTTAGACCTCTACTGGGAAACAATATCTGAATGTTGTGTTCATAACTGCAGGAGACCGGGGCTACCCATTAAAAACATGGCTGAGTACTCCCCTCACAAACCCCTCAAGGTACAATCAAGCCCACGCACGCACAAAATCAACAGTGGAACGCACCATAGGCCTGCTGAAAAGGCGTTGGCTGTGCTTGTCTGGGGACACAAAGCACACTGCAATACCAGCCTAGCAAGGTTTGCCTCTGAAATGACATTCCTTCAAATGCCATTACGTGAATGTAATACAATGTGCAAATTTCTTTTTAGGTTCACTACATTGTCAAGGCTTGCAGTGTGCTCTACAACGTTGCAATCAAAAATAGCATTCCACTGAATGATCCACCCAGACCCGATGAGCCCATGCCTGACAGGGTGTGTTTCCCACCACCCGTAGACCTGGCACTGAGGACCAGAGTCAATATCATACAACGGTTTTAAGTATCTGTTCTTCCAAATATTGTAATCAAATCGACAAGGAAAACACATTTACGTTGAACCAGAATTTATTGTCTCACATGCTTGACACAATCAACAAGTTCTTTCAATGATTGATTTATCTCTCTCAGGCCTCTCAGCATCCTCCAGATGGTTTTTCAGTCCAAGAATTGATGTGTTGATCTCTTCTTGTTGTTTCATGACTGTGTCAGTCAAAACATGCGGCACAGCTGAAGCGCTCAACTAACAAGGACACCCTTCTTGTAGGCCTGTCACACCCTGATCTGTTTCACCTGTCTTTATGATGGTCTCCACCCCCCTCCAGGTGTCGCCCATCTTCCCCATTATCCCCTGTATATTTATACCTGTGTTTTCTGTCTGTCTGTGCCAGTTCATCTTGTTTGTTCAAGCCTACCAGCGGTTTGTCTCAGCGCCTGCTTTTCCCCATTCAATCTTTTCTCGCCCTCCTGGTTTTGACCCTTGTCTGTCCTGTCTCTGAGACCGCCTGTCTGACCACTCTGCCTGAGCCTGCCTGCCGTCCTGTACCTTTGCCATACTTCTGGATTACTGACCTCTGCCTGACCTGAACCTGCCTGCCGTCCTGTGCCTTTCCCCCACTTCTCTGGACTATTGACCCCTGCCTGCCTTGACCTGTCTATTTGCCTGCCCCTCTGGGATTATTAAACTATTGTTTATCCGACGTGGTCTGCATCTTCATACCTTCATATCTGATAAGGCCTGGGAATGTCTGAGGGGCCAGGCAAATCCCCCAAATCTGTGAAGACTTCATATTTTGTTATTTTTATTCATTTTGTTAAATTTATTTTGTCATATTTGTTATTTATTGTCAAAAAATATTTAGATTGCCTTACCATCAGTTGGTGTGTCTGGTATTCCTTCAGGGTCTGGGAAAGGGTCCTTAGTATCACCATCACAAATGACGCCAGACACTGAGGTCTCTCCAATTATGCTGTCAATGCGCTGGTCCATAGCAGACAGTGAAGAGTCACTCTGCCCTATGTTTTCAAATCAAACCATTTCTTTTTAATTTCATTAACTGTTCTGCACTCAAATGAGGCAGAATTTACCACAGCTCCGACCTGCTACCAAGTGACATTTTTTGCAGCTTTAAGGGGAAGGTTTGTGACCATAAATTGTCATTTAGGGTGGTTCTTTATGTAAATGAGACTACATGTGCACTAACACAGTGTTAAAGAACGTGTCTGATTTATCAAGGCAAAATACTTACAGGTGTGTGTAAATCAAGTGTACAAGCAATTGATAAATGCCAACTTTTTTGTATTTGCGACAATTCCCCCCAAAAATGTATGAACCTCTTACATCTAGACGTTCCGCTAGCGGAACACCTGCTCCAATATCGAATGATGGGCGTGGCGCGAAATACAAAGTCCTCGAAAATCCGAAAACTTCCATTTTTCAAACATATGACTATTTTACACCATTTTAAAGACAAGACTCTCCTTTATCTAACCACACTGTCCGATTTCAAAAAGGCTTTACAGCGAAAGCAAAACATTAGATTATGTCAGCAGAGTACCCAGCCAGAAATAATCAGACACCCATTTTTCAAGCTAGCATATAATGTCACAAAAACCAAAAGCACAGCTAAATGCAGCACTAACCTTTGATGATCTTCATCAGATGACACTCCTAGGACATTATGTTATACAATACATGCATGTTTTGTTCAATCAAGTTCATATTTATATCAAAAACCAGCTTTTTACATTAGCATGTGATGTTCAGAACTAGCATTCCCACTGAACACTTCCGGTGAATTTACTAAATTACTCACGATAAACGTTCACAAAAAACATAACAAGTATTTTAAGAATTATAGATACAGAACTCCTTTATGCAATCGCGGTGTCAGATTTTAAAATAGCTTTTCGGTGAAAGCACATTTTGCAATATTCTGAGTAGATAGCTCGCCATCACGGGCTAGCTATTTTGATACCCACCAAGTTTGGTACTCACCAAACTCAGATTTACTATAAGAAAAATTGGATTACCTTTGCTGTTCTTCGTCAGAATGCACTCCCAGGACTTCTACTTCAATAACAAATGTTGGTTTGGTTCAAAATAATCCATAGTTATATCCAAATAGCGGCGTTTTGTTCGTGCGTTCAAGACACTATCCGAAGGGTAACGAAGGGTGACGCGCCCGGCGCGTTTCGTGACAAAAAAATTCAAAATATTCCATTACCATACTTCGAAGCATGTCAAACGCTGTTTAAAATCAATTTTTATGCGATTTTTCTCGTAAGAAGCGATAATATTCCGACCGGGAGTCATTGTTTTCGTTCAAGGACTGAAAATGAAAACATGGAGTCGTCTCGTGCACGCGCCCCCAGTCTCATTGTTCTCAGATCGACCACTTACCAAATGCGCTACTGTTTTTCAGCCATGGCCTGCAAAGTCATCATTCAACGTTCTGGCGCCTTCTGAGAGCCTATGGGAGCGTTAGAAAATGTCACGTTACAGCAGAGATCCCCTGTTTTGGATAGAGATGATCAAGAAGGCCAAGACATGGTCATGGTCCTGTTTGGAATCTTCTCAGGTTTTGGCCTGCCAAATGAGTTCTGTTATACTCACAGACACCATTCAAACAGTTTTAGAAACATTGGAGTGTTTTCTATCCGAAGCTAATAATTATATGCATATTCTAGTTTCTGGGCAGGAGTAATAATCAGATTGAATCTGGTACATTTTTTATCTGGCCGTGAAAATACTGCCCCCTATCCATAAAAAAATAATTTATAAGCTTTTCTACGCAACATTGATAAATGAGGACCCCTGGACTTTCTGACGGGCCACCCCCAGGTGGAGAAGGTAGGAAACAACATCCCGACTTCGCTGATCCTCAACACTGGTGCCCCACAAGTGTACGTGCTCAGCCCCCTCCTCTACTCCCTGTTCACCATTGACTGCGTGGCCTTGCATGCCTCAATCATCATCAAGTTTGCAGATGACACAACAGTAGTGGGCTTGATTACCAACAACGACGAGACAGCCTACAGGGAGGATGTGAGGGCACTCGGAGTGTGCTGTCAGGAAAACATCCTCTCACTCAATGTCAGCAAAACAAAAGAGATGATCATGGACTTCAGGAAACAGCAGAGGGAGCACCCCCCTATCCACATTGACGGGACAGTAGTGGAGAAGGTGGAACGTTTTAAGTTCCTCGGCGTACACATCACGGACAAACTGAAATGGTCCACCCACACAGACAGTGTAGTGAAGAAGGCGCAACAGTGCCTCTTCAACTTCAGGAGGCTGAAGAAATTTGCCTTGTCACTTAAAAGCCTCACAAACTTCTACAGATGCACAATCGAGAGCATCCTGTCGGGCTGTATCACCGCCTGGTACGGCAACTGCACCGCCCTCAACCGCAAGGCTCTCCAGTGGGTGATGCGGTCTGCACAACGCATCACCAGGGGCTACCATCCAGGAGATGAGGTCAGTACAGGTGCGTCAAAGCTGGGACCGAGAGACTGAAAAACAGCTTCTATCTCAAGGCCATCAGACTGTGAAACAGCCATAACTAGCACAGAGAGGCTGCTGCCTACATACAGACTCAAATCATTAGCCACTTTATTAATAAATGGACCACTAGTCACTTAAAACAATGTCACTTTAATAATGTTAACATATCTTACATTACTCATCTCATATGTATATACTGTATTTTACACCATCTATTGCGTCTTACCTATGCCTCTCAGCCATTGCTCATCCAAATCAAATCAAATTACATTTGATTAGTCACATGCGCCGAATACAACAGGTGAAAACCTTACAGTGAAATGCTTACTTACGAGCCCTTAACCGACAGTGCAGTTAAAAAAAAAATACGGATAAGAATAAGAGATTAAAGTAACAAGTAATTAAAGAGGAGCAGTAAAAAATAACAATATATACAGGGGGGTGCCGGTACAGAGTCAATGTACCGGGGCACCGGTTAGTTGAGGTAGTATGTACATGTAGGTAGAGTTAATTAAAGTGACTATGCATAGATGACAACAGAGAGTGGCAGTGGTTTGGGGGGGGGGGGGGGGGGGGGGCAATGTGAATAGTCTGGGTAGCCATTTGACTAGATGTTCAGGAGTCTTATAGCTTGGGGGTAGAAGCTGTTTAGAAGCCTCTTGGATCTAGACTTGGTGCTCCGGTACCGCTTGCAGTGTGGTAGCAGAGAGAACAGTCTATGACTAGGGTGGCTTGAGTCTTTGACAATTTTCAGGGCCTTCCTCTGACACCGCCTGGTATAGAGGTCCTGGATGGCAGGAAGCTTAGCCCCAGTGATGTACTGGGCCATTCGCACTACCCTCTGTTGTGCCTTACGGTCAGAGGCCGAGCAGTTTCCATACCAGGCAGTGATGCAACCAGTCAGGATGCTCTCGATGGTGCAGCTGTAGAACCTTTTGAGGATCTGAGGACCCATGCCAAATCTTTTCAGTCTCCTGAGGGGGAATAGGTTTTGTCTTGCCCACTTCACAACTGTCACGGTGTGCTTGGACCATGTTAGTTTGTTGGTGATGTGGACACCAACGAACTTGAAGCTCTCAACCTGCTCCACTGCAGCTCCGTTGATGAGAATGGGGACATGCTCAGTCCTCTTTTTCCTGTAGCCCACAATCATCTCCTTTGTCTTGATCATGTTGAGGGAGAGGTTGTTGTCCTGGCACCACATGGCCAGGTCTCTGACCTCCTCCCTATGGGCTCTCTCTTTGTTGTCGGTGATCAGGCCTACCACTGTTGTGTCATCGGAAAATGTAATGATGGTGTTGGAGTCGTGCCTGTCCGTGCAGCCATGAGTGAACAGTGAGTACAGGAGGGGGCTGAGCACGCACCCCTGAGGTGCCCCTGTGTTGAGGATCAGCGTGGCGGATGTGTTATTACCTACCCTTACCACCTGGGGGCGGCCCGTCAGGAAGTCCAGGATACAGTTGCAGAGGGAGGTGTTTAGTCCCAGGGTCCTTAGCTTATTGATGAGCTTTGAGGGCACAATAGTGTTGAACGCTGAGCTGTAGTCAATGAATAGCATTCTCACATAGGTGTTCCATCTGTCCAGGTGGGAAAGGGCAGTGTGGAGTGCAATAGAGACTGCATCATCTGTGGATCTGTTGGGGCGGTATGCAAATTGGAGTGGGTCTAGGGTTTCTGGGATAATGGTGTTGATGTGAGCCATGACCAGCCTTTCAAAGCACTTCATGGCTACAGACGTGAGTGCTACGGGTCGGTGGTCATTTAGGCAGGTTACCTTAGTGTACTTGAATATGTTTATATGTATATATTTTTATTCCATCCCTTTACATATGTGTGTATTAGGTAGTTGTTGTGAAACGGCACCGTCGAATCTACTAGAAGCACAAGCATTTCGATACACTCGCATTAACATCTGCTAACCATGTGTATGTGACCAATAAAATTTGACTTGATTTGATGTCCTGAGCATGTTTAACCCAAATCTCAAAGTTCACACACCAACAGACAGTGCATCAAGATGCTACAGAATGAGTGCACAGAATAGCAATATTTAAAAGTATAAAAATGTGTATTTACTTGACAGCAACAATAGGCACTATTGTCAAATAAATAAATATGTAAATACATATATAACCTTGAAAGACAAATAAATACATGTGTTATATTGCAGTTTGACATGGCACATTACATAATTGTTGAATGGTAGGTACAGTATATAAATCAGTTCTGCAAGTTCAAATTCATGTTCTGTTGGACCACAGAAGGCTATCAGAGTTGTGTTTCAGGATGAATTCTAGGGTGTACAGGAGTTCTTTTCGAACCACTTCCCAGGCGCAGTAACTGAAATTCTGTGAAAATAAACATTTACTGTTAAGGAAATGTAGGTTTATATTTACATAGAGATAGTATCTAAACAGTGTTTTCCATGATAGTGTATTTGCTTGTACCCTACTTTTTCTTTTAGGACAGCTGCTATGTTCCTGAAGTATGTATTCAGCATCTTTGCCCTGATTAGATAATCTCGTGTATTCACACTCCCCATCATCTGACACAAGAAGAAAATAATTCAAACATCACCATACCAGACTTAAACAGTTAAGCTATCTGTATAGGCATAGATAGGTACTCACACATTTGCTCTCTTTCATCTGACGGTAGATAATGTTCTGAAAATACTCCAATTTATGTTGGTCCCATATTGTTGGCAGTTCGTCAGTTCCAAACAATGTGTCGATGTTCTTCAATGTCTCATAAATAGCCTTAGCACCACTGCTGCTCAACTGAAACGGACAACAATAATTTCAAATAACATAAATGGCATCGTAAAGTTGTCTGTCTACTTTCTAATCCTAACGGTTGCAAATACTCTTTCATGCTGTAAAGAACACCTGGATATGCGCCCATGCGCTTACCTGTGGCGCGCCGGAGGTTGCGAAAGCAGTGGCTGGGAATACCACGAAGACATTATTATCCTGCAAGCACTCCAGTGGAAAATGACCCCCCTGGAAGAAAGAGGAAACACAGAAGTCAGGTTGAGCTAGTCAGTTAATAAACATAGTTAGATAATACAATTCAAGTCAAAAATAATAAAAAAAATTGTACCATGTCTCTCAGTAGGTTGTAGGTTGTTCCCACAAGATGTCGTTGTAGCTGGCAAGGCATGGGCATCGAGAAAACTTGCACGAGGCAGAGGAAGGCGCTCATCCAAGTGATAATCTGATGTGCCATTCTTAGGGTAGTTAGATGATCTGCAACAGAGTATCATTGTTAGTTGAATATAATCCTGAAAATGATTCATTCGTTGAAACCTGAAGCAATGATCAAATGATATATTGACTCACCTATTGCCAGTATAGTACACATTTCAGAATGTCGTTTGTCTTCTGATAGAGTCCGAATGTTGTTTGTGTTCTGAGCCCATATCTGCGGCTTAATTGAAATTGTAAGAATTTAAAGGATGTACAAAAAGTCACTAAGTTTAAGTAAAAAATGAATGAATTTGGGAACGTTTGGCCAAGTCAAAACCGCAATAGGCCTACCGGATTTCTCTTTCGCATCCTCCACTTTATTTATTTTATTTTACTTCACCTTTATTTAAACAGGTAGGCCAGTTGAGAACAAGTTCTCATTTACAACTACGACCTGGCAAAGATAAAGCAAGCAGTGCGACAAAAACAACAACACAGAGTTACACAAGGGATGATCAAACGTACAGTCAATAACACAATAGAAAAGTCTATGTACAGTGTGTGCAAAAGTAAGATTAAGGGAGGTAAAGGCAATAAATAGGCCATAGAGGCGCAATGATTACAATTTAGCATTAACACTTCTCTCTCATCATGTGCCTAATGTGTCCTCAGTAGGCTAGGTCTAAACAATGTAACTCATCTTGCCTTGCGAAGGCTCAAACATTGCTAAAACAGAGAGAGGGGGAGAGAGAGAGAGAATATCGACACTTACATGAATGCAGTAGACCTCTATATGTCTTCAATCATCTGAATAATATCGGCAACCTTGAACCAAATCTCTGCGTTAACATTAACATGTTTTTATATTTTGTCGTTACTTATCTAAATAAACCAGTTTTGCCAATGTGTTGTGATAACCTTATCGTAGGTTTATCAGAAAATGACGTAAAACATTTAAAACGGCCTACAACATGCGATCATGCTGGACATGCTACACTGTAAAAAAACATCCAGTTAATAGACTGTAAAACTACAGACTAAAAAGGAACATATATAATCTGTATAAAAACGGTGATTTACCTTCCATAAAATAAAGTTTATTACTGCAGTTTTACGACATGAACTCCTATTTTTACATGGAATCCTCTTTTCTTTTGCTGGCATTGGTTGTGCAAATAAATAATTGGCCAGCTAAAAAGCATAAATAACTCCTTAATTGATGGCAAAATATAGCTAGAACACAGATTATAATCATCATTTTACAAAAAAACGACTCTCAATCGATCAGTTGTGAAAATAGAGAATTAGACAGCTTAAACCCAGAAATGACTCCTGAATTGATGACAAAATATAGCTAGAATACAGATATTTGTCATAATATTACAAAAATCTACTCTCAATATAACTGGTATCTGTTGTGAAAACAGAGAATTAGTCAGCTAAAAAACAGACACAACTCAGACACAAAAAACAGACACAAAAAACTAAATGATTCCTTAATTGATGCCAAAGTTACACAAAAATACAGATAATTGTCATAATATTACAAACACCTACTCTTGATCTAACTGGCATCATTTGTGAAAATAGAGAATTGGTCAGCTAAAAACATACTCCTTAATCGATGACAAAATAAAGCTAGAAAACAGAGAATTATCATAATATTACAAAAATCTCCTCTCAATGTAACTATTATTGGTTGTGAAAATAAAGAATTCTCCAGCAAAAAAAAACGAAATAACAGACATTACACAGGGATTTCCTGATATATATTTTCACAAGATGTATTACGTATATTAAGTTATTCAATACACGTTCAAACCTTGACCTGTGCGTGCAGTTGCATGGCAGAGAGGTAAAGGGGTAGAAAAGGGGGGATGGGAGGGGTGTGTTAAGAAGAGGGGTATCAGGTAAACTCAGTGTACAATCTAAAGGCGAAAGAAACGCACACACATTTAGGCGAGGTGCAGGCTAGCGGAGTAGAACGCTTGAAAAATGAAAGGAGAGCCCCACACTCTAAGAGCTCAGATGCAATAATTGAATAACCTTATATCCAACGTTTCGACAGACGAGCTGTCTTCATCAGGGTACAATGACAAACACTGCGGGGTGACTAGCGTATATAGTGTCAAAGGACACACACAGGTGTCTGTAATCATGACCGGCTGTGGCCTGATATCGCTGGTTAATTCGCATATATTAAAATAACATACAAAAACAAAAATGGATAGCGTACGATCATAGATTCCATTTGGCTATATAAGCCTACAAACATTTACAATAGGCAAAATCACAATAATCACAAGAATGGCTTCAGATCAAAGTCTACGTTGAGACCGAAGGGAGCAAGGGTCTTTAAATTAAAGATCCAGGCAGCCTCTCATTTTAACAATACATTGTCGAGGTCACCCCCTCTCCTAGGGAGGGTGACATTTTCGATGCCAATATAACGTAGGGACGAAATCGAGTGGTTTGCTTCCAGAAAGTGGGTCGCAGCTGGGTAAATCGAGTTTTTGCACCTAATGATGCTCTGCGATTCGTACTTTTAATTCGCGCTTTGTTTTACCCAGATCATTTTTACCACAAGGACAAGTTATACGATAAATAACTAAGTGGAGCACGTGATAACACCTTTGATTGGGATCTGTTTCCCTGTTTGGGGGTGTTTGAAGGATCTACATTTATAAGTGCCATTGCATTGAGCACAGCAATTACACTTGTAGTTTCCATTCAGTAGGGGCGCAAATAGACGTTGTGCAGGGATATCTTGGCGTGGTAAATCAGAGTTTACATATTGATCGCTGAGATTTCTGCCCCGCGAGAATATGACCAAGGGAAGGCCCGAAAACACGTTACTGATACTGTCATCGGATATTTGAATGTGCCAATGTGTATGAACGATTGTTCAGAGCACTTTGAATAGCAGGTAGTTAGAACGCAAGAAGGCTTATTTTGCGAGACTGACCTTGAAAAAGGTCATGTCTCGTTTTTGTTTTGAATTTTCAGTACATTTTCAGTATTAATCAGACCATTTTTGTACCCCGTCTCCTTGAATTTTCTTTGCATCTCAGCCATGTTTCTGTTGAAATCTGATTAGTTTTTTGCAAATGATTTTGATTCGACAGAATTGGCTGTAGGGCAAACTGTTTTTCAAGGGAAGTGGGTGACAACTATCAGCCCTCAACAAACTGTTACGATCAGTAGGTTTCCTGTAAAGATCAGTGTATAGAACATTATCTTCACAAAAGATCAGAATACCAAGGAAACAGATTTGATGTGTGTCAGATTGCATAGTAAATCTCAGATGCTCAGAACAGGAGTTAAGACAAGCATGGAACATTTGGAGCTGTTTTGCATCACCCCTCCATAGAACAAAAATATAATCAATATACCGTTTCCATATAATAATGTTAGGCAAAAAAAACAAAAACATTTTTGAGTGGATTGAAAATAGACTGTTTCTCCATGTAACCCACATACAAATTAGCATAGTTAAAAGCCATGGGGGATCCCATAGCAGTACCCTTCGTCTGAATAAAGAAATCATTTAGAAACATGAAGTAGTTCTGTGTGAGTACTATTTCAGCCAACGTTATAATGCATGCACTGGAAGGTAGTTCATCAGGGTCACGTTGCAGAAGAAAATGTTCCTCAGCTTCAATACCGCCCTCGTGTGCAATATTTATGTATAACGACTCAACATCAAAAGCAACTAACAAAGTATTCTCAGGGAGAGGATCAAGAGATTCAATAATAGAGATCATACTGCTGGTGTCTTTAAGGACTGTCATATCGGATTGTAAATCAAGCAAAGCTTGTTTTTCATCCTTAGGTAAATGATGGAAATATATGTACTCCTGTTTGTTCTTAGGGAGATGAACAACATATTTTTCAACGAGTCTGCATTATGTCTCAATAGAGAGATTGCGATTGGCTGGAGGTATGAAATAACTCTTACTTCTAAAAGGAGTCGGAATATGTGCAGGTGAGCAACCTACATGTCCAGTATAAATTTCACGATTAGGGGAGCTAAAGTATTCCCTTAAACTGATGTTTCTGAAAAACTTAAACATGTCTACCTTAACATCAATATCGTTGCACTGAGTTGTAGGGACACATTATAACCCTTTATTATTAAGCAAGGAGACATGGGCAGGGCTCAATATCTTGCTTGATAAATTAAAGACACTCAGTCCCGTGGGTTCTGGGACCGTGTGAACGGTCCCCTCTGCCTCTGGTAGTCGTTTCGTCTTACCCCGTCTGGTGCGGCATCTCGTCTGTGCGCGTGCCCACGGAGACCTGGTCAGTACATTATTATTAGGTTATTATAAAATTATATAATTATTATTAGATATTAGGTTATTAAAGTATTGCATCTGAACTCCTAGAGTGTGCGGCTTTCCTTTAATTTTTCAAAGCTTGACAGTCACGGTGTCAAACATAGGAAATTCAATTAAAGCATTTTTTTAAGCCAAAATATATCAGTATTTTGACATTTTGGTTATACAATTTAGGTCAAGTTATTATTCTGTCGTCCTAACCCACAACTACATTTGAAGTCGAAAGTTTACATACACCTTAGCCAAATACATTTAAACTCAGTTTTTCACAATACCTGACATTTAATCCTAGTAAGAATTCGCTATCATAGGTCAGTTAGGATCACGACTTTATTTTAAGAATGTGAAATGTCGGAATAATATGGGAGAGAGACTGATGTATTTCAGCTTTTACTTCTTTCATCACATTCCCAGTGGGTCAGAAGTGTACATACACTCAATTAGTATTTGGAAGCATTGCCTTTAAATTGTTTAACTTGAGTCAAACTTTTCGTGTAGCCTTCCACAAGCTTCCCACAATAAGTTGGGTGAATTTTGGCCCATTCCTCCTGACAGAGCTGGTGTAACTGAGTCAGGTTTGTAGGCCTCCTTGCTCCCACATGCTTTTTCAGTTCTGCCCACAAATGTTCTATAGGATTGAGGTCAGGGCTTTGTGATGGCCACTCCAATACCTTGACTTTGTTGTCCTTAAGCCATTTTGCCACAACTTTGGAAGTATGCTTGCGGTCATTGTCCATTTGGAAGAACCATTTGCGACCAAGCTTTAACTTCCTGACTGATGTCTTGAGATGTTGCTTTAATATATCCACATAATTTTCCTTCTTCAGGATGCCATCTATTTTGTGAAGTGCACCAGTCCCTCCTGCAGCAAAGCATCCCCACAACATGATGCTGCCACCCCCGTGCTTCACGGTTGGGATGGTGTTCTTCGGCTTGCAAGCCTCCCCCTTTTTCCTCCAAACATAACGATGGTCATTATGGCCAAACAGGTCTATTTTTGTTTCATCAGACTAGAGGACATTTCTCCAAAAAGTATGATCTTTGTCCCCATGTGCAGCTGCAAAGCGTAGGCTGGCTTTTTTATGGCGGTTTTGGAGCAGTGGCTTCTTCTTTGCTGAGCGGCCTTTCAGGTTATGTCGATATAGGGCTCGTTTTACTGTGGATATACATACTTTGGTACTTGTTTCCTCCAGCATCTTCACAGGGTCCTTTGCTGTTGTTCTGGGATTGATTTGCACCTTTCGCACCAAAGTATGTTCATCTCTAGGAGACAGAACGTGTGTCCTTCCTGAGCGGTATGACGGCTGCGTCGTCCCATGGTGTTTATACTTGCGTAGTATTGTTTGTACAGATTAACGTTTTATCTGAGGTCTTGGCTGATTTATTTTGATTTTCCTATGATGTCAAGCGAAGAGGCACTGAGTTTGAAGGTAGGCCTTGAAATACATCCACAGGTACACCTCCAATTGACTCAAACTTTGTCAATTAGCCTATCAGAAGCTTCTAAAGCCATGACATAATTTTCCAAGCTGTTTAAAGGCACATTCAGCTTAGTGTATGTAAACTTCTGACCCACTGGAATTGTTATGAAGTTCATTATAAGTGAAATAATCTGTCTGTAAACAATTGTTGAAAAAATGACTTGTGTCATGCACAAAGTTGATGTCCTAACTGACTTGCCAAAACTATAGTTTGTTAACAAGAAATTTGTGGAGTGGTTAAAAAATCAATTTTAATGACTCCAACCTAAGTGTATGTAAACTTCCGACTTCACCTGTATATGGGGGGATGGGAGATGTGTGGTGGCCAAGGAATGTCGCTCCTAATGCAAAAATATTTATTGAACTCAAACTTTACATATACTATGTCAAACATTCACTTTAAAGCAACTTACAACATGCTAATGTAAAAACTTTCAGTTCTAAGATTTTGGTCAAGTGTTTTTTATCATCTGCCTGTTTCTTGACTGCGTGCTGCAGCCGGTGGATTTAAGTGCCTGTATGTGTGCGTGCGCAAGGCTACTCCCTCCATTCATAGTCTGCATTGTTTGAGATCAGAGAAGTAACTTTTGGATTGATTGCGTGCTGCTTTCTTGAATTCTTCTCCACTTTGTACCCCTTATCTTGGTTGATCTTGAATAGGCACCTGCGTTGGATGAAATAACATAAATAATGTCATTCTATACTAGTGTGTCCGCCATTCTTAATCGCTAGCACTGGTCCTCTACCCCTCCAGATACAATCATTTGATTTGTTGACTAACAAAAATTAACCTGTAAAAATAAATTTATTAAATTGAAAGAGGCTACATGTAGGATGTTTGCAATGTGATATTAGAAAATGTCTATGATACAGTTAAACAGTGGAACGATAATGTTTCACAATGTTTTTTCACCAGAAAGTAAATTGGGTGCATAGAAAGTGTATCCTGAAATGCTACATTTCTATTGGCCAAAAAGGGACTGGTGTGGTTCTGTTTTGAAATTGAAGGTTGTAGTTAAGAAAAGTACTGAAAATAAAAAAAATATTGCTTCGATTAAATCACAAATGAAAGATCTATGCCAATTATTGTCTGCCCCCAAAATATAATTTAGGCTACAACATGAGGGATCATACTTACGCATCCCTCCAATTCCTTAATTACTGTTGGGGCTAGGGGGCAGTATTTTCACGGCCGGATAAAAAACGTACCCGATTTAATCTGGTTACTACTCCTGCCCAGAAACGAGAAAATGTATATAATTAGTAGATTTCAATAGAAAAACACTCTAAAGTTTCTAAAACTGTTTGAATGGTGTCTGTGAGTATAACAGAACTCATATGGCAGGCCAAAACCTAAGAAGATTCCATACAGGAAATGCCCTGTCTGACAATTTGTTTTCCTTCTGTTGCATCTCTATCGAAAATACAGCATCTGTGCTGTAACGTGACATTTTCTAAGGCTTCCATTGGCTCTCTAAAGCCGCCAGAAATTGGAATGGGGTGTCTGCTGTGTCTGGGCGAAGAACAGCAGGATAATTTGTAAGTGGTCAGCGTGGGGACAGTGACACTGGAGATGCGCGGTCACGAGACTACTCAATTTTTTTCTTTCAGCCTTTGAATGAATACAACGTTGCCCGGTTGGAATATTATCGCTATTTTACAAAATAGCATAAAAACTGATTTTAAACAGCGTTTGACATGCTTCTAAGTACGGTAATGGAATATTTTGAAATGTTTTGTCACGAAATGCGCTCGCGCATCACCCTTCGGATAGTGACCTGAACGCACGAACAAAACGGAGCTATTTGAATATAACTATGGATTATTTGGAACCAAAACAACATTTGTTGTTGAAGTAGAAGTCCTGGGAGTGCATTCTGACGAAGAACAGCAAAGGTAATTCCATTTTTCTAATACTAATTATGAGTTTAGGTTGTCCCAAACTTGGTGGGTGTCAAAATAGCTAGCCGTGATGGCCGAGCTATGTACTCAGAATATTGCAAAATGTGCTTTTGCCGAAAAGCTATTTTAAAATCTGACACCACGATTGCATAAAGGAGTTCTGTATCTATAATTCTTAAAATAATTGTTATGTATTTTGTGAACGTTTATCATGAGTAATTTAGTAAATTCACCGGAAGTTTGCGGTGGGTATGCTAGTTCTGAACATCACATGCTAATGTAAAAAGCTGTTTTTTGATATAAATATGAACTTGATTGAACAAAACATGCATGTACTGTATAACATAATGTCCTAGGAGTGTCATCTGATGAAGATCATCAAAGGTTAGTGCTGCATTTAGCTGTGGTTTGGGTTTATGTGACAT
This sequence comes from Salmo trutta, assembly GCF_901001165.1. Lineage (NCBI taxonomy): Eukaryota > Metazoa > Chordata > Actinopteri > Salmoniformes > Salmonidae > Salmo > Salmo trutta. The sequence goes on from NC_042957.1 coordinate 43,537,619, forward strand.
ATATGCTTGCTTGGAAAATGACTGTGTGATTATTTGTGTCTATGTACTCTCCTAACATAATCTAATGTTTTGCTTTCGCTGTAAAGCCTTTTTGAAATCGGACAATGTGGTTAGATTAACGAGAGTCTTATCTTTAAAATGGTGTAAAATAGTTGATTGTTTTAGAAAATTGAATTGTGGTATTTTAGTTGGTTTTGTATTTCGCGCCGTGCGATGCCATTGGCTGTTGGTTAGGGGTTCCGCAGGCGGAACGGGGTTCCGCTAGCGGAACGTCTGTCCTCAACAGGTTTTTAACTTAACTAGTTCACCTGTTTTTGAACAGGTTCAGTGTTTCTTTATTCCATGTGACAGGAGTCAGGCTGTTAATTAACTGGGCCATTTATTCCAAAGTCTCTAATGCAACCACAGAGACGTCCTCGCCCTGTATAAAAGAAAACAAGGTTTTAGGCATTAGGATGTCTCATAAATTCTATGGTTAAACTTCCAATTTATAATTTTAAAATTGCAATCACATCCTACACTCTAGTTTAATCCATCCAAATATTGCTACATGATACATTTCAGTATCTTACCTGTGTGTTCTTGTAAACATGCTCTGGAAACATGAGCTCGACTTTTCTTTTCGACACAGACCTGGAAATTGTCCACCCTGAAATAAAGTCATATCAATATCAAAAAGTGAACTGTATTGGAATAGTATCCATAAATGAAACATTGTGGTACAGAGAGTGAAAGCATTGGTTACATAAAACGTGCTATAATACAATAAAATAAATGTAGGTGTAATAATTAGATATATTGAGCATCAAATTGTGCACACCAAATAGCGGACAGGTGCAGAAATAGCACACTAGCGCATGAACTGTGTCCACCGGCACAGATCGGATGCTGCCGTGTATAAACAGAACAGAGTCAGATAGATACACATCCATTTCAAGGCTAGCATGAATATTTGAATATTTTGTCGTTCGGAGAGACTAGCAGGCCTACAAGAATAAACCAATTTGCCAATGTGTTGTGATAACATTATCGTAGGTTAATCAATTTTAAAATCCTCATTATTTAGTTCAACTACTGTCTTACCTCATCAGAAGCCAAAATTAGAAATGTTTATGCCATTGTTTGAAACGATGTAAATGTAAAAACCACTGTATAGCTTCCAAATGTAGTTCAAACTAACCCATAACTTTAATCTCATAGATGGACATTCCTTTCATCCTTAGTTCTTTGACAATGATTACTTTTCTCCAACCCCAATCCTCAGCTATTGAGAAAAATAGTGGTTCAGTGACCGCTTTGGTGTTGTTTGAACAGCAGATTGCTCCTTTAAAAAAAGTCAGTCTATAAACAAATGAATGCATGAAAGAATGAGGATGAATGACTGAATATATTAATGAATTAATAAAAATGATGAGAGAATAATTATTTGATTTTATTGTAAAGGAATAAATACATAGCCTTCACATATAAATGTCAGTCAACCAATGTAATGTTTCATTACATTACATTACAACGGAACGATTTGATTAGTGTAATGTTAGCTAGCTAGCTACATAGTTGCTACATAGTTGTCTTTGCATCAAGGATAAAGGTGTAGCTGAAGGTGTAGGTGTAGCTTTGAGAAACTAACTTTGAGAAACTAACAAGGTTAGCTAGCAAGCTGTATTCATTCATTCGCGCCGTTTTCCAAACGGCGTCAACACCACAACACCACAGCCACTGCTAGCTAGCCAACTTTACCAACTAGCAGTACTGTAGAAACTAAATACATTACAACGGAACTATTTGATTAGTGTAATGTTAGCTAGCTACATAGTTGTCTCTGTATAAAAGATAAAGGTAAACGCAGCCACCGCTAGCTAGCCAACTCTACAGCTAGCAGTACTGTATCATTTTTAGTCTAAGATTTTTGCAACGTAAGCTTAACTTTCTGAACTTTCGAGTTGTGTAGTCCACTTGTGTAGCTAGCAGGACTGACTTTGTGTTAGCTAGCCAATGTTTAATTACTTCTGCGTTATGAAAGGAACTAGACATGGACACGAATGATCCATTGGTAGTTTGTTGTAACCAAGTATTGGTGCTAACATTGTGTATTGGTGCTAACGGTGTGTTATTGGATGCTAGCATGCTAGTTAGCTACGGCGTCATAGGACACGGTGCACTGGGTGGGTTTCACGGAAGAATACTGTACCAAGTTATCTAGCTGAATAAACTAAGTTTGAGCCTATTCCTGGAAACATTGAACCACTGTAGTTTACATCAATTATAATTTCTAAAGTGGAAGTTGGAAAAGTTATATTTGAGTGTTTCAGTGAATGGTTAGTGAGGGAGGCCCTGCTCTCTAGCTTCCCCAGTTGTTTAGTTAATTTTCATTCCAATCTCCTTTTCATTAGCGTAGCCTCTCCTGTAGCCTGTCAACTATGTGTCTGTCTATCCTTGTTCTCTCCTCTCTGCACAGGCCACACAAACGCTTCACACCGCATGGCCACTGCCACTCTAACCTGGTGGTCCCAGCGCGCACGACCCACGTGGAGTTCCAGGTCTCCGGCAGCCTCTGGAACTGCCGGTCTGCGGCCAACAAGGCAGAGTTCATCTCAGCCTATGCTACCCTCCAGTCCCTCGACTTCTTGGTGCTGACGGAAACATGGATTACCACAGAAAACACTGCTACTCCTACTGCTCTCTCCTCGTCTGACCACGTGTTCTCGCATACCCCGAGAGCATCTGGTCAGTGGGATGGTGGCACTGGAATCCTGATCTCTCCCAAGTGGACATTCTCTCTTTCTCCCCTGACCCATCTGTCTATCTCCTCCTTTGAATTCCATGCGGTCACAGTCACTAGCCCATTCAAGCTTAACATCCTTATCATTTATCGCCCTCCAGGTTCCCTTGGAGAGTTCATCAATGAGCTTGATGCCTTGATAAGTTCCTTTCCTGAGGATGGCTCACCCCTCACAATTCTGGGTGACTTTAACCTCCCTACGTCTACCTTTGACTCATTTCTATCTGCCTCCTTCTTTCCACTCCTCTCCTCTGTTGACCTCACCCTCTCACCGTCCCCCCTACTCACAAGGCAGGCAATACGCTTGACCTCATCTTTACTAGATGCTGTTCTTCTACTAATCTCACTGCAACTCCCCTCCAAGTCTCCGACCACTACCTTGTATCCTTTTCCCTCTCGCTCTCCTACAACACTACTCACTCTGCCCCTACTCCGATGGTATTGCGCCGTCGCAACCTTCACTCTCTCTCTCCTGCTACTCTCTCCTCTTCCATCCTATCATCTCTTCCCTCTGCTCAATCCTTCTCCAACCAATCTCCTGATTCTGCCTCCTCAACCCTCCTCTCCTCCCTTTCTGCATCCTTTGACTCTCTATGTCCCCTATCCTTCCGGCCGGCTCGGTCCTCCCCTCCTGCTCCGTGGCTTGACGACTCATTGCGAGCTCACAGAACAGGGCTTCGGGCAGCCGAGTGGAAATGGAGGAAAACTAGCCTCCCTGCGGACCTGGCATCTTTTCACTCCCTCCTCTCCACATTTTCTTCCTCTGTTTCTGCTGCTAAAGCCACTTTCTACCACTCTAAATTCCAAGCATCTGCCTCTAACCCTAGGAAGCTCTTTGCCACCTTCTCCTCCCTCCTGAATCCTCCTCCCCCCCCCCTCCCTCTCTGCGGATGACTTTGTCAACCATTTTGAAAAGAAGGTTGACGATATCCGATTCTCGTTTGTTAAGTCAAACGACATCGCTGGTCCTGCTCACATTGCCCTACCCTATGCTTTGACCTCTTTCTCCCCTCTCTCTCCAGATGAAATCTTGTGACTTGTGACGGCCGGTCACCCAACAACCTGCCCGCTTGACCCTATCCCCTCCTCTCTTCTCCAGACCATTTCCGGAGACCTTCTCCCTTACCTCATCTCACTCATCAACTTATCCTTGACCGCTGGCTACGTCCCTTCCGCTCTTCAAGAGAGCAAGAGTTGCACCCCTTCTCAAAAAACCTACTCGATCCCTCCGATGTCAACAACTACAGACCAGTATCCCTTCTTTCTTTTCTCTCCAAAACTCTTGAACGTGCCGTCCTTGGCCAGCTCTCCTGCTATCTCTCTCAGAATGACCTTCTCGATTCAAATCAGTCAGGTTTCAAGGCTGGTCATTCAACTGAGACTGCTCTTCTCTGTGTCACGCAGACGACACACAATTAATCTTCTCCTTTCCCCCTTCTGATAACCAGGTGGCGAATCGCATCTCTGCATGTCTGGCAGACATATCAGTGTGGATGACGGATCACCACCTCAAGCTGAACCTCGGCAAGACGGAGCTGCTCTTCCTCCCGGGGAAGGAATGCCCTTTCCATGATCTCGCCATCATGGTGGACAACTCCATTGTGTCCTCCTCCCAGAGTGCTAAGAGCCTCGGCGTGACCCTGGACAACACCCTGTCGTTCTCCGCTAACATCAAGGCGGTGACCCGATCCTGTAGGTTCATGCTATACAACATTTGCAGAGTACGACCCTGCCTTACACAGGAAGCGGCGCAGGTCCTAATCCAGGCACTTGTCATCTCCCGTCTGGATTACTGCAACTCCCTGTTGGCGGGGCTCCCTGCCTGTGCCATTAAACCCCTACAACTCATCCAGAACGCCGCAGCCCGTCTGGTGTTCAACCTTCCCAAGTTCTCTCATTGAAGCTTGCATCTGCTACAAGACCATGGTGCTTGCCTACGGAGCTGTGAGGGGAACGGCACCTCCATACCTTCAGGCTCTGATCAGGCCCTACACCCAAACAAGGGCACTGCGTTCATCCATCTCTGGCCTGCTGGCCCCCCTACCTCTGCGGAAGCACAGTTCCCACTCAGCCCAGTCAAAACTGTTCGCTGCTCTGGCACCCCAATGGTGGAACAAGCTCCCTCACGACGCCAGGACAGTGGAGTCAATCATCACCTTCCGTAGACACCTGAAACCCCACCTCTTTAAGGAATACCTGGGATAGGATATAGTAATCCTTCTAACCCCCCCCAAAAAAAGATATAGATGTACTATTGTAAAGTGGTTGTTCCACTGGATATCTTAAAGTGAATGCACCAATTTGTAAGTCGCTCTGGATAAGAGCGTCTGCTAAATGACGTAAATGTAAAATTTAAATGTGATAACATTATCGTAGGTAAATCAATTTTACAATCCTCATGAGTTTAGTTCAACTACTGTCTTACCTCATCAGAACCCCAAATTAGAAATGTTTATGCCATTGTTTGAAACGATGTAAATGTAAAAAAACACACTGTATAGCTTCCAAATGTAGTTCAAACTAACCCATAACTTGAATCTCATTAACGGACATTCCTTTCATCCTTAGTTCTGTGACAGTGATTACTTTTCTCCAACCCCAATCCTCAGCTATTGAGAAAAATAGTGGTTCAGTGACCGCTTTGGTGTTGTTTGAACAGCAGATTGCTCCTTTAAAAACGTCAGTCTATAAACAAATGAATGCATGAAAGAATGAAATGATGAATAACTGAATATATAAATTAATTAATAAAAATTATGAGAGAATAATTATTTGATTTTATTGTAAAGGAATAAATACATAGCCTTCACATATAAATGTCAGTCAACCAATGTTTATAAATAAATCATTCATTCAGTAAATGTATCAGCTATCAATCTTTAGCCGGGCTCAGAAACATGTCACATGTCTCCAATGATGATTATGTGGTTCTCCAACAGACCTCTTCCTCCTCATGGCTTGATTCTGCTGTCGCGAACCTCCAATCCGGTGATCTCCCATGCGCATGTGCTGTGTTGCTGGATAGCACACAATGTATATATATATATTTTTCTCACTCAACACAACCACAGCAGGTGCTGTGCCAACGCGTCCTATGACACCACAACGAAGCTTGGAAGTTCCCAGTTTCATATGTGAATTGTGGCAGCGAAATGCATCCTATTTGTGGTGATGTAGAATTTGCTCAGATTAATTTATCCTCTATTCGAGAGCATTTGATATTAGACCCACACAGTGGCGACCGGTTTTCCGAGCGTGCCCCACCTGTTTAACCACAACAACAAAAAAGTAAACATTTGTTTCACTTTTTTTGTTGTTGCTTGTTTTACTTGTTTTTTGGCATTAATAAGTTTCACATATCAGTTTGCATACAATGTAAAAAAATTTAAAAAATCATTGAGTTAATAAAGCTGCATACAAACATGGTGTCTTTTTTTCTTTCTTAAGACAAGTCATCATCGAATATTGTAAGAGCTTTCATTGTCTCCTTATATGCCCCGTTTTTTAATCATTCGGTTCTGTTTAGGTGTACAGGGAAAACCCTGTGAAGAATTCTCTTGATAAGCCCCCATTTTCAGTGGGTGATTCTCAAATATTTTTTAACCTTTATTTAACTAGGCAAGTCAGTTAAGAACAAATTCTTATTTTCAATAACGGCCTAGGAACAGTGGGTTAACTGCCTTGTTCAGGGGCAGAACGACAGATTTGAACCTTGTCAGCTCGGGGATTCGAACTTGCAACTTTTCGGTTATTAGTCCAACGCTCTAACCACTAGGCTACCCTGCCGAAATTAATCAGAAAAACGTAATGAAAGTGAACAGTTTTCATACATGTCTATGCAAATAATTACATTGGATTAATGCATTTCATGATAACAGTAAGCAATTATTCAGCAGGAAATATTGAATATCAAAAACAAATAAGTCTAATATAATGATGCAGGGCTCTGTCTTATTAAATGAGGGCCATGTTCAATATAACCATGTTCAAAGTGTGGACATTTCACACCACACTTGCAGATTCTGTGTAAGGTTAACCAAAAACGTTTTTTGAAGAACCATTGTTTCAATAGGTGTTTCACAGAGACCACATTTTCCTCACACATTTAGTCTGTAGTTAATCAGGCACTGTAATTTGAAACATATGACTGTTCAGCGTTTACATTGCACATCCTTGAAATAAAAATAGATGTTATTAATAGAGAGACTGATAGTGTTGAATGAAGTCTAAAGTTCGGCCATTTTACCTGACTGCTTGTATTTGTATGTGCTATGGATCCCCATTAGCTTCTGCCAAGCAACTCTTCCTGGGGTCAGGCAAAATTAAGGCAGGTCTGGTTGCTCCTCATTACACATCACGAACCAACAAATATTATTTAAATCAAAAACATAGGAATCGCTACAAATCTTATTGTATGACCTGTTATGCACTATATTAGGCCCAGCCTTTGGATCTTTGGGTTTTCCTAAATATGGCTCCTATTTTGTGATCACGACGTCCGATGGATCTGGAAACTGCTTTTAAACAAATTTCAGCAGTATTAGTAAAGATGTGATCAATACATGATGATGATTTCATTCCTGTGCTGTTTGTAACTACCCGGGTAGGTTGATTGATAACCTGAACCAGGTTCCAGGCACTAGTTACCAGTTTGAAGATTTCTCTTGAGTGGGCAGTCTGATGAAAGCCAGTCAATATTTAAATCACCTAGAAAATATACCTCTCTATTGATATCATGTACATTGTCAAGCATTTCATACATGTTATCCAGATACTGACTGTTAGCACTTGGTGGTCTATAGCAGCTTCCCACCAGGGGCGGAAATCATGGGGGGGACGGGGGGGACACGACCCCCCCATCCTGGGAAAAATATGATTTGTCCCCCCCAATATATCACTGAAACATAACTATGTAATTTAAGTAATATTAATAATACGCAATGAAAGCAATTGTGCTGATTATAGACACTTAATAGTGCGTTTTTAAGTTTCAAAAGATTGCGACCCCCCCACCCTTTGCCTCACAATGGTTTGATCCACTGCCAGTTCCTTAGTTGGCAAGGTAACAGAGGGGTCGTATCCACTGTCTGAAAGGCACTCAATGAACGTAACTGACGTGAGGTTAATCCAGTCAATCGCGCACACACACTAGCTGAATATGCAGAGCTAGCGCGCAAATATTAACTATTAAGCTAGCTAGTACCTATTCCATTTATGTGGCCTCATCAAAGATGGAATCTTTGCTATCGTCAATTTATTCCAAGATCAGCATGCAGATGATGTAAGTTAGTGCTTCAAAGTCCCTGTGATAAGGTTAGCGATAAACTGGAGTCCAAACTGAACAGAACTACACTTTCTTCTACCATTGTCTTAAATATATTTAATGGTCTCGTTGCAAAAGCTAAATTGTCGCAAGGGAACTTTTATTTATTTTATTTCACCTTTATTTAACCCGGGTAGCAAAGATTATAGCAAACACCACTGAAACGGAATTGGTGCTCGCTAGCTTTGCAAATTCAGCTATTGTTGGAAGCCAGCCAATATGAAACAAACTATTAAAATTCCAAAAGGTTGCAGCATATGTTGTGTAAATGGTGAACTCATACAGCTGTCAACTCTTGTCATTTTAATCCGTTTCACATTTGCTAGCTACCTTTTAGATCGAAGCCCAAATAGAACGATAAAAGATAAGATGATAGAAGCCCATCTCCTACTGTAAATAACCTACACACTGTGTGTGTGTGTGTAGCCAGCCAGCCAGGTAGAAAAATGGCAGAAAAATAAAAGACGGACATCAGAGTATTTTTCAGTACACCAAAACGCAAAGTAAGAACCCTAGTAGCCTAATATCTCAAAGACTAGTTGATAAAATGTTCATAAGAAAGAAATGAAATTCTAATGGAAATGTTTCACAATGATGTCATTAGGCAGAGCAGGCAACAGATGGCACACAGACAGCAGAGTTGGGGACAGATATGCAGGGACAGACTGGCAGAGACTGTAGAACTCAGGTAAGTTTGTTGAGTCTTTGTTTGGCAACATTATGAAAGGTTCTCAATTTTTTTACTTGTAAAATAGGAACATAATTGGAAAATGCCATGGATACCCCCACTCTCAACTTAAACTGGTGACTGAACTAAGATTTGTTAAAGGCAATGGTATTGCTGTTGTGATTAGTTGTGTAGTTTTAGGTACCGGTAGTTAGGAGTACGGCAAACACCTTATATCTTTGGTTCCTCAATATACATTTACCCCATTACAATAAAGGCTATGTGTTACAGCACTACTTTTGGTGTCCCCCTCAGGAATTGCTCTTGAGAAAATTTCATGTAATTATCCCCTCCAAAATTGATATCAGATTTTCGCCCCTGCTTCCCACCAGCATGGGCTTCATGTGAGGCAGATGAACCTGTAGCCATATTACTTCAACAGCATTTAAAATTAGATCCTCTCTAAGGTTTACAGGAATGTGGTTCTGAATATTAACAGCCACACATCCACCTTTGGCATTTCTGTCATCTCTGTAGGTCTAATAACCATGTATTGCTACCACTGTGTCATCAAAGGTATTATCTAAGTGAGTTTCAGAGATTGTCAGAATATGAATGTCCTCCGTTACAAGCAAATTATTGATTTCGGCAACCATGTTTCTTATACTACAAAGTTAACGTAGGCTATTTGTAACACTTTTCTGTGATGCTTGATTGTTTTTCTTGCTTTACTGGGAAGCTTGGCAGAGGTAGATATGGCTTGTGTTATTTATGTTAGTGCAGGGTGAGCTGCACACGGTTTACTTCCTGCTAGGGTACACCACCTCAGTGCTAACAGTAGAACTCTGGTACATAGGAATATGATTACTGCATACAATAGCTGTAGGATCACTCAGGGCAGTAAGAGGGACATACTTACATGTTGTCTTCCAATGCCCCTGAGATAATGTACATTTGCTGAAGCATTATGACAACTCAGCAACAGAATGGTAGGGATTAAATGAGCTGGGCCTGGGTAAGTGAATTCACTGTGCACTTTTTTAGTCTATTCTGCTAATATTGCTCCTATTACGTTGTTGATTGTGGAACGCAGTTTCATAGATGGGTTGGAACCATAGAATTAGGAATTCTAATAATGTAATAGTATCTCCATGGTAGGAATGGAAGTAGTACAGGTGCTCAAAATACACTGTTCAACACAGGCCAGCCCTGTCCAGTGATAAAACACACTTCATTGAAAAAATGCATTTGAATATAACAACATTTTGAGAAGATACATTTGACTTGTTTTAATGGCTTTCCTTTATGGATTAGTAGGCTATAAGACTAATTGTACTGCCATGTGTGAAAATTTCCTGAGCATGTTTAATACAAATCTTAATGTCCACTATGGGGTTGCCACAAGTTTCAATTCTCGGGCTGACTCTTTTCTCTGTATATATCAATGATTTCGCACTTGCTGCTGGTGATTCTCTGATCCACCTCTACACAGACGACACCATTCTGTAGACATCTGGCCCTTCTATGGACACTGTGCTAACAAACATCCAAATGAGCTTCAACGCCATACAACACTCCTTCCGTGGCCTCCAACTGCTTTTGATTGCTAGTAAAACTCAGTGCATGCTCTTCAACTGATTGCTTCCGCACCCTACTGCCCGACTAGCATCACTACTCTGGACGGTTCTGACTTAGAATATGTGGACAATAGGTATCCTAGTGGTTAGAGTGTTGGACTAGTAATCGAAAGGTTGCAAGATCGAATCCCTGAGCTGACAAGGGAAAAACCTGTTGTTCTGCCCCTGAACAAGGCAGTTAACCTTTCTAGGGGAGGTAGGATGAAATCGTCCCACACAATTCAACAGCCAGTGACAAATCAAAGCGCCAAATTTAAAACCACAAAATGTCATAATTCAAAGTTCTCAAACATAGGACCATTTTATAGATACACTTCTCCTGAATCGAACCACGTTGTCCGATTTCAAAAAGGCTTTACAGCGAAAGCAAAACATTAGATTATGTCAGGAGAGTACCCTACCAAAAATAATCACACAACCATTTTCAAAGCAAGCATATATGTTACAAAAACCAAAACCACAGCTAAATGCAGCACTAACCTTTGATGATCTTCATCAGATGACACTCCTAGGACATTATGTTATACAATACATGCATGTTTTGTTCAATCAAGTTCATATTTATATCAAAAAACAGCTTTTTACATTAGCATGTGATGTTCAGAACTAGCATACCCACCGCAAACTTCCGGTGAATTTACTAAATTACTCATGATAAACGTTCACAAAATACATAACAATTATTTTAAGAATTATAGATACAGAACTCCTTTATGGAATCGCGGTGTCAGATTTTAAAATAGCTTTTCGGCGAAAGCACATTTTGCAATATTCTGAGTAGATTGCTCGGCCATCACAGGCTAGCTAATTTGACACCCACCAAGTTTGGTGCTCACTAAACTCATAATTAGTATTAGATAAATTGGATTACCTTTGCTGTTCTTCGTCAGAATGCACTCGCAGGACTTCTACTTCAACAACAAATGCTGTTTTGGTTCCAAATAGTCCATAGTTATATTGAAATAGCTCCATTTTGTTCGTGCGTTCAGGTCACTATCCAAAGGGTGACGCGCGAGCGCATTTCATGACAAAAAATGTCAAAATATTCCATTACCATACTTCGAAGCATGTCAAACGCTCTTTAAAATCAATTTTTATGCTATTTTTCTCGTAAAAAAGCAATAATATTCCAACCGGGCGACGTTGTATTCATTCAAAGACTGAAAGAAAAAATTGGAGAATTCTCATGAACGCGCATCTCCAGTGTCACTGTTCCCAGGCTGACCAATAACAAATACTCCTGCTGTTCTTTGCCCAGAGACAGCAGACACCTCATTCCACTTTCTGGCGCCTTCTGAGAGCCAATAGAAGCCTTAGAAAATGTCACGTTACAGCACAGATGCTGTATTTTCGATAGAGATGCAACAGAAGGAAAACAAATTGTTAGACAGGGCACTACCTGTATGGAATCTTCTCAGGTTTTGGCCTGACATATGAGTTATGTTATACTCACAGACACCATTCAAACAGTTTTAGAAACTTTAGAGTGTTTCTATCCAAATCTACTAATTATATGCATATTCTAGTTTCTGGGCAGGAGTAGTAACCAGATTAAATCGGGTACGTTTTTTAACCGGCTGTGAAAATACTGCCCCCTATACCATAACAGGTTAACCCACTGTTCCAAGGCTGTCATTGAAAATAAGAATTTGTTCTTAACTGACTTGCCTAGTTAAATAAAGGTTAAAAAAAATACAAATACCTAAGTGTCTGGTTAGACTGTAAACTCTCCTTCCAGACTCACATTAAGCATCTCCAATCCAAAATGAAATCTAGAATTGGCTTCCTATTTCACAACAAAGCTTCTTTCACTCATGCTGCCAAACATACCCTTGTAAAACTGACTATCCTACTGATCCTTGACTTCGGGGATGTCATTTACAAAATTGCCTCCAACACTCTACTCAACAAATTGGATGCAGTCTATCACAGTGCCATCTGTTTTGTCACCAAAGCCCCATATACTACCCACCACTGCGACCTGTCTGCTCTCGTTGGCTGGCCCTCGCTACATATCCGTCGCCAAACCCACTGGCTCCAGGTCATCTATAAGTCTTTGCAAGGTAAAGCCCCGCCTTATCTCAGCTCACTGGTCACCATTGCAACACCCACCCGTAGCGTGCCCTCCAGCAGGTATATTTCACTGGTCATCCCCAAAGCCAACACTTCATTTGGTCGCCTTTCCTTCCAGTTCTCTGCTGCCAGAGTGGAATTATTTGCTCAAATCACTGAAGCTGGAGTTATATCTAGCTCTCTAACTTTAAGCATCAGCTATCAGAGCAGCTTACCGATCACTGTACCTGTACACAGCCAATCTATAATAGTAAAAAAGATCTGCAAGTTCAAATTCATGTTCTGTTGGACCACAGAAGGCTATCAGAGTTGTGTTTCAGGATGAATTCTAGGGTGTACAGGAGTTCTTTTCGAACCACTTCCCAGGCGCATTCCTTACCCACTTTCTCTTTTGCACCCCAGTGTTCTTTTGCACCCCACTCCAGTGTTAATGCTAAATTGTAATTGTAATTATTTCGCCTCTATGGCCTGTTTATTGCCTTAACCCTCTACTCTTCTACATTTTCACACACTGTACATAGATGTTTCTATTGTGTTATTGACTGTACGTTTGTTTATGTGTACCTCTGTGTTGTTGTTTGTGTCGCACTGCTTTGCTTTATCTTGGTCAGGTCGCAGTTGTAAATGATAACTTGTTCTCACCTGGCCTACCTGGTTAAATTAACTTGAAATAAAAATAAATACATTAAAACACACCGACAGACTTGGATACTGAATGAGCAGGCAGATTAACAATATTTAAAAGTATAATTTTTTTATTAACTTAACATTTGATGAAGGGTAACAACAGGCACGATTTTCAAATAGATAAATAAATTAATTCATAAATAGACCTACATGAATAAATAATCTTGATAAATAAATACATGTATAATATTGCTGTTGGACATTGCTCATCGCATGATTGTAGAATAGAAGGCTTTTAAAATCAAGCACAATTGTAAAACACAATAGTAAAAAACATCTGCAAGTTCAAATTCATGTTCTGTTGGACCACAGAAGGCTATCAGAGTTGTGTTTCAGGATGAATTCTAGGGTGTACAGGAATTCTTTTCGAACCACTTCCCAGGCGCAGTAACTGGAATTCTGTGAAAATGAAAATAAACTGTTAGGGCAATGTAGGGTAATATTGTCCTATGTAGAGATATTATCAAAACAATGTGTCTATTTGTTTTCAACCTATATTCTACCTTTTCTTTTAGGACTGCTGCAATGTTCCCAAAGTACGTCTTCAGGCCCTCTGCCCTGATGGGATAATCACTTGTATCCACACTGCTCATCATCTGCCAGAAAGGAAGAAAGAGACAGGAGATGAATAATAATTAAAATGTATCCATTATAGTGTATTTGCTTGCACCCTAATTTTTATTTTAGGACAGCCGCGATGCTCCTAAAGTATGTATTCAGCGCCTTTTCCCAGACTAGATAATCACGTGTATCCACACTCCCCATCATCTGACACAAGAAGAAAATAATTCAAACATCACCATACCAGACTTAAACAGTTAAGCTATCTGTATAGTCATAGGTAGGTACTCACACATTTGCTCTCTTCAATCTGACGGTAGACAATGTTCTGAAAATACTCCAACTTCTGTTGGTCCCACATTGTCGGCAGTTCGTCAGTTCCAAACAATGTGTCGATATTCTTCAACGTCTCATAAATAGCCTTAGCACCACCGCTGCTCAACTGAAATTGACAACAACAATAATTTCAAATAACATAAATAGCAGTTTAAAGATTTCTACTTTCTGATCCTAACGGTTGCAAATACTCTTTCATGCTGTAAAGAACACTTGGATATGATCGCTTGCCCTTACCTGTGGCCCGCCGGAGGTTGCAAATGCCGTGGCTGGGAATTCCATGAAGACATTGTCCTGCAGGCACTCCATAGGAAAATGACCCCCCTGAAAGAAAGAGAAAACACATGTTTCACGTTGAGCTATTCAGTTAAACATCGTTGGATAATGCATCTCAAGTCAAAAGTAATTTAAAAAATGTACCATGTCTCTCAGTAGGTTGTGGGTTGTTCGCACCAGCTGTCCTTGTAGATGGCAAGGCATGGGCATGGAGAAAACTTGCACGAGGCAGAGGAAGGCGCTCATCCAAATGATAATCTGAATTGCCATTCTTAGGGTAGTTAGATGATCTGCAGCAGATGGTCATTGTTAGTTGAATATAATCCTGAAAATAATTAATTAATTGAAGCCTTAAGCAGTGATCAAATGATAGCATGTTGTTGACTTACCTGTTGCCAGTATATTGCAAAAATCTTCCAGTCAGAATGTGGTTTGTGTTCTGATCCCATATCTGCGGATTAATTTAAATAGTGAGGATTGAAAGGATGTACAAAAAGTGAAAGGGTATCTCGCTAAATTAAGAGTTGAATGAATTTGGGAAAGTTTTGCCTAGTGAACCGCAAGACCGGATTTCTCTTTTCGTGTGCTCCACTTCCTTCTCATCATGTTTCGAGTTTTCTTTCGTAGGAGGCACATTGTCCTAAGTGGGTTTAAAAAATGTAACTCATAGGCTCAAACGTGAAGGAGAGAGAGAGAGAGAGAGAGAGAGAGAGAGAGAGAGAGAGAGAGAGAGAGAGAGAGAGAGAATATTGACCCCTTAACTTTACAATGAATGCAGTAGTGCTCTTTATGTCTTTATAAACACCAATATTTAACTAATGGCACTTTTATGGACTAAGGGAAGGCCTACAATGTTTGTTTGTTAATCACAAAACTGCTGTTTGCTTGTTTGTTGTTTCTCTCTGTCTCTCTCTCTCTCTCTCGCTCTCTCTCTCTCTCTCTCTCTCTCTCTCTGTGTGTCTGAGTGCGTGCGTGTGTCTGTGAGAGAGGGAGTGAGAGATGAGGATTTAATATGATCTCGTTCTGTTTGCATCTTCTGTCTTTAATCCCATTCATGTCTATACATTTGAATTAAAATGTTGATTATAACTGATATAGATAGAAATCAACCAACATTTTATGACGTCTGTATCTGAATAGTCAGGCTAACATTAACATTTGACTATTTATTACTTATGAGAGACTAAATAAACCAATGTGCTAAGGTGTTGTGATAACATTATCGTAGGCAAATACCTAAATCCTAATTCCTAATAACACTACACTTCATCGTCTTGGATATGCTTTGTTAAAGGGGCAATTTCTGCGATTGCCACATCCATAAATGAATGATAAACAGCCTACCTATTGATTCTTGAAGAATATATCACTTTTAAAGGCCTCATGAGCTCAGTCCACCTGCCTTACCTCAACAGAACCCAAAATGTATTTTTTATGACATTGTTTGAAACAATATACATCTAAACAAACACTTTACAGCTTGAAAATGTAGTAAACTATAATGTTGATCTCTTGGATGGTCATTACTTTAATCAATAGATCAATGACAGCGGTTACTTTTCTCGAACCACATCCCTCATCTATTTACCAGAATAGTGGTTGAGTGACCACTATGGTGTTGTTTTGAACTGTAGATTCCCTATAAACAAATGAATTCATGAAAGACTGAATGGATGAATTAATGGATGACTGAATACATGAATGAATGAGAAAAACAATATGATAATAGATGCATGTATTTTGTCATTTAGTTGTGTTATAAATAAAATAAATACATAGCCTTCACATATAAATCAGTCAGTAAAAATATCCTCCATCAATCTATTTTCCAGCCTCAGGGACATGTCACATGTCTCCAATGATGGTTATGTGGTTGTCCAACAGACCGCTCCTTCCTCACCGCTTGACTCTGAGGTCGACTTCGTCACAGCTTGACCATGGTGTCGAGGAATTTTTAAAACCGCACCAGTTTGTAGCGAAGCTCCACTCCCACGACCTCACATGCGCATGCGCTGTGTTCCTGGAGCGCAAACAATTACATGCATGTTTTCAGTCAACTCAACCACAACAGGTGCTGCGCCAACGCATCCGACGACACAAGAAACGGCGCTTGGAAGTTCCAAGTTTCAGCGAAATTCATCCGATTTGTTGTGATCTAGAACTTTTCCTCTGATTAATTTAGCCTATTTTCGAGTGCATTTGATATTGGATCCACCTTCTGTTTCAAGATGGTGTTCAGCTTGTTGAAATACGGTTTCAGAGACCCTTTGCCTGAAGTAACTGACCCTCCATCTCCAGAGGATGCCCCAACACCACACCCGACCTGAAGACAATATCAAATGGTTGTGAGTGAATTAGTTCGGTCTTAAGAAAAGTACTGAAAATGTAAAAAAATATCGCTTAGATTAAATCACAAGTTAAAGACCTATGCCAATTATTGTCTGCCCCCAAATATAACTTAGGCTACAACATGAGGGATCATACATACGCATCCCTCCAATTTCTAAACTTAACTAGTTCACCTGTTTTTGAACAGGTTCAGTGTTTCTTTGTTCCATGTGACAGGAGTCAGGCTGTTAAATAACTGGGCCATTTATTCCAAAGCCTCTAATGCATCCACAGAGACGTCCTCGCCCTGTATAAAAGAAAACAAGGTTTTAGGCATTAGGAAGTCTCTTAAATTCTATGGTTAAACTTCCAATTTATAATTTTGCAATTGAAATAATATCATACACTCTAGTTTATTCTATCCATATCTTGCTACATGATACATTTCAGTATCTTACCTGTGTGTTCTTGGAAACATGCTCTGGAAACATGCGCTCGACTTTTCTTTTAGACACAGAACTGTAAATTGTCCAACCTGAAATAAAGTCATATCAATATCAAAAAGTGAACTGTATTGGAATAGTATCCATAAATGAAACATTGTGGTACAGAGAATGAAAGCATTGGTTACATAAAACGTCTTATAATACAATAAAATAAATGGAGGTCTAATAATGAGATTTATTGAGCATCAAATTGTGCACACCAAATAGCGGACAGGTGCAAAAAAAGCGCACTAGCGCATAAACTGCGTCCACCCGCACTGATCGGATGCTGGCGTGTATAAGCAGAACAGAACAGAGTCAGGTAGATACTCAACCATTTCAAGGCTAGCATGAATATTTGAATATTTCGTCGTTCGGAGAGAAGAGCAGGCCTATAAGAATAAACCAATTTGCCAATGTGTTGTGATAACATTATCGTAGTTAAATCAATTTTACAATCCTCATGAGTTTAGTTCAACTACTGTCTTACCTCATCAGAACCCAAAATTAGAAATGTTTATGCCATTGTTTGATACCATGTAAATGTAAAAAAAAAAATCACACACTGTATAGCTTCCAAATGTAGTTCAAACTAACCCATAACTTTAATCTCATAGATGGACATTCCTTTCATCCTTAGTTCTTTGACAATGGTTACTTTTCTCCAACCCCAATCCTCAGCTATTGAGAAAAATAGTGGTTCAGTGACCGCTTTGGTGTTGTTTGAACAGCAGATTGCTCCTTTAAAAAAGTCAGTCTATAAACAAATGAATGCATGAAAGAATGAATGACAGAATATAAAAATGAGTTAATAAAAATGATGAGAGAATAATTATTTGATTTTATTGTAAAGGAATAAATACATAGCCTTCACATATAAATGTCAGTCAACCAATGTTTATAAATAAATCATTCATTCAGTAAATGTATGAGCTATCAATCTATTAGCCGGGCTCAGAAACATGTCACATGTCTCCAATGATGATTATGTGGATCTCCAACAGACCTCTTCTTCCTCATGACTTGACTCTGCTGTTGAGGAATTTCTTGAACTGCACCAGGTTGTCGCGAACCTCCAATCGCGTGATCTCCCGTGCGCATGCGCTGTGCTCCTGGAGAGCACACAATATATATATACCAGACCCCGACCTACTGGCTCCCGGTCATCTATAAGTTTCTGTTAGGTAAAGCTCCGCCTTATCTCAGCTCACTGGTCACCATAACAACACCCACCGTAGCACGCGCTCCAGCAGTTGAAGGCATTAACTTTAATCAAATCGCATTTTAATGGGAAAAAACATTAATTGCTACAGAATGTAGTAATTTTATGTCAAAACGCATATCAAATGAGATTTTGTTTTACTACAATGTAAAAACAATTTAAACTGAGCCATGTTGGTTTAAAAAGCTGACTCTTCCAAATGAAAAATGGATAACTTCGTTCGGAGCCGTTGTGTTGAACACTGTGCGATGTTTAACAGTGAGAATGGCAGAATGGTGAACTTACTAAATGACTGAGAGTTTGACTGTGTGATATTAGGTTGCTTCTTGTGTAAATATTTTTCGTCTTGATTTTAATGATTTGTATGTAGAGATAGCAAAAGCTCAGGTTGCCCAGCCCGGCGGAGATACAACCTTCGGCAAAATCATTCGCAAGAAGATTCCTGCGAAAATATTATTTGAAGATGACTGGTCATCCCCAAAACCAACACCTCATTTGGCCGCCTCTCCTTCCAGTTCTCTGCTGCCAGTGACTGGAACTAATTGCAAAAATCGCTGAATCTGGAGACTTATCTTTCTCTCACTAACTTTAAACATCAGCTATTTGAGCAGTTAACCGATCCCGCCATTTGCACACACTGTATATAGACTTTCTTTTTTTCTATTGTGTTATTGACTGTACGCTTGTTTATTCCATGTGTAAATCTGTGTTGTTGTTTGTGTCGCACTGCTTTGCTTTCTTGGCCAGGTCGCAGTTGTAAATGAGAACTTGTGCTCACCTAGCTTTCCTGCATAAATAAAGGTGAAATAAAAAATAATGAACGTTTAAAAAACTCTGTGTTGTTGTTTTTGTCGCACTGCTTTGCTTTATCTTGGCCAGTTCGCAGTTGTAAATGATAACTTGTTCTCAACTGGCCTACACGGTTAAATAAAGGTGAAATAAAAAATAAATTCATTAAAACACACCGACAGACTTGGATACAGAATGAGCACTCAGATTAACAATATTTAAAATAATATTTTTTTTATTAACTTAACATTTGATGAAGAGCAACAACAGGCACCATTTTCAAATAGATGAATAAATACTTTCAAAAATAGGCCTACATAAATAAATGATCTTGATAAATAAATAAATACATAAATAAATAAATACATGTATAATATTGCTGTTGGACATTGCACATTGCAGGATTGTAGAATAGAAGGCTTTTAAAATCAAGCACAATTGTAAAACACAATAGTAAAAAACATCTGCAAGTTCAAATTCATGTTCTGTTGGACCACAGAAGGCTATCAGAGTTGTGTTTCAGGATGAATTCTAGGGTGTACAGGAGTTCTTTTCGAACCACTTCCCAGGCGCAGTAACTGGAATTCTGTGAAAATGAAAATAAACTGTTAGGGCAATGTAGAGTAATACTGTCCTATGTAGAGATATTATCAAAATAATGTGTCTATTTGTTTTCAACCTATATTCTACCTTTTCTTTTAGGACTGCTGCAATGTTCCCAAAGTACGTCTTCAGGCCCTCTGCCCTGATGGGATAATCACTTGTATCCACACTGCTCATCATCTGCCAGAAAGGAAGAAAGAGGCAGGCGATGAATAATATTTAAAATGTATCCATTATAGTGTATTTGCTTGCACCCTACTTTTTATTTTAGGACAGCCGCGATGCTCCTAAAGTATGTATTCAGCGCCTTTTCCCTGACTAGATAATCACGTGTATCCACACTCCCCATCATCTGACACAAGAAGAAAATAATTCAAACATCACCATACCAGACTTAAACAGTTAAGCTATCTGTATAGGCATAGGTAGGTACTCACACATTTGCTCTCTTCAATCTGACGGTAGACAATGTTCTGAAAATACTCCAACTTCTGTTGGTCCCACATTGTCGGCAGTTCGTCAGTTCCAAACAATGTGTCGATATTCTTCAATGTCTCATAAATAGCCTTAGCACCACTGCTGCTCAACTGAAAGGGACAACAACAATAATTTCAAATAACATAAATAGCAGTTTAAAGTTTTCTACTTTCTGATCCTAACGGTTGCAAATACGCTATCATGCTGCAAAGAACACTTGGATATGATCGCTTGCCCTTACCTGTGGCCCTCCGGAGGTTGCAAATGCGGTGGCTGGGAATTCCATGAAGACATTGTCCTGCAGGCACTCCAGAGGAAAATGACCCCCCTGAAAGAAAGAGAAAACACATGTTTCACGTTGAGCTATTCAGTTAAACATTGTTGGATAATACATCTCAAGTCTACAGTAATTTAAAAAATGTACCATGTCTCTCAGTAGGTTGTGGGTTGATCGCACCAGCTGTCCTTGTAGATGGCAAGGCATGGGCATGGAGAAAACTTGCACGAGGCAGAGGAAGGCGCTCATCCAAATGATAATCTGAATTGCCATTCTTAGGGTAGTTAGATGATCTGCAGCAGATGGTCATTGTTAGTTGAATATAATCCTGAAAATAATTAATTAATTGAAGCCTTAAGCAGTGATCAAATGATAGCATGTTGTTGACTTACCTGTTGCCAGTATATTGCAAAAATCCTGCAATCAGAATGTGGTTTGTGTTCTGATCCCATATCTGCGGATTAATTTAAATAGTGAGGATTGAAAGGATGTACAAAAAGTGAAAGGGTATCTCGCTAAATTAAGAGTTGAAGTGAATGAATTTGGGAAAGTTTTGCCTAGTGAACCGCAAGACCGGATTTCTCTTTTCGTGTGCTCCACTTCCTTCTTATCATGTTTCGAGTTTTCCTTCGTAGGAGGCACATTGTCCTAAGTGTGTTTAAAAAATGTAACTCATAGGCTCAAACGTGAAGGAGAGAGAGAGAGAGAGAGAGAGAGAGAGAGAGAGAGAGAGAGAGAGAGAGAGAGAGAGAGAGAGAATATTGACCCCTTAACTTTACAATGAATGCAGTAGTGCTCTTTATGTCTTTATAAACACCAATATTTAACTAATGGCACTTTTATGGACTAAGGGAAGGCCTACAATGTTTGTTTGTTAATCACAAAACTGCTGTTTGCTTGTTTGTTTGTTTCTCTCTCTCTCTCTCTCTCTCTCTCTCTCTCTCTCTCTCTCTGTGTGTCTGCGTGCGTGCGTGTGTCTGTGAGAGAGGGAGTGAGAGATGAGGATTTAATATGATCTCCTTCTGTTTGCATCTTCTGTCTTTAATCCCATTCATGTCTATACATTTGAATTAAAATGTTGATTATAACTGATAGAGATAGAAATCAACCAGCATTTTATGACGTCTGTATCTGAATAGTCAGGCTATCATTGACATTTGATTATTTATTACTTACGAGAGACTAAATAAACCAATGTGCTAAGGTGTTGTGATAACATTATCGTAGGCAAATCCCTAAATCCTAATTCCTAATAACACTACACTTCATCGTCTTGGATATGCTTTGTTAAAGGGGCAATTTCTGCGATTGCCACATCCATAAATGAATGAATATATCACTTTTAAAGGCCTCATGAGCTCAGTCCACCTGTCTTACCTCAACAGAACCCAAAATGTACTTTTTATGACATTGTTTGAAACAATATACATCTAAACAAACACTTAACAGCTTGAAAATGTAGTAAACTATAATGTTGATCTCTTGGATGGTCATTACTTTAATCAATATATCTCCGACAGCGGTTACTTTACTCGAACCACATCCCTCATCTATTTACCAGAATAGTGGTTGAGTGACCACTATGGTGTTGTTTTGAACTGTAGATTCCCTATAAACAAATAAATGCATGAAAGACTGAATGGATGAATTCATGGATGACTGAATACATGAATGAATGAGAAAAACAATATGATAATAGATGCATGTATTTTGTCATTTAGTTGTGTTATAAATAAAATAAATACATAGCCTTCACATATAAATCAGTCAGTAAAAATATCATCCATCAATCTATTTGCCAGCCTCAGGGACATGTCACATGTCTCTAATGATGGTTATGTGGTTGTCCAACAGACCGCTCCTTCCTCACCGCTTGACTCTGAGGTCGACTTCGTCACAGCTTGACCATGGTGTCGAGGAATTTTTAAAACCGCACCAGTTTGTAGCGAAGCTCCGCTCCCACGATCTCACATGAGCATGCGCTGTGTTCCTGGAGCGCAAACAATTACATGCATGTTTTCAGTCAACTCAACCACAACAGGTGCTGCGCCAACGCATCCGACGACACAAGAAACGGCGCTTGGAAGTTCCAAGTTTCAGCGAAATTCATCCGATTTGTGGTGATCTAGAACTTTTCCTCTGATTAATTTAGCCTATTTTCGAGTGCATTTGATATTGGATCCACCTTCTGTTTCAAGATCGTGTTCAGCTTGTTGAAATACGGTTTCAGAGACCCTTTGCCTGAAGTAACTGACCCTCCATCTCCAGAGGATGCCCCAACACCACACCCGACCTGAAGACAATATCAAATGGTTGTGAGTGAATTAGTTCCGTCTTAAGAAAAGTACTGAAAATATTAAAAAAATATCGCTTAGATTAAATCACAAATTAAAGACCTATGCCCATTATTGTCTGCCCCCCAAATATAACTTAGGCTACAACATGAGGGATCATACTTACGCATCCCTCCAATTTCTTAACTTAACTAGTTCACCTGTTTTTGAACAGGTTCAGTGTTTCTTTGTTTCATGTGACAGGAGTCAGGCTGTTAAATAACTGGGCCATTTATTCCAAAGCCTCTAATGCAACCACAGAGACGTCCTCGCCCTGTATAAATGAATACGAGGTTTTAGGCATTAGGATGTCTCATAAATTCCATGGTTAAACTTCCAATTTATAATTTTGAAATTGCAATAAAATCATACACTAGTTTATTCTATCCATATCTTGCTACATGATACATTTCAGTATCTTACCTGTGTGTTCTTGGAAACATGCGCTCGACTTTTCTTTTAGACACAGAACTGTAAATTGTCCACCCTGAAATAAAGTCATATCAATATCAAAAAGTGAACTGTATTGGAATAGTATCCATAAATGAAACATTGTGGTACAGAGAGTGAAAGCATGGGTTATATAAAACGTCGTATAATAACATAAAATAAATGGAGGTCTAATAATGAGATATATTGAGCATCAAAATGTGCACACCAAATAGCGGACAGGTGCAAAAAAATGCGCCCTAGTGCATAAACTGCGTCCACCCGCACTGATCGGAATCGGAGGTGTATGAGCAGAACAGAGTCAGGTAGATACTCAACCATTTCAAGTCTAGCATGAATATTTGAATATTTCGTCGTTCGGAGAGAAGAGCAGGCCTATAAGAATAAACCAACTTGCCAATGTCTTGTGATAACATTATCGTAGGTTTATTAGGAAATGACCTAAATCATAATTCCTAATACTATAACATTTCACCATCATGGACATGCTACGTTAAACGGGCAATTTCTACGATTGCTACATCCATTTTTGGACTTGATACACAGGCTACCCAATGATTCTTGAAGAATATATCAATTTTAAAATCCTCATGAGTTTAGTTCAACTACTGTCTTACCTCATCAGAACCCCAAGTTAGAAATGTTTATGCCATTGTTTGATACCATGTAAATGTAAAAAAAACACACTGTATAGCTTCCAAATGTAGTTCAAACTAACCCATAACTTTAATCTCATAGATGGACATTCCTTTCATCCTTAGCTCTACGACAGTGATTACTTTTCTCCAACCCCAATCCTGAGATATTTAGAAAAATAGTGGTTCAGTGACAGCTTTGGTGTTGTTTGAACAGCAGATTGCTCCTTTAAAAACGTCAGTCTATAAACAAATGAATGCATGAAAGAATGAAATGATGAATAACTGGATATATAAATGAATTAATAAAAATGATGAGAGAATAATTATTAGATTTTATTGTAAAGGAATAAATACATAGCCTTCACATATAAATGTCAGTCAACCAATGTTAATAAATAAATCATTCATTCAGTAAATGTATCAGCTATCAATCTATTAGCCGGGCTCAGAAACATGTCACATGTCTCCAATGATGATTATGCGGTTCTCCAACAGACCTCTTCTTCCTCATGGCTTGACTCTGCTGTCGAGGAATTTCTTGAACTGCACCAGGTTGTCGCGAACCTCCAATCGCGTGATCTCCCGTGCGCATGTGCTGTGTTCCTGGATAGCACACAATGTATATATATATTTTTTTCTCACTCAACTCAACCACAGCAGGTGCTGTGCCAACGCGTCCTATGACACCACAACGACGCTTGGAAGTTCCCAGTTTCATATGTGAATTGTGGCAGCGAAATGCATCCTATTTGTGGTGATGTAGAATTTGCTCCGATTAATTTATCCTCTATTCGAGAGCATTTGATATTAGACCCACACAGTGGCGACTGGTTTTCCGAGCGTGCCCCACCTGTTTAACCATAACAACAAAAAAGTAAACATTTGTTTAACTTTTTTTGTTGTTGCTTGTTTTACTTGTTTTTTTGGCATTAATACCTTTCACATATCAGTTTGCATACATTGTAAAAAAACAACAACAATCATTGAGTTAATAAAGCTGCATACAAACATGGTGTCAGCTCGGGGATTCGAACTTGCAACTTTTCGGTTATTAGTCCAACGCTCTAACCACTAGGCTACCCTGCCGAAATTAATCAGAAAAACGTAATGAAAGTGAACAGTTTTCATACATGTCTATGCAAATAATTACATTGGACCAATGCATTTCATGATAACAGTAAGCAATTATTCAGCAGGAAATATTGAATATCAAAAACAAATAAGTCTATAATATAATGATGCAGGGCTCTGTCTTATTAAATGAGGGCCATGTTCAATATAACTATGTTCAAAGTGTGGACATTTCACACCACACTTGCAGATTCTGTGTAGGGTTAACCAAAAACGTTTTTTGAAGAACCATTGTTTCAATAGGTGTTTCACAGAGACCACATTTTCCTCACACATTTAGTCTGTAGTTAATCAGGCACTGTAATTTGAAACATATGACTGTTCAGCGTTTACATTGCACATCCTTGAAATAAAAATAGATGTTATTAATAAAGAGACTGATAGTGTTGAATGAAGTCTAAAGTTCGGCCATTTTACCTCACTGCTTGTATTTGTATGTATTATGGATCCCCATTAGCTATTATGGATCCCCATTAGCAAGAGTAGGGGCAAAATGAAGGCAAAATGAAGGTTGCTCCTCATTACACATCACGAACCAACAAATATTATTTAAATCAACAACATAGGAATCGCTACAAATCTTATTGTATGACCTGTTAAGCACTATATTAGGCCAAGCCTTTGGATCTATTGGTTTTCCTAAATATGGCTCCTATATTGTGATCACGACGTCCGATGGATTTGGAAACTGCTTTTAAACAAATTTCTGCAGTATTAGTAAAGATGTGATCAATACATGATGATGATTTCATTCCTGTGGTGTTTGTAACTACCCGGGTAGGTTGATTGATAACCTGAACCAGGTTCCAGGCACTAGTTACCAGTTTGAAGCTTTCTCTTGAGTGGGCAGTCTGATGAAAGCCAGTCAATATTTAAATCACCTAGAAAATATACGTCTTTATTGATATCACATAAATTGTCAAGCATTTCATACATGTTATCCAGATACTGACTGTTAGCACTTGGTGGTCTATAGCAGCTTCCCACCAGAATGGGCTTCATGTGAGGCAGATGAACCTGTAGCCATATTACTTCAACAGCATTTAACATGAGATCCTCTCTAAGCTTTACAGGAATGTGGTTCTGAATATTAACAGCCACACATCCACCTTTGGGCATTTCTGTCTTCTCTGTAGGTCTAATAACCATGTATTGCTACCACTGTGTCATCAAAGGTATTATCTAAGTGAGTTTCAGAGATTGTCAGAATATGAATGTCCTCCGTTACAAGCAAATTATTGATTTCGGCAACCATGTTTCTTATACTACAAAGTTAACGTAGGCTATTTGTAACACTTTTCTGTGATGCTTGATTGTTTTTCTTGCTTTACTGGGAAGCTTGGCAGAGGTAGATATGGCTTGTGTTATTTATGTTAGTGCAGGGTGAGCTGCACACGGTTGACTTCCTGCTAGGGTACACCACCTCAGTGCTAACAGTAGAACTCTGGAACATAGGAATATGATTACTGAATACAATAGCTGAAGGATCACTCAGGGCAGTAAGAGGGACATACTTACATGTTGTCTTCCAATGCCCCTGAGATAATGTACATTTGCTGAAGCATTATGACAACTCAGCAACAGAATGGTAGGGATTAAATGAGCTGGGCCTGGGTAAGTGAATTCACTGTGCACCTTTTTAGTCTATTCTGCTAATATTGCTCCTATTACGTTGTTGATTGTGGAACGCAGTTTCATAGATGGGTTGGAACCATAGAATTAGGAATTCTAATAATGTAATAGTATCTGAATGGTAGGAATGCAAGTAGTACAGGTGCTCAAAATACACTGTTCAACACAGGCCAGCCCTGTCCAGTGATAAAACACACTTCATTGAAAAAATGCATTTGAATATAACCACATTTTCAGAAGATACATTTTACTTGTTTTAATGGCTTTCCTTTATGGATTAGTAGGCTATAAGACTAATTGTACTGCAATGTGTGAACATTTCCTAAGCATGTTTAATACAAATCTTAATGTCCGCTATGGGGTTGCCACAAGGTTCAATTCTCGGGCCAACTCTTTTCTCTGTATATATCAATGATTTCGCACTTGCTGCTGGTGAGTCTTTGATCCACCTCTATTCAGACGACACAATTCTGTAGACATCTGGCCCTTCTATGGACATTTTGCTAACAAACATCCAAATGAGCTTCAACGCCATACAACACTCCTTCCGTGGCCTCCAACTGCTTTTAATTGCTAGTAAAACTAAGTGCATGCTCTTCAACCGATTGCTGCCGCACCCTACTGCCCGACTAGCATCACTACTCTGGACGGATCTGACTTAGAATATGTGGACAACAGTTATCCTACTCGTTAGAGTGTTGGACGAGTAATCGAAAGGTTGCAAGATCGAATCCCCAAGCTGACAGGGAAAAATCTGTTTTTCTGCCCCTGAATAAGGCAGTCTCTAGGGGAGGTAGGACGAAATCGTCCCACACAATTCAACAGCCAGTGACAAATCAAAGCGCCAAATTTAAAACCACAAAATGTCATAATTCAAAGTTCTCAAACATAGGACCATTTTATAGATACACTTCTCCTGAATCGAACCACGTTGTCCGATTTCAAAAAGGCTTTACAGCGAAAGCAAAACATTAGATTATGTCAGGAGAGTACCCTGCCAAAAATAATCACCACCTTCCGGAGTCAATCACCACCTTCCGGAGACACCTGAAACCCCACCTCTTTAAGGTATACCTAGGATAGGATAAAGTAATCCTTCTAACCCCCCCCCCTAAAAGATGCACTATTGTAAAGTGGTTGTTCCACTGGATATCATAAGGTGAATGCACCAATTTGTAAGTCGCTCTGGATAAGAGCGTCTGCTAAATGACTTAAATGTAAATGTAAACGCTGTTTAAAATCAATATTTATGCTATTTTTCTCATAAAATATCGATAATATTCCAACCGGGCGACGTTGTATTCATTCAAAGGCTGAATGAAAAAAATGGAGAATTCTCATGAACGCGCATCTCCAGTGTCACTGTTCCCAGTCTGACCACTAACAAATACTCTTGCTGTTCTTCGCCCAGAGACAGCAGACACCTCATTCCACTTTCTGGCGCCTTCTGAGAGCCAATAGAAGCCTTAGAAGATGTCACGTACTGTGCTGTATTTTCGATAGAGATACAACAGAAGGAAAACAAATTGTCAGACAGGGCACTTCCTGTATGGAATCTTCTCAGGTTTTGGCCTGACATATGAGTTCTGTTATACTCACGGACACCATTCAAACTGTTTTAGAAACTTTAGAGTGTTTTCTATCCAAATCTACTAAATATATGCATATTCTAGTTTCTGACCAGGAGTAGTAACCAGATTAAATCGGGTACGTTTTTTAACCGGCCGTGAAAATACTGCCCCCTATACCATAACAGGTTAACCCACTGTTCCCGAGGCTGTCATTGAAAATAAGAATTTCTTCTTAACTGACTTGCCTAGTTAAATAAAGGTTAAAAAAATACAAATACCTAAGTGTCTGGTTAGACTGTAAACTCTCCTTCCAGACTCACATTAAGCATCTCCAATCCAAAATGAAATCTAGAATTGGCTTCCTATTTCACAACAAAGCTTCTTTCACTCATGCTGCCAAACATACCCTTGTAAAACTGACTATCCTACTGATCCTTGACTTCGGGGATGTCATTTACAAAATTGCCTCCAACACTCTACTCAACAAATTGGATGCAGTCTATCACAGTGCCATCTGTTTTGTCACCAAAGCCCCATATACTACCCACCACTGCGACCTGTGTGCTCTCGTTGACTGGCCCTCGCTACATATTCGTCGCCAAACCCACTGGCTCCAGGTCATCTATAAGTCTTTGCAAGGTAAAGCCCCGCCTTATCTCAGCTCACTGGTCACCATTGCAACACCCACCCGTAGCGTGCCCTCCAGCAGGTATATTTCACTGGTCATCCCCAAGGCCAACACTTCATTTGGTCGCCTTTCCTTCCAGTTCTCTGCTGCCAATGAGTGGAATTATTTGCTAAAATCACTGAAGCTGGAGTCTTATATCTCCCTCTCTAACTTTAAGCATCAGCTATCAGAGCAGCTTACCGATCACTGTACCTGTACACAGCCAATCTATAATAGTAAAAAAGATCTGCAAGTTCAAATTCATGTTCTGTTGGACCACAGAAGGCTATCAGAGCTGTGTTTCAGGATGAATTCTAGGGTGTACAGGAGTTCTTTTCGAACCACTTCCCAGGCGCATTCCTTACCCACTTTCTCTTTTGCACCCCAGTGTTCTTTTGCACCCCACTCCAGTGTTAATGCTAAATTGTAATTGTAATTATTTCGCCTCTATGGCCTGTTTATTGCCTTAACCCTCTACTCTTCTACATTTTCACACACTGTACATAGATGTTTCTATTGTGTTATTGACTGTACGTTTGTTGATGTGTAACTCTGTGTTGTTGTTTGTGTCGCACTGCTTTGCTTTATCTTGGCCAGGTCGCAGTTGTAAATGATAACTTGTTCTCACCTGGCCTACCTGGTTAAATAAACTTGAAATAAAAAATAAATATATTAAAACACACCGACAGACTTGGATACAGAATAAGCACTCAGATTAACAATATTTAAAAGTATAATTTTTTTATTAACTTAACATTTGATGAAGGGCAACAACAGGCACGATTTTCAAATAGATAAATAAATGAATTCATAAATAGACCTACATAAATAAATAACCTTGATAAATAAATAAATAAATACATGTATAATATTGCTGTTGGACATTTCACATTGCTGGATTGTAGAATAGAAGGCTTTTAAAATCAAGCACAATTGTAAAACACAATAGTAAATAAGATCTGCAAGTTCAAATTCATGTTCTGTTGGACCACAGAAGGCTATCAGAGTTGTGTTTCAGGATGAATTCTAGGGTGTACAGGAGTTCTTTTCGAACCACTTCCCAGGCGCAGTAACTGATATTCTGTGAAAATGAAAATAAACTGTTAGGGCAATGTAGAGTAATACTGTCCTATGTAGAGATATTATCAAAATAATGTGTCTATTTGATTTCAACCTATATTCTACCTTTTCTTTTAGGACTGCTGCAATGTTCCCAAAGTACGTCTTCAGGCCCTCTGCCCTGATGGGATAATCACTTGTATCCACACTGCTCATCATCTGCCAGAAAGGAAGAGAGGCAGGCGATGAATAATATTTAAAATGTATCCATTATAGTGTATTTGCTTGCACCCTACTTTTTATTTTAGGACAGCCGCGATGTTCCTAAAGTATGTATTCAGTGCCTTTTCCCTGACTAGATAATCACGTGTATTCACACTCCCCATCATCTGACACAAGAAGAAAAATAATTCAAACATCACCATACCAGACTTAAACAGTTAAGCTATCTGTATAGGCATAGGTAGGTACTCACACATTTGCTCTCTTCAATCTGACGGTAGACAATGTTCTGAAAATACTCCAACTTCTGTTGGTCCCACATTGTCGGCAGTTCGTCAGTTCCAAACAATGTGTCGATATTCTTCAATGTCTCATAAATAGCCTTAGCACCACTGCTGCTCAACTGAAAGGGACAACAACATTAATTTCAAATAACATAAATAGCAGTTTAAAGTTTTCTACTTTCTAATCCTAACGGTTGCAAATACTCTTTCATGCTGTAAAGAACACTTGGATATGATCGCTTGCCCTTACCTGTGGCCCTCCGGAGGTTGCAAATGCGGTGGCTGGGAATTCTATGAAGACATTGTCCTGCAGGCACTCCATAGGAAAATGACCCCCCTGAAAGAAAGAGAAAACACATGTTTCACGTTGAGCTATTCAGTTAAACATCGTTGGATAATACATCTCAAGTCTACAGTAATTTAAAAAATGTACCATGTCTCTCAGTAGGTCGTGGGTTGTTCGCACCAGCTGTCCTTGTAGATGGCAAGGCATGGGCATCGAGAAAACTTGCACGAGGCAGAGGAAGGCGCTCATCCAAATGATAATCTGAATTGCCATTCTTAGGGTAGTTAGATGATCTGCAGCAGATGGTCATTGTTAGTTGAATATAATCCTGAAAATAATTAATTAATTGAAGCCTTTAAGCAGTGATCAAATGATAGCATGTTGTTGACTTACCTGTTGCCAGTATATTGCATAAATCCTCCAGTCAGAATGTGGTTTGTGTTCTGATCCCATATCTGCGGATTAATTTAAATAGTGAGGATTGAAAGGATGTACAAAAAGTGAAAGTGTATCTCGCTAAATTAAGAGTTAAAATGAATGAATTTGGGAAAGTTTTGTCTAGTGAACCGCAAGACCGGATTTCTCTTTTCGTGTGCTCCACTTCCTTCTCATCATGTTTCGAGTTTTCCTTCGTAGGAGGGACATTGTCCTAAGTGTGTTTAAAAAATGTAATTCATAGGCTCAAACGTGAAGGAGAGAGAGAGAGAGAGAGAGAGAGAGAGAGAGAGAGAGAGAGAGAATATTGACCCCTTAACTTTACAATGAATGCAGTAGTGCTCTTTATGTCTTTATAAACACCAATATTTAATTAATGGCACTTTTATGGACTAAGGGAAGGCCTACAATGTTTGTTTGTTAATCACAAAACTGCTGTTTGCTTGTTTGTTTGTTTCTCTCTCTCTCTCTCTCTCTGTGTGTGTCTGCGTGCGTGCGTGTGTCTGTGAGAGAGGGAGTGAGAGATGAGGATTTAATATGATCTCGTTCTGTTTGCATCTTCTGTCTTTAATCCCATTCATGTCTATACATTTGAATTAAAATGTTGATTATAACTGATATAGAAATCAACCAGCATTTTATGACGTCTGTATCTGAATAGTCAGGCTAACATTAACATTTGATTATTTATTACTTATGAGAGACTAAATAAACCAATGTGCTAAGGTGTTGTGATAACATTATCGTAGGCAAATCCCTAAATCCTAATTCCTAATAACACTACACTTCATCGTCTTGGATATGCTTTGTTAAAGGGGCAATTTCTGCGATTGCCACATCCATAAATGAATGAATATATCTCTTTTAAAGGCCTCATGAGCTCAGTCCACCTGTCTTACCTCAACAGAACCCAAAATGTACTTTTTTATGACATTGTTTGAAACAATATACATCTAAACAAACACTTTACAGCTTGAAATGTAGTAAACTATAATGTTGATCTCTTGGATGGTCATTACTTTAATCAATAGATCTCTGACAGCGGTTACTTTTCTCGAACCACATCCCTCATCTATTTACCAGAATAGTGGTTGAGTGACCACTATGGTGTTGTTTTGAACTGTAGATTCCCTATAAACAAATGAATGCATGAAAGACTGAATGGATGAATTAATGGATGACTGAATATATAAATGAATGAGAAAAACAATATGATAATAGATGCATGTATTTTGTCATTTAGTTGAGTTATAAATAAAATAAATACATAGCCTTCACATATAAATCAGTCAGTAAAAATATCATCCATCAATCTATTTGCCAGCCTCAGGGACATGTCACATGTCTCCAATGATGGTTATGTGGTTGTCCAACAGACCGCTCCTTCCTCACCGCTTGACTCGGAGGTCGACTTCGTCACAGCTTTACCATGGTGTCGAGGAATTGTTAAAACTGCACCAGTTTGTAGCGAAGCTCCGCTCCCAAGATCTCACATGCGCTGTGTTCCTGGAGCGCAAACAATTACATGCATGTTTTCAGTCAACTCAACCACAACAGGTGCTGCGCCAACGCATCCGACGACACAAGAAACGGCGCTTGGAAGTTCCAAGTTTCAGCGAAATTCTTCGGATTTGTTGTGATCTAGAACTTTTCCTCTGATTAATTTAGCCTATTTTCGAGTGCATTTGATATTGAATCCACCTTCTGTTTCAAGATGGTGTTCAGCTTGTTGAAATACGGTTTCAGAGACCCTTTGCCTGAAGTAACTGACCCTCCATCTCCAGAGGATGCCCCAACACCACACCCGACCTGAAGACAATATAAATAAATGGTGGTGAGTGAATTAGTTTAGTGTTAAGAAAAGTACTGAAAATATAAAAAATATTGCTTAGATTAAATCACAAGTTAAAGACCTATGCCCATTATTGTCTGCCCCCCAAATATAACTTAGGCTACAACATGAGGGATCATACTTACGCATCCCTCCAATTTCTTAACTTAACTAGTTCACCTGTTTTTGAACAGGTTCAGTGTTTCTTTGTTCCATGTGACAGGAGTCAGGCTGTTAAATACAGAGACGTCCTCGCCCTGTATAAAAGAAAACGAGGTTTTAGGCATTAGGATGTCTCATAAATTCCATGGTTAAACTTCCAATTTATAATTTTGAAATTGCAATAAAATCATACACACTAGTTTATTCTATCCATATCTTGCTACCTGATACATTTCAGTATCTTACCTGTGTGTTCTTGGAAACAAGCGCTCGACTTTTCTTTTAGACACAGAACTGTAAATTGTCCAACCTGAAATAAAGTCATATCAATATCAAAAAGTGAACTGTGTTGGAATAGTATCCATAAATGAAACATTGTGGTACAGAGAGTGAAAGCATTGGTTACATAAAACGTCCTATAATACAATAAAATAAATGGAGGTCTAATAATGAGATATATTGTCACGATTTTCTAAGACAGAGCCCAGAAGCAGACCAGGACAAGGTGAGTAAAATGAAGGTGAGTCTTATTGGTAGTCTTGATGTGTAATTTGAGTGATCCAGGAGACGGAGCGGCAGTGGAGGTGAGTTGATGAGAGTAAATGGGTTGATCCAAAGAAGTCACTGTATCCACCGATGGCCAGGCAAGGGAGTTGACTGTTCCGGGAGAATGACTGTAGACAGAGTAAACGGGAGTGAGTAACCAGTAACAAGCACAAAACAACAAAACTAGCTCAGGAAACATGAGGCTGATACGCTGGCACAACATACTGTTCGTTGCTAACGATCCGGCAGGGAATGGATGTCAGCTCAGGGTTTAAGAAGAGGTGAAGATCAGGACCAGGTGTGCAGAAGGTTGATGAGATGCAGGTGCGGGTAATAAATAGATCTCCCGCCTAACCTCGTTGCCTGGCAACCAGACAGGTGCGTTCAGGAACCTTAGACAACACTCAACAAAAACAGTCATCTCAGGCAGAAACAGACTCAGGAAGCGGGATTCCTGACAGTACCCCCCCTCCGATGAACGCCACCGGGCGGACAACCTGGAGCGCCAGGATGGAGGTGGTAGAAGTCAGTAAGGAGGGTATTGTCCAGGATTTGACGCCGAGGAATCCAACTCCTCTCCTCAGGACCATACCCCTCCCAGTCCACGAGATACTGAAAACCCCGACCCCGCCGTCTGGCATCCATAATGCGGCGCACCGTGTAGACTGGACCACCTCTGATCATCCGAGGCGGAGGAGGAGGAGGAGGCGGAGGGGGTAGCAGAGGACTGAGGTGCACAGGCTTGAGGCAGGAGACATGAAAGGTGGGGTGGACTCAGAGTTCTAGGCAACTTAAGTCGAACCACAACGGGATTAATCACCCTCTCCACCACAAACGGACCAATGAACTTAGGTGACAGTTTCCTTGATTCCGTCCGCAGAGGAAGATCCCGTGTAGCCAACCATACCTTATCTCCAATAGCATAAACTGGAGCTGGAATCCGGCGACGATTCGCCTGGAGCCTGAAAACCTCCCTAACCAGGATCTCGGACGTCTCGGAGGCAGAGGGAAGCTTGGAGATGGGTACAAAGTGGGCGAAATTGCTGAATCTGTCCACAATAGTCAGAATGACCGTGTTCCCTTCAGAAGAGGGCAATCCCGTAACAAAGTCCAGAGCCAGATGCAACCATGGTCGCCGGGGAATAGGTAGGGGGTGAAGAAGTCCAGAACTGGCCCGATTGGCACTCTTATTTTGTGCACATACTGGGCATGCAGCAACAAACCTCCGGGTATCTTCTCCCATGGCAGGCCTCCAAAATCGTCTGCGTAGTAACGCCATCGTCCGAGCCTCACCAGGGTGAGAAGCCATCTTACTGGCGTGGGACCATTGGAGGACAGCAGACCGGACAGACTCAGGCACAAACAACTGACCGGGTGGACCGTTACCGGGTCCGGGCTGCGTCCGAAGGGCTGCCAGAACCTCCTCCTCAATCCTCCATGTGACAGCTCCCACGACGAAGTTCTGGGGAAGAATCGTCTCGGTCTTGGCCCCACTCTCCTCCGTCTTGGAGAACATCCGGGACAAGGCGTCCGCCTTGCCGTTCTTAGATCCAGGTCGGAATGTCAGGGAAAAATTAAAACGTCCAAAAAACAAAGCCCACCTGGCCTGATGCGAGTTGAGACGTCTAGCCGATTGCACGTACGCTAGATTCTTGCGGTCAGTCCAGACAATAAACGGTTGCTCCGCTCCCTCCAACCAGTGGCGCCACTCCTCCAAGGCCAGTTTCACTGCAAGAAGCTCCCGGTTACCCACATCGTAATTCCTCTCTGCCGACGACAGACGACGAGAGTAGAAAGCGCAGGGATGGAGTTTGCCGTCAGTGGGGCTTTGCTGGGACAGGATGGCGCCAACCCCCACATCAGACGCGTCCACTTCCACGACAAACTGTCAGGCAGCGTCAGGTTGAGAGAGAATCGGGGCATTGGTGAATCGACTCTTCAGTTCCAGAAACGCACTATCTGCCTCCGGATTCCAACTGAAGGTTCTGGTGCTAGAAGTCAGAGCAGTTAATGGAGCGGCCCCACAGCTGTAGTCTCGGATAAACCGACGATAGAAATTCGCAAACCCCAGAAACCTCTGGAGCTGCAATCTCGTATCAGGCTGGGCCCAATCCAGAACTGCCCTAACCTTCTCTTGGTCCATCTTTATCTCTCCCCGGGAGATGATGTACCCGAGGAAGGATGTAGTGTGGGCATGAAAGTCACACTTCTCGGCCTTCACAAACAGGCGGTTCTCCAGCAATCGCTGCAGAACCTGCTTGACATGCTGGACGTGACTGGAATGATCGTTGGAAAAAACAAAATGTCATCCAGGTAAACGAACACGAACAGACCGATCATATCTCTCAATACGTCATTAACCATGCTCTGGAACACTGCAGGAGCATTGGTCAATCCAAACGGCATCACCAGATATTCGAAATGACCCATCGGTGTATTGAAACCAGTCAACCACTCGTCCCCCTCTCTGATCCGGACCAGATGATACGCATTGCGTAGGTCAAGTTTAGTAAACACCGTAGCACCCTGTAAAGAATCGAAAGCAGAGTTCATCAAAGGCAGGGGATACTTGTTCTTAACCGTAATATCATTCAACCCCCGGTAATCAATACACGGTCGAAGAGAACCATCCTTACTCACAAAAAAGAATCCTGCCCCCAGTGGTGAAGACGAGGGACGAATGAGACCAGCAGCTAGAGACTCCTTTATGTAGGTCTCCAAAGCCTCCCGTTCAGGTCGAGAGATGCTGTATAATCGTCCCTTGGGATAGGCAGCTCCAGGAAACAGGTTAATGGCACAATCATACGGTCGGTGGGGAGGAAGTGACAGTGCCTTCTGCTTACTGAACACCTCACCCAATTCGTGATATGTTTCAGGAACCAGGGACAATTCAGGGGAGTTAGAATCACTGACCTTACTGGGAACCGAATGGGAACAGGCCGTCCTCAAACAGTTAGCATGGCATTCAGTGCTCCAACTAGTTACCTTGCCGGTCACCCAATCGAATGTGGGATTGTGTTTTCTCAGCCAGGGGTATCCAAGAACCAGAGGAACATGGGAAGAAGGCAAAATGAAGAAGGATATAACCTCTGAATGATTCCCTGACAACAACATCTTAACTGGCTCAGTCCTCATAGTGATACGTGCCAGACTACTGCCGCTCCTTAGAAAGCCCCAGCTGTTCCACTAAGTCAGCATCTATAAAGCTGCCATCAGCACCTGAGTCGATAAATGTGTTAATCGCTAAACTCTGAGTCTTGTTCATGAGGGTAGCAGGAAAAAGAGGTCTAACAGGACTATTGAGAGGTTGAAACTGGCTCGCTAAAAGACCTCCCACCTTTAGCGAGCCGAGCCATTTAACGGGTGCTGAGGATTGGACGTGGCCCATTGCTTCTCCCTCCGTCTCTATCGGATTCTATTATCCACCCGAATAACTAATACTACCAGACTGTCCAGGACCCTAGACTCATGATAGGAGATCAACTCATCCTTGTTGCCTGGCAATCCTCGTTGCCTGGCAACCAGACAGGTGCGTTCAGGAACCTTAGACAACACTCAACAAAAACATTCATCTTAGGCAGAAACAGACTCAGGAAGCGGGATTCCTGACATATATTGAGTATCAAATTGTGCACACCAAATAGCGGACAGGTGCAAAATAGCGCACTAGCGCATAAACTGCGTTCACCTGCACGGATCGGATGCTGGCGTGTATAAGCAGAACAGAACAGAGTCAGATAGATACTCAACCAATTCAAGGCTAGCATGAATATTTGAATATTTCGTCGTTCGGAGAGACTAGCAGCCCTATAAGAATAAACCAATTTGCCAATGTGTTGTGATAACATTATTGTAGGTAAATCAATTTTACAATCCTCATGAGTTTAGTTCAACTACTGTCTTACCTCATCAGAACCCAAAATTAGAAATGTTCATGCCATTGTTTGAAACGATGTAAACGTAAAAACCACTGTATAGCTTCCACATGTAGTTCAAACTAACCCATAACTTTAATCTCATAGATGGACATTCCTTTCATCCTTAGTTCTTTGAGAATGGTTACTTTCTCCAACCCCAATCCTCAGCTATTGAGAAAAATAGTGGTTCAGTGACCGCTTTGGTGTTGTTTGAACAGCAGATTGCTCCTTTGCAAAAGTCAGTCTATAAACAAATGAATGCATGAAAGAATGAATGACTGAATATATAAATGAATTAATAAAAATGATGAGAGAATAATTATTTGATTTTATTGTAAAGGAATAAATACATAGCTTCACATATAAATGTCAGTCAACCAACGTTTATAAATAAATCATTCACTCAGTAAATGTATCAGCTATCAATCTATTAGCTGGGCTCAGAAACATGTCACATGTCTCCAATAATGATTATGTGGTTCTCCAACAGACCTCTTCTTCCTCATGGCTGTTAGCCAGCCTGCCAGCTTAGTGGAGTCTGCCACTAGCACAGTCAGCCTAGTCAGCTCAGCTTTCCCCATTGAGACCGTGTTTGTGCCTCGATCTAGGTTGTGCAAAATTAAAAATGGTGGTGTTCGCTTTAGTAATCTCACTAGTATAAAGACCTCCTCCATTCCTGCCATTATTGAAAGAGATTGTGATACTTCACATCTCAAAATTGGGTTACTTAATGTTAGATCCCTCACTTCCAAGGCAGTTATAGTCAATGAACTAATCACTGATCATAATCTTGATGTGATTGGCCTGACTGAAACATGGCTTAAGCCTGATGAATTGACTGTGTTAAATGAGGCCTCACCCCCTGGTTACACTAGTGACCATACCCCCCGTGCATCCGGCAAAGGCGGAGGTGTTGCTAACATTTACGATAGCAAATTTCAATGTACAAAAAAAAACAATGACGTTTTTGTCTTTTGAGCTTCTAGTCATGAAATCTATGCAGCCTGCTCACTAAATTTTTATAGCTACTGTTTACAGGCCTCCTGGGCCATATGCAGTGTTCCTCACTGAGTTCCCTGAATTCCTATCGGATCTTGTAGTCATAGCAGATAATTTTCTAATTTTTGGTGACTTTAACATTCACATGGAAAAGTCCACAGACCCACTCCAAAAGGCTTTCGGAGCCATCATCGACTCAGTGGGTTTTTCCAACATGTCTCTGGACCTACTCACTGCCACAGTCATACTCTGGACCTAGTTTTGTCCCATGGAATAAATGTTGTGGATCTTAATGTTTTTCTTCATAATCCTGGATTATCGGACCACCATTTTATTGCGTTTGCAATTGCAACAAATAATCTGCTCAGACCCCAACCAAGGAGCATTAAAAGTCGTGCTATAAATTCTCAGACAACCCAAAGATTCCTTGATGCCCTTCCAGACTCCCTCTGCCTACCCAAGGACGTCAGAGGACAAAAATCAGTTAACCACCTAACCGAGGAACTCAATTTAACCTTGCGCAATACCCTAGATGCATTTGCAACCCTAAAAATTAAAAACATCTGTCATAAGAAACTAGCTCCCTGGTATACAGAAAATACACGAGCTCTGAAGCAAGCTTCCAGAAAATTGGAACGAAAATGGCGCCACACCAAACTGGAAGTCTTCCGACTAGCTTGGAAAGACAGTACCGTGCAGTATCGAAGAGCCCTCACTGCTGCTCGATCATCCTATTTTTCCAACTTAATTGAGGAAAATAAGAACAATCCGAAATGTCTTTTTGATACTGTCGCAAAGCTAACTAAAAAGCAGCATTCGCAAATGGAGGATGGCTTTCACTTCAGCAGTAATACATTTATGAACTTCTTTGAGGAAAAGATCATGATCATTAGAAAGCAAATTACGGACTCCTCTTTAAATCTGGGTATTCCTCCAAAGCTCCATTGTCCTGAGTCTGCACAACTCTGCTAGGACCTAGGATCAAGGGAGATACTAAAGTGTTTTAGTACTATATCTCTTGACACAATGATGAAAATAATCATGGCCTCCAAACCCTCAAGCTGCAAACTGGACCCTATTCCAACTAAACTACTGAAAGAGCTGCATCCTGTGCTTGGCCCTCCTATGTTGAACATAATAAACGGCTCTCTATCCACTGGATGTGTACCAAGCTCACTAAAAGTGGCAGTAATAAAGCCTCTCTTGAAAAAGCCGAATCTTGACCCAGAAATTATAAAAAACTATCGGCCTATATCGAATCTTCCATTCCTCTCAAAAAATGTTGAAAAAGCTGTTGCACAGCAACTCACTGCCTTCCTGAAGACAAACAATGTATACGAAACACTTCAGTCTGGTTTTAGACCCCATCATAGCACTGAGACTGCACTTGTGAAGGTGGTAAATGACCTTTTAATGACGTCAGACCGAGGCTCTGCATCTGTCCTCGTGCTCCTAGATCTTACTGCCGCTTTTGATACCATCGATCACCACATTCTTTTGGAGAGATTGGAAACCCAAATTGGTCTACATGGACAAGTTCTGGCCTGGTTTAGATCTTATCTGTCGGAAAGATATCAGTTTGTCTCTGTGAATGGTTTGTCCTCTGACAAATCAATTGTAAATTTTGGTGTTCCTCAAGGTTCCGTTTTAGGACCACTATTGTTTTCACTATACATTTTACCTCTTGGGGATGTCATTCGAAAACATCATGTTAAATTTCACTGCTATGCGGACGACACACAGCTGTACATTTCAATGAAACATGGTGAAGCCCCAAAATTGCCCTCGCTAGAAGCCTGTGTTTCAGACATAAGGAAGTGGATGGCTGCAAACTTTCTACTTTTAAACTCGGACAAAACAGAGATGCTTGTTCTAGGTCCCAAGAAACAAAGAGATCTTCTGTTGAATCTGACAATTAATCTGGATGGTTGTACAGTCGTCTCAAATAAAACTGTGAAGGACCTCGGCGTTACTCTGGACCCTGATCTCTCTTTTGAAGAACATATCAAGACTTTTTCAAGGACAGCTTTTTTCCATCTACGTAACATTGCAAAAATCAGAAACTTTCTGTCCAAAAATGACGCAGAAAAATTAATCCATGCTTTTGTTACTTCTAGGCTGGACTACTGCAATGCTCTACTTTCCGTCTACCTGGAT
The DNA here is from genome assembly GCF_901001165.1 of Salmo trutta. Taxonomy (NCBI): domain Eukaryota; kingdom Metazoa; phylum Chordata; class Actinopteri; order Salmoniformes; family Salmonidae; genus Salmo; species Salmo trutta. The sequence continues at coordinate 43,578,462 of NC_042957.1, forward strand.
AAAGCACTTAACAAACTTCAGTTAGTGCTAAATGCGGCTGCTAGAATCCTGACTAGAACCAAAACATTTGATCATATTACTCCAGTGCTAGCCTCCCTACACTGGCTTCCTGTTAAGGCAAGGGCTGATTTCAAGGTTTTACTGCTAACCTACAAAGCATTACATGGGCTTGCTCCTACCTATCTTTCCGATTTGATCCTGCCGTACATACCTACACGTACGCTACGGTCACAAGACGCAGGCCTCCTAATTGTCCCTAGAATTTCTAAGCAAACGGCTGGAGGTAGGGCTTTCTCCTATAGAGCTCCATTTTTATGGAATGGTCTGCCTACCCATGTGAGAGACGCAGACTCAGTCTCAACCTTTAAGTCTTTACTGAAGACTTATCTCTTCAGTAGGTCCTATGATTAAGTATAGTCTGGCCCAGGAGTGTGAAGGTGAACGGAAAGGCTGGAGCAACGAACCGCCCTTGCTGTCTCTGCCTTGCCGGTTCCCCTCTTTCCACTGGGATTCTCTGCCTCTAACCCTATTACAGGGGCTGAGTCACTGGCTTACTGGTGTTCTTCCATGCCGTCCATGGGAGGGGTGCGTCACTTGAGTGGGTTGAGTCACTGACGTGGTCTTCCTGTCTGGGTTGGCGCCCCCCCCCCTTGGGTTGTGCCATGGCGGAGATCTCTGTGGGCTATACTCGGCCTTGTCTTAGGATGGTAAGTTGGTGGTTGTAGACATCCCTCTAGTGGTGTGGGGGCTGTGCTTTGGCAAAGTGGGTGGGGTAATATCCTGCCTGTTTGGCCCTGTCCGGGGGTATCATCGGATGGGGCCACAGTGTCTTCTGAACCCTCCTGTCTCAGCCTCCAGTATTTATGCTGCAGTAGTTTATGTGTCGGGGGGCTAGGGTCAGTCTGTTACATCTGGAGTATTTCTCTTGTCTTATCCGGTGTCCTGTGTGAATTTAAATATGCTCTCTCTAATTCTCTCTTTCTCTCTTTCTTTCATTCTCTCGGAGGACCTGAGCCCTAGGACCATGCCTCAGGACTACCTGGCATGATGACTCCTTGCTGTCCCCAGTCCACCTGGCCGTGCTGCTGCTACAGTTTCAACTGTTCTGCCTGCGGCTATGGAACCCTGACCTGTTCACCGGACGTGCTTGTTGCACCCTCGACAACTACTATGATTATTATTATTTGACCATGCTGGTCATTTATGAACATTTTAACATCTTGACCATGTTCTGTTATAATATCCACCCGGCACAGCCAGAAGAGGACTGGCCACCCCTCATAGCCTGGTTCCTCTCTAGGTTTCTTCCTAGGATTTTGGCCTTTCTATGGAGTTTTTCCTAGGGAGTTTTTCCTACCCACCGTGCTTCTTTCACATGCATTGCTTGCTGTTTGGGGTTTTAGGCTGGGTTTCTGTACAGCACCTTGAGATTTCAGCTGACGTACGAAAGGCTATATAAATAAATTTGATTTGATTTGATGGCTTGACTCTGCTGTCGAGGAATTTCTTGAACTGCACCAGGTTGTCGCGAACCTCCAATCGCGTGATCTCCATTCTTAGGGTAGTTAGATGATCTGCAGGAGATGGTCATTGTTAGTTGAATATAATCCTGAAAATAATTAATTAATTGAAGCCTTAAGCAGTGATCAAATGATAGCATGTTGTTGACTTACCTGTTGCCAGTATATTGCAAAAATCTTCCAGTCAGAACGTGGTTTGTGTTCTGATCCCATATCTGCGGATTAATTTAAATAGTGAGGATTGAAAGGATGTACAAAAAGTGAAAGGGTATCTCGCTAAATTAAGAGTTGAATGAATTTGGGAAAGTTTTGCCTAGTGAACCGCAAGACCGGATTTCTCTTTTCGTGTGCTCCACTTCCTTCTCATCATGTTTCGAGTTTTCTTTCGTAGGAGGCACATTGTCCTAAGTGGGTTTAAAAAATGTAACTCATAGGCTCAAACGTGAAGGAGAGAGAGAGAGAGAGAGAGAGAGAGAGAGAGAGAGAGAGAGAGAGAGAGAGAGAGAGAGAGAGAGAGAGAGAGAGAGAGAGAGAGAGAGAGAGAGAGAATATTGACCCCTTAACTTTACAATGAATGCAGTAGTGCTCTTTATGTCTTTATAAACACCAATATTTAACTAATGGCACTTTTATGGACTAAGGGAAGGCCTACAATGTTTGTTTGTTAATCACAAAACTGCTGTTTGCTTGTTTGTTTGTTTCTCTCTCTGTCTCTCTCTCTCTCTCTCTCTCTCTCTCTCTCTCTCTCTCTCTCTCTCTGTGTGTCTGCGTGCGTGCGTGTGTCTGTGAGAGAGGGAGTGAGAGATGAGGATTTAATATGATCTCGTTCTGTTTGCATCTTCTGTCTTTAATCCCATTCATGTCTATACATTTGAATTAAAATGTTGATTATAACTGATATAGATAGAAATCAACCAACATTTTATGACGTCTGTATCTGAATAGTCAGGCTAACATTAACATTAGACTATTTATTACTTACGAGAGACTAAATAAACCAATGTGCTAAGGTGTTGTGATAACATTATCGTAGGCAAATACCTAAATCCTAATTCCTAATAACACTACACTTCATCGTCTTGGATATGCTTTGTTAAAGGGGCAATTTCTGCGATTGCCACATCCATAAATGAATGATAAACAGCCTACCTATTGATTCTTGAAGAATATATAACTTTTAGAGGCCTCATGAGCTCAGTCCACCTGTCTTACCTCAACAGAACCCAAAATGTATTTTTTATGACTTTGTTTGAAACAATATACATCTAAACAAACACTTTACAGCTTGAAAATGTAGTAAACTATAATGTTGATCTCTTGGATGGTCATTACTTTAATCAATAGATCTCTGACAGCGGTTACTTTTCTCGAACCACATCCCTCATCTATTTACCAGAATAGGGGTTGAGTGACCACTATGGTGTTGTTTTGAACTGTAGATTCCCTATAAACAAATGAATTCATGAAAGACTGAATGGATGAATTAATGGATGACTGAATACATGAATGAATGAGAAAAACAATATGATAATAGATGCATGTATTTTGTCATTTAGTTGTGTTATAAATAAAATAAATACATAGCCTTCACATATAAATCAGTCAGTAAAAATATCCTCCATCAATCTATTTTCCAGCCTCAGGGACATTTCACATGTCTCCAATGATGGTTATGTGGTTGTCCAACAGACCGCTCCTTCCTCACCGCTTGACTCTGAGGTCGACTTCGTCACAGCTTGACCATGGTGTCGAGGAATTTTTAAAACCGCACCAGTTTGTAGCGAAGCTCCACTTCCACGACCTCACATGCGCATGCGCTGTCTTCCTGGAGCGCAAACAATTACATGCATGTTTTCAGTCAACTCAACCACAACAGGTGCTGCGCCAACGCATCCGACGACACAAGAAACGGCGCTTGGAAGTTCCAAGTTTCAGCGAAATTCATCCGATTTATTGTGATCTAGAACTTTTCCTCTGATTAATTTAGCCTATTTTCGAGTGCATTTGATATTGGATCCACCTTCTGTTTCAAGATGGTGTTCAGCTTGTTGAAATACGGTTTCAGAGACCCTTTGCCTGAAGTAACTGACCCTCCATCTCCAGAGGATGCCCCAACACCACACCCGACCTGAAGACAATATCAAATGGTTGTGAGTGAATTAGTTCGGTCTTAAGAAAAGTACTGAAAATGTAAAAAAATATCGCTTAGATTAAATCACAAGTTAAAGACCTATGCCAATTATTGTCTGCCCCCAAATATAACTTAGGCTACAACATGAGGGATCATACTTACGCATCCCTCCAATTTCTAAACTTAACTAGTTCACCTGTTTTTGAACAGGTTCAGTGTTTCTTTGTTCCATGTGACAGGAGTCAGGCTGTTAAATAACTGGGCCATTTATTCCAAAGCCTCTAATGCATCCACAGAGACGTCCTCGCCCTGTATAAAAGAAAACAAGGTTTTAGGCATTAGGAAGTCTCATAAATTCTATGGTTAAACTTCCAATTTATAATTTTGCAATTGAAATAAAATCATACACTCTAGTTTATTCTATCCATATCTTGCTACATGATACATTTCAGTATCTTACCTGTGTGTTCTTGGAAACATGCTCTGGAAACATGCGCTCGACTTTTCTTTTAGACACAGAACTGTAAATTGTCCAACCTGAAATAAAGTCATATCAATATCAAAAAGTGAACTGTTTTGGAATAGTATCCATAAATGAAACATTGTGGTACAGAGAATGAAAGCATTGGTTACATAAAACGTCTTATAATACAATAAAATAAATGGAGGTCTAATAATGAGATTTATTGAGCATCAAATTGTGCACACCAAATAGCGGACAGGTGCAAAAATAGCGCACTAGCGCATAAACTGCGTCCACCCGCACTGATCGGATGCTGGCGTGTATAAGCAGAACAGAACAGAGTCAGGTAGATACTCAACCATTTCAAGGCTAGCATGAATATTTGAATATTTCGTCGTTCGGAGAGAAGAGCAGGCCTATAAGAATAAACCAATTTGCCAATGTGTTGTGATAACATTATCGTAGTTAAATCAATTTTACAATCCTCATGAGTTTAGTTCAACTACTGTCTTACCTCATCAGAACCCAAAATTAGAAATGTTTATGCCATTGTTTGATACCATGTAAATGTAAAAAAAAAAATCACACACTGTATAGCTTCCAAATGTAGTTCAAACTAACCCATAATTTTAATCTCATAGATGGACATTCCTTTCATCCTTAGTTCTTTGACAATGGTTACTTTTCTCCAACCCCAATCCTCAGCTATTGAGAAAAATAGTGGTTCAGTGACCGCTTTGGTGTTGTTTGAACAGCAGATTGCTCCTTTAAAAAAGTCAGTCTATAAACAAATGAATGCATGAATGAATGAATGACAGAATATAAAAATGAGTTAATAAAAATGATGAGAGAATAATTATTTGATTTTATTGTAAAGGAAAAAATACATAGCCTTCACATATAAATGTCAGTCAACCAATGTCTATAAATAAATCATTCATTCAGTAAATGTATGAGCTATCAATCTATTAGCCCGGCTCAGAAACATGTCACATGTCTCCAATGATGATTATGTGGATCTCCAACAGACCTCTTCTTCCTCATGACTTGACTCTGCTGTTGAGGAATTTCTTGAACTGCACCATGTTGTCGCGAACCTCCAATCGCGTGATCTCCCGTGCGCATGCGCTGTGCTCCTGGAGAGCACACAATATATATATACCAGACCCCGACCTACTGGCTCCCGGTCATCTATAAGTTTCTGTTAGGTAAAGCTCCGCCTTATCTCAGCTCACTGGTCACCATAACAACACCCACCGTAGCACGCGCTCCAGCAGTTGAAGGCATTAACTTTAATCAAATCGCATTTTAATGGTAAAAAACATTAATTGCTACAGAATGTAGTAATTTTATGTCAAAACGCATATCAAATGAGATTTTGTTTTACTACAATGTAAAAACAATTTAAACTGAGCCATGTTGGTTTAAAAAGCTGACTCTTCCAAATGAAAAATGGATAACTTCGTTCGGAGCCGTTGTGATGAACACTGTGCGATGTTTAACAGTGAGAATGGCAGAATGGTGAACTTACTAAATGACTGAGAGTTTGACTGTGTGATATTAGGTTGCTTCTTGTGTAAATATTTTTCGTCTTGATTTTAATGATTTGTATGTAGAGATAGCAAAAGCTCAGGTTGCCCAGCCCGGCGGAGATACAACCTTCGGCAAAATCATTCGCAAGAAGATTCCTGCGAAAATATTATTTGAAGATGACTGGTCATCCCCAAAACCAACACCTCATTTGGCAGCCTCTCCTTCCAGTTCTCTGCTGCCAGTGACTGGAACTAATTGCAAAAATCGCTGAATCTGGAGACTTATATTTCTCTCACTAACTTTAAACATCAGCTATTTGAGCAGCTAACCGATCCCGCCATTTGCACACACTGTATATAGACTTTCTTTTTTTCTATTGTGTTATTGACTGTACGCTTGTTTATTCCATGTGTAAATCTGTGTTGTTGTTTGTGTCGCACTGCTTTGCTTTATCTTGGCCAGGTCGCAGTTGTAAATGAGAACTTGTGCTCACCTAGCTTTCCTGCATAAATAAAGGTGAAATAAAAAATAATGAACGTTTAAAAAACTCTGTGTTGTTGTTTTTGTCGCACTGCTTTGCTTTATCTTGGCCAGTTCGCAGTTGTAAATGATAACTTGTTCTCAACTGGCCTACACGGTTAAATAAAGGTGAAATAAAAAATAAATTCATTAAAACACACCGACAGACTTGGATACAGAATGAGCACTCAGAATAACAATATTTAAAATAATATTTTTTATTAACTTAACATTTGATGAAGAGCAACAACAGGCACCATTTTCAAATAGATGAATAAATACTTTCAAAAATAGGCCTACATAAATAAATAATCTTGATAAATAAATAAATAAATAAATACATGTATAATTTGCTGTTGGACATTGCACATTGCATGATTGTAGAATAGAAGGCTTTTAAAATCAAGCACAATTGTAAAACACAATAGTAAAAAACATCTGCAAGTTCAAATTCATGTTCTGTTGGACCACAGAAGGCTATCAGAGTTGTGTTTCAGGATGAATTCTAGGGTGTACAGGAGTTCTTTTCGAACCACTTCCCAGGCGCAGTAACTGGAATTCTGTGAAAATGAAAATGAACTGTTAGGGCAATGTAGGGTAATATTGTCCTATGTAGAGATATTATCAAAACAATGTGTCTATTTGTTTTCAACCTATATTCTACCTTTTCTTTTAGGACTGCTGCAATGTTCCCAAAGTACGTCTTCAGGCCCTCTGCCCTGATGGGATAATCACTTGTATCCACACTGCTCATCATCTGCCAGAAAGGAAGAAAGAGGCAGGCGATGAATAATAATTAAAATGTATCCATTATAGTGTATTTGCTTGCACCCTACTTTTTATTTTAGGACAGCCTCGATGCTCCTAAAGTATGTATTCAGCGCCTTTTCCCTGACTAGATAATCACGTGTATCCACACTCCCCATCATCTGACACAAGAAGAAAATAATTCAAACATCACCATACCAGACTTAAACAGTTAAGCTATCTGTATAAGCATAGGTAGGTACTCACACATTTGCTCTCTTCAATCTGACGGTAGACAATGTTCTGAAAATACTCCAACTTCTGTTGGTCCCACATTGTCGGCAGTTCGTCAGTTCCAAATAATGTGTCGATATTCTTCAATGTCTCATAAATAGCCTTAGCACCACTGCTGCTCAACTGAAAGGGACAACAACAATAATTTCAACTAACATAAATAGCAGTTTAAAGTTTTCTACTTTCTGATCCTAACGGTTGCAAATACGCTATCATGCTGCAAAGAACACTTGGATATGATCGCTTGCCCTTACCTGTGGCCCTCCGGAGGTTGCAAATGCGGTGGCTGGGAATTCCATGAAGACATTGTCCTGCAGGCACTCCAGAGGAAAATGACCCCCCTGAAAGAAAGAGAAAACACATGTTTCACGTTGAGCTATTCAGTTAAACATAGTTGGATAATACATCTCAAGTCTACAGTAATTTAAAAAATGTACCATGTCTCTCAGTAGGTTGTGGGTTGATCGCACCAGCTGTCCTTGTAGATGGCAAGGCATGGGCATGGAGAAAACTTGCACGAGGCAGAGGAAGGCGCTCATCCAAATGATAATCTGAATTGCCATTCTTAGGGTAGTTAGATGATCTGCAGCAGATGGTCATTGTTAGTTGAATATAATCCTGAAAATAATTAATTAATTGAAGCCTTAAGCAGTGATCAAATGATAGCATGTTGTTGACTTACCTGTTGCCAGTATATTGCAAAAATCCTGCAATCAGAATGTGGTTTGTGTTCTGATCCCATATCTGCGGATTAATTTAAATAGTGAGGATTGAAAGGATGTACAAAAAGTGAAAGGGTATCTCGCTAAATTAAGAGTTAAAATGAATGAATTTGGGAAAGTTTTGCCTAGTGAACCGCAAGACCGGATTTCTCTTTTCGTGTGCTCCACTTCCTTCTTATCATGTTTCGAGTTTTCCTTCGTAGGAGGCACATTGTCCTAAGTGTGTTTAAAAAATGTAACTCATAGGCTCAAACGTGAAGGAGAGAGAGAGAGAGAGAGAGAGAGAGAGAGAGAGAGAGAGAGAGAGAGAGAGAGAGAGAGAGAGAGAGAGAGAGAGAGAATATTGACCCCTTAACTTTACAATGAATGCAGTAGTGCTCTTTATGTCTTTATAAACACCAATATTTAACTAATGGCACTTTTATGGACTAAGGGAAGGCCTACAATGTTTGTTTGTTAATCACAAAACTGCTGTTTGCTTGTTTGTTTGTTTCTCTCTCTGTCTCTCTCTCTCTCTCTCGCTCTCTCTCTCTCTCTCTCTCTCTCTCTCTCTGTGTGTCTGAGTGCGTGCGTGTGTCTGTGAGAGAGGGAGTGAGAGATGAGGATTTAATATGATCTCGTTCTGTTTGCATCTTCTGTCTTTAATCCCATTCATGTCTATACATTTGAATTAAAATGTTGATTATAACTGATATAGATAGAAATCAACCAACATTTTATGACGTCTGTATCTGAATAGTCAGGCTAACATTAACATTTGACTATTTATTACTTACGAGAGACTAAATAAACCAATGTGCTAAGGTGTTGTGATAACATTATCGTAGGCAAATACCTAAATCCTAATTCCTAATAACACTACACTTCATCGTCTTGGATATGCTTTGTTAAAGGGGCAATTTCTGCGATTGCCACATCCATAAATGAATGATAAACAGCCTACCTATTGATTCTTGAAGAATATATCACTTTTAAAGGCCTCATGAGCTCAGTCCACCTGTCTTACCTCAACAGAACCCAAAATGTACTTTTTATGACATTGTTTGAAACAATATACATCTAAACAAACACTTTACAGCTTGAAAATGTAGTAAACTATAATGTTGATCTCTTGGATGGTCATTACTTTAATCAATAGATCTCTGACAGCGGTTACTTTTCTCGAACCACATCCCTCATCTATTTACCAGAATAGTGGTTGAGTGACCACTATGGTGTTGTTTTGAACTGTAGATTCCCTATAAACAAATGAATTCATGAAAGACTGAATGGATGAATTAATGGATGACTGAATACATGAATGAATGAGAAAAACAATATGATAATAGATGCATGTATTTTGTCATTTAGTTGTGTTATAAATAAAATAAATACATAGCCTTCACATATAAATCAGTCAGTAAAAATATCCTCCATCAATCTATTTTCCAGCCTCAGGGACATGTCACATGTCTCCAATGATGGTTATGTGGTTGTCCAACAGACCGCTCCTTCCTCACCGCTTGACTCTGAGGTCGACTTCGTCACAGCTTGACCATGGTGTCGAGGAATTTTAAAACCGCACCAGTTTGTAGCGAAGCTCCACTCCCACGACCTCACATGCGCATGCGCTGTGTTCCTGGAGCGCAAACAATTACATGCATGTTTTCAGTCAACTCAACCACAACAGGTGCTGCGCCAACGCATCCGACGACACAAGAAACGGCGCTTGGAAGTTCCAAGTTTCAGCGAAATTCATCCGATTTGTTGTGATCTAGAACTTTTCCTCTGATTAATTTAGCCTATTTTCGAGTGCATTTGATATTGGATCCACCTTCTGTTTCAAGATGGTGTTCAGCTTGTTGAAATACGGATTTCAGAGACCCTTTGCCTGAAGTAACTGACCCTCCATCTCCAGAGGATGCCCCAACACCACACCCGACCTGAAGACAATATCAAATGGTTGTGAGTGAATTAGTTCGGTCTTAAGAAAAGTACTGAAAATGTAAAAAAATATCGCTTAGATTAAATCACAAGTTAAAGACCTATGCCAATTATTGTCTGCCCCCAAATATAACTTAGGCTACAACATGAGGGATCATACATTACGCATCCCTCCAATTTCTAAACTTAACTAGTTCACCTGTTTTTGAACAGGTTCAGTGTTTCTTTGTTCCATGTGACAGGAGTCAGGCTGTTAAATAACTGGGCCATTTATTCCAAAGCCTCTAATGCATCCACAGAGACGTCCTCTCCCTGTATAAAAGAAAACAAGGTTTTAGGCATTAGGAAGTCTCATAAATTCTATGGTTAAACTTCCAATTTATAATTTTGCAATTGAAATAAAATCATACACTCTAGTTTATTCTATCCATATCTTGCTACATGATACATTTCAGTATCTTACCTGTGTGTTCTTGGAAACATGCTCTGGAAACATGCGCTCGACTTTTCTTTTAGACACAGAACTGTAAATTGTCCAACCTGAAATGAAGTCATATCAATATCAAAAAGTGAACTGTATTGGAATAGTATCCATAAATGAAACATTGTGGTACAGAGAATGAAAGCATTGGTTACATAAAACGTCTTATAATACAATAAAATAAATGGAGGTCTAATAATGAGATTTATTGAGCATCAAATTGTGCACACCAAATAGCGGACAGGTGCAAAAAAAGCGCACTAGCGCATAAACTGCGTCCACCCGCACTGATCGGATGCTGGCGTGTATAAGCAGAACAGAACAAAGTCAGGTAGATACTCAACCATTTCAAGGCTAGCATGAATGTTTGAATATTTCGTCGTTCGGAGAGAAGAGCAGGCCTATAAGAATAAACCAATTTGCCAATGTGTTGTGATAACGTTATCGTAGGTAAATCAATTTTACAATCCTCATGAGTTTAGTTCAACTACTGTCTTACCTCATCAGAACCCCAAATTAGAAATGTTTATGCCATTGTTTGATACCATGTAAATGTAAAAAAAAAAATCACACACTGTATAGCTTCCAAATGTAGTTCAAACTAACCCATAACTTTAATCTCATAGATGGACATTCCTTTCATCCTTAGTTCTTTGACAATGGTTACTTTTCTCCAACCCCAATCCTCAGCTATTGAGAAAAATAGTGGTTCAGTGACCGCTTTGGTGTTGTTTGAACAGCAGATTGCTCCTTTAAAAAAGTCAGTCTATAAACAAATGAATGCATGAATGAATGAATGACAGAATATATAAATGAATTAATAAAAATGATGAGAGAATAATTATTTGATTTTATTGTAAAGGAATAAATACATAGCCTTCACATATAAATGTCAGTCAACCAATGTTTATAAATAAATCATTAATTCAGTAAATGTATGAGCTATCAATCTATAAGCCGGGCTCAGAAACATGTCACATGTCTCCAATGATGATTATGTGGTTCTCCAACAGACCTCTTCTTCCTCATGGCTTGACTCTGCTGTCGAGGAATTTCTTGAACTGCACCAGGTTGTCGCGAACCTCCAATCGCGTGATCTCCCGTGCGCATGCGCTGTGTTCCTGGAGAGCACACAATATATATATACCAGACCCCGACCTACTGGCTCCCGGTCATCTATAAGTTTCTGTTAGGTAAATCTCCGTCTTATCTCAGCTCACTGATCACCATAACAACACCCACCGTAGCACGCGCTCCAGCAGTTGAAGGCATTAACTTTAATCAAATCACATTTTAATGGGAAAAAACATTAATTGCTACAGAATCTAGTAATTTTATGTCAAAACGCATATCAAATGAGATTTTGTTTTACTACAATGTAAAAACATTATAAACTGAGCCATGTTGGTTTAAAAAGCTGACTCTTCCAAATGAAAAATGGATAACTTCGTTCGGAGCCGTTGTGTTGAACACTGTGCGATGTTTAACAGTGAGAATGGCAGAATGGTGAACTTACTAAATGACTGAGAGTTTGACTGTGTGATATTAGGTTGCTTCTTGTGTAAATATTTTCCGTCTGGATTTTAATGATTTGTATGTAGAGATAGCAAAAGCTCAGGTTGCCCAGCCCGGCGGAGATACAATCTTCGGCAAAATCATTCGCAAGAAGATTCCTGCGAAAATATTATTTGAAGATGACTGGTCATCCCCAAAACCAACACCTCATTTGGCCGCCTCTCCTTCCAGTTCTCTGCTGCCAGTGACTGGAACTAATTGCAAAAATCGCTGAATCTGAAAACTTATATTTCTCTCACTAACTTTAAACATCAGCTATTTGAGCAGCTAACCGATCCCGCCATTTGCACACACTGTATATAGACTTTCTTTTTTTCTATTGTGTTATTGACTGTACGCTTGTTTATTCCATGTGTAAATCTGTGTTGTTGTTTGTGTCGCACTGCTTTGCTTTATCTTGGCCAGGTCGCAGTTGTAAATGAGAACTTGTGCTCACCTAGCTTTCCTGCATAAATAAAGGTGAAATAAAAAATAATGAACGTTTGAAAAACTCTGTGTTGTTGTTTTTGTCGCACTGCTTTGCTTTATCTTGGCCAGTTCGCAGTTGTAAATGATAACTTGTTCTCAACTGGCCTACACGGTTAAATAAAGGTGAAATAAAAAATAAATTCATTAAAACACACCGACAGACTTGGATACAGAATGAGCACTCAGATTAACAATATTTAAAATAATATTTTTTTTATTAACTTAACATTTGATGAAGAGCAACAACAGGCACCATTTTCAAATAGATGAATAAATACTTTCAAAAATAGGCCTACATAAATAAATTATCTTGATAAATAAATAAATATATAAATAAATAAATACATGTATAATATTGCTGTTGGACATTGCACATTGCATGATTGTAGAATAGAAGGCTTTTAAAATCAAGCACAATTGTAAAACACAATAGTAAAAAACATCTGCAAGTTCAAATTCATGATCTGTTGGACCACAGAAGGCTATCAGAGTTGTGTTTCAGGATGAATTCTATGGTGTACAGGAGTTCTTTTCGAACCACTTCCCAGGCGCAGTAACTGGAATTCTGTGAAAATCAAAATAAACTGTTAGGGCAATGTAGAGTAATACTGTCCTATGTAGAGATATTATCAAAATAATGTGTCTATTTGATTTCAACCTATATTCTACCTTTTCTTTTAGGACTGCTGCAATGTTCCCAAAGTACGTCTTCAGGCCCTCTGCCCTGATGGGATAATCACTTGTATCCACACTGCTCATCATCTGCCAGAAAGGAAGAAAGAGGCAGGCGATGAATAATATTTAAAATGTATCCATTATAGTGTATTTGCTTGCACCCTACTTTTTATTTTAGGACAGCCGCGATGCTCCTAAAGTATGTATTCAGCGCCTTTTCCCTGACTAGATAATCACGTGTATCCACACTCCCCATCATCTGACACAAGAAGAAAATAATTCAAACATCACCATACCAGACTTAAACAGTTAAGCTATCTGTATAGGCATAGGTAGGTACTCACACATTTGCTCTCTTCAATCTGACGGTAGACAATGTTCTGAAAATACTCCAACTTCTGTTGGTCCCACATTGTCGGCAGTTCGTCAGTTCCAAACAATGTGTCGATATTCTTCAATGTCTCATAAATAGCCTTAGCACCACTGCTGCTCAACTGAAAGGGACAACAACAATAATTTCAAATAACATAAATAGCAGTTTAAAGTTTTCTACTTTCTGATCCTAACGGTTGCAAATACTCTTTCATGCTGTAAAGAACACTTGGACATGCTCGCTTGCCCTTACCTGTGGCCCGCCGGAGGTTGCAAATGCCGTGGCTGGGAATTCCATGAAGACATTCTCCTGCAGGCACTCCATAGGAAAATGACCCCCCTGAAAGAAAGAGAAAACACATGTTTCACGTTGAGCTATTCAGTTAAACATCGTTGGATAATACATCTCAAGTAAAAAACTAATTTAAAAAATGTACCATGTCTCTCAGTAGGTCGTAGGTTGTTCGCACCAGCTGTCCTTGTAGATGGCAAGGCATGGGCATCGAGAAAACTTGCACGAGGCAGAGGAAGGCGCTCATCCAAGTGATAATCTGAATTGCCATTCTTAGGGTAGTTAGATGATCTGCAGCAGATGGTCATTGTTAGTTGAATATAATCCTGAAAATAATTAATTACTTGAAGCCTTAAGCAGTGATCAAATGATAGCATGTTGTTGACTTACCTGTTGCCAGTATATTGCAAAAATCCTCCAGTCAGAATGTGGTTTGTGTTCTGATCCCATATCTGCGGATTAATTTAAATAGTGAGGATTGAAAGGATGTACAAAAAGTGAAAGGGTATCTCGCTAAATTAAGAGTTAAAATGAATGAATTTGGGAAAGTTTTGCCTAGTGAACCGCAAGACCGGATTTCTCTTTTCGTGTGCTCCACTTCCTTCTCATCATGTTTCGAGTTTTCCTTCGTAGGAGGGACATTGTCCTAAGTGTGTTTAAAAAATGTAACTCATAGGCTCAAACGTGAAGGAGAGAGAGAGAGAGAGAGAGAGAGAATATTGACCCCTTAACTTTACAATGAATGCAGTAGTGCTCTTTATGTCTTTATAAACACCAATATTTAACTAATGGCACTTTTATAGACTAAGGGAAGGCCTACAATGTTTGTTTGTTAATCACAAAACTGCTGTTTGCTTGTTTGTTTGTTTCTCTCTCTCTCTCTCTCTCTCTCTGTGTGTGTGTCTGCGTGCGTGCGTGTGTCTGTGAGAGAGGGAGTGAGAGATGAGGATTTAATATGATCTCCTTCTGTTTGCATCTTCTGTCTTTAATCCCATTCATGTCTATACATTTGAATTAAAATGTTGATTATAACTGATAGAGATCAACCAGCATTTTATGACGTCTGTATGTGAATAGTCAGGCTATCATTGACATTTGATTATTTATTACTTACGAGAGACTAAATAAACCAATGTGCTAAGGTGTTGTGATAACATTATCGTAGGCAAATACCTAAATCCTAATTCCTAATAACACTACACTTCATCGTCTTGGATATGCTTTGTTAAAGGGGCAATTTCTGCGATTGCCACATCCATAAATGAATGAATATATCACTTTTAAAGGCCTCATGAGCTCAGTCCACCTGTCTTACCTCAACAGAACCCAAAATGTACTTTTTATGACATTGTTTGAAACAATATACATCTAAACAAACACTTAACAGCTTGAAAATGTAGTAAACTATAATGTTGATCTCTTGGATGGTCATTACTTTAATCAATATATCTCCGACAGCGGTTACTTTACTCGAACCACATCCCTCATCTATTTACCAGAATAGTGGTTGAGTGACCACTATGGTGTTGTTTTGAACTGTAGATTCCCTATAAACAAATGAATGCATGAAAGACTGAATGGATGAATTAATGGATGACTGAATACATGAATGAATGAGAAAAACAATATGATAATAGATGCATGTATTTTGTCATTTAGTTGAGTTATAAATAAAATAAATACATAGCCTTCACATATAAATCAGTCAGTAAAAATATCATCCATCAATCTATTTGCCAGCCTCAGGGACATGTCACATGTCTCCAATGATGGTTATGTGGTTGTCCAACAGACCGCTCCTTCCTCACCGCTTGACTCGGAGGTCGACTTCGTCACAGCTTGACCATGGTGTCGAGGAATTGTTAAAACTGCACCAGTTTGTAGCGAAGCTCCGCTCCCAAGATCTCACATGCGCTGTGTTCCTGGAGCGCAAACAATTACATGCATGTTTTCAGTCAACTCAACCACAACAGGTGCTGCGCCAACGCATCCGACGACACAAGAAACGGCGCTTGGAAGTTCCAAGTTTCAGCGAAATTCATCCGATTTGTTGTGATCTAGAACTTTTCCTCTGATTAATTTAGCCTATTTTCGAGTGCATTTGATATTGGATCCACCTTCTGTTTCAAGATGGTGTTCAGCTTG
The DNA here is from genome assembly GCF_901001165.1 of Salmo trutta. Taxonomy (NCBI): domain Eukaryota; kingdom Metazoa; phylum Chordata; class Actinopteri; order Salmoniformes; family Salmonidae; genus Salmo; species Salmo trutta. The sequence continues at coordinate 43,594,322 of NC_042957.1, forward strand.
TTGAAATACGTTTTCAGAGACCCTTTGCCTGAAGTAACTGACCCTCCATCTCCAGAGGATGCCCCAACACCACACCCGACCTGAAGACAATATAAATAAATGGTGGTGAGTGAATTAGTTTAGTGTTAAGAAAAGTACTGAAAATATAAAAAATATCGCTTAGATTAAATCACAAGTTAAAGACCTATGCCCATTATTGTCTGCCCCCCAAATATAACTTAGGCTACAACATGAGGGATCATACTTACGCATCCCTCCAATTTCTTAAATTAACTAGTTCACCTGTTTTTGAACAGGTTCAGTGTTTCTTTGTTCCATGTGACAGGAGTCAGGCTGTTAAATACAGAGACGTCCTCGCCCTGTATAAAAGAAAACGAGGTTTTAGGCATTAGGATGTCTCATAAATTCCATGGTTAAACTTCCAATTTATAATTTTGAAATTGCAATAAAATCATACACTCTAGTTTATTCTATCCATATCTTGCTACATGATACATTTCAGTATCTTACCTCTGTGTTCTTGGAAACATGCGCTCGACTTTTCTTTTAGACACAGAACTGTAAATTGTCCAACCTGAAATAAAGTCATATCAATATCAAAAAGTGAACTGTGTTGGAATAGTATCCATAAATGAAACATTGTGGTACAGAGAGTGAAAGCATTGGTTACATAAAACGTCCTATAATACAATAAAATAAATGGAGGTCTAATAATGAGATATATTGTCACGATTTTCTAAGACAGAGCCCAGAAGCAGACCAGGACAAGGTGAGTAAAATGAAGGTGAGTCTTATTGGTAGTCTTGATGTGTAATTTGAGTGATCCAGGAGACGGAGCGGCAGTGGAGGTGAGTTGATGAGAGTAAATGGGTTGATCCAAAGAAGTCACTGTATCCACCGATGGCCAGGCAAGGGAGTTGACTGTTCCGGGAGAATGACTGTAGACAGAGTAAACGGGAGTGAGTAACCAGTAACAAGCACAAAACAACAAAACTAGCTCAGGAAACATGAGGCTGATACGCTGGCACAACATACTGTTCGTTGCTAACGATCCGGCAGGGAATGGATGTCAGCTCAGGGTTTAAGAAGAGGTGAAGATCAGGACCAGGTGTGCAGAAGGTTGATGAGATGCAGGTGCGGGTAATAAATAGATCTCCCGCCTAACCTCGTTGCCTGGCAACCAGACAGGTGCGTTCAGGAACCTTAGACAACACTCAACAAAAACAGTAATCTCAGGCAGAAACAGACTCAGGAAGCGGGATTCCTGACAGTACCCCCCCTCCGATGAACGCCACCGGGCGGACAACCTGGAGCGCCAGGATGGAGGTGGTAGAAGTCAGTAAGGAGGGTATTGTCCAGGATTTGACGCTGAGGAATCCAACTCCTCTCCTCAGGACCATACCCCTCCCAGTCCACGAGATACTGAAAACCCCGACCCCGCCGTCTGGCATCCATAATGCGGCGCACCGTGTAGACTGGACCACCTCCGATCATCCGAGGCAGAGGAGGAGGAGGCGGAGGGGGTAGCAGAGGACTGAGGTGCACAGGCTTGAGGCAGGAGACATGAAAGGTGGGGTGGACTCAGAGTTCTAGGCAACTTAAGTCGAACCACAACGGGATTAATCACCCTCTCCACCACAAACGGACCAATGAACTTAGGTGACAGTTTCCTTGATTCCGTCCGCAGAGGAAGATCCCGTGTAGCCAACCATACCTTATCTCCAATAGCATAAACTGGAGCTGGAATCCGGCGACGATTCGCCTGGAGCTGATAACGGTCAGAAACTCTAAGGAGAGCCTTTCTGGCCCTATGCCAGGTCCGGTGGCAACGACGAATGTGGGCCTGGACCGAGGGTACCGCGAGATCCTTCCCCTGAGAAGGAAACAAGGGAGGTTGGTAACCGTACAGGCACTGGAAGGGAGACATCCCAGTAGCAGATGTAGGGAGAGTATTATGGGCATTCTCGACCCATGGCAACTGAGAGGCCCAAGAGGCGGGGTTGGAGGAGACAAGGCAGCGCAGCGTGGATTCCATCTTCTGGTTGGCTCTCTCCACCTGTCCATTAGATTGGGGGTGAAATCCAGATGGCAGACTGACTGTAGCTCCAATGGCCAAACAGAAGGATTTCCAGACAGCAGAGGTAAACTGAGGACCACGGTCGGTAACAATGTCACTGGGCAACCCGTGGACCCTGAAAACCTCCCTAACCAGGATCTCGGACGTCTCGGAGGCAGAGGGAAGCTTGGAGATGGGTACAAAGTGGGCGAACTTGCTGAATCTGTCCACAATAGTCAGAATGACCGTGTTCCCTTCAGAAGAGGGCAATCCCGTAACAAAGTCCAGAGCCAGATGCAACCATGGTCGCCGGGGAATAGGTAGGGGGTGAAGAAGTCCAGAACTGGCCCGATTGGCACTCTTATTTTGTGCACATACTGGGCATGCAGCAACAAACCTCCGGGTATCTTCTCCCATGGCAGGCCTCCAAAATCGTCTGCGTAGTAACGCCATCGTCCGAGCCTCACCAGGGTGAGAAGCCATCTTACTGGCGTGGGACCATTGGAGGACAGCAGACCGGACAGACTCAGGCACAAACAACTGACCGGGTGGACCGTTACCGGGTCCGGGCTGCGTCCGAAGGGCTGCCAGAACCTCCTCCTCAATCCTCCATGTGACAGCTCCCACGACGAAGTTCTGGGGAAGAATCGTCTCGGTCTTGGCCCCACTCTCCTCCGTCTTGGAGAACATCCAGGACAAGGCGTCTGCCTTGCCGTTCTTAGATCCAAGTCGGAATGTCAGGGAAAAATTAAAACGTCCAAAAAACAAAGCCCACCTGGCCTGATGCGAGTTGAGACGTCTAGCCGATTGCACGTACGCTAGATTCTTGTGGTCAGTCCAGACAATAAACGGTTGCTCCGCTCCCTCCAACCAGTGGCGCCACTCCTCCAAGGCCAGTTTCACTGCAAGAAGCTCCCGGTTACCCACATCGTAATTCCTCTCCGCCGACGACAGACGCCGAGAGTAGAAAGCACAGGGATGGAGTTTGCCATCAGTGGGGCTTTGCTGGGACAGGATGGCGCCAACCCCCACATCAGACGCGTCCACTTCCACGACAAACTGTCAGGCAGCGTCAGGTTGAGAGAGAATCGGGGCATTGGTGAATCGACTCTTCAGTTCCAGAAACGCACTATCTGCCTCCGGATTCCAACTGAAGGTTCTGGTGCTAGAAGTCAGAGCAGTTAATGGAGCGGCCCCACAGCTGTAGTCTCGGATAAACCGATGATAGAAATTCGCAAACCCCAGAAACCTCTGGAGCTGCAATCTCGTATCAGGCTGGGCCCAATCCAGAACTGCCCTAACCTTCTCTTGGTCCATCTTTATCTCTCCCCGGGAGATGATGTACCCGAGGAAGGATGTAGTGTGGGCATGAAAGTCACACTTCTCGGCCTTCACAAACAGGCGGTTCTCCAGCAATCGCTGCAGAACCTGCTTGACATGCTGGACGTGACTGGAATGCTCGTTGGAAAAAATCAAAATGTCATCCAGGTAAACGAACACGAACAGACCGATCATATCTCTCAATACGTCATTAACCATGCTCTGGAACACTGCAGGAGCATTGGTCAATCCAAACGGCATCACCAGATATTCGAAATGACCCATCGGTGTATTGAAACCAGTCAACCACTCGTCCCCCTCTCTGATCCGGACCAGATGATACGCATTGCGTAGGTCAAGTTTAGTAAACACCGTAGCACCCTGTAAAGAATCGAAAGCAGAGTTCATCAAAGGCAGGGGATACTTGTTCTTAACCGTAATATCATTCAACCCCCGGTAATCAATACACGGTCGAAGAGAACCATCCTTACTCACAAAAAAGAATCCTGCCCCCAGTGGTGAAGACGAGGGACGAATGAGACCAGCAGCTAGAGACTCCTTTATGTAGGTCTCCAAAGCCTCCCGTTCAGGTCGAGAGATGCTGTATAATCGTCCCTTGGGATAGGCAGCTCCAGGAAACAGGTTAATGGCACAATCATACGGTCGGTGGGGAGGAAGTGACAGTGCCTTCTGCTTACTGAACACCTCACCCAATTCGTGATATGTTTCAGGAACCAGGGACAATTCAGGGGAGTTAGAATCACTGACCTTACTGGGAACCGAATGGGAACAGGCCGTCCTCAAACAGTTAGCATGGCATTCAGTGCTCCAACTAGTTACCTTGCCGGTCACCCAATCGAATGTGGGATTGTGTTTTCTCAGCCAGGGGTATCCAAGAACCAGAGGAACATGGGAAGAAGGCAAAATGAAGAAGGATATAACCTCTGAATGATTCCCTGACAACAACATCTTAACTGGCTCAGTCCTCATAGTGATACGTGCCAGACTACTGCCGTTCAGAGTGGTAGCTTCAATGGCTTCCGGTAGCTTCTCCTTAGAAAGCCCCAGCTGTTCCACTAAGTCAGCATCTATAAAGCTGCCATCAGCACCTGAGTCGATAAATGTGTTAATCGCTAAACTCTGAGTCTTGTTCATGAGGGTAGCAGGAAAAAGAGGTCTAACAGGACTATTGAGAGGTTGAAACTGGCTCGCTAAAAGACCTCCCACCTTTAGCGAGCCGAGCCATTTAACGGGTGCTGAGGATTGGACGTGGCCCATTGCTTCTCCCTCCGTCTCTCTCGGACTCTATTATCCACCCGAATAGCTAATGCTACCAGACTGTCCAGGTCCCTACACTCAGGATAGGAGATCAACTCATCCTTGAGTTGCTCCGACAAGCCATGGTAAAAAACCGCTTGTAGTGATTCCTCATTCCACCCACTCTCCACAGCCAATGTCCTGAATTCAATAACAAAATCGGCCACACTGCGAGCTCCTTGGCAAAGGGAGAACAACCGCTTAGCTGCGTCCTTACCTCGGACAGGCCTCATCTCTACTGTGAACTCCTGGTATGACCCCATGCAGGTGTCCTGTTGTTCCCATATGGCTGATGCCCACTCCAGAGCTCTTCCACGCAGCAGTTCAATAACAAAGGCTATCCTAGCCTTGTCTGTGGCGTAAGAGTAGGGTTGTAGATCAAAAACTAATCCACACTGCATTAAAAAACGAACAGCACTTTCCCAAATCCCCTTCGTACCTATCTGGTGTCGGAACCTTGGGCTCACGGAAGGAAACCTCTCCAGAAGCGACAGGTGAGAGGGGTGAAGCAGGTGGTGGATGATCCGCCGGCAAACTGAACTGAGCCTGGATATTCGTCAGAATATTAGAAAAATTCTGAACCGAAAGCACGATCTCTTGTAGCGCCGTGTTGTGTTGTCCCAACATCTGACCCTGATGGGTAATGGCATGGTGAACGGAGTCCAGGTCCGCTGGGTTCATTTTTGTCCGGATCGTTCTGTCACGATTCTCTAAGACAGAACCCAGAAGCAGACCAGGACAAGGTGAGTAAAATGAAGGTGAGTCTTTATTGGTAGTCTTGATGTGTAATTTGAGTGATCCAGGAGACGGAGCGGCAGCGGAGGTGAGTTGATGAGAGTAAATGGGTTGATCCAAAGAAGTCACTGTATCCACCGATGGCCAGGCAGACAGAGTAAACGGGAGTGACAGAGTAAACGGGAGTGAGTAACCAGTAACAAGCCCAAAACAACAAAACTAGCTCAGGAAACATGAGGCTGATACGCTGGCACAACATACTGTTCGTTGCTAACGATCCGGCAGGGAATGCATGTCAGCTCAGGGTTTAAGAAGAGGTGAAGATCAGGACCAGGTGTGCAGAAGGTTGATGAGATGCAGGTGCGGGTAATAAATAGATCTCCCGCCTAACCTCGTTGCCTGGCAACCAGACAGGTGCGTTCAGGAACCTTAGACAACACTCAACAAAAACAGTAATCTCAGGCAGAAACAGACTCAGGAAGCGGGATTCCTGACATATATTGAGTATCAAATTGTGCACACCAAATAGCGGACAGGTGCAAAATAGCGCACTAGCGCATAAACTGCGTTCACCTGCACGGATCGGATGCTGGCGTGTATAAGCAGAACAGAACAGAGTCAGATAGATACTCAACCAATTCAAGGCTAGCATGAATATTTGAATATTTCGTCGTTCGGAGAGACTAGCAGCCCTATAAGAATAAACCAATTTGCCAATGTGTTGTGATAACATTATTGTAGGTAAATCAATTTTACAATCCTCATGAGTTTAGTTCAACTACTGTCTTACCTCATCAGAACCCAAAATTAGAAATGTTCATGCCATTGTTTGAAACGATGTAAATGTAAAAACCACTGTATAGCTTCCAAATGTAGTTCAAACTAACCCATAACTTTAATCTCATAGATGGACATTCCTTTCATCCTTAGTTCTTTGAGAATGGTTACTTTTCTCCAACACCCAATCCTCAGCTATTGAGAAAAATAGTGGTTCAGTGACCGCTTTGGTGTTGTTTGAACAGCAGATTGCTCCTTTGCAAAAGTCAGTCTATAAACAAATGAATGCATGAAAGAATGAATGACTGAATATATAAATGAATTAATAAAAATTATGAGAGAATAATTATTTGATTTTATTGTAAAGGAATAAATACATAGCTTCACATATAAATGTCAGTCAACCAACGTTTATAAATAAATCATTCACTCAGTAAATGTATCAGCTATCAATCTATTAGCTGGGCTCAGAAACATGTCACATGTCTCCAATGATGATTATGTGGTTCTCCAACAGACCTCTTCTTCCTCATGGCTGTTAGCCAGCCTGCCAGCTTAGTGGAGTCTGCCACTAGCACAGTCAGCCTAGTCAGCTCAGCTTTCCCCATTGAGACCGTGTTTGTGCCTCGATCTAGGTTGGGCAAAATTAAAAATGGCGGTGTTCGCTTTAGTAATCTCACTAGTATAAAGACCTCCTCCATTCCTGCCATTATTGAAAGAGATTGTGATACTTCACATCTCAAAATTGGGTTACTTAATGTTAGATCCCTCACTTCCAAGGCAGTTATAGTCAATGAACTAATCACTGATCATAATCTTGATGTGATTGGCCTGACTGAAACATGGCTTAAGCCTGATGAATTGACTGTGTTAAATGAGGCCTCACCCCCTGGTTACACTAGTGACCATACCCCCCGTGCATCCGGCAAAGGCGGAGGTGTTGCTAACATTTACGATAGCAAATTTCAATGTACAAAAAAAAACAATGACGTTTTCGTCTTTTGAGCTTCTAGTCATGAAATCTATGCAGCCTACTCACTAAATTTTTATAGCTACTGTTTACAGGCCTCCTGGGCCATATGCAGTGTTCCTCACTGAGTTCCCTGAATTCCTATCAGATCTTGTAGTCATAGCAGATAATTTTCTAATTTTTGGTGACTTTAACATTCACATGGAAAAGTCCACAGACCCACTCCAAAAGGCTTTCGGAGCCATCATCGACTCAGTGGGTTTTTCCAACATGTCTCTGGACCTACTCACTGCCACAGTCATACTCTGGACCTAGTTTTGTCCCATGGAATAAATGTTGTGGATCTTAATGTTTTTCTTCATAATCCTGGATTATCGGACCACCATTTTATTGCGTTTGCAATTGCAACAAATAATCTGCTCAGACCCCAACCAAGGAGCATTAAAAGTCGTGCTATAAATTCTCAGACAACCCAAAGATTCCTTGATGCCCTTCCAGACTCCCTCTGCCTACCCAAGGACGTCAGAGGACAAAAATCAGTTAACCACCTAACCGAGGAACTCAATTTAACCTTGCGCAATACCCTAGATGCATTTGCAACCCTAAAAATTAAAAACATCTGTCATAAGAAACTAGCTCCCTGGTATACAGAAAATACACGAGCTCTGAAGCAAGCTTCCAGAAAATTGGAACGAAAATGGCGCCACACCAAACTGGAAGTCTTCCGACTAGCTTGGAAAGACAGTACCGTGCAGTATCGAAGAGCCCTCACTGCTGCTCGATCATCCTATTTTTCCAACTTAATTGAGGAAAATAAGAACAATCCGAAATGTCTTTTTGATACTGTCGCAAAGCTAACTAAAAAGCAGCATTCGCAAATGGAGGATGGCTTTCACTTCAGCAGTAATACATTTATGAACTTCTTTGAGGAAAAGATCATGATCATTAGAAAGCAAATTACGGACTCCTCTTTAAATCTGGGTATTCCTCCAAAGCTCCATTGTCCTGAGTCTGCACAACTCTGCTAGGACCTAGGATCAAGGGAGATACTAAAGTGTTTTAGTACTATATCTCTTGACACAATGATGAAAATAATCATGGCCTCCAAACCCTCAAGCTGCATACTGGACCCTATTCCAACTAAACTACTGAAAGAGCTGCATCCTGTGCTTGGCCCTCCTATGTTGAACATAATAAACGGCTCTCTATCCACTGGATGTGTACCAAGCTCACTAAAAGTGGCAGTAATAAAGCCTCTCTTGAAAAAGCCGAATCTTGACCCAGAAATTATAAAAAACTATCGGCCTATATCGAATCTTCCATTCCTCTCAAAAAATGTTGAAAAAGCTGTTGCACAACAACTCACTGCCTTCCTGAAGACAAACAATGTATACGAAACGCTTCAGTCTGGTTTTAGACCCCATCATAGCACTGAGACTGCACTTGTGAAGGTGGTAAATGACCTTTTAATGACGTCAGACCGAGGCTCTGCATGTGTCCTCGTGCTCCTAGATCTTACTGCCGCTTTTGATACCATCGATCACCACATTCTTTTGGAGAGATTGGAAACCCAAATTGGTCTACATGGACAAGTTCTGGCCTGGTTTAGATCTTATCTGTCGGAAAGATATCAGTTTGTCTCTGTGAATGGTTTGTCCTCTGACAAATCAATTGTAAATTTTGGTGTTCCTAAAGGTTCCGTTTTAGGACCACTATTGTTTTCACTATACATTTTACCTCTTGGGGATGTCATTCGAAAACATCATGTTAAATTTCACTGCTATGCGGACGACACACAGCTGTACATTTCAATGAAACACGGTGAAGCCCCAAAATTGCCCTCGCTAGAAGCCTGTGTTTCAGACATAAGGAAGTGGATGGCTGCAAACGTTCTACTTTTAAACTCGGACAAAACAGAGATGCTTGTTCTAGGTCCCAAGAAACAAAGAGATCTTCTGTTGAATCTGACAATTAATCTGGATGGTTGTACAGTCGTCTCAAATAAAACTGTGAAGGACCTCGGCGTTACTCTGGACCCTAATCTCTCTTTTGAAGAACATATCAAGACTGTTTCAAGGACAGCTTTTTTCCATCTACGTAACATTGCAAAAATCAGAAACTTTCTGTCCAAAAATGACGCAGAAAAATTAATCCATGCTTTTGTTACTTCTAGGCTGGACTACTGCAATGCTCTACTTTCCGGCTACCTGGATAAAGCACTTAACAAACTTCAGTTAGTGCTAAATGCGGCTGCTAGAATCCTGACTAGAACCAAAACATTTGATCATATTACTCCAGTGCTAGCCTCCCTACACTGGCTTCCTGTTAAGGCAAGGGCTGATTTCAAGGTTTTACTGCTAACCTACAAAGCATTACATGGGCTTGCTCCTACCTATCTTTTCGATTTGGTCCTGCCGTACATACCTACACGTACGCTACGGTCACAAGACGCAGGCCTCCTAATTGTCCCTAGAATTTCTAAGCAAACGGCTGGAGGTAGGGCTTTCTCCTATAGAGCTCCATTTTTATGGAATGGTCTGCCTACCCATGTGAGAGACGCAGACTCAGTCTCAACCTTTAAGTCTTTACTGAAGACTTATTTCTTCAGTAGGTCCTATGATTAAGTATAGTCTGGCCCAGGAGTGTGAAGGTGAACGGAAAGGCTGGAGCAACGAACCGCCCTTGCTGTCTCTGCCTTGCCGGTTCCCCTCTTTCCACTGGGATTCTCTGCCTCTAACCCTATTACAGGGGCTGAGTCACTGGCTTACTGGTGTTCTTCCATGCCGTCCATGGGAGGGGTGCGTCACTTGAGTGGGTTGAGTCACTGACGTGGTCTTCCTGTCTGGGTTGGCGCCCCCCCTTGGGTTGTGCCATGGCGGAGATCTCTGTGGGCTATACTCGGCCATGTCTTAGGACGGTAAGTTGGTGGTTGTAGACATCCCTCTAGTGGTGTGGGGCTGTGCTTTGGCAAAGTGGGTGGGGTTATATCCTGCCTGTTTGGCCCTGTCCGGGGGTATCATCGGATGGGGCCACAGTGTCTTCTGAACCCTCCTGTCTCAGCCTCCAGTATTTATGCTGCAGTAGTTTATGTGTCGGGGGGCTAGGGTCAGTCTGTTACATCTGGAGTATTTCTCTTGTCTTATCCGGTGTCCTGTGTGAATTTAAATATGCTCTCTCTAATTCTCTCTTTCTCTCTTTCTTTCATTCTCTCGGAGGACCTGAGCCCTAGGACCATGCCTCAGGACTACCTGGCATGATGACTCCTTGCTGTCCCCAGTCCACCTGGCCGTGCTGCTGCTCCAGTTTCAACTGTTCTACCTGCGGCTATGGAACCCTGACCTGTTCACCGGACGTGCTTGTTGCACCCTCGACAACTACTATGATTATTATTATTTGACCATGCTGGTCATTTATGAACATTTTAACATCTTGACCATGTTCTGTTATAATATCCACCCGGCACAGCCAGAAGAGGACTGGCCACCCCTCATAGCCTGGTTCCTCTCTAGGTTTCTTCCTAGGATTTTGGCCTTTCTATGGAGTTTTTCCTAGGGAATTTTTCCTACCCACCGTGCTTCTTTCACATGCATTGCTTGCTGTTTGGGGTTTTAGGCTGGGTTTCTGTACAGCACCTTGAGATTTCAGCTGACGTACGAAAGGCTATATAAATACATTTGATTTGATTTGATGGCTTGACTCTGCTGTCGAGGAATTTCTTGAACTGCACCAGGTTGTCTCGAACCTCCAATCGCGTGATCTCCCGTGCGCATGCGTTGTGTTCCTGGAGAGCACACAATATATATATATACCAGACCCCGACCTACTGGCTCCCGGTCATCTATAAGTTTATGTTAGGTTAAGCTCCGCCTTATATCTCAGCTCACTGGTCACCATAACAACACCCATCCGTAGCACGTGCTCCAGCAGTTGAAGGCATTAACTTGAATCAAATCGCATTTTAATGGGAAAAAACATTAATTGCTACAGAATGTAGTAGTTTTATGTCAAAATGCATATCAAATGAGATTTTGTTTTACTACAATGTAAAAACAATTTAAAATTAGCCATTTTCATTTAAAAAGCTGACTCTTCCAAATGAAAAATGGATAACTTCGTTCGGAGCCGTTGTGTTGAACACTGTGCGATGTTTAACAGTGAGAATGGCAGAATGGTGAACTTACTAAATGACTGAGAGTTTGACTGTGTGATATTAGGTTGCTTCTTGTGTAAATATTTTTCGTCTTGATTTTAATGATTTGTATGTAGAGATAGCAAAAGCTCAGGTTGCCCAGCCCGGCGGAGATACAATCTTCGGCAAAATCATTCGCAAGAAGATTCCTGCGAAAATATTATTTGAAGATGACTGGTCATCCCCAAAACCAACACCTCATTTGGCCGCCTCTCCTTCCAGTTCTCTGCTGCCAGTGACTGGACCAAATTGCAAAAATCGCCAATCTGGAGACTTATATTTCTCTCACTAACTTTAAACATCAGCTATTTGAGCAGCTAACCGATCCCGCCATTTGCACACACTGTATATAGACTTTCTTTTTTTCTATTGTGTTATTGACTGTACGCTTGTTTTTTCCATGTGTAAATCTGTGTTGTTGTTTGTGTCGCACTGCTTTGCTTTATCTTGGCCAGTTCGCAGTTGTAAATGAGAACTTGTGCTCAACTGGCCTACACGGTTAAATAAAGGTGAAATAAAAAATTAATTCATTAAAACACAGCGACAGACTTGGATACAGAATGAGCACTCAGATTAACAATATTTAAAATAATATTTTTTTTATTAACTTAACATTTGATGAAGAGCAACAACAGGCACCATTTTCAAATAGATGAATAAATACTTTCAAAAATAGGCCTAATAAATAAATAAATAAATAAATACATGTATAATTTGCTGTTGGACATTGCACATTGCATGATTGTAGAATAGAAGGCTTTTAAAATCAAGCACAATCGTAAAACACAATAGTAAAAAACATCTGCAAGTTCAAATTCATGTTCTGTTGGACCACAGAAGGCTATCAGAGTTGTGTTTCAGGATGAATTCTAGGGTGTACAGGAGTTCTTTTCGGACCACTTCCCAGGCGCAGTAACTGGAATTCTGTGAAAATGAAAATAAACTGTTAGGGCAATGTAGAGTAATACTGTCCTATGTAGAGATATTATCAAAACAATGTGTATATTTGTTTTCAACCTATATTCTACCTTTTCTTTTAGGACTGCTGCAATGTTCCCAAAGTACGTCTTCAGGCCCTCTGCCCTGATGGGATAATCACTTGTATTCACACTGCTCATCATCTGCCAGAAACGAAGAAAGAGGCAGGCGATGAATAATAATTAAAATGCATCCATTATAGTGTATTTGCTTGCACCCTACTTTTTATTTTAGGACAGCCGCGATGTTTCTAAAGTATGTATTCAGCGCCTTTTCCCTGACTAGATAATCACGTGTATCCACACTCCCCATCATCTGACACAAGAAGAAAATAATTCAAACATCACCATACCAGACTTAAACAGTTAAGCTATCTGTATAGTCATAGGTAGGTACTCACACATTTGCTCTCTTCAATCTGACGGTAGACAATGTTCTGAAAATACTCCAACTTCTGTTGGTCCCACATTGTCGGCAGTTCGTCAGTTCCAAACAATGTGTCGATATTCTTCAATGTCTCATAAATAGCCTTAGCACCACTGCTGCTCAACTGAAAGGGACAACAACAATAATTTCAAATAACATAAATAGCAGTTTAAAGTTTTCTACTTTCTGATCCTAACGGTTGCAAATACTCTTTCATGCTGTAAAGAACACTTGGAAATGATCGCTTGCCCTTACCTGTGGCCCTCCGGAGGTTGCAAATGCCGTGGCTGGGAATTCCATGAAGACATTGTCCTGCAGGCACTCCATAGGAAAATGACCCCCCTGAAAGAAAGAGAAAACACATGTTTCACGTTGAGCTATTCAGTTAAACGTAGTTGGATAATACATCTCAAGTCAAAAGTAATTTAAAAAATGTACCATGGCTCTCAGTAGGTTGTGGGTTGTTCGCACCAGCTGTCCTTGTAGATGGCAAGGCATGGGCATGGAGAAAACTTGCACCAGGCAGAGGAAGGCGCTCATCCAAGTGATAGTCTGAATTGCCATTCTTAGGGTAGTTAGATGATCTGCAGCAGATGGTCATTGTTAGTTGAATAAAATCCAGAAAATAATTAATCAATTGATGCCTGAAGCAATGATCAAATGATAGCATGTTGTTGACTTACCTGTTGCCAGTATATTGGAAATTTCCTCAAATCAGAAATGTGGTTTGTGTTCCTGATCCCATATCTGCGGATTCATTTAAATAGTGAGGGTTGAAAGGATGTACACAAAGTGAAAGGGTATCTCGCTAAATTAAGAGTTGAAGTGAATGAATTTGGGAAAGTTTTGCCTAGTGAACCGCAAGACCGGATTTCTCTTTTCGTGTGCTCCACTTCCTTCTCATCATGTTTCGAGATTTCCTTCATAGGAGGGACATTGTCCTAAATAGATTAAGAAAATGTAACTCATAAACTCAAACGTTGCTAAGAAAGACAGGGAGAAGAAGAAGGGGAGAGAGAGAGAGAGAGAGAGAGAGAGAGAGAGAGAGAGAGAGAGAGAGAGAGAGAGAGTATCGACCCCTTAACTTAACAATGAATGCAGTAGACCTCTTCATGTCTTTAAAAACACCAATATTACACTATTGGCACTTTTATGGACTCAGGGAAGGCCTACTACAATGTTTGTTTGTTAATCACAAAACTGCAATTGGCTCGTTTCTTTGTTTCTCACTCTCTCTCTCTGTCTCTCTCTCTCTCTCTCTCTCTCTGTGTCTGTGCGTGTGTCTGTGTGACAGGGAGTGAGAGATGATGATTTGATATGATCTGGTTCTGTTTGCATCTTCTGTTTTTAATACCATTCACGTCTATTCATTTGAATTAAAATGTTGATTATAACTGATATAGATAGCAATCAACCAGCACTTTATGACTTCTGTATCTGAATAATAAGTCCAACATTAACATTTGACTATTTATTACTTACGAGAGACTAAATAAACCAATGTGCTAAGGTGTTGTGATAACATTGTCGTAGGCTTAGTAGAAAAATACCTAAATCCTAATTCCTAATAACACTACACTTCATCGTCTTGGATATGCTTTGTTAACGGGGCAATTTCTGTGATTGCCTACATCCATAAATGAATGATAAACAGCCTACCTATTGATTCTTGAAGAATATATCACTTTTAAAGGCCTCATGAGCTCAGTCCAGCTGTCTTACCTCAACAGAACCCAAAATGTACTTCTTTATGACATTGTTTGAGACAATATACATCTAAACAAACACTTTACAGCTTGAAAATGTAGTAAACTATAATGTTGATCTCTTGGATGGTCATTACTTTAATCAATAGATCTCTGACAGTGGTTACTTTACTCGAACCACATCCCTCATCTATGGTGTTGTTTTGAACTGTAGATTCCCTATAAACAAATGAATGCAGGAAAGACAATGGATTAATAAATGGATGACTGAATATATAAATTAATAAAAAAAGAATATGATAATAGATGCATGTATTATGTCATTTAATTGTATTATAAATAAATAAATACACAGCCTTCACATATAAATAAATCAGTCAGTCAGTAAAAATATTATCCGTCAATCTATTAGCCAGCCTCAGGGACATGTCACATGTCTCCAATGATGGTTATGTGGTTGTCCAACAGACCGCTCCTTCCTCATCGCTTGACTCTGAGGTCGACTTCGTCACAGCTTGACCATGGTGTCGAGGAATTTCTAAAACTGCACTAGTTTGTAGCGAAGCTCCGCTCCCACGATCTCACATGCGCACGCGCTGTGTTCCTGGAGCGCAAACAAGACATGCATGTTTTCAGTCAACTCAACCACAACAGGTGCTGCGCCAACGCATCCGACGACACAAAAAAACAGCTCTTGGAAGTTCCAAGTTTCAGCGAAATTCATCCGATTTGTGGTGATCTAGAACTTTTCCTCTGATTAATTTCGCCTATTTTCGAGTGCATTTGATGTTGGATCCACCTTCTGTTTCAAGATGGTGTTCAGCTTGTTGAAATACGTTTTCAGAGACCTTTTGCCTGAAGTAACTGACCCTCCATCCCCAGAGGATGCCCCAACACCACACCCGACCTGAAGACAATATCAAATGGTTGTGAGTGAATTAGTTCCGTCTTAAGAAAAGTACTGAAATATATATATATATATATCGCTTAGATTAAATCACAAATGAAAGATCTATGCCAATTATTGTCTGCCCCCCAAATATAACTTAGGCTACAACATGAGGGATCATACTTACGCATCCCTCCAATTTCTAAACTTAACTAGTTCACCTGTTATTGAACAGGTTCAGTGTTTCTTTGTTCCATGTGACAGGAGTCAGGCTGTTAAATAACTGGGCCATTTATTCCAAAGCCTCTAATGCAACCACAGAGACGTCCTCGCCCTGTATAAAAGAAAACAAGGTTTTAGGCATTAGGATGTCTCATTAATTCCATGGTTAAACTTCCAATATATCATTTTGAAATTGCAAAAAGTCATACACTCTAGTTTATTCTATCCAAATCTTGCTACATGATACACTTCAGTATCTTACCTGTGTGTTCTTGTAAACATGCTCTGGAAACATGAGCTCGACTTTTCTTTTAGACACAGAACTGGAAATTGTCCACCCTGAAATAAAGTCATATCAATATCAAAAAGTGAACTGTTTTGGAATAGTATCCATAAATGAAACTTTGTGGTACAGAGAGTGAAATCATTGGTTACATAAAACGTCCTATAATACAATAAAATAAATGTAGGTGTAATAATTAGATATAGTTAGCATTAAATTGTGCACACCAAATGGCGGACAGGTGCCAAAAAATGCGCACTACTGCATAAACAGCGTCCACCCGCACTGATCGGAATCGGAGGTGTATGAGCAGAACAGAGTCAGGTAGATACTCAACCATTTCAAGTCTAGCATGAATATTTGAATATTTCGTCGTTTGGAGAGACTAGCAGGCCTATAAGAATAAACCAACTTACCAATGTGTTGTGATAACATTATCGTAGGTTTATTAGAAAAACCTAAATCATAATTCCTAATTCTATAACATTTCATTATTATGGACATGCAACGTTAAAGGGGCAATTTCTACGATTGCTACATCCATTTTTGGACTTGATACACAGGCTACCCAATGATTCTTGAAGAATATATCAATTTTAAAATCCTCATGAGTTTAGTTCAACTACTGTCTTACCTCATCAGAACCCCAAGTTAGAAATGTTTATGCCATTGTTTGATACCATGTAAATGTAAAAAAACACACTGTATAGCTTCCAAATGTAGTTAAAACTAACCCATAACTTTAATCTCATTAAAGGACATTCCTTTCATCCTTAGTTCTTTGACAATGATTACTTTTCTCCAACCCCAATCCTCAGCTATTGAGAAAAATAGTGGTGCAGTGACAGCTTTGGTGTTGTTTGAACAGCAGATTGCTCCTTTAAAAACGTCAGTCTATAAACAAATGAATGCATGAAAGAATGAAAGGATGAATGACTGAATATATTAATGAATTAATAAAAATGATAAGAGAATAATTATTTTATTCTAAAGGGATAAATACATTGCCTTCACATATTTACGTCATTTAGCAGGCACTCTTATCCAGAGCGACTGCATACATTTCATTTAATCTCATTTTATAAATTTTCTCTTTTTTTTTCTTCTCCATACTGCCCCCCCGTGGGAATCGAACCCACAACCCTAGCGTTCCAAACACCATGCTCTACCAACTGAGCCACAGAGAATGCCAAAAATGGGACCCATTTTGTCCAAAAAGTTATACTTTTGACTCATCTATCCATAGAACATTCTTCCAAGAGTCTTGATGATCATCCAGGTGCTTTTTGGCATACTTGAGTCAACTTTTTGGATGAGAAAAAAAAAATCTTAAAATCATTGAAATTGTTGCAAGTTTTTGTTCAGTGTGTGGGTGTGTGTGTGTGTGTGTGTGTGTGTGTGTGTGTGTGTGTGTGTGTGTGTGTGTGTGTGTGTGTGTGTGTGTGTGTGTGTGTGTGTATACACACAATACCCCATAATGACAAATCAAAAACTGATTTAGAAATGTTTGCTAATTTATGAAAAATAAACTGACATATCACATTTACATAAATATTCAGTCCCATTACTTGTTTCTCATGGCCTGAGAGTCCTTTAGGTGCCCTTTGGCAAACTCCAAGCGGCTGTCATGTGCCTTTTACTGAGGAGTGGCTTCTGTCTGGCCACTCTACCATAAAGTCCTGATTGGTGGAGTGCTGCAGAGATGGTTGTCCTTCAGGAAGGTTCTCCCACCTCCACAGAAAAACTCTGGGGCTCTGTCAGAGTGACCATCGGGTTCTTGGTCACCTGACCAAGACCCTTCTACCCCCAATTGCTCAGTTTGGCTAGGCAGCCAGCTCTAGGAAGAGTCTTGGTGGTTCTAAATTTCCATTTAAGAATGGAGGCCACTGTGTTCTTGGGGACCTTCAAATTATGCATTTTTGTTTTTTGAACACTTCCCCAGATCTGTGCCTCGACACTATCCTTTCTCGGAGCTCTACAGACAGTTCCTTTGACCTCATGGCTTGGTTTTTGCTCTGACATGCATGGTCAACTGTGTGACCTTATATAGACAGCTGTGTGCCTTTCCAAATCATGTCCAATCAATTGAATTTACCACAGGTGGACTCCAATCAAGTTGTAGAAACATCAAGGATGATTAATGGAAAAAGTATGCACCGGAGCTCAATTTAGAGTCTCATAGCAAAGGATCTGAATAAGGCACATGACAGCCCACTTGGAGTTTGCCAAAAGGCACCTAAATAACTCTCAGACCATGAGAAACAAGATTCTCTGGTTTGATGAAACCAAGTTTGAACTATTTGGCCTGAATGCCAAGTCTGGAGGAAACCTGGCACCATCCCTACATATAAAGGTCAGTCAACCAATGTTTATAAATAAATCATTCATTCAGTAATTCTACCAGCTATCAATCTATTAGCTGGGCTCAGAAACCTGTCACATGTCTCCAATGATGATTATGTGGTTCTCCAACAGACCTCTTCTTCCTCATGGCTTGACTCTGCTGTCGAGGAATTTCTTGAACTGCACCAGGTTGTCGCGAACCTCCACTCGCATGATCTCCCATGCGCATGCGCTTTGTTCCTGTAGAGCACACAATATATATATTATTTCTTCACTCAACTCAACCACAGCAGGTGCTGTGCCAACGCGTCCTATGACACTACAACGGCGCTTGGAAGTTCCCAGTTTCATATGTGATTTGTGGCAGCGAAATGCATCCTATTTGTGGTGATGTAGAATTTGCTCAGATTAATTTATCTTCTATTCGAGAGCATTTGATATTGAACCCACACAGTGGCGACCGGTTTTCCGAGCGTGCCCCACCTATTTAACCACAACAACAAATGTTTTTTGAAGAACCATTGTTTCAATAGGTGTTTCACAGAGACCACATTTTGCTCACACATTTAGTCTGTAGACTCTCGTTTAATCAGGCACTGCAATTTGAAACATATGTGTCACCTCCTGACCCTAGTAAGATGTAATTTTCTATAGTAGAGTAGGGCAGGGCGTGACAGGGGGTGTTTTGGGCTGTTCTATGTTTTCTATTTCTATGTTTAAGTTGTAGTTTGTCTATTTCTATGTTGGGATTGTTTGGGGTTGATCTCTAATTGGAGGCAGCTGATCCTCATTGCCTCTGATTAAAGATCATATTTAGGTAGGGGTTTTTCTCATTGTTGTTTGTGGGTTATTATCTTTGAGTTGTGTGTTTTCCTCTCTGCGTCACGGTTTGTTGTTTTGTGTTTCAAGTGATTTATGTATTGCATTAAGTTTCACGTTTAATAAATATGTGGAACTACGAGCACACTGCATTTAGGTCCGCTTCTTCGAACAGTCGTGACAATATGGCTGTTCAGCGTTTACATTGCACATCCTTGAAATAAAAGTAGATGTTATTAATAGAGAGACTGATAGTGTTGAATGAAGTCTATAGTTCGGCCATTTTACCTCACTGCTTGTATTTGTATATGTTACGGATCCCCATTAGCTGCTGCTGAGACAGCAGCTACTCTTGTTGGGGTCCAGCAAAATGAAGGCAGGTCTGGTTGCTCCTCTTTACACATCACGAACCAACAAATATTATTTAAATCAACAACATAGGAATCGCTACAAATCTTATTGTATGACCTGTTATGCACTATATTAGGCCCAGCCTTTGGATCTTTTGGTTTTCCTAAATATGGCTACTATATTGTGATCACGTCGTCCGATGGATTTGTATACTGCTTTTAAACAAATTTCTGCAGTATTAGTAAAGATGTGATCAATACATGTTGATGATTTAATTATTTGCTGTTTGTAACTACCCGGGTAGGTTGATTGATAACTTAACCAGGTTGCAGGCACTAGTTACCAGTTTGAAGCTTTCTCTTGAGTGGGCAGCCTGATGAAAGCCAGTCAATATTTAAATCACCTAGAAAATATACCTCTCTATTGATATCACATACATTGTCAAGCATTTCATACATGTTATCCAGATACTGACTGTTAGCACTTGGTGGTCTATAGCAGCTTCCCACCAGAATGGGCTTTATGTGAGGCAGATGATCCTGTAGCCATATTACTTCAACATAATTTAACATGAGATCCTCTCTAAGCTTTACAGGAATGTGGTTCTGAATATAAACAGCCACACATCCACCTTTGACATTTCTGTCTTCTCTGTAGATCTTATAACCATGTATTGCTAGCACTGTGCCACGTCGGTTGAAAGGAGAGGACCAAGGTGCAGCGTGGTGTGTCGCTCCAGACTGTCGGCTCCGGACTGTAGGCCGTCTCTGTTGGCTCCGGACTGTAGGCCGTCTCTGTCGGCTCCGGACTGTAAACTGTCGCCGGAAGCTCTGGACGGGGAACTGTCGCCGGAAGCTCTGGACGGGGGACTGTCGCCAGAAACTCTGGACGGGGGACTGTCGCCGGAAGCTCTGGACGGGGAATGCACACTGGAGGCCTGATGCGTGGGGCTGGCTTTGGAGGCGTCAGACTAGTAACACGCACCACAGGGCTAGTGCGAGGAGCAGGAACAGGGCGTACTGGACTGGGCAGGGGCACTGGAGGCCTGATGCGTGGGCCTGGCTTTGGAGGCGCCAGACTAGTAACACGCACCACAGGGCTAGTGCGAGGAGCAGGAACAGGACTCACCAGGCTGGGGAGACATGCAGGAGGCCTGGCTCTGGGAGCAGGCACAGGACTCCCCAGGCTGGGGAGACCTACCGGAGGCCTGGTCCGTGGAGGAGGCACAGGATAGACCGGGCTGTGGGGGAGCACTGGAGATCTGGTGGGTAGGCTTGACACCACTCTTCCAGGCTCAATGCCCACTTTCGCCCGGCACGGGCAGAGCGCAGGCATAGGACGAACTGAGCCCTCCCAGCGCCCCGGAGACACAGTACGCAGAGCCGGCGCAGGATACCCTGGGCCGAAACGTCGCACTGGAGACCAGACACGCTGAGCTGGCACAATCCGCCCTGGCTGGATGCCCACTCTCGCATGGCACTTTGGGGGGGCCTTCATATAGCGCTCCGTGCTATGAGCGCATACTGGACACACCGTGTGCTTCACCGCATAACACGGTGCCTGACCAGTACCACGCTGCTTCCGGTAAGCACGGGGAGTTGGCTCAGGTCTATCGCCTGACTCTGCCAATCTCTCCGTATGCCCCCCCCCCCCACAATTGTTTTTGGGGGGCTGCCTCTCGGGCTTCCTTGCCAGCCCTGTTCCCGCATAACGTTGGCTCCCCTCTCCTGCTGCCTCTGCTCTCCTGGCTGCCTCCACCTGTTCCCATGGGAGGCGATCTCTTCCAGCCAGGATCTCCTCCCATGTGTAGGATCCCTTGCCATCCAGGATATCCTCACATGTCCAGGAGTCTTTTTTACCACGCTGCTTGGTCCGTTGGTGGTGGGAAGTTCTGTCACATCAAGGTGCAGCGTGGTGAGCATACATATTCTTTTTATTAGAAAAGACGCCGAACAAAACAAAAAACACTACCCAAAAAAACGTGAAGCTAAAGGCTATGTGCCATAAACAAAGTCAACTTCCCACAACACAAGGAGGGAAAAGGGCTACCTAAGTATGGTTTCCAATCAGAGACAACAATAGACAGCTGTCCCTGATTGAGAACCATACCCGGCCAAAACATAGAAAATAAAGAACATAGAAAAAGGAACATAGAATGCCCACCCTAGTCACACCCTGGCCTACCCAAAATAGAGAATAACAAACCTCTCTATTGCCAGGGCATGACACACTGTGTCATCAAAGGTATTATCTAAGTGAGTTTCAGAGATTGTCAGAATATGAATGTCCTCTGTTACTAGCAAATTATTGATTTCGTTAACCATGTTTCTTATACTACAAAGTTAACGTGGGCTATTTTAAACACTTTTCTGTGATGCTTGATTGTTTTTCTTGCTTTACTGGGAAGCTTGGCAGAGGCAGACATGCTTTGGTTATTTATGTTAGTGGAGGGTGAGCTGCAGAATGTGGACTTCCTGCTAGGGTACACCACCTCAGTGCTAACAGTAGAACTCTGGTACATAGGAATATGATTACTGCATACAATAGCTGTAGGATCATTCAGGGCAGTAAGAGGGACATACTTACATGTTGTCTTCCAATGCCCCTGGGATAATGTACATTTGCTGAAACATTATGATAACTTAGTGACACAATGGTAGGGACTAAATGAGCTGGGCCTGGGTTAGTGAATTCACTGTGCACCTTTTCAGTCTATTCGGCAAATATTGCTCCTATTACGTTATTGATTGTGGAACGCAGTTTCATAGATGGGTTGGAAACATAGAATTAGGAATTATAATAATTTAATAGTATTTCCATGGTAGGAACGGAAGTTGTATAGGTGCTCAAAGTACACTATTCAAAACAGCCCAGCCCAGTGATAAAACACACCTCATTGAAAAAATTCATTTGAATATACAGTTGAAGTCAGAAGTTGACATGCACTTAGATTGGAGTCATTAAAACTAGTTTTTCAACCACTCCACAAATTTCTTGTCAGCAATCTGTAGTTTTGGCAAGTCGGTTAGGACATCTACTTTGGGCATGACACAAGCAATTTTTCCAACAATTGTTAACAGACAGATTATTTCACTTATAATTCACTGTATCACAATTCCAGTGGGTCAGAAGTTTACATACACTAAGTTGACTGAGCCGTTAAACAGCTTGTAAAATTCCAGAAAATTATGTAATGGCTTTAGAAGGTTCTGATAGGCTAGTTGACATCATTTGAGTCAATTGGAGGTGTACCTGGGGATGTATTTCAAGGCCCACCTGGGAAAATCAAAATAAATCAGCCAAGACCTCAACAAAAAAAATTGTAGACCTCCACAAGTCTGGTTCATCCTTGGGAGCAATTTCCAAACGACTGAAGGTACCACATTCATCGTTACAAACAATAGTACGCAAGTATAAACACTATGGGAACTAGAGGTCGACCGATTATGATTTTTCAACACCGATACCAATACCGATTATTGGAGGGCCAAAAAAGCCGGTACCGATTAATCGGCAGATTATTATTATGATTTTTTAAATATGTATACACACACACACACACACACACACACACACACACACAGCTCTGAAGTGACAACAATACTGTAGAGTCTGCTTAGGAGACAAATACTCTCAACTGTTTGAATAATAAAAATAGAGTTTAAGTTACCAGTGATGAATGCTGAAAACAAAAACTGTAATTTCTATATGCAGGAAATCCTATTTTAATAATGGGCATGGTAAGAATTGACTACCAAAGTGCGAGTCACAATTCCCATGACACCTTAGGCTTACACCACCTTGCCAATTTTATAACTGTGTAGATATCCATAGGATAGAATTCTGATCAATATAAGCAAAGATAATTTTTTTTGTAGAGTGGATTTATGAAAATATGTTGACAAACGTTACCTAGTGAGATTTACACGGGTATCAAAACGCCGAGGCGGTTTAAGCACAAAACACAGACCTTGTTTGAAGTAGATCAAGACATTCTCTATGGAAGACATGAACGGTAAAATAACGAAGGAACCCCTTTCAAGTTCAGCCGCAAGTTATTACAGGAATTATGATGCGTCGACTATTTCTCTCTAAACCATATATCTTTGACTATTACGAGCCTGCTGCTGCCTACCACCGCTCAGTCAGACTGCTCTATCAAATATCAAATCATAGACTTAACTATAATATAATTAACCTTAGGTCATTAATATGGTCAAATCCGGAAACTATCATCTTGAAAACATTATTCTTTCAGTGACATACGGAACCGTTCCGTATTTTATCTAACGGGTGGCATCCATAAGTCTAAATATTCCTGTTACATCGCACAACCTACAATGTTATTTCATGGTGCCGTAAAATTCTGGCAAATTAGTTCGCAACGAGCCAGATTCTGTATACCCTGATTCTGCGTGCAACGAACGCAAGAGAACTGACACAATTTCACCTGGTTAATATTGCCTGCTAACCTGGATTTCTTTTAGCTAAATATGCAGGTTTAAAAATATATACTTCTGTGTATTGATTTTAAGAAAGGCATTGATGTTTATGGTTAGGTACAGTCGTGCAACGATTGTGCTTTTTTTTCGCAAATGCGCTTTTGTTAAATCATCCCCGTTTGGCGAAGTTGGCTGTCTTTGTTAGGAAGAAATAGTCTTCACAGTTCGCAACAAGCCAGGCAGCCCAAACTGCTGCATATACCCTGACTCTGTTTGCAAGAGAAGTGACACATTTTCCCTAGTTAAAAGAAATTCATGTTAGCAGGCAATATTAACTAAATATGCAGGTTTAAAAATATATACTTGTGTATTGATTTTAAGAAAGAGATTGATGTTTATGGTTAGGTACACGTCGGAGCAAAGACAGTCCTTTTTCGCGAATGCGCACCACATCGATTATATGCAAAGCAGGACAGGCTAGATAAACTAGTAATATCATCAACCATGTGTAGTTAACTAGTGTTTATGATTGATTGATTGTTTTTTTTATAAGATAAGTTTAATGCTAGCTAGCAACTTACCTTGGCAACGTAAAGCAGGTGGTTAGAGAGTTGGGCTAGTTAACGTAAGGTTGCATCCCCAAGCTGACAAGGTAAAAATCTGTCGTTCTGCCCCTGAACAAGGCAGTTAACCCACCGTTCCTAGGCCGTCATTGAAAATAAGAATGTGTTCTTAACTGACTTGCCTAGTTAAATATAGGTTTAAAAAAAAAAGGCAAATCGGTGGCCAAAAATACCGATTACCGATTGTTATGAAAACTTGAAATCGGCCCTAATTAATCGGCCATTCCTATTAATCGGTCGACCTCTAATGGGAACACGCAGCGGTCATACCTCTCAGGAAGGAGACGCGTTCTGTCTCCTAGAGATGAACATATTTTGCTGCAAAAAGTGAAAATCAATCCCAGAACAACAGCAAAGGACCTTGTGAAGATGCTGAAGGAAACAGGTACAAAAGTATCTATATCCACAGTAAAACGAGTCCTATATCAACATAAACGAAAGGCCGCTCAGCAAGGAAGAAGCCACTGCTCCAAAACCGCCATAAAAAAGCTGAAGAACACCATCCCGACCGTGAAGCACGGCGGTGGCAGCATCATGTTGAGGGGGTGCTTTGATGCAGGAGAGACTGGTGCACTTCACAAAATAGATGGCATCATGAGTCTGGAAAATAATGTGGATATATTGAAGCAACATCTCAAGACATCAGTCAGGAAGTTAAAGCTTGGTCGCAAATGGGTCTTCCAAATGGACAATGACCCCAAGCATACTTCCAAAGTTGTGGAAAAATGGCTTAAAGACAACAAAGTAAAGGTATTGGAATGGCCATCACAAAGCCCTGACCTCAATTCCATAGAAAATTTGTGGGCAGACCTGAAAAAGCTTGTGCGAGGAAGGAGGCCTACAAACCTGACTCAGTTACACCAGCTCTGTCAGGAGGAATGGGCCAAAATTCACAAAATTAATTGTGGAAGGCTACCCGAAACGTTTGACCCAAGTTAAACAATTTAAAGGCAATGCTACCAAATACTAATTGAGTGCATGTAAACTTCTGGCCCACTGGGAATGTGATGAAAGAAATAAAGCTGAAATAAATAATTCGCTCTACTATTATTGATATTTCACTTTCTTAAAATATGGTGGTGATCCTAACTGACCTAAAACAGGGAATATTTACTCGGATTAAACGTCAGGAATTGTGAAAAACTGAGTTTAAATGTATTTGGCTAAGGTGTGTGTAAACACCCGACTTCAACTGTAAATATTGGCTAGGCTATTAGCGATAATAGGCTATACGCGAGCTATGCTTTCAAGTGCTAATAACTTTGCGTGAACCGACTAAAAAAAGTCTGATAACAATATTGTCAAAAGTCATAATAAAACCCATACTTCTTAAGAAATGTAGCCATATAAGACATTCATTTAGTGGGTTTCCTTCAAAGTTAGTTCGAAATATTGTTCCGCAGCTACGGAAAGTCCTCTGCTGTTGCGCATCAAATGAAAAGGGAATGGGAGACGTCAGCGTCACTACTCTGATCTTTCTACTTTCAATTTCAAAATGACGTAACCAACGTTCACCCTACAGTTGTCTGCTGGTGATGCAATGTTCACAAGCAACGACTACATGATTTGTTGGAACTTTCTATTTGTCGTTTTCTTTTCAAGGGGAAAATTAAAAATAATACGTGACTATAGTTCCTTGGTTTAGGCTACAATATCAGGATATTTTCCCTTAATAGTGTTGACAGGGCTATAACCTACTGTTGTGTGTGTGTTTGTGTGTGTGTGTGTCATGGCGTTGTGCACGTTTTCGAATCACTATGCAAGGTCAAATCTTGGCATTGGTTTATTTCTCCCTTTTTCTGTATAATATTAGGATTCATTTATAATGTACAAAGCCTGTACAACTGTAACGATCATATACTGTAAGGAAGTAGTCACCAAAACTGTCTGCTGGTCCTGGAGACCAGAGGGAGGAGGTGCAGGCTTTTGTTCTAACCCAGTACGAACACACCTGTTCCATCAGGGTCTTGATAAAATGTCATAGATGGTTTCATCCTGAAATGTCATGTTATGGGCTAAAATATGATATGTGACCTAATTATTCTGCTGGGCTCACATTTATTCATTAAGCTCTCAGAGTAGGAGTGCTGATCTAGGATCAGGACCCCCTCTGTCCATTCATTATAATCTAAAAGGAAAAACGTGTCCTAGATCACCACTCCTACTCCTGAGATTATTTATCAATACGGGCCTTGGTGTTACTCGATGTAGCCTTAATTGGCATTATGTATAAAATATGTAATCTATTGGGGACCAGCCATGAGGATGAATCATAAGAGTGACACGTGAATCGAGATACCAAGGAGTCAGAGAGCAATATTTCCCATCACATATACAGTGGGGGAAAAAAGTATTTGATCCCCTGCTGATTTTCTACGTGTGCCCACTTACAAAGAAATTATCAGGCTATAATTTTAATGGTAGGTTTATATGAACAGTGAGAGACAGAATAACAACAAAAAAATCCAGAAAAACGCATTTCAAAAATGTTATAAAATGATTTCCATTTTAATGAGGGAAATAAGAATTTGACCCCTCTGCAAAACATGACTTAGGTACTTGGTGGCAAAACCCTTGTTGGCAATCACAGAGGTCAGACGTTTCTTGTAGTTGGCCACCAGGTTTGCACACATCTTAGGAGGGATTTTGTCCCACTCCTCTTTGCAGATCTTCTCCAAGTCATTAAGGTTTCGAGGCTGACGTTTGGCAACTCGAACCTTCAGCTCCCTCCACAGATTTTCTATGGGATTAAGGTCTGGAGACAGACCAGGCCACTCCAGGACCTTAATGTGCTTCTTCTTGAGCTACTCCTTTGTTGCCTTGGCCGTGTGTTTTGGGTCATTGTCATGCTGGAATACCCACCCACGACCCATTTTCAATGCCCTGGCTGAGGGAAGGAGGTTCTCACCCAAGATTTGACAGTACATGGCCCCGTCAAATGATGCGGTGAAGTTGTCCTGTCCCCTTAGCAGAAAAACACCCCCAAAGCATAATGTTTCCACCTCCATGTTTGACGGTGGAGATGGTGTTCTTGGGGTCATAGGCAGCATTCCTGCTCCTCCAAACACGGTGAGTTGAGATGATGCCAAAGAGCTCCATTTTGGTCTCATCTGACCACAACACTTTCACCAGTTGTCCTCTGAATCATTCAGATGTTCATTGGCAAACTTCAGATGGGCATGTATATGTATTCTTGAGCAGGGGGACCTTGCGGGCACTGCAGGATTTCAGTCCTTCACGGCGTAGTGTGTTACCAATTGTTTCCTTGGTGACAATGGTCCCAGCTGCCTTGAGATCATTGACAAGATCCTCCCATGTAGTTCTGGGCTGATTCCTCACCGTTCTCATGATCATTGCAACCCCACGAGGTGAGATCTGGCATGGAGCCCCTGGCCGAGGGATATATTGACAGTTCTTTTGTGTTTCTTCCATTTGCGAATAATCGCACCAAATGTTGTCACCTTCTCACCAAGCTTCTTGGCGATGGTCTTGTAGCCCATTCCAGCTTTGTGTAGGTCTACAATCTTGTCCCTGACATCCTTGGAGAGCTCTTTGGTCTTGGCCATGGTGGAGAGTTGATTGATTGCTTCTGTGGACATGTGTCTTTTTTACAGGTAACAAGCTGCGGTTAGGAGCACTCTCTTTAAATGTGTGCTCCTAATCTCAGATCGTTACCTGTATGAAAGACACCTGGGAGCCAGACATTTTTCTGATTGAGAGGGGGTCAAATACTTATTTCCCTCATTAAAATGCATTTTTGACATGCGTTTTTCTGGATATTTCTGTTGTTATTCTGTCTCTCACTGTTCAAATAAACCTACCATTAAAATTATTGACTGAATCTTTCTTTATCAGTGGGCAAACATACAAAATCAGCAGGGGATCAAATACTTTTTTCCCTCACTGTATCATCAATTTATTGCCTATAGTTGTACAATTCTAAGTTTAAGGGTGTGGGGAATTGGAACAGTAGTAACCATGGCAATAACAGTAGCAACAGGCCTGCAGCCACAACACATCTTTGCTGTGTGACCATGTCCAATGTGCTGAAGTGGCTGACGTCTTCATCCGTCTTTATTCTTATGTCGCATATGTCGCAGACAAGTCTGCAGTGGACGCATTTTGAGGTTTTCCCAGCTGTTTTACAGAAGTTGTGTGACGTCATCAGTTTCACCTGAGTCTTCTCCCCAGTAACCATGCACACTTTTGGCCGACGTATCGAATTGGGTAGGGAATATGTAGTTTGGAGAGCGTTTGCACAATGGGAAGACGTAACCGAGAATATTGAAGACATAGAATGTTGATGTCCGGCCTACGTATAAACGACGTAGAACTGTAGAATTTAGAATGTGCAAGACGTCAATGAGCATATAATGTCTAAACTGCATCATCCCAATGCATACAGGATACATCTGAACCGGCCTTCTTTATTTTATCAGATTTTTGTGAGATCCGGACTTCATTTCAAAGTCCATGGACAAGTTTGGACAGCACAGTATAGTAGAGAACAGACGAGTACAGTTCATTACAGTAGAGTGTACAGTACAGTAAAGTAAAGAAAAGTCAAGTATAATTCTGTACAGTAGAGTAGCAAACAGCACAGTAGAGTGTAGCCTACTTTACTCTAATGTACTAAACTGTATTGCACTCTACTGAATTAAACTCTACTGTACTCTACTTAATTAATATCTACTGTACCATACTGTACTCTACTGAATAAAACTCTACCGCCCTCTACCCTACTGTACGCTACTATACTTTACTGTATTATACTGTCCTCTATTGTATTGAACTGTGCCATACCCTACTGTGCTGTTCAATCTTTTGAGACATGGGCTAGATGTCTATGACTTGCTCAGATTTGGTCTGGTCCGGACAAGACAAATTTGTACTTTTTATAGGGCGTAGCTCATTACATTTTGGTCATTCAGCAGATGATTTCATCTACAGCGACTTACAGCGCATTCAATTGGGAAAGTATTCAGACCCCTTGACTTTTTTCACATTTTACTATATTACAGCCTCATTTTAAAATGAACGAAACAATTCCTCATCAATCTAGACACAATACCCCATCACAATACCCCATCAATTATTGCAACCCCTATTACTAGCCTGTTCAACCTCTCTTTCGTGTCGTCTGAGATTCCCATAGATTGGAAAGCAGCTGCTGTCATCCCCCTCTTCAAAGGAGGTGACACTCTTGACCCAAGTTGCTACAGACCTATATCCATCCTACCCTGCCTTTCTAAGGTCTTCGAAAGCCAAGTCAACAAACAGATTACCGACTATTTTGAATCCCACCGCACCCTCTCCGCTATGCAATCTGGTTTCAGAGCTGGTCATGGGTGCACCTCAGCCACGCTCAAGGTCCTAAACGACATCGTAACCGCCATCGATAAGAAACATTACTGTGC
The DNA here is from genome assembly GCF_901001165.1 of Salmo trutta. Taxonomy (NCBI): domain Eukaryota; kingdom Metazoa; phylum Chordata; class Actinopteri; order Salmoniformes; family Salmonidae; genus Salmo; species Salmo trutta. The sequence goes on from NC_042957.1 coordinate 43,624,185, forward strand.
TGCCGTATTCATTGACCTGGCCAAAGCTTTTGACTCTGTTAATCACCACATCCTCATGGGCAGACTTAGTAGCCTTGGTTTCTCAAACGATTGCGTCGCCTGGTTCACCAACTACTTCTCTGACAGAGTTCAGTGTGTCAAATCGGAGGGCCTACTGTCTGGACCTCTGGCAGTCTCTATGGGGGTACCACAGGGTTCAATTCTTGGGCCAACTCTTTTCTCTGTATACATAAATGATGTCGCTCTTGCTGCTGGTGAATCTCTGATCCACCTCTACGCAGACGACACCATTCTGTATACTTCTGGCCCTTCTTTGGACACTGTGTTAACAACCCTCCAGACGAGCTTCAATGCCATTCAACTCTCCTTCCATGGTCTCCAACTGCTCCTAAACACAAGTAAAACTAAATGCATGCTCTTCAACCGATCGCTGCCTGCACCTGCCCGCCCATCCAGCATAACTTCTCTGGACGGTTCTAACTTAGAATTTGTGGACAACTACAAATACCTAGGTGTCTGGTTAGACTGTAAACTCTCCTTCCAGACTCACATCAATCATCTCCAATCCAAAGTGAAATCTAGAATTGGCTTCCTATTTCGCAACAAAGCATCCTTCACTCATGCTGCCAAACATACCCTCGTAAAACTGACCATCCTACCAATCCTCGACTTCGGCGATGTCATTTACAAAATAGCCTCCAATACCCTACTCAACAAGCTGGATGCAGTCTATCACAGTGCCATCCGTTTTGTCACCAAAGCCCCATATACAACCCACCACTGCGACCTGTATGCTCTCGTTGGCTGGCCTTCACTTCATCATCGTCGCCAAACACATTGGCTCCAGGTCATCTACAAGACCCTGCTAGGTAAAGTCCCCCCTTATCTCCGCTCACTGGTCACCACAGCAGCACCCACCTGTAGCACGCGCTCCAGCAGGTATATCTCTCTGGTCACCCCTAAAGCCAACTCCTCCTTTGGTCGTCTCTCCTTCCAGTTCTCAGCTGCCAATGATTGGAACGAACTACAAAAATCTCTAAAACTGGAAACACTTATCTCCCTCACTAGCTTTAAGCACCAGCTGTCAGAGCAGCTCACAGATCTCTGCACCTGTACATAGCCCATCTTTAATTGAGCCCAAACTACTACCTTTTCCCCTACTGTATTTATTTATTTATTTTATTTATTTTGCTCCTTTGCACCATATTATTTATATTTTAACTTTTAACTTTCTTCAAACTACAAATCTACCATTCCAGTGTTTTTTCTTGCCATACTTTATTTACTTTGCCACCATGGCATTTTTTTGCCTTTACCTCCATTATCTCACATCATTTGCTCACATTGTATATAGTCTTATTTTTTTTCTACTGCATCATTGATTGTATGTTGTTTTACTCCATGTGTAACTCTGTGTTTTTGTATGTTGTCGAACTGCTTTGCTTTATCTTGGCCAGGTCGCAATTGTAAATGAGAACTTGTTCTCAACTTGCCTACCTGGTTAAATAAAGGTGAAATAAAGTAAATAAATAAAATGACACAGTGAAAACAGGTTTTTAAAAATGTTACAAATGTATAAAAAAATTAAATTCTATCCAACTACTGTTGGATGTTACATAAATGTTAGATGTTGCAATCTTCAGTTGGCTCTTCTTTCCTATATTAAATGCATTTAAAATGTATTATTATTCTTCATTGAGAATGTATATGCAGTTGAAATTTGGCCATTGAATCAATTACCAACAAAATACATATTTTAAAAATACATATTTTCAATGTCTGTAAATGTTATATTTTCAATGTTCATTCAGGTTAGAAAATTAACCAGATTTCAACTTCTGGAAAATATGTATTTTCAACATTTGGAAAATATGTATTTTCAATGTCCAGAAAATACACATTTTATACTTTCAACAATCTGAAAATATGTTTTTTAAATGCTGGGAAAATAGGTATTCTCAACAGAACCCTGAATAAATCTAACTTCTTTCAGACTTCTTTTCAAAGTCATTTTGCTTACTAGGTACATTGGGCAGACTTGTCCTACCAAGTTAAGTCACAACAACACTGTTTACCACATGTGACATCATCAGGCCTAACCAAGGCTATTTTTATTATGTCTACATGTAAATATGTTAGATTAAGGCCATCAGACTGTTAAATAGCCATCACTAGCCGGTCTCCACCCAGAACCCTGCCCTGAGCTTAGTCAATGTAACTAGCCAGCTACCACAAAGGGCTAAGGGTGGCTACTTTGAAGAATTTGTTTAACACCTTTTTTGGTTACTACATGATTCCATGTGTTATTTCATAGTTTTGATGTGTTCACAATTATTGTACATTGTATAAAATAGTACAAATAACTAAAAACCCTTGAATGAGTAGGTGTGTCCAAACTTTTGACTGGTACTGTATACATATACTCCGGACTCTGACATTCCTCGTACTAATATTTCTATATTTCCTATGTCCATTCTTTTACTTTTAGATTTGTGTATATTGTTGGGTATTGTTAGATATTAGTGCACTGGTAGAGCTAGGAACACAAGCATTTCGCTAAACCCGTTATAACATCTGCTAAATATGTGCATGCGACAAATTACATTTCATAAAAACTTATTTCAGTTGTAGTGGCCACATTTATTTAAATGAAATACATTTCTTCATTACAATAACAAACACTTCGTATCAGGTTGCAATAATAAATATAGTATGCAATGGCCTTCATAAATACAAAAAACAAATGCAGGAAAACATTGTTACATTGTGTTTATGTCACGCCCTGACCTGAGAGAGACGGTTTATTTCTCTATTTTGTTAGGTCAGGGTGTGGGTTGGGCATTCTATGTCATTATATTTCCATGTTTTGGCCAGGTATGGTTTCCAATCAGAGGCAGCTGTCTATCGTTGTCTCTGATTGGGAATCATACTTAGGCAGCCTTTTCCCACCTGGTTTTGTGGGTAGTTGTTTTCCGTTTAGTTGTCTGTTGCCTGACGGAACTGTTTGCTTTCATTTTGTTTCTTTGTTTAAGTGTTTCGTTATATGAATAAATATGAGCACTTGTCACGCTGAGTTTTGGTCCCCTTCTTATTACAACGAAAGCCATCACAGTACTACCCACCAAAAACGGACCAAGCAGCGTGCCCAGGAGGAGCAGGGATCCTGAGCTCGGGAGAAGAGAGAATGGAGGACGTCCTGGACCTGGGAGGAGGTAATGGCAGGGACAAGACCCTGCCATGGAAGCAGGTGGAGACGGCGCAAGCGGAACGGCGACATTACGAGGAGCTAGCCCAACGACGGAAGCCCGAGAGGCATCCCCCAAAAAATGAATCCACTTTAGAACAAGGCTGTAACCTAACAAAATGTGGAAAAAGTGAATGGGTCTGAATCCTTTCCGAATTCACTGTCCAATATTAGAAAAAAAGATTATGGATAGAACAATGCATTTTTTAAAAGAGTTTAGGCTATGCATATTTCCTACCTTTAAATTATCGACTTGTCTGTATTGCTTCTCAGGGAAAGTGATCTGAGGTTCTCGAGAGACTTTATGACCCTGAGATGCCAAAATATTTCAAACAAATATTGCATTATTATAACTGTACATAAGGGAGTCAGGGAATTAAATTAAACATATAACAGCACATGAAATGTTGAAAGATGACAACAGCTCAATGACCAGGAACAAGTGAAAAACATTACCTTATAGCCTACCATTTTCTGAAGCGTAGTTATGGTGTTGTTGCTGAACACTTGGAACATGCTCGGAGATCGAGGCGGTGTCTCATGCTCCAACCTGTGTCGATCCTTTATGCAAAAATTCTGCAAGGTGTTCCAAAAGTGAAAGGCGGAAGTCCCCTTACACTTTCATACCTGAGAGTGTTGTTTCACGTCTGGAGAAAATGCACGGAAAGGACATCTTGATTTATTTGCTATTTTCTCATTAAATATTTTTTATTTATTTTTTTATTTCACCTTTATTTAACCAGGTAGGCAAGTTGAGAACAAGTTCTCATTTACAATTGCGACCTGGCCAAGATAAAGCAAAGCAGTTCGACAACATACAAAAACACAGAGTTACACATGGAGTAAAACAACATACAATCAATGATGCAGTAGAAAAAAAATAAGACTATACACAATGTGAGCAAATGATGTGAGATAATGGAGGTAAAGGCAAAAAAATGCCATGGTGGCAAAGTAAATAAAGTATGGCAAGAAAAAACACTGGAATGGTAGATTTGTAGTTTGAAGAAAGTTAAAAGTTAAAATATAAATAATATGGTGCAAAGGAGCAAAATAAATAAAATAAATAAATACAGTAGGGGAAAAGGTAGTAGTTTGGGCTCAATTAAAGATGGGCTATGTACAGGTGCAGAGATCTGTGAGCTGCTCTGACAGCTGGTGCTTAAAGCTAGTGAGGGAGGTAAGTGTTTCCAGTTTTAGAGATTTTTGTAGTTCGTTCCAATCATTGGCAGCTGAGAACTGGAAGGAGAGACGACCAAAGGAGGAGTTGGCTTTAGGGGTGACCAGAGAGATATACCTGCTGGAGCGCGTGCTACAGGTGGGTGCTGCTATGGTGACCAGTGAGCGGAGATAAGGGGGGACTTTACCTAGCAGGGTCTTGTAGATGACCTGGAGCCAATGTGTTTGGCGACGATGATGAAGTGAAGGCCAGCCAACGAGTGCATACAGGTCGCAGTGGTGGGTTGTATATGGGGCTTTGGTGACAAAACGGATGGCACTGTGATAGACTGCATCCAGCTTGTTGAGTAGGGTATTGGAGGCTATTTTGTAAATGACATCGCCGAAGTCGAGGATTGGTAGGATGGTCAGTTTTACGAGGGTATGTTTGGCAGCATGAGTGAAGGATGCTTTGTTGCGAAATAGGAAGCCAATTCTAGATTTCACTTTGGATTGGAGATGATTGATGTGAGTCTGGAAGGAGAGTTTACAGTCTAACCAGACACCTAGGTATTTGTAGTTGTCCACAAATTCTAAGTTAGAACCGTCCAGAGAAGTTATGCTGGATGGGCGGGCAGGTGCAGGCAGCGATCGGTTGAAGAGCATGCATTTAGTTTTACTTGTGTTTAGGAGCAGTTGGAGACCACCGAAGGAGAGTTGAATGGCATTGAAGCTCGTCTGGAGGGTTGTTAACACGGTGTCCAAAGAAGGGCCAGAAGTATACAGAATGGTGTCGTCTGCGTAGAGGTGGATCAGAGATTCACCAGCAGCAAGAGCGACATCATTTATGTATACAGAGAAAAGAGTTGGCCCAAGAATTGAACCCTGTGGTACCCCCATAGAGACTGCCAGAGGTCCAGACAGTAGGCCCTCCGATTTGACACACTGAACTCTGTCAGAGAAGTAGTTGGTGAACCAGGCGACGCAATCGTTTGAGAAACCAAGGCTACTAAGTCTGCCGATGAGGATGTGGTGATTAACAGAGTCAAAAGCTTTGGCCAGGTCAATGAATACGGCAGCACAGTAATGTTTCTTATCGATGGCGGTTACGATGTCGTTTAGGACCTTGAGCGTGGCTGAGGTGCACCCATGACCAGCTCTGAAACCAGATTGCATAGCGGAGAGGGTGCGGTGGGATTCAAAATAGTCGGTAATCTGTTTGTTGACTTGGCTTTCGAAGACCTTAGAAAGGCAGGGTAGGATGGATATAGGTCTGTAGCAACTTGGGTCAAGAGTGTCACCTCCTTTGAAGAGGGGGATGACAGCAGCTGCTTTCCAATCTATGGGAATCTCAGACGACACGAAAGAGAGGTTGAACAGGCTAGTAATAGGGGTTGCAATAATTTCGGCAGATAATTTTAGAAAGAAAGGGTCCAGATTGTCAAGCCCAGCTGATTTGTAGGGGTCCAGATTTTGCAGCTCTTTCAGAACATCAGCTGAATGGATTTGGGAGAAGGAGAAATGGGGGAGGCTTGGGCGAGTAGCTGTGGGGGGTGCAGTGCTGTTGAATGCAGTAGGGGTAGTTAGGTGGAAAGCATGGCCAGCCGTAGAAAAATGCTTATTGAAATTCTCAATTATAGTGGGCTTATCGGTGGTGACAGAGTTTCCTATCCTCAGTGCAGTGGGCAGTTGGGAGGAGGTGTTCTTATTCTCCATGGACTTTACAATGTCCCAGAACTTTTTAGAGTTGGAGTTGCACGAAGCAAATTTCTGTTTGAAAAAGCTAGCCTTGGCATTTCTAACTGCCTGTGTGTATTGGTTTCTAACTTCCCTGAAAAGTTGCATATCGCGGGGGCAGTTCGATGCTAATGCAGAACGCCACAGGATATTTTTGTGTTGGTTAAGGGCAGTCAGGTCTGGGGAGAACCAAGGGCTATATCTGTTCCTGGTTCTAAATTTCTTGAAAGGGGCATGCTTATTTAAGATGGAGAGGAAGGCATTTTAAAAAAATAACCAGGCATCCTCTACTGACGGGATGAGGTCAATATCCTTCCAGGATACCAGGGCCAGGTCGATTAGAAAGGCTTGCTCGTTGAAATGTTTCAGGGAGCGTTTGACAGTGATGAGTGGAGGTCGTTTGACCGCTGACCCATTACGGGTGCAGGCAATGAGGCAGTGATCGCTGAGATCTTGGTTGAAAACAGCAGAGGTGTAATTAGAGGGCACATTGGTTAGGATGATATCTATGAGGGTGCCAGTGTTTGCGGCTTTGGGGTTGTACCTGGTGGGTTCATTAATAATTTGTGTGAGATTGAGGGCATCAAGCTTGGATTGTAGAATGGCTGGGGTGTTAAGCATGTCCCAGTTTAGGTCGCCTAGTAGCACGAGCTCTGAAGATAGATGGGGGGCAATCAGTTCACATATGGTGTCCAGAGCACAGCTAGGGGCCGAGGGGGGTCTATAGCAGGCGGCAACGGTGAGAGACTTGTTTTTGGAGAGGTGGATTTTTAAAAGTAGAAGTTCAAATTGTTTGGGTACAGACCTGGATAGCAGGACAGAACTCTGCAAGCTATCTCTGCAGTAGATTGCAACACCGCCCCCTTTGGTCGTTCTATCTTGTCTGAAAATGTTGTAGTTAGGGATGAAGATTTCACAGTTTTTGGTGGACTTCCTAAGCCAAGATTCAGACACAGCTAGGACATCCGGGTTGGCAGAGTGTGCTAAAGCAGTGAATAAAACAAACTTAGGGAGGAGGCTTCTAATGTTAACATGCATGAAACCAAGGCTATTACGGTTACAGAAGTCATCAAAAGAGAGCGCCTGGGGAGTAGGTGTGGAGCCAGGCACTGAAGGGCCTGGATTCACCTCTACATCCCCAGCGGAGCAGAGAAGGATAAGTATGAGGGTATGGCTAAAAGCTATAAGAATTGGTCGTCTGTGACGTCCAGAATAGAGAGAAAAAGGAGCAGGTATCTGGGGGCGATAAAATAGCTTCAAGGTATAATGTACAGACAAAGGTATGGTGGGATGTGAGTACAGAGGAGGTAAACCTAGGCATTTAGTGATTATGAGAGAGATATTGTCTCTAGAAATATCATTGAATATATATATATATGAATATATATATATTGGTCTATCAACCAGGGGGGAATGATGAAAAAATTGTCTTGTGAATCCATTTTAGTCAGACTTTAGTCAGACTAATAAATATCACCATATAGAACAAAACTAGTCTGGCCTTTCACTTCGAAAACAATAGCATTTTATATTGTCCTTTTCATTTGCACACAGAAACTATGGTCTCCGCCTACGTTGTAACCAATTGCTTGAAGGGTAGTTGTAGTTTGTGACCACAAATGCCTATTTAAAATACAGATCAACCTTGTATGGGTTATATCAATTACACACTCAACATCGCGTTATTTCATTTAAGAAACGGGTTTGGGGGGGTCTGAAATATTTTGGTAGAGCCCCTCCTATATGCTCCCGGTTTTCAGAATAAGACACTGGTAGCCTATGCAGTGCACAGGAAGTACAGACCTTAACATTTAAATTGGAGCCTATATTGCGGGTGATTTTGAATCTGGACCTATAGGCATGTGTGCGTAAAAAATAGGCCTGTCAGGTCGATCATCTGTCAAAGTATTCCATAGTCGTGTCTTTAATGGACGTTTAAATACATTTTTAATTTATTCATCCAGATATATAAATTGATGGGACGTCTGCATCTATTATCTTTCCACTATAGGGACTGAAGAGTAACAGTATGGTTTTAAGAGCGATTGCTTTACTCCATTGAAATAACATTCTAAATTATAATTATGTTACATGATATCAAGTATATGTGTACTTTAAATTATTAATAACTATACAATTCAACAATATTTTACAGTGATATGATGACACAGTCAAATTCTTTATTGTCTAAAAGTGTATTCTAAAGGCGTTCATTGTTTTTCAATGAAGATGATGTTGATACGGAATTATGAGAAGGAATAAGATAACATTTAGGATAACATTTCATTGAGAAATTCGTCTTCATTCAACGGTTAATTCACATACTACATTTTAACAAAATTGCTAGCACAATTCCAACAAATACAAGCTGTGTGTGTGTATGTTTCTTCAAATATTATACACACTCTTAGATAAGGGTTCTATATAGATCCTTTAGGGGTGCCACGTACAGTTGAAGTCAGAAGTTTACATACACCTTAGCCAAATACATTTAAACTCAGTTTCACAATTTCTGACATTTAATCCTAGTAAATATTCCCTGTATTAGCTCAGTTAGGATCACCACTTTATTTTAAGAACGTGAAATGTCAGAATAATAGTAGAGAGAATTATTTATTTCAGCTTTTATTTCTTTCGTCACATTCCCAGTGGGTCAGAAGTGTACATACCCTCAATTAGTATTTGGTAGCATTGCCTTCAAATTGTTTTAGTTGGGTCAATCATTTCGGGTAGCCGTCCAGAAGCTTCCCACAATAAGTTGGGTGAATTTTGGCCCACTCCTGACAGAGCAGGTGTAAATGTGTCAGGTTTGTAGGCCTCCTTGCTCACACACGCTTTTTCAGTTCTGCCCATAAATGTTCTATAGGATTGAGGCCAGGGCTTTGTGATGGCCACTCCAATACCTTGACTTTGTTGTCCTTAAGCCATTTTGCCACAACTTTGGAAATATGCTTGGGGTCAATGCCCATTTGGAAGACCCATTTGCGACCAAGCTTTAACTTCCTGACTGATGTTTTGAGATGTTGCTTTAATATATCCACATCATTTTCCAGACTCATGATGCCATCTATTTTGTGAAGTGCACCAGTCCCTCCTGCAGCAAAGCACCCCCACAACATGATGCTGCCACCCCCTTGCTTCACGGTTGGGATGGTGTTCTTCGGCTTGCAAGCCTCCCCTTTTTCTTCCAAACATAATGATGGTCATTATGGCCAAACAGTTCTATTTTTGTTTCATCAGACCAGAGGACATTTCTCCAAAAAGCACGATCTTTGTCCCATGTGCAGTTGCAAACCGCGGTCGGGCATTTTTGTGGCTGTTTTAGAGCAGTGGCTTTTTCCTTGCTGAGCGGCCTTTCAGGTTATGTCGATATAGGACTCGTTTTACTGTGTATATAGATACTTTTGTACCTGTTTCCTCCAGCATCTTCACAAGGTAATTTGCTGTTGTTCTTGGATTGATTTGCACTTTTCGCACCAAAGTACGTTCATCTCTAGTAGACAGAATGCGTCTCCTTCCTGAGCGGTATGACGGCTGCGTGGTCCCATGGTGTTTATACTTGCGTACTATTGTTTGTACAGATGAACGTGGTACCTTCAGGCGTTTGGAAATTGCTCCCAAGGAAATCACACTACAAACTATTACCCTCAGGCACTTAAGGAAATCATGAATGTCATGGATATATTGGAATTAGTGTATATATGGAGGCTTAAATACCCTGACCTAGTGAGATCTACATGGCAGAGGCTTATTCAAGCTAGTTGTCTTGATTACCTTCTTATGTCATTCTCAATGGCACCAAAAGTTTTAAAAAAAAGTGTTAATAGTGGACAGAATGTGGTCGGATCATCACATAATTGGCATATATATTACTCTTACTGAATTTCCACGTGGGCGAGGATATTGGAAACTTAATCAAAGCCTACTGGATGATAACTTGTTTATAACTAGGACAGAATAATGTATAACTGACTTTTTCCCGACATAACATAGGTACAGCATACACCTTATTGTATGGGACACTTTTAAATGTGCCTTTAGAGGCCATGCAATTCAGTACTCTTCTACAAAACAAAAGCAATTTAGATCAAAAGAGTCCATATTAACAAAGGAAATTGAATGAATAACAGTACAGTTAGATAGCAATAAAAACTGTACCATAGAGGCACAAGATAAGTTAGAGGAAAAACAAAAAGCAATTGAGGAACTTATTCAAGAAAGATCCAGTGTAATATATTATAAAAATAAAGCGAACTGGATGGAATATGGGGAAAAATTCAACAAATTATTTTTCAATCTTCAACATAGAAATCCTATAAAAAATAATGTATTAAAACTTGTTACAAATGATGGAGTCACGCATGATTCACAGAACGATATTTTGAAAGAGGAGGTAAAGTACTTTAAGAATAAACTCAGCAAAAAAGAAATGTCCCTTATTCAGGACCCTGTCTTTCAAAGATAATTCGTAAAAGTTCAAATAACTTCACAGAACTTTATTGTAAAGTGTTTAAACACTGTTTCCCATGCTTGTTCAATGAACCATAAACAATTAATGAACATGCACCGGTGGAACGGTCGTTAAGACACTAACAGCTTACAGACGGTAGGCAATTAAGGTCACAGTTATGAAAACTTAGGACACTAAAGAGGCATTTCTACTGACTCTGAAAAACACCAAAAGAAAGATGCCCAGGTTCCCTGCTCATCTGCGTAAACGTGCCTTAGGCATGCTGCAAGGAGGCATGAGAACTGCAGATGTGGCTACGGCAATAAATTGCTTTGTCCGGACTGTGAGATGCCTAAGACAGTGCTACAGGGAGACAGGACGGACAGCTGATCATCCTCGCATTGGCAGACCACGTGTAACAACACCTGCACAGGATCGGTACATCCGAACCTCACACCTGCGGGACAGGTACAGGATGGCAACAGCAACTGCCCGAGTTACACCAGGAATGCACAATCCTTCCATCAGTGCTCAGACTGCCCGCAATAGGCTGAGAGAGGCTGGACTGAGGGCTTGTAGACCTGTTGTAAGGCAGGTCCTCACCAGACATCACCGGCAACAACGTCGCCTATGGGCACAAACCCACTGTTGCTGGACCAGACAGGACTGGCAAAAAGTGCTCTTCACTGACAAGTCGCGGTTTTGTCTCATCAGGGGTGATGTCGGATTTGCGTTTATCGTCGAAGGAATGAGCATTACACCAAGGCCTGTACTCTGGAGCGGGATCGATTTGGAGGTGGAGGGTCAGTCATGGTCAGGGGCGGTGTGTCACAGCATCATCGGACTGAGCTTGTTGTCAATGCAGGCAATCTCAACGCTGTGCATTACAGGGAAGACATCCTCCTCCCTCATGTGGTACCCTTCCTGCAGGCTCATCCTGACATGACCCTCCAGCATGACAATGCCACCAGCCATGCTGCTCGTTCTGTGCATGATTTCCTGCAAGACATGAATGCCAGTGTTCTACCATGGCCAGCGAAGAGTCCGGATCTCAATCCCATTCAGCACGTCTGTGACCTGTTGGAGCAGAGGGTGAGGGCTAGGGCCATTCCCCCCAGAAATGTCCCGGAACTTGCAGGTGCCTAGGTGAAAGAGTGGGGTAACATCTCACAGCAAGAACTGGCAAATCTGGTGCAGTCCATGAGGAGGAGATGCACTGCAGTACTTAATGCAGCTGGTGGCCACACCAGATACTGACTGTTACTTTTGATTTGGACACCCCCTTTGTTCAGGGACACATTATTCCATTTCTGTTAGTCACATGTCTGTGGAACTTGTTCAGTTTATGTCTCAGTTGTTGAATCTTGTTATGTCCATACAAATATTTACACATGTTAAGTTTGCTGAAAATAAACACAGTTGACAGTGAGGATCATTCTTTTTTTGCTGGGTTTATGTTTTCGTTTCAGTCTCCTACATCTCCACTAACTGAAGCTAATTGTACAGATTTTTTTCCTCTTAATAATGTAAAAATTAACATCTGTACAGAAAGACTCATGTGAAGGCCAAATTACAGAGGAGGCACTTCTTGATGCAAATAAAGCCTTTAAGTCCGGGAAAACTCGAGGGCTGGATGGCATACCAGTGAAAGTTTACCAACCCTTTTTTGATATACTCAGAGGACCATTATTAGCATTACTACACCTATATAAATGGTAGATTATCGGACACACAACAAGAATGTCTGATTTCATTATTACTGAAACAGGATCCAAGTGGTATGTATAAAGATCCAGTCCATTTAAAAAATTGGAGGCCTCTTACACTTCAGTGTTGTGATGCAAAAATTCTAGCTAAATTGTCACGTCCTGGCCAGTATAAGGGTTAATTGTTATTGTAGTTTGGTCAGGACGTGGCAGAGGGTATTCGTTTTATGTGGTTCGGGGTGGTGTGTTTGTTGAAGGGGCATTTGATTTAAGTATTCCGGGGTGTTTGGGCACTGTTTGATTTTCATGTATTCTATGTTTAGTCTAGTGTGCCTGTTTCTATGTTTGGCTAATTGGGGTTGGGACTCTCAATTGAAGGCAGGTGTGTCTATTTGCCTTTGATTGAGAGTCCCATATATTAGGGTGTGTTTGTGTTTGTGATTTGTGGGAGATTGTTCCGTGTATAGCGTCAAGCCTTACAGGACTGTTTATTGTCGGTGTGTTTCTTTTTGCATACGTGTTTATTTTGGGTTTGCCTTCTTTCCATATAATAAAGAAGATGAGTATACACATACCTGCTGCATTTTGGTCTCATCACTACGACAATCGTGACAGAATCTCCCACCCCCAAAGGACCAAGCAGCAGAGGAAGGAGCAAAGGGATTTTGAGTTGGACTATGGTGAGAGATGGACTTGGGAGGAGATCTTGGGGGGAGAAGGCTCCTACACTTGGGAGGAGATCCAAGCAGGAAAGGATCGCCTTCCATGAGAACAGGTGGTAAGAGAGAGGAAGGAAAGGCGAAAGGCTGGTATGGACCGGGAACGTTTCCGAGGAACACGACTGGCGTTGAAGCACGAGAGGCACCCCCAAGATTTTTTTTTGGGGGGGCACACGGGTAGTTTGGCTAGGCCAAGGAAGAGCCAGAAGCCAGCTACCCGTGGTTATATGGAGGAGCGTATGAGGTGGAGGGCGCCATATTTCGCTGAAGAGCGCACTCTCACCCATACGCACGCACAGTCCGGTGCGCGTTATTCCAGCCCCTCGCAGGTGCCGTGCTAGAGTGGGCATCTAGCCTGGTAGGAGGATGCCTGCGCAGTGCATCTGGTCGCCGGTACGCCTCCTAGGACCAGGCTACCCAACTCCCGCTCTACGCACGGCTACCATCAGGCCCCTGCACAGCCCAGTCCGCCCTGTACAAGCACCCCGCTCGTACAGGGCTACTAGTTCCATCCAGTCAGAACGGGTTGTGCAGGAGGTAAGATCAAGACCGCCTGTGCGCCTCCATAGCCCTGGGTTTCCAGTTCCTGTCTCTCGTGAGGACCCGGAAGTGCGTCAGCCCAGTCCGATTCGTCCTGTTCCCGCTCCCCGCACTAGCCTGGAGGTGCGTGTTCCCAGTCTGGTGTCGCCAGAGCCGCCCGTCAGTGAAGAGTCGCCAGAGCCGCCCATCAGTGAAGAGTCGCCAGAGCCGCCCGTCAGTGAAGAGTCGCCAGAGCCACCCACTAGTCAGGAGCTGCCAGAGTGGCCAGACTGCCCGGAGCTGCCAGAGTGGCCAGACTGCCCGGAGCTGCCAGAGTGGCCAGACTGCCCGGAGCTGCCAGAGTGGCCAGACTGCCCGGAGCTGCCAGAGTGGCCAGACTGCCCGGAGCTGCCAGAGTGGCCAGACTGCCCGGAGCTGCCAGAGTGGCCAGACTGCCCAGAGCTGCCAGAGTGCCCAGAGCTGCCAGACTGCCCCGACTGCCCGGAGCTGCCAGAGTGGCCAGACTGCCCGGAGCTGCCAGAGTGGCCAGACTGCCCGAAGCTGCCAGAGTGGCCAGACTGCCCGGAGCTGCCAGAGTGGCCAGACTGCCCGGAGCTGCCAGAGTGGCCAGACTGCCCAGAGCTGCCAGACTGCCCCGACTGCCCAGAGCTGCCAGACTACCCCAGCGGCCAGGATCAGCCAGAGTGGCCCATCTGCCCAGAGTCTGCAGATGACCAAAACCCAAGGGAGTCTAGCAGTAACCTTGAACTAAGTAAGCCTGAAAATTCAGAACTTAAAGAGATTAACTGTTTAATGGCTGAGTTTGCATACAGGGTGGAGAGGTGGAGGTCTGACCAAACTATGCAGTATTTTGCTTTTTTATGTATTATTTCTTAGACTGTTACCCCAGGAAATCTTAAGTCTTATTACATACAGCTGGGAAGAACTATTGGATATAAGAGCAACGTCAACTTACAAACATTACGACCAGGAATACGACTTTCCCGAAGTGGATCCTCTGTTCAGACCACCACCCAGGACAATGAAACGGATCCCAGTAGGTGACCCAAAACAACGGCGCCGCAGAAGGGGCAAGACACACGGAGCGGTCTTCTGGTCAGGCTTCGTTGACGGCCACATTGCTCACCGCTCCCGAGTATACTACTCGCCAATGTCCATTCTCTTGACAACAAGGTAGACGAAATTCGAGCAAGAGGTTGCCTTCCAGAGAGACATCAGAGATTGTAACATTCTCTGTTTAACGGAAACATGGCTCACTCGGGATACCTTATCAGAGTCGGTACAGCAACTCGGTTTCTTCACGCATCGCGCTGACAGAAACAAACATCTCTCTGGTAAGAAGAAGGGCGGGGGTGTATGCCTTATGATTAATGAGTCGTTGTGTAATCATAACAACATGCACGAACTGTCGACCGCATTATCTACCAAGAGAATTCTCTTTGATTATAATTACAGCCGTGTATATTTCCCCCCCCAAGCAGACACCTCGACGGCCCTGAAAGAACTTCATTGGACTCTCTGTAAACTGGGAACCACATATCCTGAGGCTGCATTTATTGTAACTGGGGATTTTAACTTGGCTAATCTGAAAACTAGGCTCCCTAAATTTTATCAGCATATCGAATGCGCAACCCGGGCTGGAAAAATTCTGGATCATTGCTACTCAAAGCCCTCCCTCGCCCTCCTTTCGGCAAATCTGACCAGGAGGAATTGGTCAGATTCCACGCTTCATCCGGGATGCTGGCCTTCTAGGTAGAGTTGCAAAGAAAAAGCCATATCTCAGACTGGCCAATAACAATAAAAGATTAAGACGGGCAAAGGAACATAGACACTGGACAGAGGAACGCTGCCTAGAAGGCCAGCATCCCGGCATCGCCTCTTCACTGTTGATGTTGAGACTGGTGTTTTGCGGGTACTATTTAATGAAGCTGCCATTTGAGGACTTGTTAGGTGTCTGTTTCTCAAACTAGACACTCTAATGTACTTGTCCTCTTGCTCAGTTGTGCACTGGGGCCTCCCACTCTTTCTATTCTGGTTAGAGACAGTTGCTGTTCTGTGAAGGGAGTAGTACACAGAGTTGTATGAGATCTTCAGTTTCTTGGCAATTTATCGCATGGAATAGCCTTCATTTCTCAGAACAAGAATAGACTGATGAGTTTCAGAAGAAGGTCCTTTGTTTCTGGCCAATTTGAGCCTGTAATTGAACCCACAAATGCTGATGTCACGTTCCTCGTCTTCTGACGATATCGCGAAATCACTGTCGGAGAACGTGGACCAATACGCAGCAGGTTGTGTGCTCAACATCATGTTTATTAAACACGTTGATCACGAAAAAACAACAAATGCAGACAACACGACAGGAGACAGTTTCGCAGGCTATACCTAGCAGTGCAAAAAACAACTACCCACCAAACACAAAGACAAACACACCCTACTATATAGGACTCCCAATCAAAGGCAACTCAACACACCTGCCTTCAATTGAGAGTCCAACCCCAATTAACTAGACATAGAAATTGTCACGGGCTGGCTCGAAGAACAACAGGAGAGGTAGAGTCAGGCGCAGGAGACAGAGAGTTCGTGACCACACTTCTTTATTTGAAGTAACTGGATGTGGTCGTCAAAGTATAGGGGCGCAGCCCTTAAATATTCTGCGATGGTGTACACAAATAAAATAAACCACTGGCAGAAGGAACACTTAGTACACGTTCTTTTCGCACACAAAAAACCCGGACAAGCAACACAATCACGTACAACCACATACATCCTACGCTAACCTAAATAACCCCCCCTTACTAATGACTAACCCAAAACAGGTGCGTGCCTACCTAGACCTAACCAAACGAAAGTGAAACAAAAAGGGATCGATGGCAGCTAGTAGGTCGGCGACGACGACCGCCGAGCTCCGCCCGGCCGAGGAGGGGCGCCACCATCCGTCACTGTCGTGACAGAAACACAGACATAGACCAGTGACAAACCCCATAAACATACATCAACTCCCCTCTGCCACGTCCTGACCAAACTACAATAACCAAATATACTCTATACTGGTCAGGACGTGACAGATGATGCTCCAGATACTCAACTAGTCTAAAGAAGGCCAGTTTTATTGCTTCTTTAATCAGGACAACAGTTTTCAGCTATGCTAACATAATTGCAAAAGGGTTTTCTAATGATCAATTCGCCTTTTAAAATGATAAACTTGGATTAGCTAACACAACGTGCCATTGGAACACAGGCGTGATGGTTGCTGATAATGGGCCTATGTAGATATTCCATAAAAAATGTGCCGTTACCAGCTACAATAGTCATTTACAACATTAACAATGTCTACCCTGTATTTCTGATCAATTTGATGTTATTTTAATGGACAAAAAATGTGTTTTTCTTTCAAAAACAAGAACATTTCTAAGTGACCCCAAACTTTTGAACGGTAGTGTATATATTTACCAAAACATTATATGGGGGATTGGAAATGATGCAGACAATTACATTGATACTCTATCTGCAAAATTAAAGCTGATCCATCCCCTGAGTCTTTTAAAAATATTAATAAAACAATATAAAGACAAAAAAAACTAGAGCACAGGAACACGCTGGAAGGACTTGACGGACAAGACCAACTGGCAACAGACAAGCAGAAAACGCAGGTATATACACAGGGGATAATGGGGGAAGATAGGAGACACCTGGTGGGGGGTATAGACAAGCACAAAGACAGGTGAAACAGATCAGGGTGTGACACACAAAACATTCATAGACATTTAGCTAGCTTGCTGTTGTTAGCTAATTAGTCCTGGGAGATACAGTAGAACCTCACAGTGGAGATGTAACAATACCCATAAATCCTAGCGGTCAAAAAGGGAATTGGTTCCAATCGTTTTTCCACCATTCATTTTTCCCATAGGGGATTTTACAAACACTTAAAATAAGGGTTGTTTCTTGTGTATGCTTACCCTGGCGTGACGTTTCCTTGGACAAGGTGACTTTTATCAATATATTCAGCTCAATTTACTCTCAGATTTGAAATGGCTAATTACATCAAAGTACATGATGCAAAACTACAAATCCCTGCAAGTGCTTGCACGAGCTGACCCCAGGTACTGTGCCAATGTAAAACTTGCACAAGACAGTTCACAGAATTGTCAATTGAAAGAAATTTAGCCAATTAATTCATTACTATATTTAGCTAACATTAGATAGTTAATCCAGAGATTCTTACCTTTGCCTTGATTCGTCAGTCTCGTCCAGATCATCATGGAATTTGTAGTTCTTCATGATAATCACATTAGCAGCTAATTAGCATGGAATTTTGAGGGGCTTAAAAAAAGGTGTATATATTGATAAGTCACCTTGTCCGAAAGAGATTTATATGGTTATCAAAATGTCACACCAAGGTATGCCTTGACTAAACACACACCTTATTTTAAGTGTTTCTAAAATCCCCTATGAGAAAAATGAATGGTGGAAAAACGATTCTAACAATTTCCCTGTTTGACCGATAGGTTTTATGGGTATTATGACTGTGCAATGTACAGAAATGCATTATGAAGAAAGCAAATCGTGTAATACACACGACATGCCTTGTGATGAAAATCGTGCAATTTTGAATTTCGAATAAATAATTTGTGTCTATTTCACAATAAGCTGTGATGGTCGGTTGGGCCTAGATAGAGTAAGGTTTTGGTGGTTGTGGTCCTGTTCCACATCTTCATATTCATTTATTCATGCATGCACATACAACTAGTGTATATCTGCAAATTAACCACCTACAATTTTCATAATTTTATCACAAAGCAATTAAATAAAATACCTGATTAAACTAAAAACATGTATATATGAGTGCAAGAATCAAGTACAAGAGGAAAAGTTTAAATTGGTTGTCTGTGTGCTATAATTCAGTAAAAGGATCTCCACGAACCAAGGTAATTTGGGGCCAATGGGGAACCACAATAATCAACGATCAGTCCTCTGGATGCAACCTCTCCAGTGTGTGCTGAATCACCTCCACAGGTGGAAACGCGTAAAGGATGGTGCGAGCCACTGGGGCTCTTTCAGTGCCTAGTAAAAGTCTACACACCTATGCATACTTTTCACATTTTGCTGCCTTAAATGTCAATCTAAAAAGGACATAATATTGGGATTTTTACCCACTGATCTACACAAGCTACTCCACATTTTCGAAGTGAAATAAAAATGGTAGAAATTTTCTGAAATTAATACAATTTTTGGAACAAAGACTTCTCGATTGCGTAGGTCTTCACAGCCCTAGCTGTGGTACATCTAAATACTTCCAGGAGCCAATATTTTCACAATAAATCACACAATTTCTTGAGTGCGGTCCATCTGCACGCAAAAGTAGTGGTTTTCATGATTGTCAGAGGATAGTGGAGAGTGCATTTCAAACGATGATTAAACCTCAGAGCCACCAATGAGCTTTAAAAGCATGTCTGCGAGAATGTTTTTAGACCTGCATAGGTCAGGTGAGGTTAATAAATAATCTCAAATCCCTGAATATTATGAGTATGGTCAAGTATGGTAATTTATCTCTAGATCGTATATAATAGCAACCAGACACTGTAAATATCTCGCCATCCTTCCTAAATAAGCTGCGGGAGCGAATGGAAACTCAGGAACATCACAATGAGGCTAAAGATCATTTTAAAATAGCTACAGTGTTTATTGGCTGAGCTGAGAGAAAACTGTGCATGGATCAACAACATCACATTCACTCCACATTACAGACCTGAATGACAAAGTGAAAAGAAGTAAACCTATAAAAGCAATTATTCATTCTAAATCATCCATTCAGTTTGCAACAAGGCAGTTAAGTAATATTGCAAGACAACATGGCTAATGAATTAAAGTTTGTGCCTAAATAAAAAAAACTTTGGGGAAAATCCAACACAAAACATGACAGAGTGAAACTGTCTGTATTTTCAAGTTTTGTGGTGGCAGCATCATGTTATGGGTAGACATGTCACCAGCAGGGACTGAGGAGTTTGTCAGGATCAAAGTAAATATGAAAGGAGCAAAGCCAAGGAAAAAACTTATTGGAAAACATGCCTTAGTCCTTTGAAGACCTGACACTGGGATATCGCTACATTTTTCAGTGGGACAATTACACATATTTTAAGGCAAAATACACACCAGAATGGCTTTCCAATAGGTGTTTAGTGTTCCTCAGTGGTCAAGTCTCAGTCCTGGTTTAAATCTGCTTTTAAATCAGAGACAAGGTATGAATACTGCTATCTATCAATAATTCCCAACAAAATGGACTGAGCTTGAGCAATTTAACAAAAACAATGACCACCAAAAGTATTGGGAGAAATTCACTTATATGTGTATTGAAGTAGTAAAAAGTTAAGTATGTGGTACCATATTGATAGCACCAAATGACTACATCAATTTTGTGACTACATCAAGTTTGTGACTCTACAGACTTGTTGAATGCATTTGCTCTTTGTTCTGATTGTGTTTCAGATTATTTTGTGCCCAATAGAAATGAATGGTAGATAATGTTTTGTGTAATTTTGGAGTTCATTTTCTTGTAAATAAGAATGGAAAATGTTTTTTTAACACTTCTACATTCATGTGGATTCAACCATCATTACTGATAATCTTGAATGAGTCTTGAATAATACATGAGAAAGTTGCAGAAGCACAATATTATACCCCCAAGACATGCTATTCTCTCACCATTACAACTACCTAAAATGATAAAGTTGTCTGTGATGAGATTTGAACTTGCAGCCTTTCGGGTTGCTAGACGTTTCGCGTTATATGCCTAACCGACAAACAAATATCATACCCCTGTCCCCAAAAATTGCTAACCTCAGCAGTTATTGTAATGGGGAGAGGTCAGCATGTCTTGGGGGTATGATATTTGTGCGTCTGTAACTTTCTCACTAGTCATTATTCACGATTCATTCAGAATGATCCGTAATCATATCAGATCCTGTCAGTTTGTTTACCATGGTGCTGAAAGTTCTTCTTATCTTGAAATGGCCTTCGTAAATACACAAATAAATGCATGAAAACATTGCTACATTGTCTATAGCCTACAAAAAGCCATCTCATAATTAAATATTCAGTATAAAATGTGTTTTACTTCGCAGAGTTGTGAATACACACAATAAATAAATCAATAAATAAGTAAAACATATATTTTTTAAATAACCATGTAAATAAATAGCTGAAAAAATAGATGTATAAATAAATAATCTCCACACACACACGCATTCTCCCACGCACACACACACACACACACACACACACACACACACACACACACACACACACACACACACACACACACACACACACACACACACACACACACACACACACGGCTCATTGGTTAGTTCTTCTTGTTGTGGCTAGTCTTTGCATGTGTGCCAGCACCACTTTTCTTATGTCTTCCCAGACGCTTGCGCTGTATTCCTGCATGAATGAAACACACATGTTAATATTTTAGAATAGACACATGCTGTATCATCACATAGGAAAGTATCACGATTTGGTGATTGTACTCTCTTGGTAAGACAAATTGACCAACCTACCTCACGTTTCAAGTAATTCTTCAGGAATTTGAAGTGAAGCCTCATCTTTTTGTTCACTCCAGATTTTGATAGTCTAGGTTTCATAGCCTTTACCTGTTAAAAGGAGTCATTATATTTATATTATGATTAGTTTAAATCACATTATATGATATGACAATCTAAAATGATAGATAATGTTAGCCTTTTTGCATTAATATTCTTTAATTACAGTACTCCATTTTGTTTATTTTTTGTTTATCTGTCGGCCCCAGCCTCGAACTCAGGCCCTGTGTGTAGTTAACTGACCCTGTCTGTCCATTTATCGCCATTATACCTGTTGTTGTTGTCTTAGTGGATTAGCTGTTGTCTTACCTGTTGTTGTCTTAGCTAGCTCTCCCAATCAACACCTGTGATTGCTTTATGCCTCGCTTTGTGTCTCTCTCAAATGTCAATATGCCTTGTATACTGTTGTTTAGGATAGTTATCATTGTTTTAGTTTACAGTGGAGCCCCTAGTCCCACTCAACATTCCTCAGAATACTCCTTTGTCCCCCCGCCCACACATGCGGTGACCTCACCCAGCATAACTGCGTCCAGAGATGCAACCTCTCTTATCGACACTCACTGCCTGGGTTTACCTCCACTGTACCCGCACCCTACCATACCCCTGTCGGTACATTATGCCCTGAACCTATCCTACCACTCCCAGAAATCTGCTCCTTTTATTCTCTGTCCCCAACGCACACCAGTTTTGATAGCCTTTAGCCGTACCCTCATCCTACTCCTCCTCTGTTCCTCGGGTGATGTGGAGGTTAACCCAGGCCCTGCGTGTCCCCAGGTACTCTCATTTGTTGACTTCTGTAACCGAAAAAGCCTTGGTTTCATGCATTAACATTCTGTTAACATCAGAAGATCCTCCTTAAGTTTGCTTTACTCACTGCTTTAGCACACTCCTGTCCTTGCCGTGTCTGAATCCTGGCTTAGGAAGGCCACCAAAAATTCTAAGATTTCCATCCCCAACTACAACATTTTCTGTCAAAATAGAACTGCCAAAGGGGGAGGAATTGCAATCTACTGCAGAGATAGCCTGCAAAGTTCTGTCATACTTTCCAGGTCTATGCCCAAACAGTTCAAGCTTCTAAATTAAAAAATGTATTTCTCCAGAAATAAGTCTCTCACTGTTTCCGCCTGTTATAGACCACCCTATCAGCTCCCAGCTGTGCCCTGGACACCATATGTGAATTGATTTCCCCCCATCTATCTTCAGAGTTCGTTCTGTTAGGTGACCTAAACTGAGATATGCTTAACACCCCGGCAGTCCTACAATCTAAGCTAGATGCCCTCAATCTCACACAAATTATCAAGGAACCCACCAGGTACAACCCTAAATCTGTAAACATGGGCACCCTCATAGATATTATCCTGACCAACTTGCCTTCCAAATACACCTCTGCTGTTTTCAATCAGGATCTCAGAGATCACTGCCTCATTGTCTGCATCCGCTAAGGGTCCACGGTCAAACGACCACCCCTCATCACTGTCAAACGCTCCCTAAAACACTTCTGCGGGCAGGCCTTTCTAATAGACATGGCCTGAGTATCCTGAAAGGATATTGACCTCATCCCGTCAGTAGAGAATGCCTGGTTGTTTTTAAAAGTAATTTCCTCACAATCTTAAATAAGCATGCCCCTTTCAAAAAATGTAGAACTTAGAACAGATATAGGCCTTGGTTCACTCCAGACCTGACTGCCCTAGACCAGCACAAAAACATCCTGTGGCGGACTGCCATGAATTGATATGCAACTTTCAGGGAAGTCAGGAACCAATACACACAGTCAGTCAGAAAAGCAAAGGCTAGCTTATTCAAACAGAAATTTGCATCCTGTAGCTCTAACTCCAAAAAGTTTTGGGACACTGTAAAGTCCATGGAGAATAAGAGCACCTCCTCCCAGCTGCCAACTGCACTGAGGCTAGGTAACACTGTCACCACCAATAAATTCACGATAATCGAGAATTTCAATAAGCTTTTCTCTACGCTGGCCATGATTTCCTCCTGGCTACCCCTACCCCGGCCAACAGCTCCGCACTCCCAGCAGCTACTTGCCCAAGCCTCCCCAGCTTCTCCTTCACCCAAATCCAGATAGCAGATGTTCTGAAAGAGCTGCAAAACCTGGACCCGTACAAATCAGCTGGGCAAGACAATCTGGACCCTCTCTTTCTAAAATTATCCGCTGCCATTGTTGCAACCCCTATTACCAGTCTGTTCAGCCTCTCTTTCGTATTGTCCGAGATCCCTAATGATTGGAAAGCTGCCGCGGTCATCCCCCTCTTCAAACGGGGTGACACTCTAGACCCAAACTGTTACAGACCTATATCCATCCTTCCCTGCCTTTCTAAAGTCTTCGAAAGCCAAGTCAATAAACAGATCACTGACCATTTCGAATCCCACCGTACCTTCTCCACTGTGCAATCCCGTTTCCGAGCTGGTCACGGGTGCACCTCAGCCACGCTCAAGGTACTAAACGATATCATAACCGCCATCGATAAAAGACAGTACTGTGCAGCCGTCTTCATTGACCTGGCTTAGGCTTTCGACTCTGTCAATCACCGTATTTTTATCGGCAGACTCAACAGCCTTGGTTTCTCAAATGACTGCCTCGTCTGGTTCACCAACTACTTCTCAGGAAGAGTTCAGTGTGTCAAATCGGAGGGCCTGTTGTCCGGACCTTTGGCGGTCTCTATGGGGGTACCACAGGGCTCAATTCTCGGGCCGACTCTTTTCTCTGTATATATCAACAATATCGCTCTTGCTGCTGGCGATTCCCTGATCCACCTCTACGCAGACGATACCATTCTGTATACATCAGGCCCTTCTTTGGACACTGTGTAAACAAACCTCCAAACGAGCTTCAATGCCATACAACACTCCTTCCGTGGCCTCCAACTGCTCTTAAATGCAAGTAAAACTAAATGCATGCTTTTCAACCGTTCGCTGCCCGCACCTGAACGCCCAACTAGCATCACTACTCTGGACAGTTCTAACTTAGAATATGTGGACAACTACAAATACCTAGGTGTCTGGCTAGACTGTAAACTCTCCTTCCAGACTCATATTAAACATCTCCAATCCAAAATTAAATCTAGAATCGGCTTCCTATTTCACAACAAATCCTCCATCACTCACGCCGCCAAACATACCCTCGTGAAACTGACTATCCTACCGATCCTCGACTTGGCTATGCCATCTACAAAATAGCCTCCAACACTCTACTCTGCAAACTGGATGCAGTCTATCACAGTGCCATCCGTTTTGTCACCAAAGCCCCATACACCACCCACCACTGCGACCTGTATGCTCTTGTCGGCTGGCCCTCGCTACATATTCATCGCCAGACCCACTGGCTCTAGGTCATCTATAAGTCTTTACTAGGTAAAGCTCCGCCTTATCTAAGCTCACTGGTCACGATAACAACACCCACGTGTAGCACGTGCTCCAGCAGGTATATCTCACTGGTCATCCCCAAAGCCAACACCTCCTTTGGCCACCTTTCCTTTCAGTTCTCTGCTGCCAATGACTGGAACGAACTACAAAAATCTCTAAAACTGGAAACACTTATCACCCTCACTAGCTTTAAGCATCAGCTGTCAGAGCAGCTCACAGATTACTGCACTTGTACATAGCCCATCTATAATTTAGCACAAACAACTACCTCGTCCCCTACTGTATTTAGTTATTTATTTTTTTATTTTGCTCCTTTGCACCCCATTATTTCTATTTCTACTTTGCACTTTCTTCCACTGCAAATCTACCATTCCAGTGTTTTACTTGTTATATTGTATTTACTTCGCCACCATGGCCTTTTTTGCCTTTACCTCCCTTATCTCACCTCATTTGCTCACTTTGTATATAGACTTATTTTTCTACTATATTATTGACTGTATGTTTGTTTTACTCCATGTGTAACTCTGTGTTGTTGTATGTGTCAAACTGCTTGCTTTATCTTGGCCAGGTCGCAATTGTAAATGAGAACTTGTTCTCAACTTGCCTACCTGGTTAAATAAAGGTGAAATAAATAAAGAAATAAAATATTTAGAAATATGGTTCTGAATATAGGCTGTAGCATATATACTGTGATATCACAAGTTATTTATTCTAGTTGCAAAGTAAATTATTGGAGCTTCACTCATATATTCAGTTGTTTTATTGAGATATGGTGTCTTTTGTGTGCAGTGTAGGAGAGGATGCCAAGTGGCTGTATCCAAGAGGCAGAAAAAATAATGGTCCAACGTCCAATGCTTTCAATAGAGGTGATGCTCAGGAGATCGTGAGTGTCTACAGTTTTAGTGTTTGTCTAGTTCAATTGCATGGTTACAAGGGGTGTTTTTCTGATTACAGGAGGGGGAAAAGCTTTGGACACTGAGACTTGCATTTCAACTAGCCAGCGAGCTCTTCAAACAAAACCTAACACCTGTGAAATGGGATACAATCAAACTCAGGGAGCTCCAAGACTTTCTTGCTCGACAAAATATGTACTATTTGGAATAAGTACGTTTTGGTTATGTTTCATTTCTTAACTGTAGCTTGTTACACATTTATTATTATTGTTATTACTATTATTATTATTATTTTTCATGTAATCACATGTTGTTTGTTGTTTCGTATTTCAGGTCAGAGACATGCGTCTGGTTCAAAACCTTCCAATTGGAGATCTGGTTAAGAACTACTTCAAACAGCTGGGCAACTTTCTTTCACGTGAGGTAAAACATCTCATAGGTTGCATTTTTTTGTCAAATGTGTTTCAAATCTAAAATATTGAGAGGGGTGGAGTGGGCCTAGCCTATACCTATTGTGTATAATGTCTTCTTTCCACCTAAAAAACATTTGTTTCACGTTGTTTCTTTCAGCATTTCAGCTCCTGCTCATGGGAGGTCGTGAGAGCTGAAATCGGGAGCATCCTGAAGGATTTTTACAAGAAATCAAAAATGCCAAGAAAACACGCGTGAGAGTAGTATTACTTTTAGTTAATTTCTGCAAAAAATGAATAAATGAAATTTGCTACTGTGAGCTTTATATGTTTATGTTATTTATCCGTGTTGCAAATAATTGCCATGTAGGCTATAATATTTAAATAAAGACAATCAAACCTTATATTGGTTTAAATTGTGCTAGCAATTTTGTAAAATTCTGTGGTGTGATGCAACCTTGAAATGAAACAATGTTTTCCTTGAAATGTCATACTAAATGTGATGTTATTCCTCCTGACAATTGCATATCAACATCTTCAATGAAAAATAACAAATTCCTTTACAATACTCTGAATTCCTGAATTCCAACCATACCTTCCTGCACTTTAACTTCTTGGGGCTATGTGGGACGTTAGCGTGCCACCCGTGGCGCACCCTATCAACAGCAGGTGCATTTCAAGAGCGGCAAATTTGAAACCAAATAAATGTCAAAATTCAAATTTCTCAAACATACAACTAACTTACACCCTTTGAAAGATAAACATCTCCTTAATCTAACCACGTTGTCCGATTTCAAAAAGGTTTTCCGGGGAAAGCATAAAGTTAGGTTATGTTAGGAGAGTACATTGACAATAGCTGTGTGTAATGTATTGTCGATTCAAAGACAGGCATCACCAAAACCCTAAAATCAGCTAAAATTATGCACTAACCTTTTACAATCTCCATCAGATGACACTCCTAGGACATTATGTTAGACAATGCATGCATTTTTAGTTCTATCAAGTTCATATTTATATCTAAAAACAGTGTTTTACTATGGCGTTGATGTTCAGGAAATCGTTTCCCTCCAATACCGGCAGTCAAGTCATGACAACAAAATAATTAATTAATATTAGAAAACATTGGTAAAATATTATATTGTCATTCAAAGAATTATAGATTTACATCTCTTGAACGCAATGGACTTGCCAGATTTAAAATTAACCTTACTGGGAAATCACACTTTGCAATAATCTGAGCACTGCGCCCAGAAAAATACGCATTGCGATACAGACTAACCGCCATGTTGGAGAGATCTAAAATCGAAAATACTATGTAAATAATCCATTACCTTTGATTCTCTTCATCAGATGTCACTTCCAAAGAATCCCAGGTCCATAACGAATGTAGTTTTGTTCAAAAAAGCTCATCATTATGTCCAAAAACCTCCGTGTTGTTAGCACATGATCTAAGCCAACCGGACTTCACTTCACTTCACGAACGGAAAAAATATATTTATGTTCGTTCAAACATGTCAAACGTTGTATATCTTAAATCATTAGTGCCTTTTTTAACCAGAACATTAATAAAATTCAAGGCGGACGATTGGGATCTCTTTTAAAACGTTTCGGAACTAGAGTACCCACCATCAACTCGCGCGCCAGGGGTCTAATCGGCCATCACCGTTCCAAGTCTCTTATTCGGTCAGATCTCACAGTATAAGACTCAAAACACTTTGTAAAGGCTGGTGACATCTAGTGGAAGCCATAGAAAGTGCCAAAACATTCCTCAGCCCCTTTGTTTTTCAATGGCATAGGCTTAAAGTCAATTCAACACATCAGGTATCCACTTCCTGTCAGAATCTGTCTCAGGGTTTTGCCTGCCAAATGAGTTCTGTTATACTCACAGACACCATTCAAACAGTTTTAGAAACTTTAGGGTGTTTTCTATCCATATATAATAAGTATATGCATATTCTAGTTACTGGGTAGGATTAGTAACCAGATTAAATCGGGTACATTTTTTTATCCAGCCGTGAAAATACTGCCCCTTATACCCTAACAGGTTAAGACATATCACTGTAACCCATTGTTGATTCTTATAGTTATTCATATCAAGCACACATATATTGGATATCATGCTCTGGCCAGTCTTTCATTAACAACTTTTACCATAGCAAAGGTCTCACAAATTATTTGTTTGAGCTGTGCATGGTACCAGAGGACAAAGTTTCCAATCTACTATGCTTAATGAGCACAAACAAAGCAACTGGGCTGGATAACCTTCCTGCAAGATTCATAAAGGTTGTGCTTGTGTCACTGCTAAAATGATAACGCATATTGTAAACCTTTCTATTAGTAGTGGTACATTTCCCAACGATCTCAAAACAGCCCGGGTGATTCCCCCCCACAAGAAGAGCAGTAAAACAAATGTAGGAAACTACAGGCCTGTGTCAATCCTCAGCACCTTACCCAAAGTTGTTGAGAGATTAGTTTAATCAACTTGAGGGATACCTTCTCGAGCACAAACTTCTTTATGAACTACAATCTGGCTTTAGAACAGCTCATTCCACTGATACTTGCGTTATCCACCTTTTTGACCACATTAAGCAGGAAAGTGAGAAGGGGAACTATACAGGTCTGGTCATGTTAGACTAACAGAAAGCTTTTGACACTGTGGACCATGATATTCTCCTTATGAAATTGAAATGCATGGGTCTAAATTATGTAGCAGTGAATTGGTTTAGGTATTATCTGACCAACAGAACACAAGTATGCAATGTTGGTGATGTTTTGTCAGAGGTCAAAGAAATATCCTGTGAAGTACCACAGGGGGCAATTTTAGGGCCTCTCTCATTTCCTATATACATTAATGATATGCCAGATAAAGTAAAGTGCAAACTCTTGCTTTATGCTGATGATTCAGCCATACTGGTATCAGGGAAGGATAGAGTTTGCATAGAGGAGACCCTGAGTAAGGAATTGTATTTTGTTAGAGATTAGTTGACTGACAACAAAATGTCTACATTTGGGAAAAACTGAACCGATTTTGTTTGGAACAAAACGTAGATTGTTTAGGCCTGACGAGATAATGGAAAACTGTGCAGGCCAGGAGATTGAATCTAAAACAGTTGTATCTTATCTTGATGTGTTCCTAGATCCTTTTCCCTTTCTGGAAACCTGATTGCTGCTAAAATTATTTCTAAAATGGTGAACAAATTGACATTTTTACATTGTAACACTAGATATTTTAACATTAAAGTTAAGAAAGTGCTTGTCTCAACCTTGATCCAGTGTCATTTTGATTATGCCTGTTCTGCTTGGTATAGTGGGCTATCAAAAAATATGAAAAAGATAATGAAGGTCATTCAAAATAATGTTATCAGTTATATGCAAGATTTCACCCTAGGACCCACATAGGGGTACAGGAATTCCGGGAGGTGGGCTTGTTGCCTTTGGAGTCCAGAGTGAACCAACTTAAACTTAATCATATGTTTGACATCTTAAATGATTGTGCCCCAGGTTACATGAAAAACCATGTTGATATGGCCTATAACCAACGCAGTCACAATACCAGAGCAAGTGTTATGTCTTGTAAAATCCCAAGAGTAAACAGTACTGCGAGGAGCACGTTTTTCCATACAGGCATTTGTCTATGGAATTCCTTGGAGATCAAATAAAGAAAAAGTAAAAATAGCTTTAAAAAGCAGGCAAAGGTTTTCATTTGGACAAGGTTGTCTAAGTAAGGGAAACTACTCCACTGCCCCTTGTGCCCCCTACTGCTGGTCAGGTGTATTTATTTGAAGGATCGGTATGATGTGCAATTAACAATTGTTTTAATGTGAAATTAATATGGTTGATTAATTAACAGATTGTTTTAATGTGAAATTAATATGGTTGATTTTTAAGGTTAAGGAGAAGTGCAGTGAATAGAGCCACTTTTTACGATGTCAATATAAATGAATGTATTTATGGTTGTTTGTGATTTTGTCTTGTCTTTTAATCATTATATGTGTTATTGTTCTTACCATCGAGGACCACTTTGGAAACAAGCGTTTTAATTAATACTTTCAATTGATATCCTCTGGGTCCACAGTGTACATTTTGTTGTATATGTCTCTTACCCCAAATTAATTCAATTCAATTTAATTCATGCAACATGGTAGCCTAGTGGTTAGAGTGTTGGGCCAGTAACAAGGAAGAAATCTGCTGTTCTGCCCCTGAACAAGGCAGTTAACCCACTGTTTGTAGACCATTTGTTCTTAACTGCCTTGCCTAGTTAAATAAAAGTAAAAAAATATATAATAATTATCACTCCAAATTCTGAATGGTGTCTCAATGGAGCATAGCAATTGCTAACCATGCTGTCACTCTTCAATGACCCACATACGGGTAACAGGAATTCTGGGAGGTGGGCTTTATTTTGATTTATTATTTATCTTCAATCTCTATAGTGGAAAGATAATAGATGCAGAGGTCCCATCAACTCACATATCTGGATAAATAAATACAATATTTATTTATAAGTCCAATAAAAACACATGAATATGGAATACATTGACAGATGATCTACGTAATAGACCTGTAGTTTACACACACATGCCTGTACGCCCAGATTCAAAAGAACCCGCAATATAGGCTTCAATTTAAGCAGTATTGCCAAGGACTGTACTGCCTGTGCATTGCATAGGCTACCAATGTCTTATTCTGAAAACTGGGAGCGTATAGGAGGGGGCCTACCAAAATATTTCAGACCCCCCCAAACCCGTTTCTAAAACAAAATAAAGTAATGTTGAGTGTGTAGTAGATAGAACCCATACAAGGTTGATCTGTATCTTTAAATAGGCAGTTGGGGTCCACAAACCACATTTACCCTTTAAGAAAGTGGTTACAACTTAGTTGACACCATAGTTTCTGTGTGAAACTGAAAAGGTGTTGCATTTGCAAAGACAATATAAAATACTATTGTTTTCAAAGTGAAAGACCAAACTCAATTTTGTTCAATATGGTGATATTTATTTAGGCCATAGTCTGACTAAAATGTCTATTATTTTATATCGTTTTTTCTCCTGGTTGATAGGCCAATATTTCATGATAAAAGAGCAAATAAATCAAGAACATACATTTTTTTTCGAGAGATGCACATGTCCTTTCCCGTGTATTTTCTCCAGACATGAAACAACACTCTCAGGTGTGAAAGTGTACAGGGACTTCCACCTTTCACTTTTGGAACACCGTGCAAAATCTTTGTATAAATGATCGACACAGGTTGGAGCATGGCAGAACTCGGGAATTTGGTAAGGGGATCGATCAGGAAGAACACTATCTCTTTATCCTTTGGGGAAAACTTTTTTGGTCGAAATTATACAAAGTAGTCTATCTTTCGGGAAGTTCACCACCATTGATTGCGGACTGACGGAGAACTACGGGAAGACCGACGCTAAAATGGGCTCAATCAGCCTTTGGATGTGCTTCGTGCAGACAATTTGCAACTGGAATGAAACCATCGGATACACTTGGATGAGGACTCCACCTCCGTCTCCGAGCATGTTCAGCAACAACACCATAACAATGCTTCAGAAAATGGTAGGCTATAAGGTCATTTTTATTCCCATGTTCCTGGTCGTTGAGCTGTTGTCATCTTTTCAACATTTCATAAGCTGCTATGTTTCATTTAATTCCCTGATGCCTTTTTGTTGTTTTTTGGCATCCCATGGTCATGAAGTCTCTGGAGACCATATTTATTTATATATCTATTTATTCAAATATTTATGTATATGGATATTTATTTGTTTTTGAACGTGTTAATGTATTGTGTAGTACTCAACTCTGTGGAGTAAAATATTTTTTTATACTGAATAATTATGTGATTGATTTAGACTATACACAATGTAACAATGTTTTCCTACATTTATTTTTGTATTTATGAAGGCCATTGTTTACTGTATATATTATTGCAACATGATTCGAGATAGTTTGTTATTGTAATGATGAAATATATTTTAATTAAATAAATGTGGCCTCCACAGCTGAAATCTCTTTTCATCAAATCAAATGTAATTTGTCCCAAACACATATTTAGCAGATGTTATAGTGGCAGTAGCAAAATGCTTGTGTTACTAGCGCTACCAGTGCAGTAATATCTAACAATACACAACAAGACAAACAAATCTAAGAGTAAAATAATGGACATTTAAATATGTAAATATTAGGATGAGCAATGTCGAAGTCCGTAATATATATACAGTGGCGAGAAAAAGTATGTGAACCCTTTGGAATTAACTGGATTTCTGCATACATTTGACATACAATTTGATCTGATCTTCATCTAAGTCACAACAATAGACAAACGATGTTCTTAAACTAATAACACACAAATTGTATTTTTCTTGTCTATATTGAATACACAATATAAACATTCACAATGTAGGTTGGAAAAAGTATGTGAACCCCTAGGCTAATGACCTCCAAAAGCTATTTGGAGTCAGGAGTCAACTAACCTGGAGTGGAGATTGGAGATTTTGGTTAGAGCTGCCCTTGCCCATAAAAAACACACAAAATCTGAGTTTGCTATTCACAAGAAGCATTGCCTGATGTGAACAATGCCTCTAACAAGAGATATGTCAGAAGACCTAAGATTAAGAATTGTTGCCTTGTATAATTAATTTTTTCATTTTTTCATTTTTTATTTCACCTTTATTTAACCACGTAGGTCAGTTGAGAACAATTTTTCATTTACAACTGCGACCTGGCCAAGATGAAGCAAAGCAGTGCGACACAAACAACAAAACACAGTTACACATGGAATAAACAAACATACAGTCAATAACACAATTAAAAAAGTATATATACAATGTGTGCAAATGAGGTTAGATAAGGGAGGTAAGGCAATAAATAGGCCATAGTGGTGAAATAATTACAAACTAGCAATTAAACACTGGAGTGATAGATGTGTAGAAGATGAATGTGCAAGTAGAGATACTGGTGTGCAAAGGAGCAAAAAAATAAATAACAGTATGGGAATGAGGTAGTTGGATGGGCTATTTACAGATGGGCTATGTACAGGTGCAGTGATCTGTGAGCTGCTCTGACAGCTGGTGCTTAAAGCTGGAAAGGGTTACAAAAGTATCTCTAAAAGTCAGTCCACGGAAAGACAAATTGGTCTATAAATGGAGAAAGTTCAGCACTTTTGCTACTCTCCTTAGGAGTGGCCGTCCCGCAAAGATGACTGCAATAGCACAGCGCAGAATGCTCAATGAGGTTAAGAAGAAACCTAGTGTCAGCTATAGACTTACAGGAATCTCTGGAACATGCTAACATCTCTGTTGACGAGTCTATGATACGTAAAACACTAAACTAGAATGGTGTTCATGGGAGGACACCATTGAAAAAGCCCCTGTTGTCCAAAAAAACATTGCTATACATCTGAAGTTCGCAAATTAGCACCTGGATGTTTCACAGCGGTACTGGCAAAATATTCTGTGGACAGACGAAACTAAAGTTGTGTTGTTTGGAAAGAATACAACACTATGTGTGGAGAAAAAAAGGCACAGCACACCAGCCTCAAAACCTCATGCCAACTGTAAACTATGGTGGAGGGAGCATCATGGGTTGGGGCTGCTTTGCTGCCTCACTGCCTGAACAGCTTGCTATCATCGACGGAAAAATGAATTCCCACGTTTATTAAGATATTTTGCAGGAGAATGTAAGGCTATGTGTCTGTCAATTGAAGCTCAACAGAAGTTAGGTGATGCAACAGGACAACAACCAAAAAGACAGAAGTAAATCAACAACAGAATGGCTTGAACAGGATAAATATGCCTTCAGGAGTGGACCAGTCAGTCCTGACCTCAACCTGATTGAGATGCTGTGGCATGACCTCAAGAGAGCAGTTCACACCAGACATCCCAATAATATTGTGGAACTGAAACAGTTTTGTAAAGAGGAATGGTCCAAAATTCCACCTGACCGTTGTGCAGGTCTGATCCACAACCACAGAAAACATTTGGTTGAGGTTATTGTTACCAAAGGAGGGTCAACCTGTTATTAAATCCAAGGGTTCACATACTTTTTCTAAACTGCACTGTGAATGTTTACACAGTGTGTTCAATAAAGACATGAAGAATTATAATTGTTTGTGTGTTATTAGTTTAAGAAGACTGTGTTGATCAGATAACATGTTATGACCAATTTATGCAGAAATCCAGGTAATTCTAAAGGTTTCACATACTTTTTCTTCCCACTGTATACAGTACCAGTCAAAAGTTTGTACACGCCTACTTATTCAACGGTTTATTTATTTTTACTATTTTCTACATTGTAGAATAATAGTGGAGACATCAAAACTATGAAATAACACATATGGAGTCATGTAGTAAGTAAAAAAGTGTTAAACAAATCAAAATATACAGTTGAGGTCGGAAGTTTACATACACCTTAGCCAAATACATTTAAACTCAGTTTTCACAATTCCTGACATTTACTCCGAGTAAAAATTCCCTGTTTTAGGTCAGTGAGGATCACCAATTTATTTTAAGAATGTGAAATGTCAGAATAATAGTAGAGAGAATTATTTATTTGGGCTTTTATTTCTTTCATCACATTCCCAGTGGGTCAGAAGTTTACACTCAATTAGTATTTGGTAGCATTGCCTTTAAATTGTTTAACTTAGGTCAAACGTTTCGGGTAGCCTTCCACAAGCTTCCCACAATGAGTTGGGTGAATTTTGACCCATTCCTCCTTACAGAGCTGGTGTATCTGAGTCAGGTTTGTAGGCCTCCTTGCTTGCACACGTTTTTTCAGATCTGCCCACAAATGTTCTATGGGATTGAGGTCAGGGCTTTGTGATGGCCACTCAAATACCTTGACTTTGTTGTCCTTAACCTGTTTGGGATAGGGGGCAGTATTTTCATGGCCGGATAAAAAAGGTACCCGATTTAATCTGGTTACTACTCCTGCCCAGAAACTAGAATATGCATATAATTAGTAGATTTGGATAGAAAACACTCTAAAGTTTCTAAAACTGTTTGAATGGTGTCTGTGAGTATAACAGAACTCATATGGCAGGCCAAAACCTGAGAAGATTCCATACAGGAAGTGCCCTGTCTGACAATTTATTGTCCTTCTGTAGCATCTCTATCGAAAATACAGCATCTGTGCTGTAATGTGACATTTTCTAAGGCTTCCATTGGCTCTCAGAAGGCGCCAGAAAGTGTAATGGGTGTTCTGCAGTCTCTGGGCTAAGAAAAGCAGGAGTATTTGTTAGTGGTCAGGCTGGGAACAGTGACACTGGAGATGCGCGTCCATAAGACTACTAATTTTTTTTCTTTCAGCCTTTGAATGAATACAACATCGCCCGGTTGGAATATTATCGCTATTTTACGAGAAAAATAGCATAAAAATTGATTTTAAACAGCGATTGACATGCTTCGATGTACGGTAATGGAAAATGTGGATTTTTTTTGTCACGAAATGCGCTCGCGTGTCACCCTTCGGATAGTGACCTCAACGCACGAACAAAACGGAGCTATATGGATATAACTATGGACTATTTGGAACCAAAACAACATTTGTTGTTGAAGTAGAAGTCCTGGGAGTGCATTCTGACGAAGAACAGCAAAGGTAATCCAATTTTTCTCATAGTAAATCTGAGTTTGATGAGGGCCAAACTTGGTGGGTGTCAAATTAGCTAGCCATGATGGCCGGGCTATGTACTCAGAATATTGCAAAATGTGCTTTCGCTGAAAAGCTATTTTAAAATCTGACACCGCTATTGCATAAAGGAGTTCTGTATCTATAATTCTTAAAATAATTGTTATGTTTTTTGTGAACGTTAATCATGAGTAATTTAGTAAATTCACCGGAGGTTTGCGGTGGGTATGCTAGTTCTGAACATCACATGCTAATGTAAAAAGCTGGTTTTTGATATAAATATGAACTTGATTGAACAAAACATGCATGTATTGTATAACATAATGTCCTAGGAGTGTCATCTGATGAAGATCATCAAAGGTTAGTGCTGCATTTATCTGTGGTTTTGGTTTTTGTGAAAAATATGCTTGCTTTGAAAATGGCTGTGTGATTATTTTTGGCAGGGTACTCTCCTGACATAATCTAATGTTTTGCTTTCGCTGTAAAGCCTTTTTGAAATCGGACAATGTGGTTAGATTAACGAGAGTCTTGTCTTTAAAATGGTGTAAAATATTTGATTGTTTGAGAAAATGTAGTTGTGGTATTTTAGTTGGTTTTGTATTTCGCGCCGTATGATGCCATTGGCTGTTGGCTAGGGGTTCCGCAGGCGGATTGAGGTCAGGGCTTTGTGATGGCCACTCCAATACCTTGACTTTTTTGTCCTTAAGGCATTTTGCCACAACTTTGGAAGTATGCTTGGGGTCATTGTCCATTTGGAAGACCCATTTGCGACCAAGCTTTAACTTCCTGACTGATGTCTTGAGATGTTGCTTCAATATATGCACATAATTTTTCTGCCTCATGATGCCATCTATTTTGTGAAGTGCACCAGTCCCTCCTGCAGCAAAGCACCCCCACAACATGATGCTGCTACCCCCGTGCTTCACGGTTGGGATGGTGTTCTTCGGCTTGCAAGCCTCCCCCTTTTTCCTCCAAACATAACGATGGTCATTATGGCCAAACAGTTCTATTTCTGTTTCATTAGAACAGAGGACATTTCTCCAAAAAGTACGATCTTTGTCCACATGTGCAGTTGCAAAACTGTAGTCTGGCATTTTTATGGAGCAGTGGCTTCTTCCTTGCTGAGTGGCCTTTCAGGTTATGTCGATATAGGACTCGTTTTACTGTGGATATAGATACTTTAGTACCTGTTTCCTCCAGCATCTTCACCAGGTCCTTTGCTGTTGTTCTGGGATTGATTTGCACTTTTCACACCAAAGTACGTTCATCTCTAGTTGACAGAACGTGTCTCCTTCCTGAGCGGTATGATGGTGTGTATACTTGCGTACTATTGTTTGTACAGATGAACGTGGTACCTTCAGGCGTTTGGAAATTGCTCCCAAGGATGAACCAGACTTCATGGAGGTCTACAATTTATTTTCTGCGGTCTTGGTTGATTTCTTTTGATTTTCCCATGATGTCAAAAAAAAGAGCACTAAGTTTGAAGGAAGGCCTTGAAATACATCCACAGGTACATCTCCAATTGACTCAAATTATGTCAATTAGACTATCAGAAGCTTCTAAAGCAATGACATAATTTTCTGGAATTTTCCAAGCTGTTTATAGGCACAGTCAACTTAGTGTATGTAAACTTCTGACCCACTGGAATTGTGATACAATGAATTATAAGTGAAATAATCTGTCTGTAAACAATTGTTGGAAAAATGACTTGTGTCATGCACAAAGAAGATGTCCTAACCGACTTGCCAAAACTATAGTTTGTTAACAATACATTTGTGGATTGGTTGAAAAACAAGTTTTAACTTCCGACTTCAACTGTATGTTATATTTGAGATTTCAAAGCTTTTGTATACTCTTTGCATTTTCTCAATCAGCTTCACCTGGAATGCTTTTCCAACAGTCTTGAAAGATTTCCCACATATACTGAGCTCTTGTTGCCTGGTTTTACTTCTCTCTGAGGTCCCACTCATCCCAAACAAACTGGGTTGAGATCGGGTGATTGTGGAGGCCAGGTCATCTGAATCAGCACTCCATCACTCCCCTTCTTGGTCAAATAGCCCTTACACAGCTTGAAGGTGTGTTGGGTAATTGTCCTGTTGAAAAACAAATTATAGTCCCACTAAGCACAAACCAGATGGGATGGTGTATCGCTGCAGAATGCTGTGATAGCCATGCTGGTTAAGTGTGTCTTGAATACTTAATAAATCACAGACAGTGCCACCAGCAAAGCCCCCCCACACCATCACACCTCCTCCTACATGCCTCATGGTGGGAACCAGACATGCAGAGATCATCCCTTCTCCTCACAAAGACGTGTCTCAGAAAGACACAGTGATTGGAACCAAAAATCTCAAATTTTTACCCATCAGACCAAAGGACAAATTTCCACCGGTCTAATGTCCATTGCTTGTGTTTCTTGGCCCAAGCAAGTCTTTTTTTCATATTGGTGTCCTTTAGTAGTGGTTTCTTTGCAGCAATTTGACCATGAAAGCCTGATTCACAGTCTCCTCTGAACAGTTGATGTTGAAATGTGTCTATTACTTGATCTCCATGAAGCATTTATTTGGGCTGCAATTTCTGAGGCTGGTACCTCTAATGAACTTATTCTCTGCAGCAGAGGAATCTGTGGGTGTTCCTTTCCTGTGGATGTCCTCAGGGGAGGCAGTTTCATCATAGCGCTTGATGGTTTTTGCGACTGCACTTGAAGAAACTTACAAAGTTCTTGACATTTTTCAGATTGACTCACCTTCATGTCTTAAAGTAATGATGGACTGTCATTTCTCTTTGCTTATTTTAGCTGTTCTTTCCATAATATGGACTTGGTCTTTAAACAAATAGGGCTATCATCTGTATACCACCCCTACCTTGTCACAACACAACGGATTGGCTGAAACGCATTAAGAAGGGAATATATTCCACAAATGTACTTTTAACAAGGCACACCTGTTAATTGAAATGCATTCCAGGAGACATTGTGAAGCTGGATGAGAGAATGCCAAGAGTGTGCAAAGCTGTCATCAAGGCAAAGGGTGGCTACTTTGAAGATTTGTTTACATTTTTTTGATTACTACATGATTCCATATGTGTTATTTCATAGTTTTGATGTGTTCACTATTATTCTACAATGTAGAATAGAGTAAAAATAAAGAAAAACCCTTGAATGAGTAGGTGTGTCCAACCTTTTGACTGGTACTGTATGTGATGGGAAATATTGCTCTCTGACTCTTTGGTATCACATTTCAAGTGTCACTCCTATGATTCATCCTCATGGCTGGTCTCCAATAGATAAAATGTATTTTAAACATAAGGCTTATTAAGGCTATATTGAATAACACCAAGACCCATATTTATAAAGCATCTCAGGAGTGCTGATCTAGGATCAGTTTTGCCTTTTAGATTATAATGAATGAACAGAGGGGGTCCTGGTCCTCGATCAGCACTCCTACTCTGAGACGCTTTATGAACAAATGCGAGCCCAACAGAATAATTAGGCTACATCTCATATTTTAGCCTACAATATGACATTTCAGGATGAAACCATCTATGACATCTTATCAAGACCCTGATGGAACAGGTGTGTTCGTACTGGGTTGGAACAAAAGCCTGCACCTCCTCCTGCTGGTCTCCAGGACCGTGCAGACAGTTTTGGTGACCACTTCCCTACAGTATATGATATTTACATTTGTAAAGAAAACGACAAATAGAAAGTTCCAACAAATCATGTAGTCGTTGCTTGTCAACATTGCATCACCAGCAGACAACTGTAGGGTGAAAGTTGGTTACGTCATTGTGAAAATGAAAGTTGAGTGATGGGGGTAGGGCGCTGACGTCTCCCATTCACTTTTCAGTTGTACTGCAACAGCAGAGGACTGCGGAACAGTGTGTCGGACTAACTTTGAAAGAAGCCCACTAAATTAATGTTTTATATGGCCACATTTCTTAAGAACTGTGGGTTTTATTTCGACTTCGACGATTTTGTTATCAGCCTTTTTTTTATCGTTCAGGCGAAGTTATTAGCAGTTGAAAGCAATGCTCGCGATTAGCCTATTCCCGCTAATAGCCTAGCCGATATGTACATTTAATAATCTTATATTGTGGTTCTACTATAATTCAAAGATGATTTCAAGGAGAATATGTATAGATTTACTGGGATTTGTTGGTCCAGAAGACGGAGGAGGCATGTAATTCTTATTGCTGCATGTTGTAGTCTGGAAAATGAAAGTCCCCGCCTCCGGTAGGTTGATCAGGGGAAATTCTCCATACAGTTTTCCCTTTCCTAACTCCACAGTAAAACTACTTAACACAGCCAAGATGTTCAAACTCATCTGGAAAACTAAAAGCAAAACAAACTGCTATTTACAATGTATACAATGCAGAGTTGGACGTGTCTTTTTCTTATTCTTTGCAGTATGCAGAGCATGTGTCATTGCTGTGAGTGGATCCGACACCACTTCGGTCACTTGAGCGCAGAATACCTTTCCCAGCTGGACCAGATGGTGAGTTATCAGCACACTGTAAGAGGAGACTGAATGCATGTATTAAGGAGAGCAAAACAATCAACCAAGTAAAATAGTCATATGTTTCATATAGCCTCTGTGTTAGAAAACTGTTAGCCTATATTCGAATATACATTGTAAAAGGGCGCTAAGGCTATAATGACAGAGAGATCAAGAGAGGCTAACTACATTAGGCCTACTGTACTTGCAGTACAAGCTATACTTTATGTCAGTCTTGATTGCTCTTTAAGTATTTGACACGTGACTTGACATACTATATTGATTGTTTTCCAGGGAGGAGATATCACAAAGCAGAATGTCCCTGTCCTTTTTCCAACATCACTTTACAGACACATAGATGATGCCGAGGTAAAGACTCAAATTGTGACTTATCATGTTCTGATATGCTTTGGTATAGTGGTCTTGACCCAATGTAATATTGATGCCATACTGTTTCTAATTAAAACAATTTATATCACCCTGTGTAGTTTGAGGACAAAGTCAGATTCCTGAACGAGACCATCTATCAAATCATAAAACTGTTTGATGGGAATATGAAGTCTGTCATCTGGGACAAGAAAAACATGGACGATTTCCTAAACATTCTGGATCGCCAATTTGAGAACCTTAATTCCTGTGTAAGTAACAAGTCTATTTTAAAGTATCACTGTTTAGGTCAGGGCTCTCCAACCCCGTTCATGGAGAGCTACCCTCCTGTAGGTTTTTGCTCCAACCCCAGTTGTAACTAACCTGATTCAGTTTATCAACCAGCTAATTAATCAGGTGTGGAAGGTAGTTCTCCAGGAACAGGATTAGAGAGCCCTGGTTTATGTGTATCCTACTAATTCTACAAGTGAAAAAATCGAAGTATAAAATGAATTCGGAAAGTATTCAACCCTTTGACTTTTTCCACATTTTGTTACGTTACAGCCTTATTCTAAAATTGATTAAATAC
Organism: Salmo trutta; assembly: GCF_901001165.1. Lineage (NCBI taxonomy): Eukaryota > Metazoa > Chordata > Actinopteri > Salmoniformes > Salmonidae > Salmo > Salmo trutta. The sequence continues at coordinate 43,665,105 of NC_042957.1, forward strand.
ATGTTTCCCCTCATCAATCTACACAATTCTCCATAATGACAAAGCAAAAACCCTGTTTTAGAAATGTATGCAAAGGTGTTCACAATAAAAAAATTAAATATCACTTTTACATAAGTATTCAGACCATTTACTCAGTACTTTGTTGAAGCACCTTTGGCAGTGATTACTGCCTTGAATCTTCTTAGGTATGAAGCTACTGTCACACCCTGATCTGTTTCACCTGTCCTTGTGCTCGTCTCCACCCCCCTCCAGGTGTTGCCCATCTCCCCATTATCCCCTGGGTACTTATATACCTGTGTTTTCTGTCTGTCTGTGCCAGTTCGTTTTGTTCGTTCAAACCTACCAGCGATTTCCCTTGCTCCTGTCTTTTCTATAGTCCCTGTTCTCTGGTTTCCTGGTTTTGACCTTTCCTGCCTGCCCTGAGCCTGCCTGCCGTCCTGTACCTTTGCCTCACTACTCTGGATTACCGACCTCTGCCTGACCTGATCCTGAGTCTGCCTGCTGTTCCGGTGTCTTACACCCTCTCTGTATTATTGACCCCTGTCTGCCATGACCTGTCGTTTGCCTGCCCCTGTTTAAAGAATAAACTTTTGTTTCTTCAACACTGTGCACCTTGGTTAGACCTTATAACTTGATACCTACAAGCTTGGCACACCTGTATTTGGAAGTTTCTGCCATTCTTCTCTGCAGATCCTCTCAAGATCTGTCAGGTAAGGAGCGAACGGCACAGCTATTTCAGGTCTCTCCAGAGATGTTTGATCAGGTCAAGTCCGGGCTCTGGCTGGGCCATTCAAGGACATTCAGAGACTTGTCCCAAAGCCACTCCTGCGTTGTCTTGGCTGTATGCTTAGGGTTGTTGTCCTGTTGGAAGGTGAACCTTAACCCCAGTCTGATGTCCTGAGTGCTCTGGAGCAGGTTTTCATCAAGGATCTCTCTGTACTTTGCTCCGTTCATCTTTCTCTCGATCCTGACTAGTCTCCCAGTCCCTGCCACTGAAAAACATCCCCACAGCACGATGCTGCAACCACCATGCTTAACCGTAGGGATGGTGCAAGGTTTCCTCCAAACGTATTGCTTGGCATTCAGGCCAAAGAGTTCAATCTTGGTTTCATCAGACCAGACAATCTTGCTTCTCATGGTCTGAGAGTCCTTCAGGTGCCTTTTGGCAAACTCCAAGCGGGCTGTTATGTGCCTTTTACTGAGGAGTGGCTTCTGTCTGGCCACTACCATAAAGGCCTGATTGGTGGAGTACTGCAGAGATGGTTGTCCTTCTGGAAGGCTCTCCCATTTCCAAAGAGGAAATCTGGAGCTCTGTCAGAGTGACCATTGGGCTCTTGGTCACCCCCCTGACAAAGGTGCTTCTCTCCCGATTGCTCAGTTTGGCCAGGTGGCCAACTCTAGGAAGAGTCTTGGTGGTTACAAGCAGAAATGTTTTGGTACCCTTTCCCAGATCTGTTCCTCGACACAATCTTGTGTCGAGGAACATTAGGTATTTCTGTTTTTGCATTGTCATTATTGGGTATTGTGTGTAGATCGATGATGATTTTTTTTCTTTAATCCATTTTAGAAAAAGGTTGTAACGTAATAAAATGTGGAAAAAGGGAAGGGGTCTGAATACTTCCCGAATGCACTGTATATAGGTTATTACAGATTTTGAGCCAGTTTGCGACATCACAAAAATAATACTGCATCAATGACAAATGTAAATTATTGTGGTTATAATTAACAGACATTTTTTGTAGGCTTTGGTGCGTTTTTTCATTACGGTAAATCAAGTTCGATATTTTAAAGTCGAAATTGCAAACTTTAGAATCCTTTTTAAACCTTGAACGCACTATAAGTTTCCATTTCCTGCCGTGCAGGAAAATTCTCAGGAAAAAAAAACAGATCAAATGAAGATCGTACATCTGTATGACGCTAATGTTTTGTTTAATTTTGTCCAACAGGTATCACCTGCCATGAAACCTGAGAGGAGACTGAAACGGTACTTCAGGAAGTTGAATAGGAGAGTTCTGAGAAAAATGGTGAGTTTGGTTTCGTATGGAAACATGTTTGATAGATGTTTTCAAATGAATATAAACTAGGCTAGGCTAAACAGGAGCAGGGTTCACAAAAAAAAGGGTTCTGGGGCCATATGTATCAAGTGTCTCAGAGAAGAACTGCTGATCTAGTATCAGGTCTTCTCTCCGGTCTCCTCTGTCCTATTTATAGTGACCTAAAAGGCAAAACTGATCCTAAATCAGCACTCCTACTCTGAGAAGCATCATACATACAGCACCAGTCCTTTATTTGTTGTTCAAGACAATATGGTCATTATGTTGACAAGAAAGTTCACCCCACTAATATTTCAAATTTTCGATGTTTTTCAGAACTACAGTGCAGAGGCGTGGGAGCTCATCAGGAAAGAGACAAAACGTCATCTGCAAAGATTGGATATCCTTGCGGGACAAATGTACTGATCATCCGTACTCATCTCAGAAGCTACGCACTTACCAGTTTATAAAGCATGAATACAATCATGTAGGCACTTGTTAGTCTATTTATTATATTTAAATCTGTATATTATTGTTTTTTATTTTCATAAATTATTATTTATATTTTGTATTTCCCTTTTGTACCTGTATTGAACTGAAACGTATTGCCTGTCTACTTCAAAAATCAATGAGAAAAGAATATTGAAATTGTGAATAAAAACTTATTTTGTATAAATTGTCCAGATTTCGTTCTTGTCTGAAACCAACGAGAGTGGATTTATAATATTGAGCAGCCTAATCTAATCATCAGAGGGGATGCAGATTAAACTTGTCTCTGATCAGTCACATGACAGTTTCTACTTTAAGTTTATGTATGCTTGTAGTTTTGTTTCTTTGTGTAATTTATTTTTAATGTGTTTTTGTACTTTGTGAGGGTTACTGTTTTATGTTTTTCTTGTTTTTGTGTGGTAATCCCACTGGGGCAGTGGGCTGAAGGGGAGTGGGGAGATCTGGATGAGGAGTAGAGTATAATCTGGGGGACCAGGAACAGCTCCTACTTGACATTGTGGGATGTTTATTTATAAAGTCTGTCCAATGTATTAAACACCTGTATGTTTTTACTATGATTGGAGAAGAAATACGGGAAAAAAAGATATGGAAAGACAATATGAAAAAGAGACAAAAAACAAGAAATACTTTTAATCGATAGTAGTTTAGTCCCCCGAACAAGGCAGGGTGGTCGTGGGCAAGAAAATAAAAACAAACAATTGATTTAGCTTAGTCATATATATAGATCTTTTTAAGTGGCATCATGGGGATCCTCCCAATAGTTCTCAATGGATAAATGAGGTCAATTCCTGTATGACATTAGACAAAAGTGTGTATTATGTAGGCCAATGTGGCAGCTCACAGTCCTTTCATAAGACTTGGAATTTCTGGATAAAAGAAAGTTATTGTAGATATGCTGTATATCCATTTGTATAACGGTATGAGGTTATATGTCTCACACCCTGATCTGTTTCACCTGTCTTTGTGCTTGTCTCCATACCTGTGTTCTCTGTTTGTCTGTTGCCAGTTCGTTTGTTTCGTCAAGCCTACCAGTGTTTTTCCCGTGTTCCTGTTTTCGAGTTTTCCCTGTTTTGACCATTCTGCGTGCCCTGACCCTGAGCCTGCCTGCCGTTCTGTACCTTTTGGGCTCTACTCTGGATTACTGACCTCTGTCCTGTCGTTTGCCTGCCCCCCTGTTTTTGTAATAAACTTTGTTACTTCGAAACTGTCTGCATCTGGGTCTTCTCCTGAGCCTTGACAGTACGAACTGGCCCCGATGAGAGTTTGTTGGACGCATCCCTGGCGTCCGAGCCGGGCATCCCACTCAGACCCTGTCCATTCCCATGGACGTTAGAATGCTAGACGGGCGCTCTATAGTCCGGGTCACCAACAATACCACTCCCACTCCCATAATTAAGTTGCAGGGTGTATCCGTCCTTCTGCCTCCCCCGCCAGCGCATGGTTCTTCTTTGAAGAACAAAACCCAGTGCCCATGCATCGACTACCGGGGCCTCAATGACATCACGGTGAAGAAATGTGAATTCCATTGCTCTACCATCCCCATCCTTGGTTACATCATCGCTGCAGGGAATGTACAGATGGATCCCGGGAAGGTGAGAGTGGTGGGGGATTGGCCCCAGCCAACATCCAGAGTGCAGCTGCAACGTTTCTTGGGATTTGCCAACTTTTATTGCAGCTTTATCAAGGGTTACAGCACCCTGGCGCCCTGCAGTCTGCACTCACCTCTCCCAAGGTTCCATTCACGTGGTCCCCAGTTGCTGACTGGGTGTTCCAGGACCTCAAGCACCACTTTACCACTGCTCCCATATTGGTTCATCCTGACCCATCCAGTCAGTTCATGGTGGAGGCCGATGCTTCGGATGTCGGAGTGGGGGCTGTCCTGTTCCAGCGTTCTGCCCTCGACCTCAAGCTACATCCCTGCGCCTTCTCACATCGCCTCAACGCTATGGAGAGGAATTAAGATGTGGGGAATCGTGAGCTTCTCGCGGTGAAGATGGCTTTGGAGGAGTGGAGACACTGGTTGGAGGGGGCGGAACATCCGTTCATTGTGTGGATGGATCACAAGAACCTGGAATATCTCCACAACGCCAAGCTTCTCAATTCCAGGCAAGCTAGGTGGGCCCTGCTTTTCACCCGGTTTAACTTCTCCATTTCCTACTGACCGGGATCCAAGAATATCAAGCCAGGCGCGCTGTCACGCCACCTTCATGTTCTTCGCCGCCTGCATGATCTGTGTGCAGAACAAGACTCCTCGGCAAGTTCCGGCTGGTCTCTTTCAACCACTGTCTGTCCCTCACCGTCCCTGATCTCACATATCCCTGGACTTCGTCACGGGTCTCCCCCGTCTGATGGCAACACCACTATCCTGACTGTAATGGACCGGTTTTCCAAAGCCGCCCATTTCATTCCTCTCCCCAAGCTACCGTCTGCCAAAGAGACAGCCCAGCTCATGGTGCAGCACGTCTTCCGGATCCATGGATTCCCGGTGGACATGGTCTCCAACTGGGGTCCTCAGTTCTCATCCTGGTTCTGTAAGGCGTTCTGCACACTCATTGGGTCGTCGGCCAGCCCACCCTCAGTCCAACGGCAAGTCAGAGTGAGCCAATCAAGACCTGGAGACGACTCTTCGCTGCCTTGTCTCCACCAACCCCACCACTTGGAGCCAGCAACTCATGTGGGTTGAATACGCCCACAACACCCTCCCCTGCTCTGCCACCGGGCTCTCACCTTTCGAGTGTTCCCTGGGTTATCAGGTTGTAATGCAACAAAATAGGAAAAACGCCAAGGGGATGAATACTTTTGCAAGGCTCTGTATGTATACTGTAGCTAAGATACTAAGTGTAGGGCCTCCCGAGTGGCGCAGTGGTCTCTGTGCCACTAGAGATTCTGGGTTCGAGTCCAGGCTTTGTCGCAGCCGGCCGCGACCGGGAGGCCCATGGGGCGGCGCACAATTGGCCCAGCATCATCCGGGTTAGGGAGGGTTTGGCCGGCAGGGATATCCTTGTCTCATCGAGCACTAGCGACTCCTGTGGTGGGCCGGGCGCAGTGCATGCTGACACTTTCGCCAGGTGTACGATGTTTCCTCTGACACATTGGTGCGGCTGGCTTCCGGGTTGGATGGGCATTGTGTCAAGAAGCAGTTGGGTTGTGTTTCGGAGGACGCATGGCTCTCGACCTTCGCCTCTCCCGAGACCGTACGGGAGTTGCAGCGATGAGACAAGACTGTAACTACTACCAATTGGATACCACGAAATTGGGGAGAAAAAAGGGGTGAAAAAAAAAACATTAAAAAAAGATACTAAGTGTATGTTGTGTAGTAAGCTGTTAGTAGCCCATGTGCCGCACCCTAATAATTTGGTCTATTTTCACCAACGAGGTATTGTAAACACATCGTTTGTACAGGTTTGACAGTGCTACTGATAGTAGTGGTGGTGCTTGGCTTTCACGTGAAAATTCATAACAAACAACATTCTATAATAGGATTTTGTTATTTGACGTTTTATTTAACGTGTTAAATAGTGTTACATGACGTGTATCTTTTTTGACACGCAAAGGCCTAAACGGCGTTCATTGTGCCTCACCCTAATAATTTGATATTTTTTCACCTCTTAATTTTGCCTACTGTTCTAACTTGGTGGTGCACATGTAGCATATATCCTGTTTTAAAGAAATTAATAGGGGATGAATACTTTTGCAAGGCACTGTACTACTGCATCAATATTTTTTGACCGTGACAGTTTACAATCTAGGGTTACTCAAAGCAGTTTAGTCATCTCAACTTGCTCAATTTCCACATTATTTATTACAAGATTTAGTTGACGTTTAGGGCTTAGTGAGTGTTCCATCCGTATCGGGTGAACCGTTTAGAAATTACACTACTTTTTGTACATAGTCCCATTTTAGGGGACCAAAAGTATTGGGACAAATTCATGTACTGTCCCATTCACGGGTTTTTCTTTATTTTCACTATTTTCTACATTGAAGAATGATAGTGAAGACATCAAAACTATAAAACAACATGTAAGAAATCATGTAGTAACCAAAAAAGTTTGAAACAAATCAAAATATATTTTATATTTGAGATTCTTCAGTTGCCATCCTTTGTCTTGATGTCAGCTTTGCACACTCTTGGCATTCTCTCAGCCAGCTTCACCTGGAATGCTTTTCCAACAGTCTTGAAGGAGTTCCCACATATGCTGAGCACTTGTTGGCTGCTTTTCCTTCACTCTGCGGTCCAACTCATCCCAAACCATCTCAATTGGGTTGAGGTCGGCTGATTGTGGAGGCCAGGTCATCTGGTGCAGCACTCCATCACTCTCCTTCTTCGTCAAATAGCCCTTACACAGCCTGGAGATGTGTTGAGTAATTGTCCTGTTGAAAAACAAATGATCGTCCTGCTAAGCACAAATCAGATGGGATGGCGTATCGCTGCAGAATCCTTTGGTAACCATATTGGTTAAGTGTGCCTTTAATTCTAAATAAGTCCAGACAGTGTCACCAGCAAAGCACCCCCACACCATCACACCTCCTCCCCCATGCTTCACTGTGGGAACCACACATGCAGAGATAATCTGTTTACCTACTCTGTGTCTCACAAAGACATGGCAGTCAGAACCAAAAATCTCAAATTTTGAGATCAGACCAAAGGACAGATTTCCACCGGTCTAATGTCCATTGCTCGTGTTTCTTGGCCCAAGCAAGTCTCTTCTTATTATTGGTGTCCTTTAGTAGTGGTTTCTTTGCAGCAATTCGACCATGAAGGCCTGATTCACGCAGTCTCCTCTGAACAGTTGATTTTGAGATTTATCTGTTACTTGAACTCTGTGAAGTATTTATTTCGGCTGCAATTTCTGAGGCTGGTAAATCTAATGAACTTATCCTCTGCAGCAGAGGTATCTCTTGGTCTTCCTTCCCTGTTGCGGTCCTCATGAGAGCTAGTTTCATCATAGCGCTTGATGGTTTTTGCGACTGCACATGAAGATACGTTCAAAGTTCTTGAAATGTTCCAGATTGACTGACCTTCATGTTTTAAAGGAATGATGGACTGTTGTTTCTCTTTGCATATTTGAGCTGGTTATGGCACACCAGTTTGTGTAGAATATGGGCCTGAGTCTTGCCTGCCAATGCAATAGAATCCTACTCCAATGTTTTCCATACTAAGTTTTGCATAGTTCGTTTTGTTTTGGTGTGTTACATTGAAAGTGGCTAATATTCCATTGATTCAAGCATTCCCATAATATGGACTTGGTATTTTACCGAGTAGGCTTATCTTCTGTATACCACCCCTACCTTGTCACAACACAACTAATTGTCTCAAACACATTAAGATGGAAAGAAATTCCACAAATTAACTGTTATGAAGGCACATCTGTTAATTGAAATGCATTTCTATGTGACTACCTTATAAAGCTGGTTGAGAGAATGTGCAAATCTGTCATCAAGGCAAAGGGTGGCTACTTTGAAGATTCTGAAATATATTTTGATTTGTTTAACACTTTTTGGGTTACTACATGATTCAATATGTGTTATTTTGTAGTTTAGATTTATTCACTATTATTCTACAATGTAGAAAATAGTCAAATAATGAAAAACCCTTGAAAGAGTAGGTGTGTCCAAAGTTTTGACCGTTTACTGTATGTGCTTTAAAATTAGGTTGAATACATTGGGAGATTAAATCAAATCCATTTTTTTTGCTGTACACAGTTTACAGCATGTATAAAACGTGCAGTGAAATGTCTGCGTGGTAGTCTGTTCTGATCTGCTTGAAGTGATGTCAACAGGCCAGCAGGGGGAACTCTTCCCCCGTAGGTGCTGTTTTGGGGACAGCAATGTTAGAGAGGATGGAGGCTCAGATTTCATGTATGGGGACATTCTGTAGTAGTGCTAGACAAGAGAAGATATGGATGCTTAGAAATCCAAAATTTCTGTATTAATTTCTTGAATGCCATTCTCTACTATGTGCTTTAAAATTAGGTTGAATACCTAATTAAATTAAATCAAATTGCATTTGTTGTTCAGAGTTTACAGCATGCGTAAAAGGTGCAGTGAAATTCTTGCTTGCTAGGCTAGCTCACTCAATATTATTATCACTAGCTTATTGCATGTATAAGCATTATGTAATGATGAACTCTTCGGGTTGCCTAGGTCTTGTGAATGAACCAAAATCGATAACCACATTAATGCCATTCCCAAAACTTGAGCCCTTCCTTCACCTGCTCTTGGGGGCTGTTGTGGATAATACTGTATATGAAGGCAATGGTCCAGACACAACCCTCTCTTACTTCCAATTGGGAGATTAAATTTAATACAATTGTATGTGTTGTACACAGTTTACAGCATGCGTAAAAGGTGCAGTGAAATTCTTGCTTGCTAGGCTAGCTCACTCAATATTATTATCACTAGCTTATTGCATGTATAAGCATTATGTAATGACGAACTCCTCGTTTGGCTAAGTCAACTCTCCTCATTCACCTGTTTAAAAGTACAATGCTGTCTGATTTTGGTCAAATATGGCTATCACGACTCAGGATATTACCCAGATGCAGACACAGGAGGCGGATTGTTCTGTTCTCAAATCATTTATTATAACACTTAGAGCAGGCAAAGGGCAGGTCGAGGACAGCCAGAGGTTCGTAACCAGATCAGAGTCCGACAGGTACAGGACGGCAGGCAGGCTCAGGGCAGGCAGAATGGTCAGAACTGGGAGGACTAGAAAACAGAAACTAGAGAGACTGGAAACCAGGAAAACACGCTGGTAAGACAAGATGAACTGGCAACAGACAAACAGAAAACGCAGGTGGAATAATGGGGGAAGATGGGAGATACCTGGTGGGGGTGGAGATAAGCATAAAGATAGGTGAAACAGATCAGGGTGTGACAATGGCAGATATACACCTGTTTCCAGTTCTGTCTGCTTTCAGGGCAGTACATGTAACCCAATTGTCATGTCCTGACCAGAAAAGGGGTCATTTTGTTATTGTAGTTGGTCAGGACGGGGCAGGGGTGTGTTTGTTTTGTGTGTTTCGGCGTTTTTTGGGTTATGATCTATGTTAATATATTTCTATGTTTGTTCTAGTTCTTATATTTCTATGTTTAATTTATTGGGCTGACCTTCAATTGGAGGCAGCTGTTCCTCGTTGCCTCTAATTGAAGGTCCTATTTAGTAGGGTTTTTTTTTCCATGGGTTTTGTGGGTAGTTGTTCCGTGTATAGCTGTGAGCCTAACAGGACTGTTTTTCGTCATTGTTTTTGTAATAGTGTTTTGTTTTGGTTTCCATCTAATAAAAGAAGATGAGTATTCATATCCCCGCTGCGTTTTGGTCCACTTCTTACGACGCACCTGACACCAATAAAATGTGATAGTGCAGGCTATTCTGAAGCCCCTTCCCCCATCCAATTCTCTATGGGCTCATTGTAATGAATGATTTACCCTTTTGCCCTGACATTGTCAGAATGTTTTTACACAATGAAGTCCATCCTCCATATTGCCTTCTAAAAAGGATTTGTCTTTTGTTTTTCTTTGTTTTCAATGGAAGATCTTGTGAGTGAACCCAAATTATTGCCATTCCCGAAAACTTGAGACCTTCCTTCACCTAGTCTTGAGGACTCCCTGTTGTGGATAATACTGTTTATAAAGGCAATGGTCCAGTCCAGACACAACCCTCTCCTAATTCCAAGGCACTTCATATAGATCTGAAATAAAGTGTATAGGTATTAGCAAGCTATCTAGACTTTGCTCCACTTTGCCTTCTGATAGGCTAGGAGTCATTTTGCCATATTGCTTGTACCCAATGTTCCCGCTAATGTTTTTCGGCATTGAGCAAATTTCAGGTCTACTGAGTGCAAACTGGAACATTGTGAAAATTCTGTGCAACTTCTGGCGCGAGTGTACTGTGAACACTGAGGCTGTACCTGCTTTAAGTTACAGTTTTAACAGTCGGCTGCTGTGTCTTTTTGATCATATTGTAGACCTACCAGAGTGCAACCCACAACATTTTAACATGGAAATTGATGTTCTGTCAGTAGCAGCAAATGTGTGGTGTTCAATGTAGGCATACATTCCATGAGACTTTTGAAAAAAACATGCAGGGCTTGACTTTAATGTTTATCAACTTGTCCTTCAGACAAGGGGGCTGAAAATGTTGTTGTTTGATGCAAGAAACCACTTTCAAAATAAAATGCATTATTATTTCCATACAATTATTACAGAGAAACAGACAATTTATGCTACCCTCTGCCTATTTGCTACTTATCTTATTCAAGACTGTCTCAAAATACAACACTGACCCTTTAAGACATAAAAAAATCTCTTTACCTGACTGGCTTTTCAAAGATGGCAAGAAATACACATATTTGGTGCTCTTGTGGGAAGCAACCACTTCCCCATTGTTGACTAGACATTAGCTATAACTGGGCTAATAACTCAATAACTAGCAAAGAATTTGAAAAATGTACACAGGTGGCTACATGCAGCTCTCGCTTCGATATCAAAACAAGCGCATTTACGCGAGACCACTCATGATATAAACACAGTCCAGTTTATTAAATTGAATGGCACAGATCCATATATGGCCATGGTAATTTGCATATTGGCCAACTGCAGCTCTGATTGGTTATGGCGCACCAATCTGTGTAGAGTATGGGCCTGAGTCTTGCCTGTCAGTGCAATAGAATCCTACTCCAAGTCTTGCATAGTTGGTTTTGTTTCGGTATATTACATTTAAAGTGGCTAATATTCCATTGATTCGAGCATTCCCACAGTAGAGTGAAGCGTTGATAGTGGTAATTAAAAGGGAAAACTCTATAAAGTTGAGTGATGTTCAATCTAGTGCTTCTCTCCGCAGGCTGATATTTCTTCTGCTCGGCAGTCCGAGGGGAGCTGTGCTCAGCTTAGAAGGAACATTGCTTGTACCTATCCAAGCATTTTAGATCTATATGTGTGTAGTAGGTAGGGGTTGTTTCTGGATAGGACTGCCAGCTCCACCTTGCCCTTTGTGCAGTTTTTGCCCTTTTTTCATTAAATGGAATTCAGCCCACTGCTGTGCCTTGTCTGACTTACAGATTTATAGATGGAATCTACTTTATGTAATATTCCCTATTTCTGCATCTCTCCACAACTAAACCCTTTGTTTGTTAGTCATACGCCTCATAATCATTGTTACAGGGCAGTTCAAAGATGAGAAACTATTCTGATAAGTGTGACTCATTTATTGCAATGTCCTACACGTGTGTAATATGAATCATTGAAACAACTTCTCATTCATGACTGTAATATAATAAAGCTCATCCTTTCTTCTTCAACAAAAAAGTCAATACAGTGCATTCAGAAAGTGTTCAGACTCCTTCACATTTTCCCCATGTTGTTACATTACAGCCTTATTCTAAAAAACACCCACGTGTGTAACAGGACAAATTTAAGTAGCCCCCAAATTATTTTTATTATTATGCCTGTCAGGGATTTCCTCGTCGCTCGACGATATAACGAAATCATCGTCGGAAAAGGATGATCGATATAGTTCATCTTGAACATTTAATTAAATCAGCACGAATACAAAAAAACAACAAACAAGAAAACGAACGATAAACTGACAGTCTGCAAAGCATAGGCTCAACACAGAACAATCACCCACAAATACCAAACACAAACACACCCTACTATATGGGACTCTCAATCAAAGGCAGATAGACAACACCTGCCTTCAACTGAGAGTCCCAACCCCAATTAACCAAACATAGACATACACTCACTAGACTCCACATAGAAATACCTAAACATAAACCAAAACCCGGAATTACTAAATCAAACACCCTTTTAACAAAACACACCACCCTGAACCACATAAAACAAATACCCTCTGCCACGTCCTGACCAAACTACAAAACAATTAACCTTATACTGGCCAGGACGTGACAATGCCTTTCCCGAACTGCAACCCACAAATGTAACTCAGAGAAACTCTACTCAAACTTAACCTTAACCTAACCCTCATTCCTAAACCTAAACATAACCACAACCTCAATGAATTTATACTGCTAAGACTGAATTCATTTTTTTTCTGCTGGTCAAATATCCACTTCCTCTTTTTATACATTGGGACGAACTTCAGCATAGTTTTTAATGACCCCTGAGAAGCGAATTACTTTGACCTCTTTGGTTTTGGCCTTGAAGTCCTGCCACAGGTACTCCGGAGACAACACCTTGCTGGGCTTGTTATAGAGCAGGTACCTGTTGAGGTGGCTCTCCTCCTGCCAGGCAGCCTCGATGGAATTCCCAGCATCCACCTCAAACCGGTGCCGACATACCTTTGTAAGTGTGTACACATCCTCCACGAACCCGCCGATCATAGCCCCACCATAGTAGTAGTCTCCCTCATCCATGGGGATGTAGGCCATCGAGGCTGGACGCCGTTCGTACGGGAAGCTGCCACGGGTCTGCTCATAGTAGCCTGGGTGTATCACAGCAACCAGCCTTCCTAGAGACTCGGCCCCCCAGCGAGCGTGGAACTTGCTGTCCACGTCAAGACAGAAGATGTAGTCGGCCTCCCTGCTGATCTGACTTTCAATGGTGGTCTGGATGATCTCCATCCTCCGGGCTGATATCTCCTGCCAGCGGTTTGAACCTGGGACCTGGATCACACTTAAATGTCTCCCCTGAGTTAGGTTCACTGAAGGAACATCGTGGGGACGATCAGTGAAAACATAGTAGCGCACGTTGAAGCCGACCATGAAGTGCTTCTCCGCTGTCTCCAGAAAATCTCTGAGAAAGCTGACATATCTGTCAGTATTTAAAGACATACATAACATAAGGATTAGTGCCTTGCTCAAGGATACAATGGCAGAACTTCTCTGTATCAGAGGGGTTGGCTTAAATGCGGAAGACACATTTCGGTTGAATGCATTCAGTTGGTCAACTGACTAGGTATCCCCTTAACTCAACATCATTCTCACAGGACATTCTACCACTTTCAGGCCAGTATACAGTCTAGAGGATAATACATGAAGTAGTACAATTATTAATGTATTAATTAATTAACAATGTTCCAAGGCATGAATCATGATAACACCATGATATTTAATTACCTGCCATCAGGTACTTATTTACTTATAGTTGCAGTGTTGAAAAAGTATTGATAATTTAACTTCCCTTTAAAATATTTTGCAAAAGTTGTAGGCTACTCACTTTCCAACTGCAAACACTGTGGTTGCTATGGTGAGGTTCATGGGCTTGTAGATGTTGTCAACGAGCACAGGGTCAAAGGTGCCTTCCCAGATGATGGATGCCAACCATGGTGTCACTGTCACCACATCAGTACGTCTAGAGAAACAGAACAAAGGTCCTGTCTGACTGTGCTGTACTGACCAGAGCCATGTTATGATCTCAATATTTCATTATGGTACTGGCAATTAAAGGACCTTGATGTATCAGACACTAATGTCAGGTGTGGCCTACCTAATATATCAAAGCTCCCCACACCGATGTGTCAGACACTTACATTACGTCAGCTAATATGACTTTAACATAAGATAAAAATGATGCTTACCCCACCAAGACACTGGGCTGCTTGTACAAAAGCCTGGGAGAACAAAACGTAATGCATTACTTAATTGTAATGAAGAGATGGGCTGATGTTGGTAGTTTTAGATAGACCAAACTGTAATAGTTGTACTACTACAAAAAATATACATTAATAGAACTACTGCCCAACAACCTTGCTACAAGCTAAACACATACAGTATCCCATCACCAATTCATGCAGTAAATGAAACATGACATTGATGTACATTTCTATGACATAAAAGGACCACTAATCTGATTGATTGTCAGTCCATTTTTGGATTTATTTTTTGTAGGATTGATTTGATTGTTTTCATCAGTACAACATGACACCATACTGCTATGGTTAATGATGGTAGAGTAAAATTGTCACCACTTCCGCCGAAGTCGGTCCCTCTCCTTGTTCGGGCGGTGTTCGGCGGTCGACGTCACTGACCTTCTAGCCATCACTGATCCATTTTTCATTTTCCATTGTTTTGTCTTGTTTTCCTTCACACCTGGTTCCAATCCCATCAATTACATGTTGTGTATTTAACCCTCTGTTTCCCCTCATGTCCTTGTTGGAGATTGTTTGATTGTATGTTTGTGTATTATGTGTTGGTGTGCGACGGGTTTTGTACCCACTTTTATTTATTTTGTATTTTTGGTTTTGGAGTTTTGTGAAACACAGATTAAACAACTCCGTTTATAGCAAGTTCGATTCTCCTGCGCCTGACTTCCCTGCCACCAACACGCACCCATTACAGAATCTCCGACCGTCTATGGAGTCAGAAGGCACCCCGGCCATGGAGGTGGAGGAGCGCGTCCAGGAGCATGCGGTTATGCTTCACCATCTGGGTGCCGCCATGGATCGCGTTGTCCAGACAATGGACCACTGGGAGAGACAGGGAGTTCTTCCAGCGCCTCCACCAGCACAACCGGGGACTCCCCTGAGCGCCCCTTTCCCGCCTGAGCCCAGTGGGATCCGTCTCTCCTTGCCACAGGAGTATGACGGGAGTGCTGCCAACTGCCTGGGGTTCCTCCTTCAACTAAACCTCTATCTGGCCATGGTCCACCCAGCTCCATCGGACCATGAGAGGGTGTCCGCCCTCGTCTCGTGCATCACCGGGAAAGCCCTGGAGTGGGCCAACGCCGTGTGGAGAGAGGGAGATGCGGCGTTGGACCATTTTGAGGAGTTCACCCGCCATTTCCGGGCAGTCTTCGACCACCCGCCCGAGGGCAGAGCGGTGGGTGAGCGCCTCTACCATCTGAGGCAGGAGACGAGGAGCGCCCAGGAGTTTGCCTTAGAGTTTAGAACCCTGGCTGCCGGTGCGGGATGGAACAACAGGGCCCTGATCAACCACTACCGCTGCAGTCTGCGCGAGGACGTCTGTCGGGAGCTGGCCTGCAGAGACACCACCCTCACTTTCGACCAGCTGGTGGACCTGTCCATCCGGCTGGACAACCTGCTGGCTACTCGCGGACGTCCAGATTGGGGTCTGGTGGTTCCATCCTCCCGCACCCCCTTTCCGATACCCATGGAGCTGGGAGGGGCGGTGTGCAGGGAGACCGGAGGGGGTTTCCGCTCGTGCACCATCTGTGGCCGCAGAGGTCACACTGCTGGTCGGTGCCAGGTTGGTTCCTCTGGGAATCGAGGCAGCAGGCAGGGCGCTCTGGCGTCACCCCAGGTGAGCTGGCACCATTTTCACCCAGAGTCCTCTGTTGCACATATGTTTGTGTCTGTCACTTTTCCTGAGTTTTCCCCGCATTCCCAGCATAAGGCACTCGTAGATTCAGGCGCGGCAAATTAATTTCATTGATAGAGTTTTAGCTCATGGTTTAGGGACCCCCATTGTTCCCGTGGATGTGCCCTTCCCCGTTCCCGCCTTAGATAGTCGACCATTAGGGTCAGGGTTAATTAGGGAGGTCACCGCTCCTTTGGGCATGGTGACGCAGGGGGGTCACACGGAGAAAATTTGTCTTTTCCTTATTGACTCTCCTGCATTTCCCGTGGTGCTCGGCCTACCCTGGTTAGCTTGTCATAACCCCACTCTTTTTTGGCCACAGAGGACTCTCACGGGGTGGTTGCGAGAGTGCTCAGGTAGGTGTTTAGGGGTTTCCGTTGGTGCTACTATGGTGGAGAGTCCAGACCAGGTCTCCACCTTGCGCATTCCCCCTGAATATGCCGATTTGGCTCTCGCCTTCTCTAAAAAGAAGGCGACTCAATTACCACCTCATCGACGGGGCGATTGTGCGATAGATCTCCTAGTAGACACTGCACTTCCCAGGAGTCACGTGTATCCCCTCTCACAGGCGGAGACTGAGGCAATGGAAACGTATGTCTCCGAATCCCTGCGTCAGGGGTACATTCGGTCCTCCACTTCACCGTCTCCTCAAGTTTCTTTTTTGTGAAGAAGAAGGAGGGAGGTCTGCTTCTGTGTATTGACTACCGGGGTCTAAATCAGATCACGGTGAGTTATAGTTACCCGCTATCGCTCATAGCTACAGCGATAGTCAATGCACGGGGCGCGCTTCTTCACCAAACTAGATCTCAGGAGCGCTTACAATCTGGTGCGTATCCGAGAGGGAGACGAGTGGAAGACGGCTTGCAGTACCACCTCTGGGCACTATGAGTACCTTGTCATGCCGTACGGGTTGATGAATGCGCCATCAGTCTTCCAAGCTTTTGTAGATCAGATTTTCAGGGACCTGCATGGGCAGGGTGTAGTGGTGTATACTGATGACATTTTGATATACTCCGCTACATGCGCCGAGCATGTGTCCCTGGTGCGCAAAGTGCTTGGTCGCCTGTTGGAGCATAACCTGTACGTCAAGGCTGAGAAATGCCTGTTCTTCCAACAGTCCATCTCCTTCCTAGGGTATCGCATTTCCACGTCAGGGGTGGAGATGGAGAGTGACCGCATTGCAGCCGTGCGTAATTGGCCGACTCCCACCACGGTAAAGGAGGTGCAGTGATTCTTAGGGTTTGCCAACTACTACCGGAGGTTTATCCGTGGTTTTGGTCAGGTAGGGGCTCCCATTACTTCACTGCTGAAGGGGGGCCCGGTGCGCTTGTAGTGGACAGCTGCCCAGACAGGGCTTTCAGTCACCTGAGGACTTTGATTACCTCAGCTCCCGTGCTGGCCCATCCGGATCCCTCTTTGGCGTTCATAGTGGAGGTGGACGTGTCCGAGGCTGGGATAGGAGCTGTGCTCTCTCAGCGCTCGGGTACACCACCGAAGCTCCGCCCTTGTGCCTTCTTCTCGAAGAAGCTCAGCCTGGTGGAGCAAAATTATGACGTGGGGCAGCGGGAGTTGTTGGCTGTCGTCAAGGCCCTGAAGGCATGGAGACATTGGCTTGAGGGGGCTAGACACCCTTTTCTCATCTGGACTGACCACCGCAATCTGGAGTACATCCGGGTGGCGAGGAGACTGAACCCTCGCCAGGCAAGGTGGGCGATGTTTTTCACACGTTTTGTGTTTACCCTCTCTTACAGACCAGGCTCCCAGAATGTTAAGGCAGACGCATTGTCCCAGCTGTATGACACAGAGGAGCGGCCCATGGATCCCACTCCCATACTCCCCGCCTCTTGTTTGGTGGCACCGGTAGTGTGGGAGCTGGACGCGGACATTGAGCGGGCGTCACGTGCAGAGCCCGCTCCCCCTCAGTGACCAGCTGGGCGTCTGTACGACCGGGTGATCTATTGGGCCCACACGTCACCCTCCTCTGGTCATCCTGGGATCGGTAGGATGGTGCGCTGTCTTAGTGGGAAGTACTGGTGGCCCACTTTAGCTAAGGACGTGAGGGTTTATGTTTCCTCCTGCTCGGTGTGCACCCAGTGCAAGGCTCCTAGACACCTGCCCAAAGGTAAGTTACAACCCTTACCCGTTCCACAACGGCCGTGGTCGCACCTGTCGGTGGATTTCCTAACCGATCTTCCACCTTCACAGGGTAACACCACGATCCTGGTCGTTGTGGATAGGTTTTTCTAAGTCCTGTCGTCTCCTCCCTTTGCCCAGTCTCCCTACAGCCCTACAAACTGCGGAGTCCCTGTTTACACACATCTTCCGGCACTACGGGGTGCCTGAGGATATAGTATCTGATCGGGGTCCCCAGTTCACATCAAGGGTCTGGAAGGCGTTCATGGAACGTCTGGGGGTCTCGGTCAGCCTTACCTCAGGTTTTCACCCCGAGAGTAACGGGCAGGTGGAGAGAGTTAACCAGGATGTGGGTAGGTTTCTGAGAGGTCTTATTGCCAGGACCGGCCGGGGGAGTGGGCGGCGTTCGTGCCCTGGGCAGAGATGGCCCAGAACTCACTCCGCTACTCCTCCACTAACCTTTCTCCCTTCCAGTGTGTATTGGGGTATCAGCCGGTTCTGGCTCCTTGGCATCAGAGTCAGACCGATGGTCCGGAGGAGAGATGCTGGGTTCCGGTGGAGGACGTATTGGATCCTTCCATGCTGCGAGATTTCCACCGTCTCCATCCGGATCGCCCTGCGCCTCGCCCTCCGATTCGTCCCCGAGATCGGTGCCGATGCACTGTTGGAGCCGCGCGTTGGGGGGGGTACGGTCGACGTCACTGACCTTCTAGCCATCACTGATCCATTTTTCATTTTCCATTGGTTTTGTCTTCACACCTGGTTCCAATCCCATCAATTACATGTTGTGTATTTAACCCTCTGTTTCCCCTCATGTCCTTGTCGAAGGTTGTTTGATTGTATGTTTGTGTATTATGGGTTGGTGCACAACGGGTTTAGTACCCACTTTTATTTCTTTTGTAATTTTGGTTTTGGAGTTTTGTGAAGCACAGATTAAACAACTCCGTTTATAGCATGTTCGATTCTCCTGCGCCTGACTTCGCTGCCACCAACACACACCCATTACAAAAATACAGATACACACTTTTCAGAAGAGACAATGTTCCGTACTCTGCTTCTGACCATGGGCTTACTCAGGCTGTATGAATAGAAAAACATTGTAAGAAGAAAACAAACACAATGAAGACGATAAACTAGAAAGGGTACTTTTTCATGAAGAAAAATTGTTTGACTTGCTTCAGCTGTCCAGAAGTATTTTTATGTTAGTGGAAGGAGTTTAGAAGTTTAAAATGTTAGAAGCTAGTGTTGACAATTCGAGGCTAGTGTAGTGGTGACTGTATTATATATAGTAGAAGGATAGGTGCTATTAGTGCAGGGGTTCCCAAACCATTTTGGCCCACGACCCCATTTTGATATCGGAAAATTCTCACAACCCCAACCACGTGAAAAAAAGCATGGAATTAACAGCCAATGTTTACTTTTTTGTTTGAAAAACTTTCTAACAGTATTTCTTATTGTCTTCTCAACTCACCTTCGCATACTTTTAATGTGGGGTTGTGACACTCAATTGCAAATTAGTCTGGCAAATTGTCTCTTATCTCACCACCACTAATGAGATGGGTGTGCTTGATGCATGTCACGTCGGAGCTTCTCTAAGTCAGGAGGTGTGGTCGACAGTATGCACCTCATCCCTGCTGTCACCTCATCCCTGCTGTTAAAACCCATCAATATTTGGTTTTAATGCCGATGAGAGCACTAAATCCAGCTTCACACAGATAAGAGCTGGTGAAGGCTACCATGAGTTTAAATGCTCAGAGGAAGACAGCAGGGTATTCTCTTTGAGTCAGGTACCAAAACTCCTCCATAATGACCTGTGAATGCGTTTTCTGTTTTCTGTTAGAAACATGCACAACCGAGGGAAGAGGGCCTGTCCGCCGTCTCGCCATAGATGGAGCGATATCCGTGCAAAAGGCTTAAGCACACCATTCGATCCCATGGAATCTGTTTTTCGACAATACAGCCACGCAGCACACTGAACATACCCTGTGCTGTTCCAAGCTTGGGAATCGTGAGACAGAACAATATGTCCTTGTGATTAGCATCCCCTGATATGTACAGTGTCTTCGGAAAGTATTCAGACCCCTTGACTTTTTCCACATTTTGTTACGTCACAGCCTTATTCTAAAATGGATTAAATAAATACAAATCTTCAGCAATCTACAAACAATACCCAATAATGACAAAGCGAAAACAGGTTATTAGACATTTTTGCAAATGTATTAAACATAAATAACAAATATTTACATAAGTATTCAGACCCTTTGCGATGAGACTCGAAATTGAGCTCAGGTGCATCCTGTTTCCATTAATCACCCTCCGAGACAGAATTGTGTCGAGGCACAGATCTGGGGAAGGTTACCAAAACATTTCTGCAGCATTGAAGGTCCCCAAGAAAACAGTGGCCTCCATCATTCTTAAATGGAAGAAGTTTGGAGCCACCAAGGCACTTCCTAGAGATGGCCTCCTGGCCAAACTGAGCAATCGCGGTAGAAGGGCCTTGGTCAGGGAGGTGACCAAGAACCCGATGGTCACTCTGAGAGAGCTCTAGAGTTCCTCTGTGGAGATGGGAGAACCTTCCAGAAGGACAACCATCTCTGCAGCACTCTACCAATCAGGCCTTTTATTTTAGAGTGGCCAGACGAAAGCCACTTGGAGTTTTCCAAAAGATACCTAAAGACTCTCAGACCACGAGAAACAAGATTCTCTGGTCTGATGAAACCAAGATTCAACTCTTTGTCCTGAATGCCAAGCGTCACGTCTGGAGGAAACCTGTCACCATCCCTACGGTGAAGCATGGTGGTGGCAGCTTCATGCTGTGGTACTGGGAGACTATTCAGGATCGAGGCAAAGATGAACGGAGCAAAGTACAGAGAGATCCTTGATGAAAATCTGCTCCAGAACGCACAGGACCTCAGACTGGGGGCGAAGGTTCACATTCCAACAGGACCACGACCCTAAGCACTCAGCCAAAACAATGCAAGAGTGGCATCGGGACAAGTCTCTGTATGTCCTTGAGTGGCTCAGTCAGAGCCCAGACTTGAAACCAATATCTGGAAAGACCTGAAAATAGCTGTGCAGCAACGCTCCCCATCCAACCTGACAGAGCTTGAGAGGATCTGCAGAGAAGCATAGTAGAAACTCCCCAAATACAGGTGTGCCAAGCTTGTAGTGTCATACCCAAGAAGACTCAAGGCTGTAAAAGGTGCTTCAACAAATTACTGAGTAAAGTGTCTGAATACTTATGTAAATGTGATATTTCTGTTTTTAATATTTAATAAATAGGCAAACAATTAAAAAAAATTTTTTTTGCTTTGTCATTATGAAGTATTGTGTGTAGATTGATGAGATAAAACATTTTTTAAATCAATTTTAGAACAAGGATGTAATCTAACAAAATGTGAAAAAAGTCAAGTGGTCTGAATATTTTCTCGAAGGCACTGTATGCAAACAAAAGTGAATGCATTGCCATCTTTACCCTCACTGCTAATGTCCTTTTGTAGAGTGTAAGCTTGGGAGTTTGAGTAATTCAGTTAGTTGCTTCTTAATTGCTAGTGTCATGACGTTGGCCTGTGGGTAAGGTTTATGACCCCCCATAAATACCTTCTCCCTTCCCCTCTCTCTCTGACCCTACTGAAGGACTGGAATAGCCTGTGTTAAATATAGAGAGTCTGGGAACATCAAACAAATAGGGAAAGGAACCATCTTTTGTTAATAAAACCAGTTGGAAATATGCTTGATAACGTAATGAGTATGTATGTCAGTTCATTGTTATCTGAGACATTATGATTGATGGCAGGACGATATAAACTGTACCGGAGAAAGTATACACCCTCTAGTTATCAGAGTCACATGGAATTGTTATGCAATTGAAATGTTTGATATTGAAATTGTTTGTTAGGAGATTAAATGTAATTTTAGCTTCCAAATGAGAGAATCGGGTTTTCATAGGGAAAGTGCCCTGCCGATCAGTGGCCAACCCTGTGAAGAGACATGGGGTTATAAACGATGAAGCCTCCTTCCTCCCCCTCTCCACTATATAAGTCTTTGACGAAAAGACATTCAGGGTTCCAATACGGGAGGACTGCAGCCTCTACGTTATAAGGACAGACACATATCAAGAACAGAACAAAGCCAACCTCGGCGTGAGCTATGGTATGAACTGGTATGAACTTTGAGCTTATTCACTACAGAAGTGATACTTCCTAGCCGTTGAATTAGCCGCTGCTAACGTGGGCTAGGAAAGGACGGACGACGGATCCAGTCTAACAACCAGACGAAGATACCACCACCATTGACATTCTTCCACTACACAACAGGAAGATCTGTTGGCCAACCACGGCCAGCATCTACGACCAATCTACCGAAGCGCAGCTCAGAGTAAATATTTATTGCATTTTCCTTTTCCAAATGGGCGGTAATTTAGAATGCATAAGATAATGTATTTACGATAGCATAGCTGCTGTTTCTGTGTTCCTAAATCTTCCCGCTCTTTCATTCAAGCCCAACCCCCTTTTCCTTTGTGTAACCAGCCATGATACAGGCTCAGTCCACCAGGACGTTTTCTGTATGACATCATATGAATTCTGTGTATTTGTAATTCTGTGTGATTAGTTAGGTATTTAGTAAATAAATAATTAAACCCAATTTTGTATTGCTGATTCAACTTGTTAGCCAGGGTTCGTGAAGATAACCAAGAATTTATAACTTTCATGATGAGATTGAAAATAAGATAAGATTGACTGCTATCGATGTAAAATATTACTAAGTATTTTAAGAGTTTATTCAGAAGATAACAGCTCTATAAACGTTCTTCTGTGGTGCCCCGACTTTCTAGTTAATTACATTTACATGATTAGCTTAATCAGGTAATATTAATTACAGAGAAATTATTTTATAAGTTAGCATGTCATATCACTTAATCCGGCATAGCCAAAGACACGACATATGGAGCCCCCGTGCGAGGAATCTAAAATAGGATGAAGCTTTCATTTTGATTCAGCCTATATAAAATTGAAAAGCAGATTACATAATATACCAAGTATTTTATATACATTATGGGAATTGTAGATCGGAATTATTGGTGCGTGTGTGTTCTGGAGAATAGCCTCAGTGTTGTGCTCTGAGGTAGTCAGTGGGTAGCATACCCTATACAGTTCTGTATGAGGGCTGATAAAGCTATCTGATAAATAGCGCGTTTGGCCAAACGCTGGGCTATTTCTGCCTCGCGCGTTTCAGACGCGTGTTGGCTAGGTCATTATTAATTTCTCGAGCGAGGACAAAGACCCAGCCGATTGAAATTTAGGAGAGATTAGCTTGACCAGTTTATAAGTATCTCTCTGTCTGTCTCTCGCGTTTCGATGCGAGGAGACCACGGTGCATTTTGTTGTTTACCGCGAGTTCCGGTTAAAACATCGTCAAATATCGCCGAAAAGGGTTTGAACATAATACGTTATAAGTAAAACCTTTCCCTTGCCAAGGGAATCCTATGTGAGCATTTTTCAGGCATCAAGTAGCATTAGCTTGCTCGAGATGCTAAGCTAACAAAAGGGAAAACAGCCATTTTGTTTGTGCCACATGGTAATTCATCCGACTTGCGGAACGAAAGTCCTGCCCTGGGTACTTCCGTTGATTTCAACGTGTGCCAGCAGACTCCCCTATGAGAGTCACCAGTACTTTTTTCAAATAATTAGTCAGGTGACACTCAAGTCGTTACTCATGATATCCAGACGGATATCGATGTCTTATTCAATTGAACTAATAAGTGAAATTGCCAGATTTACGTTCTCAAGTGGATTTTTTTTTTAAATATCCAAATTGATGAGTTTTCTAAATGAGACATTGTAATCTTTTTTCCACATTAACCTAGATGAATAAACCTCTAAGGTTAATTCAAGTTTAAATCCCAAATAGCCTATACAGGTTTGATTTATCATTAAAATTGATCAATCAGTAAAATTTGGTTTTTGCATAACCCATTCAGTAATCCAGTACTGACAGAAGTCCCGCCCCAGCGGGAATCCCATGTGGCTTCGGCCCAAGGAAGAAGTGTACCATAGTGGGAAGTGTTCCCAACATTTAATCTACTGTTTACACTTATTATATCCAATCAATGGAGATGGTAGGGATTATCATCTCATTCAATTTAATAAATTAAATTGTTGAACAAACCTTAATGTTCTTCCAATCAAATGAGACACGTTTAAAACTTCTCATATTAACCTGGATGAAGCAACCTCTAAGGTTAATTCAAGTTTAATACCCAGATAGCCTACCCAGGTAGGATTAATCATTGGCATTGATTAATTCATTCAATTTGCTTTTGCAAATTCATTCACATCCAACTTCCACATTACTGGTACAGTACTGATGGTTCGTCAACATCTATAAATAGATTAAACTGGTCTTTGCAGCTTCCAATGAATTCCAACCCAAACATTGAATAAAATAGGAACATTTTTCCTCTAAATTTTTCTAATAATGTGCAAGCTACCAAAGGAGGTGGTCACCACTCCTCCACTAATTAGGGAACCTCCACCCATAAAAGGATTGATCTCTGACCTCAGCAGCGATACCAACCCTAATTATGCCATTAGTGAAAAATCAGCCGAAATTGCGAACGCTGTCCAAAATCAACCATCAAACACAGGCTTTGTGACGGTTCTCTCCACTTTAGTACTTATGTATCGCCATCAAAGGTTGGCATCGATCCAATACCACAGTGCACAGCTGAAGCACGTGCAAGACATGGCTAACATGAGGGCACAGGTGGAGAGAACTGAGCAACTATTGACAAAAGCAGGAAATGAAAACATTCTGCTAGTCGAGGAACTGCGTTTGAAATCGGAACAATTAAAAGTAATTGCAAATACTTATGACGATGAACGAGCACAAACTCTTGAACAAAATCGTCATCTGCAGGAACAACTCGATTTAGCCAAAACTAAATACGATGATGTCCACGCCAAACTAGATAAATCTGAAGAGTTATCTACAAACAGGAGCGCTCAACTGGACAACATGCATGCTGTTTTGTTGAATGTTACTCAAAATAACACGGTGCTCCTCAAAGCGCTGCAGACCAAAGACGATCAGTTAATGAACACAGTGACAAAGTTGGATGATAAATCAGCAGAACTTATTGAAGTTGCTGACCAAATGAATGATGAGAGAACTCAGGTGATGAGGATGGAAATACTGATTTCTAAGCAAGCAGAGGAAATCTCATCACTGAATCTCTCGCTCCGTACTCGAGACCTCTATCTGCAAACCATGACAGATAAGTTGGAGACCGAAAGGAGCAGGTGTGACACTCACGTGTCCAAAATTGGTACTCTAAGCGCTCAAGTGGACTCTGCAATGCAGCAGAAGACCACCCTTAGGTACCATCTGGAGGAAATCCAGAATGGTCACGCTCTACAGCATGACTACCCATCCAAGCAACCGGAGTCCGGTACTCAAAGGAGTGAAGACGATAGGTTTCAGACATTGCATCCATCATGTGTCCCTCAGTCTTCTCCTCTTGGCCATTCGGCACTGAGTAATATGGAGCCTCTTGGCCAACAAAGCCAAAGCTTGGCTTCTCCTCTTGGCCTTTCGGCCCCAATTTCTCCACAGGATGAAGCCAACCCTCTCCGCCCGCTTGGTGCGGAATACCTTGACAAACTCGTCAAGAATTTCCCCACCTTTGACCCCGTTCCAGGTCAGCCAAACGATACTGAGACGTTCCTAGCTGACATAGAGGACGCGTTGGATGGCTACCCGAACGCTACGGGTTCTGACAGGGTTTACCTGTTGAAGCGAACGTCGAATAGACACGTGACGAGGTTCATTCGCCTACAACAGCAACACGTGCTAAATGACTACGCTAAACTTGCCACAGCTTTGAAATTAGAATTCAGTGGTTCTGCGACTCGCAAACACGATAGCTCACTGGCTAACACGGTCAAACAAGCTCGAAACGAACACCCACAAGCTTTCTATCATAGGCTTCGTTCAGCTTACTTTGGCCTACTCACAGAAACAGGAATGGAAGAGCTGTTACCATTCAAACAAATGTTTCTGTCGAACATGTATCCCACCTTCATTACCTACTTGGGCCCTGCAGCCCACGTTGGCTTGCCTATCTTACAACTCAGAGAGCTTGCAAGCACAGCTTTTGAGGCATCAAAAGCTCGCAACGCTAAGAGCCCTGACCACTCGGTTTTGAAGTTTGACCAGGAGCACTCATTCCAGTTAGAGGGTGCATTATCAGGTATTGGAGCGTCGAGAGCTGACGCACAACAACAGTTTCTACCACGAAACCATGATTCCAATAACCGCCGCGGTCGAAATAACTGTAAAATACGTCGCCTTCAAAACGACTACCGCTACAATCGACCTGTTCGCTACGTTCCTGTACCCAACCCACACAAAGTGTCAGAACACAAGGGTAACAAAGGGTTGAAGGACGATCAAAACGTAGACCAATGTTCTCCAGAAGTCCCACTACGGGAAGAACTAAAGCGAGAACAATTTGAGAAAAGGGTAAAAGATAAGTCACAAGGACGAGACGGGGAATTACCGGACACCAGGTCCGCAGGAATTAACACCCATAGCAAGGACGTTAAAGTTCAAATGTCTCCCGCTCTCATTCAAGACCCTATCCAGGGCCCGCTTGATCAAGAAACAAGCCCCCGGGCTCGGTCTATAGACTCCGATACAAAAGTTGCGAAGGTAAAGGTCAAACGCTTAGTTAAAGCCAAGCCCACTCAAAATCGGAAAAGTCAATCTGCTTCCATCTTGAACAGACATGGCACATCACGTCGTTGCGAACGACCACTCCACTTTGTGGGGAATATGTCCACTAACCACGAATCTAAACGGCCATACCTGGAAACAGTCCTGGAGGACTGCTTTGCTTGTCATGCGCTAATTGATTCGGGTGCGACAATATCACTCATCTCTCAAACATTGTTTGATGATCTCAAAAGGGCTTTGAAGCCAACTAAACGTTGGTTAAAAGTGGAACGATGCGACACTACACTTCGAGGGGTCACTCAGACTACCTCGCCTCTCACATTGAGAGTCATGCTGAAACTACACTTCCAGGACGTATCGCTCGTTCATCCTGTGTATGTTACCAGCCTCGAAACTGTAACCCTGCTACTTGGAGCAGACTTGATGGATCGGTTACTCCCATTGATGGATTGGAAAACCAACCAGGTATGGTCACAGGCCACAGTGCCTTCTCCACTGACCACACTGTCTTCCCCTAACGCTAGCTGCAACGCAGTCCTTCACGAGGGGTATCTGTCAAAAGCACCCCTTGGGAAAAAGACGTGTAGAAACCTCTTGGTGCAGAATCCGATCCAAGGAGATATTACGATATCTCGACACATTCCATCAGCCAATCTGATTGACCATTCTTTTCATGATTTCGAGCCAGCTGTCTCTGTGAATGAGCAACTTCCCTCCTTCTTGCAGTCGTGCAATACGGTAGTTGAGATGAACTTCTCTGGCCCTTCGGACACTTCCGCAAGCACTGCGGCCGTCTCAGCAAGAAAAACATTGATGTGCAGAGTACACTCTGCTTCCGATGATACACCTTCTGCTTTGTTGGGGACTGTCACCCCTTACTACTGGCACTAATGGCGTCAGTCCAGCAACTGACCCGATGACTCCCATTGGTGAAACACTTTGCGATATCACAGACCGATATCCTCGTCTCAGTTTGCAGGTACTGAAGAGGTTGCCACACGCGGACGCGGTGGTGACTGACAGACCTCGACAGCCACTGAGGGTGTTGAAGCACAAACACCAGGAGATTTGGTTGAAAGGTTACAGCCATTCTCATAATAACGCGGCCACTGACAACTCGTACATAGGGTCCGACCTTCTCGTTTGCGCCTCGGACACCAACACCACCCGCTGGTGGGGGGGTCCCGAGACACAAAGGGGGGGAATAGTAGCCCAGACCCATGGTGAGCCTCATCGAGGCCGGTGGGGGGGTCGAGACTACGGACAACACCGTACGAGGCCGCCAGAGCATAAATCAAATCTAGTTGTAAACTCCCCTATGAGAACAGTGAGGAGCAGACAGGCCCCTAGACGGGGATTATCTTAGAACACATCTAAGATAGTACTGAGGTGTACCACACTGGTCGTAAAGGAAGTCCAGTGGACTTGTCCACCTCCAAAACAAATGGCAACAATAATCATTCCTTGCCATGTGTAGGTTCAACTACAATACAACTAGTAATATGCTCCAATCATGTGTTCCGGTAGATAATATTTCAGAATAAATCGGTAGGACAACTGGACCCCTTGAATACCAGTACCAATACCACAGTCAGTCCAGCAACACTCAGTAAGAGGATTAGTAACCTCACAAGTTAAATTGCTATTGATAATAGCGACATAGGAGTCAATCAGAGTGCAACACAGGGAAGGGAATCTCCAGTGCACTCTTCCAAGGGTTAACACATGCCACTAATAAATAGAACCCTCCGTTCAGGAGAAAAGTTATTAGAAGTCATGAACCATGATCACACCACGTACGACTGGTCAAATACTTAGAGTACTTCCGTCGTGAGGTTAGCTCCTCCGTGGATAACATAGCTATGAAATAGACTTCATACCTACCGCCACTACAATAGTGGAAGACACCGTGACTTGTAGAAAACTACTACAGACTCCCTTGACACCAATTCTGACTGACCTCAAGGCATTGACCTGAAAATTACCTGACTACGTCAGACTCATTCTGAACAAGTTGTAATCTGCCAGGATACTTGGTTTTCTTCCCTTGACATGCGCGATTGTGTAAGCATAAACGCACATGCACAACGGAACATCCAATTAGGATTTATGCTAGGATCACTTAAGGGTCCAAGCAAAATATCAGCCTTAGTAAAGTTGAACATTTACTTCTAGGCCTTTGACTCTACAGCACTCACCAGTTTTCTAACCAGAAGTCCATAGGTCATCCTGTAGACTGCCCAAAACTAGTGCCTTACAGCTGTAGACTTATCATATAGTTGTCAACTTAGGATAGTACCCTAAGCGCCACCCCGCAAATTAGGAAAGCCCTAGATATGACATTAGACAATGCCATGATAGGGTCATTTTGCCAAGACCATGGACGTAGATAGAATACAGTCCAATTAGATGATTAAGGTGGCATAACTATTTTGTTTTGTTTATGCTTTCATTAATTTTGTTTCATTTTCTTTGGCACATAGAAAGTGATAGAGCCATAAACAACTCCCCCATACAACCATCAGTTAGTGCCACAACGCCGCTCATTTGGGAGGAAATGTAATGATATATTTCATGAGTGTGTGTGCGTTGTTAACCTCTGCCTAAGTTACTGCCCAGATATTCCAGTCTGGACGACCAGACGACAGGTCCGGAACGGCGATCCCAATCCGGACATCCGCTGCCGAGTCATGGAACGGACATCTTCATTTGCAGAGACCCTACCCGGGTCGACCACCAGAGGGGGGACTGCAATAGCAACCACCAACTGGACATCTGCTGCCCAGCCTTGGAGCGGACTTCTTCATTTGCAGACACCCTACCCGGGTCGACCGCCAGATGGGGACCACAACGATGATCCACAACCAGGACAACCCACGTTCATTTTTATGTTGGTTTACAACATGCAGGTTAATCGCAAGATTGAACCCAACATGGGGGGACTGTCATGACGTTGGCCTGTGGGTAAGGTTTATGACCCCCCATAAATACCTTCTCCCTTCCCCTCTCTCTCTGACCCTACTGAAGGACTGGAATAGCCTGTGTTAAATATAGAGAGTCTGGGAACATCAAACAAATAGGGAAAGGAACCATCTTTTGTTAATAAAACCAGTTGGAAATATGCTTGATAACGTAATGAGTATGTATGTCAGTTCATTGTTATCTGAGACATTATGATTGATGGCAGGACGATATAAACTGTACCGGAGAAAGTATACACCCTCTAGTTATCAGAGTCACATGGAATTGTTATGCAATTGAAATGTTTGATATTGAAATTGTTTGTTAGGAGATTAAATGTAATTTTAGCTTCCAAATGAGAGAATCGGGTTTTCATAGGGAAAGTGCCCTGCCGATCAGTGGCCAACCCTGTGAAGAGACATGGGGTTATAAACGATGAAGCCTCCTTCCTCCCCCTCTCCACTATATAAGTCTTTGACGAAAAGACATTCAGGGTTCCAATACGGGAGGACTGCAGCCTCTACGTTATAAGGACAGACACATATCAAGAACAGAACAAAGCCAACCTCGGCGTGAGCTATGGTATGAACTGGTATGAACTTTGAGCTTATTCACTACAGAAGTGATACTTCCTAGCCGTTGAATTAGCCGCTGCTAACGTGGGCTAGGAAAGGACGGACGACGGATCCAGTCTAACAACCAGACGAAGATACCACCACCATTGACATTCTTCCACTACACAACAGGAAGATCTGTTGGCCAACCACGGCCAGCATCTACGACCAATCTACCGAAGCGCAGCTCAGAGTAAATATTTATTGCATTTTCCTTTTCCAAATGGGCGGTAATTTAGAATGCATAAGATAATGTATTTACGATAGCATAGCTGCTGTTTCTGTGTTCCTAAATCTTCCCGCTCTTTCATTCAAGCCCAACCCCCTTTTCCTTTGTGTAACCAGCCATGATACAGGCTCAGTCCACCAGGACGTTTTCTGTATGACATCATATGAATTCTGTGTATTTGTAATTCTGTGTGATTAGTTAGGTATTTAGTAAATAAATAATTAAACCCAATTTTGTATTGCTGATTCAACTTGTTAGCCAGGGTTCGTGAAGATAACCAAGAATTTATAACTTTCATGATGAGATTGAAAATAAGATAAGATTGACTGCTATCGATGTAAAATATTACTAAGTATTTTAAGAGTTTATTCAGAAGATAACAGCTCTATAAACGTTCTTCTGTGGTGCCCCGACTTTCTAGTTAATTACATTTACATGATTAGCTTAATCAGGTAATATTAATTACAGAGAAATTATTTTATAAATTAGCATGTCATATCACTTAATCCGGCATAGCCAAAGACACGACACTAGCAACAGCATAAATTATTTGTTTAACAGCATCACCTGACAAAGGTATTGATGTGAGTTTCTGTGCCTCCCCATATATTGCTTTTACCATATCTATTGCGGCCGGTAATATCAAAGTCTCTGCGATAGTGTGTGGTATCATAGCGTAGCAGGCCTAGCCATTTACCGTGGGAATGATTCAAGTGCAACGGTCAAGTGCGGCCTTTTACCATGATCTAAGGGCGCTCTCTGGTTGAATTTGATTTTTAAGATTTGAATAATTTTCATTTACATTTTTAATGTTAAGCACATTGCAATGATTCTGAGATAGAAAGTGGATATTATAATATACACTGCTCAAAAAAATAAAGGGAACACTTAAACAACACAATGTAACTCCAAGTCAATCACACTTCTGTGAAATCAAACTGTCCACTTAGGAAGCAACACTGATTGACAATAAATTTCACATGCTGTTGTGCAAATGGAATAGACAACAGGTGGAAATTATAGGCAATTAGCAAGACACCCCCAATAAAGGAGTGGTTCTGCAGGTGGGGACCACAGACCACTTCTCAGTTCCTATGCTTCCTGGCTGATGTTTTGGTCACTTTTGAATGCTGGCGGTGCTTTCACTCTAGTGGTAGCATGAGACGGAGTCTACAACCCACACAAGTGGCTCAGGTAGTGCAGCTCATCCAGGATGGCACATCAATGCGAGCTGTGGCAAGAAGGTTTGCTGTGTCTGTCAGCGTAGTGTCCAGAGCATGGAGGCGCTACAAGAGACAGGCCAGTACATCAGGAGACGTGGAGGAGGCCGTAGGAGGGCAACAACCCAGCAGCAGGACGGAGGAGGAGCACTGCCAGAGCCCTGCAAAATGACCTCCAGCAGGCCACAAATGTGCATGTGTCTGCTCAAACGGTCAGAAACAGACTCCATGAGGGTGGTATGAGGGCCCGACGTCCACAGGTGGGGGTTGTGCTTACAGCCCAACACCGTGCAGGACGTTTGGCATTTGCCAGAGAAAACCAAGATTGGCAAATTCGGTTCCACCAAGATTGGCCCTGGGTTCCTCCTAATGCAAGACAATGCTAGACCTCATGTGGCTGGAGTGTGTCAGCAGTTCCTGCAAGAGGAAGGCATTGATGCTATGGACTGGCCCGCCCGTTCCCCAGACCTGAATCTAATTGAGCACATCTGGGACATCATGTCTCGCTCCATCCTCCAACGCCACATTGCACCACAGACTGTCCAGGAGTTGGCGGATGCTTTAGTCCAGGTCTGGGAGGAGATCCCTCAGGAGACCATCTGCCACCTCATCAGGAGCATGCCCAGGCATTGTAGGGAGGTCATACAGGCACGTGGAGGCCACACACACTACTGAGCCTCATTTTGACTTGTTTTAAGGACATTTACATTTACATTTAACCTGTCTGGGCTAGGGGGCAGTATTGAGAATTTTGGAAAAATATGTTCCCATTTTTAACTGCCTCCTACACCAACTCAGAAGCTAGAATATGCATATTATTGTTCAGGTTTGGATAGAAAACACTCTGAATTTTCTAAAACTGTTTGAATGGTGTCTGTGAGTATAACAGAACTCCTATGGCAGGCAAAAACCTGACAAGGTTTCAAGCAGGAAGTACCCTGTCTGACAAGGAGTCGTGCGTCTTGCATCTTTTTATTGAAAAGTAAGGATCTTAGCTGTAACGTGACAATTCCCAGGGCTCCAATAGGCTCTCAGAGCCCGCGAAATAACTGAAGGTTTACGAGGGAGCCTCAGGTTGAAACATATTATCGCCTTTTGTAAGTGGATGCTCCGAGGACCTTTGAATGATGCGCGTGCATGAGTCGCTTCTGAGGAGAAATTTTTATTCGGCTGTTTAGGCTCAATGCATACTCCCGGTCGGAATATTATCACTTCTCTACGACATAAATGGCATAAAAATTGGTTTTAAACAGCGGTTGACATGCTTCGAAGTACGGTAATGGAATATTTAGACATTTTTGACAAGCCAACGCGCCATGCGCGAAACCGGGAAGAAGCATTCTAGAACTCACGAACAAAACGTCGCTGTTTGGATATAACGATGGATTATTTGGGACCAAACCAACATTTGTTATTGAAGTAGAAGTCCTGGCAGTGTATTCTGATGAAGAACAAGCAAGGTAAGAACATTTTTCTTATAGGAAATGTGATTTTGGTGGATGCTGACCTGGGTGGGTATCTAAATAGCTAGCCCTGTAATGCCGGGCTATGTACTTAGATTATTGCAAAATGTGCTTCATCCGAAAAGCTATTTTAAAATCGGACATATCGAGTGCATAGAGGAGTAATGTATCTATAATTCTTAAAATAATTGTTATGCTTTTTGTGAACGTTTATCGTGAGTAATTTAGCAAACTGTTAGTAAATTCAACGGAAGTTTGCCGGGGGTTATGCGTTTTCTGAACGTCACATGCTAATGCAAAAAGCTGTTTTTTGATATAAATATGAACTTGATTGAACAGACATGCATGTATTGTATAACACAATGTCCTAGGTGTGTCATCTGATGAAGATCATCAAAGGTTAGTGCTGCATTTAGCTGTGGTTTGGGTTTATGTGACATGATATGCTAGCTTGAAAAATGGCTGTCTGATTATTTCTGGCTGGGTACTCTGCTGACATAATCTAATGTTTTGCTTTCGTTGTAAAGCCTTTTTGAAATCGGACAGTGGGGTTAGATTAACGAGATTCTTGTCTTTAAATAGCTGTAAAATAGTCATATGTTTGAGAAATTGAAGTAATAGTATTTCTAACGATTCAAAAATCGCGCCACTGGAATATCAGTAGCTGTTACGTAGGTGGGACGAAATCGTCCCACATACCCCAGACAGGTTAAGTCATTTAGCAGACGCTCTTATCCAGAGCGACTTACAAATTGGTGCATTCACCTTATGATATCCAGTGGAACAACCACTTTACAATAGTGCATCTAAATCTTTTAAGGGGGGGGGGTTAGAAGGATTACTTTATCCTATCCCAGGTATTCCTTAAAGAGGTGGGGTTTCAGGTGTCTCCGGAAGGTGGTGATTGACTCCGCTGTCCTGGCGTCGTGAGGGAGCTTGTTCCACCATTGGGGTGCCAGAGCAGCGAACAGTTTTGACTGGGCTGAGCGGGAACTGTGCATCCTCAGAGGTAGGGAGGCGAGCAGACCAGAGGTGGATGAAGGGCCTGTTTGGGTGTAGGGCCTGATCAGAGCCTGAAGGTACGGA
The DNA here is from genome assembly GCF_901001165.1 of Salmo trutta. Taxonomy (NCBI): domain Eukaryota; kingdom Metazoa; phylum Chordata; class Actinopteri; order Salmoniformes; family Salmonidae; genus Salmo; species Salmo trutta. The sequence continues at coordinate 43,699,367 of NC_042957.1, forward strand.
GGTGCCGTTCCCCTCACAGCTCCGTAGGCAAGCACCATGGTCTTGTAGCGGATGCGAGCTTCAACTGGAAGCCAGTGGAGAGAGCGGAGGAGCGGGGTGACGTGAGAGAACTTGGGAAGGTTGAACACCAGACGGGCTGCGGTGTTCTGGATGAGTTGTAGGGGTTTAATGGCACAGGCAGGGAGCCCAGCCAACAGCGAGTTGCAGTAATCCAGACGGGAGATGACAAGTGCCTGGATTAGGACCAGCGCCGCTTCCTGTGTGAGGCAGGGTCGTACTCTGCGAATGTTGTAGAGCATGAACCTACAGGATCGGGTCACCTCCTTGATGTTAGTGGAGAACGACAGGGTGTTGTCCAGGATCACGCCAAGGTTCTTAGCACTCTGGGAGGAGGACACAAGGGAGTTGTCAACCGTGATGGCAAGATCATGGAACGGGCAGTCCTTCCCCGGGAGGAAGAGCAGCTCCGTCTTGCCGAGGTTCAGCTTGAGGTGGTGATCCGTCATCCATTACATCAAAGTTGGATCAGCCTGTAGTGTGGTTTTCCACTATAATTTTGAGTGTGACTCCAAATCCAGACCTCCATGGGTTGATAAATTGGATTTCCATTGATTATTTTTGTGTGATTTGGTTGTCAGCACATTCAACTATGTAAAGAAAAAAGTATTTAATAACATTATTTCATTCATTCAGATCAAGGATGTGTTATTTTAGTGTTCCCTTTATTTTTTGGAGCAGTATATATACTATATATAAATATATATATATATATATATAAGCTACAAAAGTATGTGGACACCCCTTCAAATTAGTGGATTCGGCTATGTCAGCCACACCCGTTCCAGACAGGTGTATAAAATCGAGCACACCGCCTTGCAATCTCCATAGACAAACACTGGCAGTAGAATGGCCTTGCTGAAAAGCTCAGTGACTTTCAATGTGTCACTGTCATACATAAAGGGAACATTTCGGCATTTGCTGTATGGTTAATGAGAAAGTCCATATTGCAAATGTACGGTGCCGTACTAGATGTCCGCGAACGTTTGTAAAATTTGCGGACGGCGTCGGGCCGTGCACCGGGGCCGGATCTTCTGAGAAGTCATCAAACGGAGTCTTTCGGACATTCGGTTTCCGTTTTACAAAATGTTCAAATTTTTGTCATTTTTCACCTGTCCCGGATTATACCACAGGAGGGCGAATGGAATCATATTGCAAATGTAACAAACATCACTAATCACGACATGGCCTTTTCTCCTAAATGGAAAAGACTTAGAAGACGAATCTTGGTGAGCATTGGTTTGGCATAATGGGCAGTTGGCCCCGAACAAGATGGAGTCGAGGCCTCAACGCTTTTTGAGTTAAGGCCAATTTTCTGGGATTAAAGGTCAAAAATTTAAATAGAGTGCTAATTTGACCGCTTCACGTCAAAGTACATGAGCCTATGGTGTCAGGAAATAAAGAACCAGACATTTATCTATCGTCAATTAAGAGAAATCGTTCAATGTCAAATTGGTGATATTCAAAAAAATGAGTTTTTTTTCCTAAAAAGTTACAGATCCAGTTGCAGCGTGTTCAGATGAATCCCTTAAGGCAGGTTTCGGAGCTCTGTGATATTTCTGTGATTTTCTGTGATTTTCTGAAATAACACAACCTCGTTCAACCCTCTGTAAAGAAGTCAGTTCTTAACGTAAAGACCTAAAACTCAATATTCTATAAGAGCCTAACCCAAGGAGAATATGTGTTCACTTTCAGCTTCCTGTGTCAACCAGAAATGCCTTAACCTCTCTAGGGTATGTGGGACGAAATCGTCCCACCTACTCAACAGCCAGTGGAATCCCGTGGTGCGTTATTCAAATACCTTAGAAATGCTATTACTTCAATTTCTCAAACATATGACTATTTTACACCATTTTAAAAGACAAGACTCTCGTTAATCTAACCACACTGTCCGATTTCAAAAAGGCTTTACAACGAAAACAAAACATTAGATTATGTCAGCAGAGTACCCAGCCAGAAGTAATCAGACACCCATTTTTCAAGCTAGCATATAATGTCACATAAACCCAAACCACAGCTAAATGCAGCACTAACCTTTGATGATCTTCATCAGATGACACCCCTAGGACATTATGTTATACAATACATGCATGTTTTGTTCAATCAAGTTCATATTTATATCAAAAAACAGCTTTTTACATTAGCATGTGACGTTCAGAACTAGCATACCCACCGCAAACTTCCGGTGAATTTACTAAATTACTCACGATAAACGTTCACAAAAAACATAACAATTATTTTAAGAATTATAGATACAGAACTCCTTTATGCAATCGCTATGTCCGATTTTAAAATAGCTTTTCGGTGAAAGCACATTTTGCAATATTCTGAGTAGATAGCCCAGCCATCACGGGCTAGCTATTTAGACACCCACCAAGTTTAGCCCTCAACAAAGTCAGATTTACTATAAGAAAAATTGGATTACCTTTGCTGTTCTTCGTCAGAATGCACTCCCAGGACTTCTACTTCAATAACAAATGTTGGTTTGGTTCAAAATAATCCATAGTTATGTTCAAATATCCTCTGTTTAGTTCGTGCGTTCAAGACACTATCCGAAGGGTGACGAAGGGTGACACGCCCGACGCGTTTCGTGACAAAAAATGTCTAAATATTCCATTACCGTACTTCGAAGCATGTCAACCGCTGTTTAAAATAAATTTTTATGCTATTTTTCTCATAAAAAAGCGATAATATTCCGACCGGAAAACCCTGTTTACGTTCAAAGACGAAAAAATAAAAACACGGTGTCGCCTCGTGCACGCGCTTCAGTCTCATTGTCCTCTGATGACCACTTACCAAATGCGCTAATGTTTTTCAGCCAGGGGCTGCAAAGACATCATTCAGCTTTTTGCCGCCTTCTGAGAGCCTATGGGAGCGTTAGAAAATGTCACGTTACAGCAGAGATCCCCTGTTTTGGATAGAGATGATCAACAAGGCCAAGAAATGGTCAGAGTTGGCGCTTCCTGTTTGGAATCTTCTCAGGTTTTGGCCTGCCAAATGAGTTCTGTTATACTCACAGACACCATTCAAACAGTTTTAGAAACTTTAGGGTGTTTTCTATCCAAAGCCAATAATTATATGCATATTCTCGTTTCTGGGCAGTAGTAATAAACAGATTAAATCGGGTATGTTTTTTATCCGGCCGTGCAAATACTGCCCCCTACCCTAGAGAGGTTAAAGACACACAGAGCCAGCAATGGCATTACCATTATCTCTAGGCTGTGCCGAGTTCAACGAGATGCCCCGCTTGACCGTAGCTCACTCGGTCTGAGCGCAGCAACCTTGAATAAAAGTAGGCCCAAAATGAAGCCTGGCCCTAAATTTCAAGTGCTTTTGGGTGACAGCGAGAGAACTGTTGGGGTTAGAAGCACAATTCGACCTCAGGAACGTTCCTGAGGTCCTCCCGATTTGTGCAAGCCTAATCTTGACCATGTGGCATTAACCCTTAACAGAGAAAAGAAGGTGTTTACATCAAACAGTTTGCAATGACTTCTCTCCCCATAGGAATACATTGCCTATTCCCCTTAATTCAACCTGAAGCCTATGTGGGTTATGGATGCCTTATGAACCTGTCTTCAATAAAAATCCATCAGGCTACTGTGAGGTCTACCTGTGTCGATTCTAAGCTTCCTGGAGCAACCGGAAGTTGTTAAAAACACCCTAAAGGTGTTTTGATATAACCAACCTGCAGATTGTGAAAATCACTCAATTCAACCCTGTGTAAATGAGTCAATTCTTAACGTAAATGCTTAAAACTGTAAAAGCCTACCCCAATGACAACATGTGTCGATTCTAAGCTTCCTGTGCCAACTGGAAGTGCCTTAAATTGGGGTCACAGTAGCTGTTTTGAAGGGTTAAAAAAGTAACTTCTTTCCAAAACTTCATATGTGTGACTGGGTAACCCTCATGAACTGTAAATTAGTCATTTATCCCATCATATTTGCAAAAAAACTAACACACACACACAGCTAGGACATAGTGACACATTGTGGGGCTTAGAGACATACAGTGCCTGCAATAGTTACCTTCGTTCAAACGATCAAAGAACTGTCAGACATAGAGCTCTGAAACTTTAGAAACATGTTCTAGAGCTCAAGTCGATAGCGCATGGTGAGTTCTGTGGCTTTTGAAGGTTCTCAGACCGAGAAACAGCCTCGTACATTTGCAATATGTTCAATTCATTTTGACCATCACGAAAATGGCGACATTTAGAAATGTCCCAGAGTCACAGGACTAGGTGCATTGAAATCTCCTCGGACAATAAAGACGGACCCCAACGTTTCTGTCCGATAGCTCATTCAAGGACCCCGTAGCAACGCCCGGAAAAAATTGAATTTCAGCACCAATTAAGGTCATTGCTCGGGCACCGAATGATCTATCGAGCCGAAACTTGGGATTCGGGGTCGCCTCACATAGGCCTACACATAATGTCAGAGCTGGACCCTCAGCTAGAACGTAACTATGTGTTTTATGGTTTAAACTGAAGGCGCTGGGAATTATGGGCCTGCTCTGATATATGTGATAGTTGGCTTCTAAACGTGTTGGAAAAAGTGGATTTGGTGTCAGATGGTATCAGTTTGGTGTCAGAATGACATCTAATTGACTGATGGACGCTGACTTGCTGGGTGACGAGCGATGGAGAGGAACCAGAGTCACTGCCCGGCCATCCCGAGTTCATTGGGCCAGTCAATTCTGCCTTTCTGCACTATTTTTGAGCATGTCAAATTCGTGATGGTAAAGGTCATTTTGGACGTTTTTCAAAAAATCGTTAAAAAACAACAGAGTCCCACTTCTCCCTCATTATACATGACAAATAGATCATCTAGGTTGATTCATGGCTTAACATAGGGCTATATATCATATGGACAGTATAAATGCCATTTGGACATGGTTCACTGACTTTTGGGTTTGGAAACCGACTTCCTATGATCAAACATGGCAAATGGACAAACATCCTGATTTGGCACATTCAATACTTTCATACATGTATATATATAATAAAATATCTCAAAAGTATGTTCATACAGTTCTTATACATGTGTAATTGACAAAAGAATCGAAAGATTTCGAAAGACGGTCCAGAAAGCACTTTTTTAAGGGGGTGATAAGTTTTCGGGAAAAAATGCTTTTTTTCAAATTTCACTCTTGGGTCTTGACTTGTGTTACATTTGCAATAAGAAAATTCACTGTGGAGCGCGCTCGCCATCTATTGGATATTTGCTGTGATTTGGCACATTCAATACTTTCATACATGTATAATTGACCAAAAAACAATTGGACATTTCATTTGGACATTTCTAATGGCATTTTGCAAAAAAAGAAAAAAAAAGTCACTTTTGACTTCCTATGAAATCATATTCCAAATGGACAAAACATATGCCTTATGTACAAGCAAAACCCCCCCAAAAACGTATTTTTATTTATTTTATTTTATTTCACCTTTATTTAACCAGGTAGGCAAGTTGAGAACAAGTTCTCATTTACAATTGCGACCTGGCCAAGATAAAGCAAAGCAGTTCGACAACATACAAAAACACAGAGTTACACATGGAGTAAAACAACATACAATCAATGATGCAGTAGAAAAAAAATAAGACTATATACAATGTGAGCAAATGATGTGAGATAAGGGAGGTAAAGGCAAAAAATGCCATGGTGGCAAAGTAAATAAAGTATAGCAAGAAAAAACACTGGAATGGTAGATTTGTAGTTTGAAGAAAGTTCAAAGTTAAAATATAAATAATATGGTGCAAAGGAGCAAAATAAATAAATACAGTAGGGGAAGAGGTAGTAGTTTGGGCTAAATTATAGATGGGCTCTGTACAGGTGCAGTGATCTGTGAGCTGCTCTGACAGCTGGTGCTTAAAGCTAGTGAGGGAGATAAGTGTTTCCAGTTTCAGAGATTTTTGTAGTTCGTTCCAGTCATTGGCAGTAGAGAACTGGAAGGAGAGACGACCAAAGGAGGATTTGGCCTTACGGGGTGACCAGAGAGATATACCTGCTGGAGCGCGTGCTACAGGTGGGTGCTGCTATAGTGACCAGTGAGCGGAGATAAGGGGGGACTTTACCTAGCAGGGTCTTGTACATGACCTGGAGCCAATGTGTTTGGCGACGATTATGAAGCGAAGGCCAGCCAACGAGAGCATACAGGTCGCAGTGGTGGGTAGTATATGGGGCATTGGTGACAAAACGGATGGCACTGTGATAGACTGCATCCAGCTTGTTGAGTAGGGTATTGGAGGCTATTTTGTAAATGACATCGCCGAAGTCGAGGATTGGTAGGATGGTCAGTTTTACGAGGGTATGTTTGGCAGCATGAGTGAAGGATGCTTTGTTGCGAAATAGGAAGCCAATTCTAGATTTCACTTTGGATTGGAGATGATTGATGTGAGTCTGGAAGGAGAGTTTACAGTCTAACCAGACACCTAGGTATTTGTAGTTGTCCACAAATTCTAAGTTAGAACCGTCCAGAGAAGTGATGCTGGACAGGCGGGCAGGTGCAGGCAGCGATCGGTTGAAGAGCATGCATTTAGTTTTACTTGTGTTTAGGAGCAGTTGGAGACCACGGAAGGAGAGTTGAATGGCATTGAAGCTCGTCTGGAGGGTTGTTAACACAGTGTCCAAAGAAGGGCCAGAAGTATACAGAATGGTGTCGTCTGCGTAGAGGTGGATCAGAGATTCACCAGCAGCAAGAGCGACATCATTTATGTATACAGAGAAAAGAGTTGGCCCAAGAATTTAACCCTGTGGTACCCCCATAGAGACTGCCAGAGGTCCAGACAGTAGGCCCTCCGATTTGACACACTGAACTCTGTCAGAGAAGTAGTTGGTGAACCAGGCGACGCAATCGTTTGAGAAACCAAGGCTACTGAGTCTGCCGATGAGGATGTGGTGATTAACAGAGTCAAAAGCTTTGGCCAGGTCAATGAATACGGCAGCACAGTATTGTTTCTTATCGATGGCGGTTACGATGTCGTTTAGGACCTTGAGCGTGGCTGAGGTGCACCCATGACCAGCTCTGAAACCAGATTGCATAGCGGAGAGGGTGCGGTGGGATTCGAAATGGTCGGTAATCTGTTTGTTGACTTGGCTTTCGAAGACCTTAGAAAGGCAGGGTAGGATGGATATAGGTCTGTAGCAATTTGGGTCAAGAGTGTCACCTCCTTTGAAGAGGGGGATGACAGCAGCTGCTTTCCAATCTATGGGAATCTCAGACGACACGAAAGAGAGGTTGAACAGGCTAGTAATAGGGGTTGCAATAATTTCGGCAGATAATTTTAGAAAGAAAGGGTCCAGATTGTCAAGCCCAGCTGATTTGTAGGGGTCCAGATTTTGCAGCTCTTTCAGAACATCAGCTGAATGGATTTGGGAGAAGGAGAAATGGGGGAGGCTTGGGCGAGTAGCTGTGGGGGGTGCAGAGCTGTTGAATGCAGTAGGGGTAGTTAGGTGGAAAGCATGGCCAGCCTAGAAAAATGCTTATTGAAATTCTCAATTATAATGGGCTTATCGGTGGTGACAGAGTTTCCTATCCTCAGTGCAGTGGGCAGTTGGGAGGAGGTGTTCTTATTCTCCATGGACTTTACAATGTCCCAGAACTTTTTAGAGTTGGAGTTGCACGAAGCAAATTTCTGTTTGAAAAAGCTAGCCTTGGCGTTTCTAACTGCCTGTGTGTATTGGTTTCTAACTTCCCTAAAAAGTTGCATATCGCGGGGGCAGTTTGATGCTAATGCAGAACGCCACAGGATATTTTTGTGTTGGTTAAGGGCAGTCAGGTCTGGGGAGAACCAAGGGCTATATCTGTTCCTGGTTCTAAATTTCTTGAAAGGGGCATGCTTATTTAAGATGGAGAGGAAGGCATTTTTAAAAAATAACCAGGCATCCTCTACTGACGGGATGAGGTCAATATCCTTCCAGGATACAAGGGCCAGGTCGATTAGAAAGGCTTGCTCGTTGAAATGTTTCAGGGAGCGTTTGACAGTGATGAGTGGAGGTCGTTTGACCGCTGACCCATTACGGGTGCAGGCAATGAGGCAGTGATCGCTGAGATCTTGGTTGAAAACAGCAGAGGTGTATTTAGAGGGCACGTTGGTTAGGATGATATCTATGAGGGTGCCAGTGTTTGCGGCTTTGGGGTTGTACCTGGTGGGTTCATTAATAATTTGTGTGAGATTGAGGGCATCAAGCTTGGATTGTAGGATGGCTGGGGTGTTAAGCATGTCCCAGTTTAGGTCACCTAGTAGCACGAGCTCTGAAGATAGATGAGGGGCAATCAGTTCACATATGGTGTCCAGAGCACAGCTAGGGGCCGAGGGGGGTCTATAGCAGGCGGCAACGGTGAGAGACTTGTTTTTGGAGAGGTGGATTTTTAAAAGAAGAAGTTCAAATTGTTTGGGTACAGACCTGGATAGCAGGACAGAACTCTGCAGGCTATCTCTGCAGTAGATTGCAACACCGCCCCCTTTGGGCGTTCTATCTTGTCTGAAAACGTTGTAGTTAGGGATGAAGATTTCAGAGTTTTTGGTGGACTTCCTAAGCCAAGATTCAGACACAGCTAGGACATCCGGGTTGGCAGAGTGTGCTAAAGCAGTGAATAAAACAAACTTAGGGAGGAGGCTTCTAATGTTAACATGCATGAAACCAAGGTTATTACGGTTACAGAAGTCATCAAAAGAGAGCGCCTGGGGAGTAGGAGTGGAGCTAGGCACTGCAGGGCCTGGATTCACCTCTACATCCCCAGAGGAGCAGAGAAGAATAAGTATGAGGGTACGGCTAAAAGCTATAAGAATTGGTCGTCTGTGACGTCCAGAATAGAGAGAAAAAGGAGCAGGTTTCTGGGGGCGATAAAATAGCTTCAAGGTATAATGTACAGACAAAGGTATGGTGGGATATGAGTACAGAGGAGGTAAACCTAGGCATTTAGTGATTATGAGAGAGATATTGTCTCTAGAAACATCATTGAAACCAGAAGATGTCATAGCATGTGTGGGTGGAGGAACTGAGAGGTTGGATAAGGTATAATGAGCAGGGCTAGAGGCTCTACAGTGAAACAAGCCAATAAACACTAACCAGAACAGCGATGGACAATGCATTTTGACATTAAGGAGAGGCATGCTTAGCCGAGTGATCAAAGGGTCCAGTGAGATTCAGACAGCTAGCCGGGCCATAGGTAGCAAGCTGGTGGAAGAAGGAGGGAGGTCTGTTTTTAGCCACCTCGTGCGTTTCCGTCTGTGGGTTAGTGGGGTTCCGTGTGGAAGGGGGGACCTGTCCAAGTTGGCAAAATAGTTAGTTATAGTGGCCCAAGAAAAGTGTCCGATAGACCTATTCAGATCGCAGCCGAAAAGACAGCTAACGATTAGCCGGCCGCAGATGGGCGATCAGGTTACGTCGCGACGGAGGGGCCAGTTGGATAACTCCCTCGGGCAGATAACGTCGGTGGTCCAGTCGTGAAGACCCGATGGGGCTCCGCATCGGCAGTAAAACGGGTCAGGATAGGTGAGTTGTAGCCCAGGAGACACTTCAGTTGGCTAGCTCAGGAATAGCCCAGGAGTGGCTGACGGAACTCTTCAGCTGGCTAGCTCAGGAAAAGCCCAGGAGTGGCTGACGGAACTCTTCAGCTGGCTAGCTGGCTAGCTCCGTAATAATGTGTGTTAATTCCGGGACCGACGTTGCCAATAGTCACTCAGGTAGCAGCTAGTTAGCTGCAAGATCCAGGTGTAAATGTCCAGAGCTAGAAATCGGGGAAAGGAGAGAGAATAGGTCCGGTATGCTCTGGTCTGAGTCGCGCTGTACAAAAACTGGCGATAGCTTTTCGAGCTAATGGATAGCTGAGGACAGCTAACCGTGGCTAGCTGAACTTCAACGTTAGCCAGTGAAAATGGCTAACCTCTGGCTAGCTTCTGTTGTGGAATTCAGATGAGGTAAATAATACTTTCTTTTTTTTAAATTGGTGAGGCGGGTTGCAGGAGAGTGCTTTGAGGTTGAGTTTTTAGAATAAAAAATGTAAAAAGATAAGTGAAGACAAAAATATGTAAATAAATATATACACGGGACACGACAAGAGGAGGGTAATGGACGTCTGAACTGCTACGCCATCTTGGATTTAAATTTTTTATGTCAAAAAAATATGTCAAAAGTATGTTCATACAGCTCTTATACATGTGTAATTGACAACAAAATCGAAAGAATTTCAAAAAACGGTCCAGAAAGCACTTTTTTTTTTTTTTTTTTTCAAAATTTGACTCTTGGGTGTTGACTTGTGTTACATTTGCAATAAGAAAATCCACGGTGGAGCGCGCTCGCCATCTATAGGATTTTTGGGGTGTAACACTTGGCATTTGCCATATGAAATTTGCAATATGATTTGGATGAATGTGGACTGTGTGGCTCATATGGTAGAGCATGGTGTTTGCAATGCTAGTGTTGTGAGTTCAATTCCCATGGGGGACCAGTACGTCAAAAAAAAAAATGTATGCATTCAAAAAATGTATGCATTCACTACTGTAAGTTGCTCTGGATAAGAACGTCTGCTAAATGACTAAAATGTAAATTGGGTGGTATTGTCATTAGGGTGTATGATTCATGCGGTGCCAATATGTTCCCATTCATTTTTGTCCATTTCATGGGGGTCTTCCCTTACATAGGATGCCACCTTTCCAACAAGTCAGTTCATCAAATTTCTGCCTTGCTAGAACTGCCCCGGTCAACTGTAAGTGCTGTTATTGTGAAGTGAAAATGTCTCGGATTAACCATGGCTCAGCCGCGAAGTGGTAAGCCACACAAGCTCACAGAACGGGACCGCCAAGTGCAGAAGCGCGTAAAAATCGTCTGTCCTAGGTTGCAACACTCACTACCGAGTTCCAAACTGCCTCTGGAAGAAATGTCAGCACAATAACTTTTTGTCAGGAGCTTCATGAAATGGGTTTCCATGGCCGAGCAGCCGGACACAAGCCTATGATCACCATGCATAATGCCAAGCGTCGGCTGGTGTGATGTAAAGCTCGCCGCCATTGGACTCTCTGGAGTGATGAATCTTGCTTCACCATCTGGCAGTCCGACAAACTAATCTGGGTTTGGCGGATGCCAGGAGAACGCTACCTTCCCCAATGCATAGTGCCAACTGTAAAGTTTGGTGGAGGAAGAATATTGGGCTGTGGCAGTTTTTCATGGTTTGGGCTAGGCCCCTTAGTTTCAGTGAAGGGAAATCTTAAACGCTACAGCATACAATCCCTTAGAAAAGTATTCAGATCCCTTGACTATTTCCTATATTACAGCTTTATTATAAATGTATTAAATAAAGAACAATCCTCAGCAATCTACACACCATACCCAATAATGAAAAAGCAAAAACAGGTGTTTAGAAATATTTGCAAAAAAAACAAAAAAAGGAATTGGAATTGTCCTTAGAGCTCCGAGACCGGATTGTGTTGAGGCTCAGATCTGGGGAAGGGTACCAAAAATGTCTGCAGCATTGAAGGTCCCCAAGAACACAGTGGTCCCCACTCTTAAATGGAAGAAGTTTTGGATTCAACAAGACTCTTCCTAGAGCTGGCCGCCTGGCCAAACAGCAATCGGTGATAAGAGCCTTGGTCAGGGAGGTGATCAAGAAACCAATGGTCACTCCTCAGTCACTCCTCAGTGAAGATGGTTGTTATTCTGGAAGGTTGACCCATCTCAGTTTCTAAAAACCTGTTTTTGCTTTGTCAATATGGGGTATTGTGTGTAGATTTATGAGAAAAAAATAACAGATTTAAATCAATTTTAGAATAAGGCTGTAACCATTTTTTTTGTGTGAAAAAAATCAAGGGGTCTGAATAGTTTCCGGAGGCAACTTTGTGGCAACAGTTTGGGGAAGGTCCTTTCCTGTTTCAGCATGACAATGCCCCTGTGCACTAAGCGAGGTCCATACAGAAATGTTTTGTTGAGATCGGTGTGGAAGAACTTGACTGGCCTGCACAAAGCCCTGACCTGAACCCCACTGAACACCTTTGGGATGAATTGGAACCTCGAATGCGAGCCAGGCCTAATCGCCCAACATCAGTGTCCGACATCACTGCTCTTGTGACTGAATGGAAGCAAGTTCCATTCAGAATGGAAGCAATGTTCCAACATCTAGTGGTATTTTATTAGGATCCCCAAAACCTTCCCAGAAGAGTGCAGTCTGTTATAGCAGCAATGGGGGGGACCAACTCTATATTAATGCCCATGATTTTGGAATGAGATGTTCGAGTTGGTGTCCACATAATTTTGGTCATGTAGTGTAACTTTAGGGTCATTCCACAAAAAGAGTACCTTTTCCGTACACTGTTCACATTTCCAGAAGTTAACGACGAGACCCGTGAAATTACCAAAAGAATCTGCAATAACGCAATTCCACAAAATACAGCAGAAGATTTGCAAATAATAAAATAGCACATTATCCAAATAAGTGAAGTATGGAAGCCTTTAGCCTAGCATATTTACTCTACACAAAGTAAAGAGAGAGGGATCAATTACAGTGCATCTCCAAAGAGAGACATATTGCATAGTCTGCTGTGTTTATATATTTTTATTCGATTTTCATGTTTCCCTCACAGCTCTCTCTGCTGGGATCTCTTGATTGGGCCAAAAGTGAAAGACAATTCAGAATTATTCCCACCTGTGTATGGTATTGTTGATGTGACATTGACTGCCATTGCCTTGCACGCTGAAGAAGGGCTCTTACCCGAAATGTGTGTGTGACAATAAAAATAAGTACAATGAAGTTTATTTACTTGAGTGGTGTCTTAGTTCTGTTCTTCACACAAAGTCAACAAAATTCAGAGTACAAGCATAATTGACACTGACAGTGTGATGAGAAAAGTCGATCCCATGGGATAAAGGCGACACGAGCGCTTATTTCAAAGAGCGCTCCTTAAGCCACGCCCCAGTGGGCAGAGCTCGGCACCTTGGACTGAGACACGTTTTAATAAATGAAAATCCTATAATTCCACAATGGGTCCGCCATGGTTCTGTGTAGCCTAGTTATGCTAATATATTTGAGACCAGTGTATTGCAGTTAGTTAACAATTTGACTTAATAAGTAAAATATATTTGAGTAGGAAACAGGGAAACGAGTCCCAGACAGTTCGGAATAAAACATTCCAGAGGGGGGCATCATTCACTAGGCAACCTAAATTATCGGGATCATCTAACGAGGCAAAACAGTTAAGAACAAATTCGTATTTAAAATGACGGCCTACATTGGATACCAGCAGTGTTCGGAATAGGTCTACATTGCGTTTGTTGACTAAACAGACCATGGGACGCCTTTTCACAGAGATATTTATTTGACAAATGTCCGCGGTGGGTCTATGAAAACTATGCGATTGTATTGAAGGCATGTTTATAGCAGTGAAAGTCGTCTATTCATTTACTGTAATATACTGCTCAAAAAAATAAAGGGAACACTTAAACAACACATCCTAGATCTGAATGAAAGAAATAATCTTATTAAATACTTTTTTCTTTACATAGTTGAATGTGCTGACAACAAAATCACACAAAAATAATCAATGAAAATCCAATTTATCAACCCATGGAGGTCTGGATTTGGAGTCACACTCAAAATTAAAGTGGAAAACCACACTACAGGCTCATCCAACTTTGATGTAATGTCCTTAAAACGAGTCAAAATGAGGCTCAGTAGTGTGTGTGGCCTCCACGTGCCTGTATGACCTCCCTACAACGCCTGGGCATGCTCCTGATGAGGTGGCGGATGGTCTCCTGAGGGATCTCCTCCCAGACCTGGACTAATGCATCCGCCAACTCCTGGACAGTCTGTGGTGCAATGTGGCGTTGGTGGATGGAGCGAGACATGATGTCCCAGATGTGCTCAATTGGATTCAGGTCTGGGGAATGGGCGGGCCAGTCCATAGCATCAATGCCTTCCTCTTGCAGGAACTGCTGACACACTCCAGCCACATGAGGTCTAGCATTGTCTTGCATTAGGAGGAACCCAGGGCCAACCACACCAGCATATGGTCTCACAAGGGGTCTGAGGATCTCATCTCGGTACCTAATGGCAGTCAGGCTACCTCTGGCGAGCACATGGAGGGCTGTGCGGCCCCCCAAAGAAATGCCACCCCACACCATGACTGACCCACCGCCAAACCGGTCATGCTGGAGGATGTTGCAGGCAGCAGAACGTTCTCCACGGCGTCTCCAGACTCTGTCACATCTGTCACGTGCTCAGTGTGAACCTGCTTTCATCTGTGAAGAGCACAGGGCGCCAGTGGCGAATTTGCCAATCTTGGTGTTCTCTGGCAAATGCCAAACGTCCTGCACGGTGTTGGGCTGTAAGCACAACCCCCACCTGTGGACGTCGGGCCCTCATACCACCCTCATGGAGTCTGTTTCTGACCGTTTGAGCAGACACATGCACATTTGTGGCCTGCTGGAGGTCATTTTGCAGGGCTCTGGCAGTGCTTCTCCTGCTCCTCCTTGCACAAAGGCGGAGGTAGCGGTCCTGCTGCTGGGTTGTTGCCCTCCTACGGCCTCCTCCACGTCTCCTGATGTACTGGCCTGTCTCCTGGTAGCGCCTCCATGCTCTGGACACTACGCTGACAGACACAGCAAACCTTCTTGCCACAGCTCGCATTGATGTGCCATCCTGGATGAGCTGCACTACCTGAGCCACTTGTGTGGGTTGTAGACTCCGTCTCATGCTACCACTAGAGTGAAAGCACCGCCAGCATTCAAAAGTGACCAAAACATCAGCCAGGAAGCATAGGAACTGAGAAGTGGTCTGTGGTCCCCACCTGCAGAACCACTCCTTTATTGGGGGTGTCTTGCTAATTGCCTATAATTTCCACCTGTTGTCTATTCCATTTGCACAACAGCATGTGACATTTATTGTCAATCAGTGTTGCTTCCTAAGTGGCCAGTTTGATTTTACAGAAGTGAGATTGACTTGGAGTTACATTGTGTTGTTTAAGTGTTCCCTTTATTTTTTTGAGCAGTGTAGTATTTCTAAGTAGCAGCCATTTCAACCAAGGAGACTAACTGTTGTCTCTTTATGATAGAACATTGAGATTTCTTTGCTTGACTGTGGCGCTCTTTATCTGAATTGTTAGGATTTTCTTGTGTTCACATCAAACTACTTATTTTGCTCAAATAGAGATTAAATTGTGTTTTCTTTCGAAAGATGGGCCTGGCTGAGAATAGAACATTCCATTTTCTTCCCGAGTGTGTTGTTTAAAGCAATTGTATGGCTTATCTTGTGACAGAACAAAACAATTAAAATCCTAACATCCTAACTTTAAAAGTACGAAGTACCATGACTTGTTGGGGGAATTGTTTTGTTTATCTCAACTAACCTGTTGTTCTTCTGGTACTCATCAACTGGGATATCTCTGTTGGAAACAATGAAACCGTAAAATAACGTTCCTCTTAAATTCAAACCTCAAACCAAACCCTGTTAATATGAATCAGAAAATATTGCAACTTTCATATCACATTATAGCGTCATTAGGCTGTAATAGATTAACAGAACTTGATCTTACCGGTTGAGCCTTTCAGAGAAGAAGCTGAAGTAGACATACCTTTGGGAGGCAGAAGAGAATCAGTTCAAGTCTGTCATGAAAACATTTAGGATATTTTTACATTAACAAAATGTGTTGCCGGCGCTGCCTTTCTTCGACATCAGATTTGCCACTTGTATTTTAAACGTAATTCATACCCTTAAGTAAGTACACAACCCAAGGACGCAATTAGTGTCGCAAAATGGCAATACTGCATAGTTGCGTGGAGTTACACATTACCGGGCCGCACACATTTGCGTATCTTATTGTATTGTGTAGAGTGTAAATTAGGATTTATGCAATCCTTACATTACCTTGGATTTGGTGTGGCCAAAGCCACATTCGTGCTGCATGTGTGTGTTCAGCTATTAATATACCATGAACACCATAGTATGTAGTGGTATATACAAGTAGGCAAGACATTGAAAGTATACAAGAGCTTTTCAATTAAACCATGTTGCACATAATGTTGCACACTTGAATAATGCAACGATTCACATGTGTGCAGACATTTTTAAAGGGTTACATTTTTTGCTAATGCAATAAAAATGCTGTGCTGATATTAATTCCATGTGGTTTCAGAGAGCCATTGTCTTTATTCAATACCACTCAGAGAGGGATATGTGATGTAATAGTGTCCCAAGATACATAGTTAATGTATTGAATAGTTTTGATTAAATCTTGAGAAGTTCAATGACTGTTTAGTTAGTGCTTCCTTCAACCCTGCAACTTAACCTATGTATTTGTTGGTTTTGCATGTTAAATCTTTGTGTGACCTTTGTTTTCCCTTTTGACCAGGCTCAAAAGAAAGCCTTAGTCATTCAGCTTGCATTGACTATTGTGGAGGGAAAACAATTGTGACATTCAGACATCTCTGGGAATTCTATGTTTCCATTCAACCCAAAGTACGAACCTGTTTGTACCTGTTTTTGTTTAAACAAGAAAATGACCCAAAGTAAGAACCTGGTTGTACCTGTTTTTGTTTAAACAAAAAAATGACCCAAAGTAAGAACCTGGTTGTACCTGTTGTTGTTAAACAGGAAAAGATAGAGTAGTATGCAAGTTTGACATTTGACAGTAGTCGGCAGGGTTTGGTACTCACTGAGTGGCAACATATTGAACCGTGACTGATATTTAACTGTGTGTTGGCCATGTATAACCCCTGGGTAAGAGGGAGGTTTGCCTCGTGGCTGTGTTTTAAGTTTGTAAATTGCTAAGTTTGAGATATTTTTTTTTATGGAATCTTGAGAAGTTATATGACCGTGTCCCCCGTCTAAAGCAACATCCATAATCGGTTGACGGCTCCGATTGGACAAACTCTTTTTGCATACGCTATTTGCATCGTTTAGCAATGAACAAGACACTTTTGAATCTAGTTTTTATATGCTGCAACCCCTCCCCAGATCAAAATCTAATTTGGTTTGCAATGTTTTGTTTGGACTTTGCGTGCACGCATTTCCTCTACTTAACGCATGGGGCACCATGGTGACAATATTGTGGGCTGATTATCTAGACAAACAGGCGTGTGAAACAAAGACAGGTGTGTGCGCAAAGTGAGAACACAGCCTGGATTTGATTTGGGTATTGGGTGTAGCTGTAACGAGGGTGGTACAAAGGGGACCAAGGCGCAGCGTGTGACGTGCTCATATTTACTATAATGATAGCACTAAATCAACAAAAAACGAGGGTCAACAGTTCCCCCAGGTTACAAGGAACAACACAGAAAAACACCTACCCACAAAACCCAAAGGAAAAACAGGCTGCCTAAGTATGGTTCCTAATCAGAGACAACGTTAGACAGCTGCCTCTCTTTAGGAACCATACTCGGCCCAACACAAAGAAATACAAAACATAGAACCTGAACATAGAAATACAACAACAGACAAACACCCCCTGTCATGCCCTGACCTACTCTACCATAGAAAATAACAACTTACTATGGTCAGGACGTGACAGTAGCATTTAAAAACTGGATTTAATAGTTTATTGTTCATTGTTCGGTGATGCAAACAGCGATTCTCACCTTACAAAAACCCCACATTATTTCACCTGTGAAATTTCACATGATATCATGTTAAACTACGTGGTTTTGGAACACGACATATGATGATATTTCAAGTGATCACATAACATTTCACATGTAGATTCAAATGTTCACATGATGCCCTGCAAACAAAAAGTTTTTAGAATATCCCCTGAACATGACAAAATAGCCGCAGTGTTTTCCACTTACATATTTGACATACAGGATTATATTATGTATGTTTATTAATACATTAATTATTATTCAACATGTCCCCATCTGGAATTTTAACTCACAACCTCTTAGTTCAGGTCTGCGTGAATTACTGATTTAATCTAACTCTCAGATGTGGAATTGCATTTTCACTTGTGAAAAGTTTCAAATGTTGTCACTTGTAGTTTCCTGGTATCACATGTTGAAATGTTGCATCCCCATGTCACATTTATGTTAGTTTCATGTTATCACATGTTGCTTTTACATGTTGTCTCATGTTACCACATTAACTTGATCACATGTGAAATGAATTAGTTTTTTCCCATAAGGACGTGGGACACCTACTCATTCGAGGGTTTTTCTTTATTTTCACTATTTTCTACATTGTAGAATAATAGTGAAGACATCAATACTATGAAATAACACATATGGAATCATGTAGCAATCCAAAACAGTGTTAATTAACAGATTAGAACATACTCACATTCAAGAAAGAAAACTTACATCGCACTCTTAGAAACTAATATGAAAATATCACAAAGGCCACTAATTTAATCCCAGAAAAAGAAATAAACTAGAAGTCATGTCAAAATGGTTTACATACCCAAGAAGCAAGAAGATTCCAACAACGAGAAGCAGAACATACAGCTTAACGTTTGAACTAAAACGCATTGTTCCTGCAGTAGTGTAACGAAAAGATTTAGTTGATCCTATTAATACTGGTCAAATGTATGATACTGGATAAATCTATCACCAGTAAATCAATCCTTGTCAGGGTTTAGGAACAAGTTAAAGATGTTTAATATCAATTTAAACTGGTGTGACACGCAAAATATGAGTGTGTATGTATTTCGTGTAGCCTATTATAAGGGAGGAACTGCTTCCCTGGGCTCCTCCTACTTTCTTTCTCTTTGGCTAATTCCCAAATTACCATGTTCCGCTCACCCCTCCATCGGCGCATTCATGCGCGCCTCAACCATATGAACAAGTGCCTCAAAGCTGACCGTCTTTATTTGTACTATTTTCTACATTGTAGACATCAAAACTATGAAATAGCACATATGGAATCATGTAGTAACGAAAAAAGTGTCAAACAAATCAACATATATTTGATATTTCAGATTCTATTTTATAGTGTTGATGTCTTCACTATGATTATACAATGTAGAAAATAGTGAAAATAAAGATCCTCTCTGGAATGAGTAGGTCTGTCCAAACATTTGACTGGTACTGTATGTAAACACCATACTCTGCTTATCTTAATCGGTATGTCACAATCGAAGTAAGCATATGCCTATTAAAACACACTTTTGTTCTGAGCAATCTTTCAAATGATAAGGTCATGTAAACAGCTTAATCAGCAATCCAGCGGTGTACTGTATTTGATCTGCACATGTGCCAGCACTGGTAGCGCAAACCTCCCTCTTATGTGAGAGTGAAGTGAGTTTGGAAAAACTGAAAGTATGCATCTTTAGAAATAGTGTTCACATAAAAACTTTATATGTCCCAACTCAAAATCAAATAGTCTTCCAAAAACGTAGACGGTCACTGTGGTAGAGCATTTATTTTGATTGGCTTATTAGGAAAATCGTTCTTTTTTGCAAAGCACCTAAATGTTTTAAACAATATATTATATTAGTCTGACTATCCACAATAATCGCATTATTGTGTGCATGTAACCGTGTTCAATAAGAAAAGTTAATAAATATTCCTTAGTCGTTCATTGTTATCGAAATCTAAAGGCACAACCTGCGGTAGATTAGAGCCAATGTCTTAATTAAGTAGTTATTAATCCAACCTCGTGAAAGTCACAAACTGACATGTTTTCATTTTTATCAAAAACAACTTATTATTGAAGGAGTGCCTTTGATTTAATGGCCTGCACATGCGCAGTACGGCACGAGACGACTGATGACGTGTTCCTAAGCATGAGTTTAGCTAGCCAACGTTGCTATGACATCGCCCACAAGTGTGATTGGGGATTTCTGTTGGAGAAGCCGTTTCTGCCCATCTTACTTTCTTTAGTATTGTTGTTAACATATTTTGAGGTGTGCCTTGTAAGAGGCTAAATTAAATGTGTAAAGGGGGTAGAATGGAGTTCCAGCAAGTCTCAAACCTTTAATGGTTGAGTATTTACCATGTCCTTTTGATAAGGGAATAATATGTTTAAATGTAATGATTAAATAATTCTACCGTGAAACTATTAGTGATTATTAGTTAGTGATTATTAGTGATTATTAGTTATGTAGCATGTATTATGAATGATTAAAGTACTAAACATAAGGTTTAGTAGAGACCTGTGAGGAAGAGAAATGTATGTGTGTATGTGTGTGCCTAACATTTACATTTAAATTTTAGTCATTTAGCAGACGCTCTTATCCAGAGCGACTTACAGTAGTGAATGCATACATTTCATATGTTTTTTTTCTTCTTTTTTGTACTGGCCCCCCGTGGGAAACGAACCCACAACCCTGGCGTTGCACACAGCATGCTCCACCAACTGAGCACTACGAGAATACCGAGAACAATGAAGACTGTGTTTGGCTCGACCTGGCTAGATAATAGGACAGGGAGTACTTCTCAAGGTTCCTCTAATCTCGGGGGAATGGAACAGACAGCACTGGGTAGTGATTAACCATGGTGAGAACTCTGGGGAGGGATACAACTCACCTACTGTTCGTGTGTATGTATGTGTGTAGGATATCTACTGTTTGTGTGGAGGTATATGCGTAAGTAGGGAGTGAGTTATAAAATGAATGTCTTTGTATAATGGACTTCAGAATGTTCTCGTGAATAAACTGTACGAACCTTTTGCATAAGCTGAGTCTTTGCCTAATTATTATTAACCCAGTGTCAGTGTCTTACAAACCTTGGGGATTAGTCAAATCTTATTGATTGTTAGTTATTATCATTGGGATTGAAAATTCTCATGACACCTTTGATCTGTTTTTCCCTGTCAGTTTGGAAGCCTTTGTTACTCTCTGGGCTAGGTGGGACGTGACCGTCCCACCTGCGGGACACACTATTCAACAGCCAGTGAAATAGCATGGCACGAAATACAAAACAGCAAAAATCTCATAATTTCATTTTCTCAAACAATCAACTATTTTACACCATTTTAAAGATAAGACTCTCGTTAATCTAACCACATTGTCCGATTTCAAAAAGGCTTTACGGCGAAAGCATAAAATTAGATTATGTTAGGACATAAACTTCACAAGAAAATCCACACAGCCATTTTCCAAGCAAGGACATGCATCACAAAAAACAAAAGTACAGCTAAAATATTCAATAACCTTTGATGATCTTCATCAGATGACACTCCTAGGACTCAATGTTACACAATACATGTATGTTTTGTTCGATGAAGTTCATATTTATATCCAAAAAACCCATTTAACATTGGCGCGTGATGTTCAGAAAATATTTTGCCTCCAAAACTGCCGGTGAATTAGCACATCAATTTACAAAAATACTCATCATAAACGTTGATAAAATATTAAACTGTTATTCAAAGAATTATAGATAAACATCTTTTAAATGCAACCGCTGTGACAGATTTTAAAAAAGCTTCACGGGGAAAGCACACTTTGTAATAATCTGAGTATGGCGCTCAGAAAAATACATCAGGCAATACAGATACCCGCCATTTTGGAGTCATCTAAAATCATAAATAGCATTATAAATATTCACTTACCTTTGATGATCTTCATCAGAAGGCACTTCCAGGCATCCCAGGTCCACAATAAATGTTGTTTTGTTCGATAAAGTCCATAATTTATGTCCAAATACCTCCTTGTTGTTTGTGCGTTCAGTAAGCTACTCCAAATGAAGGAAGTGCGCCGAAAATTTCACGTTCGTAGAAACATGTCAAACATTGTATAGCATCAATCTTTAGGGCTTTTTTAACATAAAACTTCAATAATATTCCAACCGGACGATTCCAATGTCTTGAAAAATGTTATGGAACACAGCTACCTCATCACGTGAATGCACGCCAATGAACTCATGTCATTTTCTGGGTCACCAACTTCCCGGCCTTCTTGTTCGCTCTCTGTTCACTGCAAAAGCCTGAAACAAGGTTCTAAAGACTGTTGACATCTAGTGGAAGCCTTAGGAAGTGCAAAATGAACCCTAAGTCACTGTGTGTTAGATAGGCAATGACTTGAAAAGACTACAAGCATCAGATTTCCCACTTCCTGGTTGGATTTTCTCAGGTTTTTGCCTGCCATATGAGTTCTGTTATACTCACAGACATCATTCAAACAGTTTTAGAAACTTCAGAGTGTTTTCTATCCAAATCTACTAATAATATGCAAATATTTGACTCTGGGCCCGAGTATTAGGCAGTTTACTCTGGGCACGCATTTCATCCGAAATCGAAAATACTGCCCCCTATACCTTAAAAAGTTTTAAGACCAACATTTTGTAATTTATATGACTTGCCCTTCTAGAGGTAACCAACTGTACTGTTGTTTTACAGTAACTTACAGGCAGCCAGTTGCTTGTAACTGTAAAAACAATGATAAAAAAAGATTACAGTAAAATTATTGGAAACAGTATAATACAGTATGGTAACATACTGTACCATTTTAAATGGTAACTGACGGTAAACTGGCTGCCTGTAAGTTACCGTAAAAAGACAACAGAAAATGGTTTACAGTGTACAGTTTCTTATTATTATGGATCCTTTTTCACACTTTAGTCCAAACTTTCCTCACTTCAATTTGTTTTTATTTATATGCCTCTCTGCACAGTTCCTCATTGTGGGCCAGCAAGGTACAATGCTGTATCTGTCTTTGTTGGGGGTTCATGGGATTGGCTAGTTTAAACTGGGTTAGTGTTCTTGACAGTCATAGAGCTAGACATATACTTACCTCACGTTGTTGATGTGCAGTGTATCACTGAGTGCCTTACTACCTCACCCACTGACCTTGCAGCTTAACAACTATAAGAGCAGAAGCATTTCCAATTCAATAACGAATTAGCGTAATTCATTTTAATTGTATTGGTTTCTTAAATATACTCAACTAAAATATAAAAGCAACATATGCAACAATTTCAAAGATTTTACTGAGTTACAGTTCATATAACAGTTACAAACATTTTTCTACACCTGCAATAACATCTGCCAATAAGATTTGATTTGATTATAAGGAAATTAGTCAATTGAAATAAACTCACTAGGTCCAATACATATGGCCAATTTCACTACATATGTATTGAATTTAAAATAAAATAAAATAAATCGTCAACATGAAAAATAATGTTGAAAATGTTTACATATTTTCGTGGAAGGTTGAAATAAATGATATTGAAATAAATAAAAAAAATACTGAAAGCAAAATGTATAGAATTGTAAAAAATAAAGCGAGAGCAAAACTTTATGTCAAGTGATTGACAATTTAAAAAAAATTATGAATGCAAAGATCTTTTAAGTTAAACTTTGCCATCAACCAATCCTATTTAACCCATTTTGCCTGTGTTCTTGCCTGCATTTACTAACTTTCTTTTTCTTTGCTTTTATTGCTAGTTTTTTTATTGTAAGTTTTGGCATTTCTTTTTTCGTCAAGGTTTTAAAGGGAGGTGTAGACAATGAGACTCCATTGGTCCACTCGTTTTGGAGTACTGGTTCATCTTAACTCAATCAATGAACACATGTTCCGGAGTTCCAAATTGAGCAGCAGCTGCTGAAAAATTGAGCTCCTACAAATATTGAAATTTACATGGTTTTTAGAGTAAAGTACTTCGGAAAAAAGCAAAAGAAAACTGCAAGACTGAATAGGAGAAAAAACAAGCAACAAACAAAGAAGATAGGCTTTTGAAAAAATTTACTATTTTTCATAAAATTGTAGTTATCTTAGCTAGCTGAATTGTTTACCAGTTGCTAAGCAGTTGCTAGGGACTCTTTTGGAAGAAGCGAGCTAGCTAACGAAGAATAACAAAGAATATCTAGTTAACAGAAGAAAAGAAAGAGAAAATCAGGACAGAAGAAAAAGGATATCAAAGTGAAACAGTTCTCTAAAGACACAAGAGACAATAATACAAGAAACAACACTTCTGTAGCTTGTCAACTATGTGTCTGTCTATCCCTGTTCTCTCCCCTCTGCACAGGCCATACAAACGCTTCACACCGCGTGGCCGCTGCCACTCTAACCTGGTGATCCCAGCGCGCACGACCCACGTGGAGTTCCAGGTCTCCGGCAGCCTCTGGAACTGCCGGTCTGCGGCCAACAAGGCTGAGTTCATCTCAGCCTATACTACCCTCCAGTCCCTAGACTTCCTGGCGCTGACGGAAACAGGGATTACCACAGATAACACTGCTACTCCTACTGCTCTCTCCTCGTCTGCCCACGTATTCTCGCATACCCCTAGAGCATCGAGCCAGCGGGGTGGTGGCACTGGAATCCTCATCTCTCCCAAGTGGACATTCTCTCTTTCTCCCCTGACCCATCTGTCTATCTCCTCATTTGAATTCCATGCTGTCACAGTTACCAGCCCTTTCAAGCTTAACATCCTTATCATTTATCGCCCTCCAGGTTCCCTTGGAGAGTTCATCAATGAGCTTGACGCCTTGATAAGTTCCTTTCCTGAGGATGGCTCACCTCTCACAGTTCTGGGTGACTTTAACCTCCCCACGTCTACATTTGACTCATTCCTCTCTGCCTCCTTCTTTCCACTCCTCTCCTCTTTTGACCTCACCCTCTCACCTCCCCCCCTACTCACAAGGCAGGCAATACGCTTGACCTCATCTTTACTAGATGCTGTTCTTCCACTAATCTCATTGCAACTCCCCTCCAAATCTCCGACCACTACCTTGTATCCTTTTCCCTCTCGCTCTCATCCAACACTTCTCACTCTGCCCCTACTCGGATGGTATTGCGCCGTCCCAACCTTCGCTCTCTCTCTCCCGCTACTCTCTCCTCTACCATCCTATCATCTCTTCCCTCTGCTCAAACCTTCTCCAACCTATCTCCTGATTCTGCCTCCTCAACCCTCCTCTCCTCCCTTTCTGCATCCTTTGATTTTCTCTGTCCCCTATCCTCCAGGCCGGCTCGGTCCTCCCCTCCTGCTCCGTGGCTCGACGACTCACTGCGAGCTCACAGAACAGGGCTCCGGGCAGCCGAGCGGAAATGGAGGAAAACTCGCCTCCCTGCGGACCTGGCATCCTTTCACTCCCTCCTCTCTACATTCTCCTCTTCTGTCTCTGCTGCTAAAGCCACTTTCTACCACTCTAAATTCCAAGCATCTGCCTCTAGGAAGCCCTTTGCTACCTTCTCCTCCCTCCTGAATCCTCCTCCCCCTCCCCCCTCTCCCTCTCTGCGGATGACTTCGTAAACCATTTTGAAAAGAAGGTTGACGATATCCGATCCTCGTTTGCTAAGTCAAACGACACCTCTTTCTCCCCTCTCTCTCCAGATGAAATCTCGCGTCTTGTGACGGCCGGCCGCCCAACAACCTGCCCACTTGACCCTATCCCCTCCTCTCTACTCCAGACCATTTCCGGAGACCTTCTCCCCTACCTCACCTCGCTCATCAACTCATCCTTGACCGCTGGCTACGTCCCTTCCGTCTTCAAGAGAGCGAGAGTTGCACCCCTTCTGAAAAAACCTACACTCGATCGGTCCCATGTCAACAACTACAGACCAGTATCCCTTCTTTCTTTTCTCTCCAAAACTCTTGAACGTGCCGTCCTTGGCCAGCTCTCCTGCTATCTCTCTCAGAATGACCTTCTTGATCCTAATCAGTCAGGTTTCAAGACTGGGCATTCAACTGAGACTGCTCTTCTCTGTGTCACGGAGGCTCTCCGCACTGCTAAAGCTAACTCTCTCTCCTCTGCTCTCATCCTTCTAGACCTATCTGCTGCCTTTGATACTGTGAACCATCAGATCCTCCTCTCCACCCTCTCCGAGTTGGGCATCTCCGGCGCGGCCCACGCTTGGATTGCGTCCTACCTGACAGGTCGCTCCTACCAGGTGGCGTGGCGAGAATCTGTCTCCGCACCACGCGCTCTCACCACTGGTGTCCCCCAGGGCTCTGTTCTAGGCCCTCTCCTATTCTCGCTATACACCAAGTCACTTGGCTCTGTCATATCCTCACATGGTCTCTCCTATCATTGCTATGCAGACGACACACAATTAATCTTCTCCTTTCCCCCTTCTGATAACCAGGCGGCGAATCGCATCTCTGCATGTCTGGCAGACATATCAGTGTGGATGACAGATCACCACCTCAAGCTGAACCTCGGCAAGACGGAGCTGCTCTTCCTCCCGGGGAAGGACTGCCCGTTCCATGATCTCGCCATCACGGTTGACAACTCCCTTGTGTCCTCCTCCCAGAGTGCTAAGAACCTTGGCGTGATCCTGGACAACACCCTGTCGTTCTCCACTGACATCAAGGCGTTGACCCGATCCTGTAGGTTCATGCTCTACAACATTCGCAGAGTACGACCCTGCCTCACACAGGACGCGACGCAGGTCCTAATCCAGGCACTTGTCATCTCCCGTCTGGATTACTGCAACTCGCTGTTGGCTGGGCTCCCTGCCTGTGCCATTAAACCCCTACAACTCATCCAGAACGCCGCAGCCCGTCTGGTGTTCAACCTTCCCAAGTTCTGTCACGTCACCCCGCTCCTCCGCTCTCTCCACTGGCTTCCAGTTGAAGCTCGCATCCGCTACAAGACCATGGTGCTTGCCTACGGAGCTGTGAGGGGAACGGCACCTCCATACCTTCAGGCTCTGATCAGGCCCTACACCCAAACAAGGGCACTGCGTTCATCCCCCTCTGGCCTGCTGGCCCCCCTACCTCTGAGGAAGCATGGTTCCCGCTCAGCCCAGTCCAAACTGTTCGCTGCTCTGGCACCCCAATGGTGGAACAAGCTCCCTCACGACGCCAGGACAGCGGAGTTAATCCCCACCTTCCGGAGACACCTGAAACACCACCTCTTTAAGGAATACCTGGGATAGGATAAATTAATCCTTCTAACCCCCCCCCCCCTTAAAAGATTTAGATGCACTATTGTAAAGTGGTTGTTCCACTGGATATCATAAGGTGAATGCACCAATTTGTAAGTCGCTCTGGATAAGAGCGTCTGCTAAATGACTTAAATGTTAATGTTAAACACATGCTTGTTTATATTGGCTACGTAACCAAACGGTCTGACGTCACCACTACACGCTGTCACAAAAAGAGCCGTGTTGAATAGACCAAACTGCAGCGGGAATATGGATGCTCATATTTTAATTTTAAAAAAAGGAGTAAAGCATCCACTGGAAAAACAATACACACGACAGGAACAGTCTTACATGCATACAAAAACGCAGTGCAAGAACAATCCCCCACAAATGACAAACACACCCTAATATATGGGACTCTCAATCAAAGGCAAATAGATCACACCTGCCTTCAATTGAGAGTCCCCACCCTAGTTAACTAAACATAGAACCAGACTACCTAGACTAAACATAGAATACATGAATCTCAAACAGTGCCCAAAAAAACCACAGAATACTTAAATCAAATGCCCTTACTATAAAAACACCACCCCGAACCACATAAACCAAATACCCTCTGCCACGTCCTGACCAAACTACAATGACAATTAACCCTTATACTGGCCAGGACGTGACACTGAGTGTACATTCTGAACCTTGTTTGAAGTCAGTAGGTCACATGACCAAGGAGCTGTTGACATTTTTAATTTTGTAATGTTCATGTAAAAACGTGTGAGATGAAAATGTACAAACTAAAGGGTGAGCAATATAGAAGGTTAAACAGTGGATATTCTGAACCTTGTCTGAAGTCAGTAGGTCACATGACCAAGGAGCAATTGAAATTAGAAAGTTAAAAAAATCATGTAAAAACGTGTGAGATGAAAATGGACAAACTAAAGGGTGTGCAATGTAGAACGGTAGTCAGTGGACATTCTGAACCTTGTTTGAAGTCATTAGGTCACATGACCAAGGAGCTATTGAAATCTGAAAGTTTGAAAAATATGTAAAAATGTGCAATGAAAATGGACAAACTAAAGGGTATGCAATGTGTAGGCCCATTGAGTGTACATTCTGAATCTTGTTTGAAGTCAGTAGGCCACATGACCAAGGAGCTATTGAAATTTGAAATTGGAAAATCCATGTAAAATAGCATGATGTAAATGGACAAACTTAAAGGTGTGCAATATAGAAGGGTCGTCAGTGGACATTCTGAACCTTGTTTGAAGTGAGTAGGTCACATTACTAAGGAGCTATTGAAATGAGAAACATTGAAAAACATTGAAAATTCATGTAAAATTGCATGAGATGAAAATGGACAAACAAAAGGGTGTGCAATGTGTTTGAAGTCAGCAGATCACATGACCAAGGAGCTATTGAAATTCAAACATTTAAATAAATCATTTAAAATAGTTTGAGATGTAAATCGACAAAAAAAAGTGTGTGGAATATGTCTATGACATCGGGTTAGCTAGGACCAATTTTGAAAAGTTTTAGGAGAAATGGTTAAAGAGCTATTGAAATTAGAAAAATTTGATTTGTCACTATGTTGACGGTCCTTAACTGATGTTGGTGGACGTAAGGAAAACTACAGGAAAATATCCTGAATCTGTCTTGTGCCGTGTGTGTGGGTCTAGTAGTAGTACTCTCTCTATCCTACTGTTTTCCTTTCTGTAGGATTAGTACCTGCCTGCCACCCGAACAAAAGCTTGTCACTATGTCACTATGTTGACGGTCCTTAACTGCTGTTGGTGGACGTAAGGAAAACTACAGGAAAATATCCTGAATCTGTCTTGTGCCGTGTGTGTGGGTCTAGTAGTAGTACTCTCTCTATCCTACTGTTTTCCTTTCTGTAGGATTAGTACCTGCCTGCCACCCGAACAAAAGCTTTATCTTTACCCCTCTCTAACAATTTGTATTTTTTTTTATTTAACTAGGCAAGTCAGTTAAGAACTAATTCTTATTTTCAATGATGGCCTAGGAACAGGGGGTTTAACTGCCTTGTTCAGGGGCAGAACAACAGATTTTTACCTTGTCAGCTTGGGGATTTGATCTTGCAACCTTTCAGTTACTAGTCCAACACTCTAACCACTAGGCTACAACACCGCTACAATGTTACTAATTTCATAACCTTTATGATGTTATATTAAATCGTGCTTATGTAGCTAGCTACATTCTTCTATAAGCTCTGTAAAACAATGCTAATTGCGTCAGAAAATGATTAGCTTGTGTTGTCCTTTGAAGCTACCCATGGTTTGTTTTCATTTGGCCTATTTAACACAGCTCTGTTCTGCCCTGTCCCCTTGTGGAGCTCAACAGTTGCTGATATAACTCATATTTGTGATTTTGTCATTGCAATATATTATTTTTATAGCAGTGTTATTATGTTACTTCTTTGTAAATGTGGTTATATCCTGATATTGTATTCTAATTACTAATAATTCCTCTTTATCCTATACTTTCAGAAACCCCACACAAACAGAATTTGCCAATATCATAACTGGAACTGGACATCTTACGAGCTGAAGATTGAGGCCAGCTTTTGTAAGCTAGCGTACACTCCTTAACAGTTTTGCTGGATGAAAACACAGCAAGAAAACAGAGGCCAATAGGTAATAGTCGTCTATTTTATTGAAGTATTGGTGATGGTTGAACAACAAAAACTTATTTTACTAGAAGAAAAAAACGGAATATGCATAACCCATATTTCATATTCATGCAGTGATTGAACAACTGCATTTCCACCCCCCCACCTCTAAAGGCATAGTATCATGGCAGGTCACCTGTCAATCCACCTGTCAGGTCAGCAGATGTGCTCAATAGTGCTTGAGCATATGATACTCCCCGAAGCATGGTGAAACACAGAGGTGTTTAGCTTGTAACCCACATGTACTTTGTCAACCTCCTCTGCTTCCTTCTCCTGGTGCCAGACAGGCAGACTTTGCAGTGCCTCCGTGTGTGACTACCTTGAGAAGTAGTTTGAGGGACTTTGCAGGGAAAAGGCCGTACAGTGATGCGTAGGGGATTGTCTGCAGCAGGACGACCCCCAGTGGATCGGCGCAGAGGGGTGTGGTGCTCCTCCAGCAGCTCTCTCATGAGGATCTCTCTGTACTTTAGGTAGGTCATTACTTTACCTGGGGAGGATGAGGGAAGGGAGAGGATGATGAGGCAGTGGGTAGGTGGGTGAGATGTTTTACACCTCCAGCAGAGGAATTACATTTCTGAATGCATATAATTCAGTTTCACTGGCATATAGTATGTTTTATGGATGGTTTAAACTGCAGTGATTTATGTCTGAGATGATATGATCATGACTGGGCATTCAAACATATCTGTATCTATTCATCAATAGCTTCTACCAGGTCCTCACATTTTTGTTTTACATATTTTGTGTCATCGGGAAAAGCTTCTATCAACCCATGATACAGTTTGTAAATCAACTTTGGAGGTTTGTCAGACTGCCTTAGAATAGCATCTGGCTTGTCCAGTGTTTGCAGCACAGAGAGAAAGCGTTGTATCTGCAAAAATTCCCCTCAGCTCCGTCACAGACTGCTCTTCCGTGGCTAACTGACCTTGCTGAGACCCCTGTCACCATCTGATCCTCCTAAGAAGAGGCATGACAAAATATGACTTTGGTGTACATTTATACATGACATTATCCTAGAATAGAATCAATGGTTCAATAATTGAAATGACCATTATTCCCAGATCCCAGACATGTAGCTTCAAGCTTAAACTGCTGTACTATGGCTACTGTAGGTCTACCCATCAATTCAAGATGGAGCTTTGTATCATTCACTGATATTGTTAATATACTGCAAAATTCACCTGAGCACTGTAGACTGGTCTTCCCTGCCTGTCAGACCCTGCTGGGACCCCTGTCACTATCTGATCCTGCTAAGACATGATGAGCATAGTGTTGTGTACTGACTCTGCACTAGAGTCACTCAGCAGGTTCCGACTGATGAAAATATTGTACTTCTGTTGTACCTCAGATTATTTAGAAATGGTCCTCTTTCTGCTTTGCATGTTTTAGCCTAGCTATTGTATTAAAAACACATCTGTTTCACGTTATTCAAACACTCAGAAGTCGCTGCTTCAACTTCAGTAGCCTACGTCTCCTAGTTGGGCGTGAGAGTTCAAGTGCACCTAGTATGTGCAGTCTCATTGAAATAGAGAAGGCTACCTACACGGGTGGAGAATCACGTGGCTGTTGACTTAAATAGCTTACTAAATAAATATTGATAATGGAAAGAAGTGGAGAGTGCTCAACCAACGTGAGTCAAAGTCCAATCAAAAAATGGAATCATCATTGAACGGAGTTCAATGTTTGGGCGGAGTTGCAATCTACTGCAGGGATAGCCTGCAGAGTTATGTCTTACTATCCAGGTCTGTGCCCAAGCAATTTGAGCTTCCACCTCTCCAGAAACAAGTCTCTTACCGTTGCCACTTGCTATAGACCACCTTCTGCCCCCAGCTGTGCCCTGGACACCATATGTGAATTGATTGCCCCCCATCTATCTTCAGAGCTCGTGCTGTTAGGTGACCTAAACTGGGACATGCTTAACACCCCGGCCATCCTACAATCTAAGCTTGATGCCCTCAACCTCACACAAATTATCAATGAACCCACCAGGTACAACCCCAAATCTGTAAACACGGGCACCCTCATAGATATCATCCTAACCAACCTGCCCTCCAAATACACCTCTGCTGTCTTCAACCAGGATCTCAGAGATCACTGCCTCATTGCCTGTGTCCGTAATATGTCTGCGGTCAAGCGACCACCCCTCATCACTGTCAAATGCTCCCTAAAACACTTCAGCGAGCAGGCCTTTCTAATCGACCTGGCCTGGGTATCCTGGAAGGATATTGACCTCATTCCGTCAGTAGAGGATGCCTGGTTGTTCTTTAAAAGTGCTTTCCTCACCATCTTAAATAAACATGCCCTGTTCAAAAAATTTAGAACCAGGAACAGATATAGCCCTTGGTTCACTCCAGACCTGACTGCCCTTGACCAACACAAAAATATCCTGTGGCGTACTGCATTAGCATCGAATAGCCCCCGCGATATGCAACTTTTCAGGGAAGTTAGGAACGAATATACACAGGCAATTAGGAAAGCAAAGGCTAGCTTTTTCAAACAGAAATTTGCATCCTGTAGCACTAAGTGCAAAAAGTTCTGGGACACTGTAAAGTCCATGGAGAATAAGAGCACCTCCTCCCAGCTGCCCACTGCACTGAGGCTAGGAAACACTGTCACCACCGATAAATCCGCGCTAATTGAGAATTTCAATAAGCATTTTTCTACGGCTGGCCATGCTTTCCACCTGGCTACCCCGACCCTGGTCAACAGCCCTGCACCCCTCACTGTAACTTGCCCAAGCCTCCCCCATTTCTCCTTCACCCAAATCCAGATAGCTGATGTTCTGAAAGAGCTGCAAAACCTGGACCCCTACAAATCAGCAGGGCTAGACATTCTGGACCCTCTTCCTAAAATTATCCGCCGAAAATGTTGCAACCCCTATTACTAGCTTGTTCAACCTCTCTTTTGTATCGTCTGAGATCCCCAAAGATTGGAAAGCTGCCGCGGTCATCCCCTTCTTCAAAGGGGGAGACACTCTAGACCCAAACTGCTACAGACCTATATCTATCCTACCCTGCCTTTCTAAGGTCTAAGAAAGCCAAGTTATTAACAAACAGATCACTGACCATTTCGAATCCCACCGTACCTTCTCCGCTATGCAATCTGGTTTCCGAGCTGGTCATGGGTGCACCTCAGCCACGCTCAAGGTCCTAAATGATATCATAACCGCCATCAATAAGAGACAATACTGTGCAGCTGTATTCATCAACCTGGCCAAGGCTTTCGACTCTGTCAATCACCACATTCTTATCGGCAGACTCAACGGCCTTGGTTTCTCAAATGACTGTCTCGCCTTGTTCACCAACTACTTTTCTGACAGAGTTCAGTGTGTCAAATCGGAGGGCCTGTTGTCCGGACCTCTGGCAGTCTCTATGGGGGTGCCACAGGCATCAAGCCTCGGGCCAACTCTTTTCTCTATATACATCAATGATGTCGTTCTTTGCTGCTGGTGATTCTCTGATCCACCTCTACGCAGGCGACACCATTCTGTATACTTCTGGCCCTTCTTTGGACGCTGTGTTAACAAACCTCCAGACGAGCTTCAATGCCATACAACTCTCCTTCTGTGGCCTCCAACTGCTCTTAAATGCAAGCAGAACTAAATGCATGCTCTTCAACCGATCGCTGCCCACACCTACCCACCCGTCCAGCATCACTACTCTGGACGGTTCTGACTTAGAATATGTGGACAACTACAAATACCTAGGTGTCTGGTTAGACTGTAAACTCTCCTTCCAGACTCACATTAAGCATCTCCAATCCAAAATTAAATCTAGAATCAGCTTCCTATTTCGCAACAAAGCATCCTTCACTCCTGCTGCCAAACATACCCTAGTAAAACTGACTATCCTACCGATCCTCGACTTCGGCGATGTCATCTACAAAATAGCCTCCAACACTCTACTCAGCAAATTGGATGCAGTCTATCACAGTGCCATCCGTTTTGTCACCAAAGTCCCATATGACACCCACCACTGCGACCTGTACCCTCTCGTTGGCTGGCACTCGCGTCATATCCGTCGCCAAACCCACTGGCTCCAGGTCATCTATACGTCGTTGCTAGGTAAAGCCCCGCCTTATCTCAGCTCACTGGTCACCATAGCAGCACTCACCCGCAGCACGCGCTCCAGCAGGTATATTTCACTGGTCACTCCCAAAGCCAATTCCCCCTTCGGCTGCCTTTCCTTCCAGTTCTCTGCTGCCAATGACTGGAACAAACTGCAAAAATCACTGAAGCTGGAGACTCATATCTCCCTCACTAGCTTTAAGCACCAGCTGTCAGAGCAGCTCACAGATCACTGCACCTGTACATAGCCAATCTGTAAATAGCCCATCCAACTACCTCATCACCATATTGTTATTTATTTTGCTCCTTTGCACCCCAGTACCGCTACTTGCACACTCATCTTCTGCACATCTATCACCCCAGTGTTTAATTTGCCATACTGTAATAATTTCGCCACTATGGCCTATTTATTGCCTCACCCCCCTTATCCTACCTCATTTGCACACACTTTCTATGCACGGGGCAGTTATCTTTTTAAGGCTATAGTTTACTACATTGCCTAGAAAGGCCTAAATATTGTTACCCATATTTCTCAGTCTGAAAGTCTTCACCTGTTAGGGCTAGGGGGCAGTATTTACACGGCCAGATAAAAAACGTACCCGATTTAATCTGGTTACTACTCCGACCCAGTAACTAGAATATGCATATAATTATTGGCTTTGGATAGAAAACACCCTAAAGTTTCTAAAACTGTTTGAATGGTGTCTGTGAGTATAACAGAACTCATATGGCAGGCAAAAACCTGAGAAGATTCCTTAAAGGAAGTGCCCTCTCTGACAAGATCTTGTTCTTTTTGTCTCTGTTTATTGAAGACTGAGGATCTTTGCTGTAACGTGACACTTCCTACGGCTCCCATAGGCTCTCAGAGCCCGGGAAAAAGCTGAATGATGTCATTCCAGCCCCAGGCTGAAACACATTTGCGCTTTTGGCAAGTGGCCGATAAGAGGATAATGGGCTTAGGCACGTGCACGAGTCGATCCCGTGCTTTATTTTCTTTCGTCTATTTACCTAAAATCAGATTCCCGGTCGGAATATTATCGCTTTTTTACGAGAAAAATTGCATAAAAATTGATTTTAAACAGCGGTTGACATGCTTCGAAGTACGGTAATGTAATATTTAGATTTTTTTTGTCACGAAATGCGCCGTGCTCGTAACCCTTATTTACCATTCGGATAGTGTCTTGAACGCACGAACAAAACGCCGCTGTTTGAACATAACTATGGATTATTTGGGACCAAACCAACATTTGTTATTGAAGTAGAAGTCCTGGGAGTGCATTCTGACGAAGAACACCAAAGGTAATCAAACTTTTCTAATAGTAAATCGGAGTTTGGTGAAAGCTAAACTTGCTGGGTGTCTAAATAGCTAGCCCTGTGATGCCGGGCTATCTACTTAGAATATTGCAAAATGTGCTTTCACCAAAAAGCTATTTTAAAATCGGACATATCGAGTGCATAGAGGAGTTCTGTATCTATAATTTTTAAAATAATTGTTATGCTTTTTGTGAACGTTTATCGTGAGTAATTTAGTAAATTGTTAGTAAATTCGCCGGAAGTTTGCGGGGGGTATGCTAGTTCTGAACATCACATGCTAATGTAAAAAGCTGGTTTTTGATATAAATATGAACTTGATTGAACAAAACATGCATGTATTGTATAACATAATGTCCTAGGTGTGTCATCTGATGAAGATCATCAAAGGTTAGTGCTGCATTTAGCTGTCTTCTGGGTTTTTGTGACATTATATGCTAGCTTGAAAAATGGGTGTCTGATTATTTCTGGCTGGGTACTCTGCTGACATAATCTAAGGTTTTGCTTTCGTTGTAAAGCCTTTTTGAAATCGGACAGTGTGGTTAGATTAACGAGAGTCTTGTCTTTAAAATGGTGTAAAATAGTCATATGTTTGAGAAATTGAAGTAATAGCATTTCTAAGGTATTTGAATAACGTGCCACAGGATTCCACTGGCTGTTACGTAGGTGGGACGATTTGGTGCCACCTACCCTAGAGAGGTTAAGTTATTTTTGCACATTTCATATTGCCTATAGGGATCAAAATTGTTGGCACCATGGCTGACAAGTGAGCCGCGACACAAAAGCCTAAAATAATATTGCATATTTCTGGACAGCTGTTGTGTTTGCGACCAGTTCTTGCGGTAGCGTGTGGGAGTCAGACAGA
Organism: Salmo trutta; assembly: GCF_901001165.1. Lineage (NCBI taxonomy): Eukaryota > Metazoa > Chordata > Actinopteri > Salmoniformes > Salmonidae > Salmo > Salmo trutta. Next base: position 43,735,075 of record NC_042957.1, read on the forward strand.
AAGACAGTGGTATGAAAAGATGCAGGTACAGGCAGGAGCAGGATGAAGAAATCCGTCCAGCACAGACCTCTACTATGCACCATGACAGTAAAGCCTGTAACATTAGAGCCATTTATTACTGTGTTAGTGTGAAAAGTAGGGAATTAACTAGGGAAATGGACTAACAAAAACTCACATTGCACTACAAAAATGTCACAAGCTGTCATCAATGCAAAAGGTGGCTACTTTGAAGAATCTCAACAATAAAATATATTTTGATTTGTTTAACACTTTTTTGGCTACTACATGATTCCATATGTGTTATTTCATAGTTTTGATGCCTTTACAATTATTCTACAATGTAGAAAAGAGTCAAAATAAAGAAAAACCCTTGAATGAGTAGGTGTGTCCAAACTTTTGACTGTCCATGTATAAGCAGGGAGTCAGGAAGCAGGTGTTGCTTCCGGTCACAACTTGCAGACTTGTTTACGCTGCTGTGCGTTTTTGTTGCCGTTTTTACTTTGCTACCTGACGGTTTTTACTTTTTCATTACCGTATATTTTTACTTTTTCCCTCACCCAACTTTTTTTTTTTCCCTTCAACTTTCCTACCCCGGAGGTTTTATCTGGACATGGTTCGTCAGGACTTCAAACAGCCGAAGCTAAGTAACATTAACATGATGCCTTCTAATTGCAGTCGTTGTACTCATAATATACAGGAGAACGATCGCCTTACGGCAAGGATAGCTGTGCTGCAAGCCCAGCTTCAGACGCAATCGTTAGGCAAGGGTCATTTCAGTGTAGGAAAGGATGAAACAGCGTCTGTGCCACCAGCAAGTACAGATAGTAACGTTAATATAAACCCCCTCGCACGGTCCCCGCAGCCGGACATCTTTCTCATGGCTTCTGGAGGGAAACGCTGTAGGAATGCTCAACCGGTGTCGCTTATTCAGCCGACAGAAACTTTCAACCGGTTCTCCCCATTAAGCGAGTCGGAGTCGGAGGCCGAGACTTCTCTGGTCTCTGCTCCTCCCGTTGTGGGGTCTGAGACGCCGACGGCTCCCACCATTAGCTCTGACAAATTGAAAACCCTAGTCATTGGCGACTCCATTACCCGCAGTATTAGACTTAAAACTAATCATCCAGCGATCATACACTGTTTACCAGGGGGCAGGGCTACCGACGTTAAGGCTAATCTAAAGACGGTGCTGGCTAAAGCTAAAACTGGCGAGTGTAGAGAGTATAGAGATATTGTTATCCACGTCGGCACCAACGATGTTAGGATGAAACAGTCAGAGGTCACCAAGCGCAACATAGCTTCAGCATGTAAATCAGCTAGAAAGATGTGTCGGCATCGATTAATTGTCTCTGGCCCCCTCCCAGTTAGGGGGAGTGATGAGCTCTACAGCAGAGTCTCACAACTCAATCGCTGGATGAAAACTGTTTTCTGCCCCTCCCAAAAGATAGAATTTGTAGATAACTGGCCCTCTTTCTGGGATTCACCCACAAACAGGACCAAGCCTGGCCTGCTGAGGAGTGACGGACTCCATCCTAGCTGGAGGGGTGCTCTCATCTTATCTACGAACATAGACAGGGCTCTAACTCCTCTAGCTCCACAATGAAATAGGGTGCAGGCCAGGCAACAGGCTGTTAGCCAGCCTGCCAGCTTAGTGGAGTCTGCCACTAGCACAGTTAGCGTAGTCAGCTCAGCCTTCCCCATTGAGACCGTGTCTGTGCCTCGATCTTGGTTGGGCAAAATTAAAAATGGCGGTGTTCGCTTCAGTAATCTTACTAGTATAAAGACCTCCTCCATTCCTGCCATTATTGAAAGAGATTGTGATACTTCACATCTCAAAATTGGGTTACTTAATGTTAGATCCCTCACTTCCAAGGCAGTTATAGTCAATGAACTAATCACTGATCATAATCTTGATGTGATTGGCCTGACTGAAACATGGCTTAAGCCTGATGAATTTACTGTGTTAAATGAGGCCTCACCCCCTGGTTACACTAGTGACCAAACCCCCCGTGCATCCGGCAAAGGCGGAGGTGTTGCTAACATTTACGATAGCAAATTTCAATTTACAAAAAAAAAAACAATGACGTTTTCGTCTTTTGAGCTTCTAGTCATGAAATCTATGCAGCCTACTCAATCGCTTTTTATAGCTACTGTTTACAGGCCTCCTGGGCCATATGCAGTGTTCCTTACTGAGTTCCCTGAATTCCTATCGGATCTTGTAGTCATTGCAGATAATATTCTAATTTTTGGTGACTTTAACATTCACATGGAAAAGTCCACAGACCCACTCCAAAAGGCTTTCGGAGCCATCATCGACTCAGTGGGTTTTGTCCAACATGTCTCTGGACCTACTCACTGCCACAGTCATACTCTGGACCTAGTTTTGTCCCATGGAATAAATGTTGCGGATCTTAATGTTTTTCCTCATAATCCTGGATTATCGGACCACCATTTTATTGCGTTTACAATTGCAACAAATAATCTGCTCAGACCCCAACCAAGGAAGATTAAAAGTCGTGCTATAAATTCTCAGACAACCCAAAGATTCCTTGATGCCCTTCCAGACTCCCTCTGCCTACCCAAGGACGTCAGAGGACAAGAATCAGTTAACCACCTAACCGAGGAACTCAATTCAACCTTGCGCAATACCCTAGATGCAGTTGCACCCCTAAAAATGAAAAACATCTGTCATAAGAAACTAGCTCCCTGGTATACAGAAAATACACGAGCTCTGAAGCAAGCTTCCAGAAAATTGGAACGGAAATGGCGCCACACTAAACTGGAAGTCTTCCGACTAGCTTGTAAAGACAGTACCGCGCAGTATCGAAGAGCCCTCACTGCTGCACGATCATCCTATTTTTCCAACTTAATTGAGGAAAATAAGAACAATCCGAAATATCTTTTTGACACTGTCGCAAAGCTAACTAAAAAGCAGCATTCGCAAATGGAGGATGGCTTTCACTTCAGCAGTAATACATTTATGAACTTCTTTGAGGAAAATATCATGATCATTAGAAAGCAAATTACGGACTCCTCTTTAAATCTGGGTATTCCTCCAGGGCTTCATTGTCCAGAGTCTGCACAACTCTGCCAGGACCTAGGATCAAGGGAGATACTAAAGTGTTTTAGTACTATATCTCTTGACATAATGATGAAAATAATCATGGCCTCCAAACCCTCAAGCTGCATACTGGACCCTATTCCAACTAAACTACTGAAAGAGCTGCTTCCTGTGCTTGGCCCTCCTATGTTGAACATAATAAACGGCTCTCTATCCACCGGATGTGTACCAAGCTCACTAAAAGTGGCAGTAATAAAGCCTCTCTTGAAAAAGCCGAATCTTGACCCAGAAATTATAAAAAACTATCGGCCTATATCGAATCTTCCATTCCTCTCAAAAATTTTTGAAAAAGTTGTTGCGCAGCAACTCACTGCCTTCCTGAAGACAAACAATGTAAACGAAACGCTTCAGTCTGGTTTTAGACTCCATCATAGCACTGAGACTGCACTTGTGAAGGTGGTAAATGACCTTTTAATGACGTCAGACCGAGGCTCTGCATCTGTCCTCATGCTCCTAGATCTTAGTGCCGCTTTTGATACCATCGATCACCACATTCTTTTGGAGAGATTGGAAACCCAAATTGGTCTACATGGACAAGTTCTGGCCTGGTTTAGATCTTATCTGTCGGAAAGATATCAGTTTGTCTCTGTGAATGGTTCGTCCTCTGACAAATCAATTGTAAATTTCGGTGTTCCTCAAGGTTCCGTTCTAGGACCACTATTGTTTTCACTATATATTTTACCTCTTGGGGATGTCATTCGAAAACATAATGTTAAATTTCACTGCTATGCGGACGACACACAGCTGTACATTTCAATGAAACATGGTGAAGCCCCAAAATTGCCCTCGCTAGAAGCCTGTGTTTCAGACATAAGGAAGTGGATGGCTGCAAATTTTCTACTTTTAAACTCGGACAAAACAGAGATGCTTGTCCTAGGTCCCAAGAAACAAAGAGATCTTCTGTTGAATCTGACAATTAATCTGGATGGTTGTACAGTCGTCTCAAATAAAACTGTGAAGGACCTCGGCGTTACTCTGGACCCTGATCTCTCTTTTGAAGAACATATCAAGACTGCTTCAAGGACAGCTTTTTTCCATCTACGTAACATTGCAAAAATCAAAAACTTTCTGTCCAAAAATGACGCAGAAAAATTAATCCATGCTTTTGTTACTTCTAGGCTGGACTACTGCAATGCTCTACTTTCCGGCTACCCGGATAAAGCACTAAACAAACTTCAGTTAGTGCTAAATACGGCTGCTAGAATCCTGACTAGAACCAAAAAATTTGATCATATTACTCCAGTGCTAGCCTCCCTACACTGGCTTCCTGTTAAGGCAAGGGCTGATTTCAAGGTTTTACTGCTAACCTACAAAGCATTACATGGGCTTGCTCCTACCTATCTTTCCGATTTGGTCCTGCCGTACATACCTACACGTACACTACGGTCACAAGACGCAGGCCTCCTAATTGTCCCTAGAATTTCTAAGCAAACGGCTGGAGGTAGGGCTTTCTCCTATAGAGCTCCATTTTTATGGAATGGTCTGCCTACCCATGTGAGAGACGCAGACTCAGTCTCAACCTTTAAGTCTTTACTGAAGACTTATCTCTTCAGTAGGTCCTATGATTAAGTATAGTCTGGCCCAGGAGTGTGAAGGTGAACGGAAAGGCTGGAGCAACGAACCGCCCTTGCTGTCTCTGCCTTGTCGGTTCCCCTCTTCCCACTGGGATTCTCTGCCTCTAACCCTTTTACAGGGGCTGAGTCACTGACTTACTGGTGTTCTTCCATGTCGTCCATGGGAGGGGTGCGTCACTTGAGTAGGTTGAGCCACTGACGTGGTCTTCCTGTCTGGGTTGGCGCCCCCCCCTTGGGTTGTGCCGTGGCGGACATCTTTGTGGGCTATACTCGGCCTTGTCTTCGGACGGTAAGTTGGTGGTTGTAGATATCCCTCTAGTGGTGTGGGGGCTGTGCTTTGGCAAAGTGGGTGGGGTTATATCCTGCCTGTTTGGCCCTGTCCGGGGGTATCATCGGATGGGGCCACAGTGTCTTCTGATCCCTCCTGTCTCAGCCTCCAGTATTTATGCTGCAGTAGTTTATGTGTCGGGGGGCTAGGGTCAGTCTGTTACATCTGGAGTATTCTCTTGTCTTATCCGGTGTCCTGTGTGAATGTAAATATGCTCTCTCTAATTCTCTCTTTCTCTCTTTCTTTCTTTCTCTCGGAGGACCTGAGCCCTAGGACCATGCCTCAGGACTACCTGGCATGATGACTCCTTGCTGTCCCCAGTCCACCTGGCCATGCTGCTGCTCCAGTTTCAACTGTTCTGCCTGCGGCTACGGAACCCTGACCTGTTCACCGGACGTGCTTGTTGCACCCTCGACAATTACTATGATTATTATTATTTGACCATGCTGGTCATTTACGAACATTTTAACATCTTGACCATGTTCTGTTATAATATCCACCCGGCACAGCCAGAAGAGGACTGGCCACCCCTCATAGCCTGGTTCCTCTCTAGGTTTCTTCCTAGGTTTTTGGCCTTTCTCAGGAGTTTTTCCTAGGGAGTTTTTCCCAGCCACCGTGCTTCTTTCACATGCATTGCTTGCTGTTTGGGGTTTTCGGCTGGGTTTCTGTACAGCACTTTGAGATTTCAGCTGATGTACGAAGGGCTATATAAATAAATTTGATTTGATTTGATTTGATTTGAATGATGAAGGGCAAATGAACAAAACAGGAGATGCGTACAGAACATGAAAGCAAACCAATACTGCCTGAAGACTGAGGGTACTGGGGGCTAAATAAAGGGGAAGCAATCAAGGTAATGATGAAGTCCAGGTGTGCATAACGATGGTGAGCAGGTATGCGTAATTATTGTTGGCAGGCGTGCGTAATGTGGTTTGCCAGGACCGGGGGTTAGTAGACCAGCGACATCGAGCTGCGGAGAGAGGGAACGGGAGTAGGCGTGACAATATACATCAGTTACAATACTAGCTCAGCACTGCAAATAAACTCTAGTTTCTTTTTTAAGGTAAAGAGCAGTTACCTTGCAAGCTACATCAGTCAAGTAAAGAGTTGCTGTCACACTCTGACCTAGGAGAGCTGTGTTTTCTCTGTTTAGCTAGGCCAGGGTGTGATAGGTGGGTGGGCATTCTATGTTTTGTTTTCTATGATTTGGCTGGGTATGGTTTCCAATCAGAGGCAGGTGTCTATCGTTGTCTCTGATTGGAAGCCATACTTAGGCAGCCTGTTTTTCCTTTGTTTTTTGTGGGTAGTTGCTTTCTGTTTTGTTCCTTGTAACCTGACGAAACTGTTGACGGTCGTTTTTGTTGTTTTGAGCAAGTGTTTTCATTAAAGTAAAATATGAGCACTTTACACGCCGCGCCTTGGTCCCCTTTGTACGACCGATGTGACAGTTGCCCATTTCTGCTCTGCTTCCTTTTACAACCTGGTGAAAGAGCGCAACACGTACACACTGAACTATGCTCAACTCTCCCATGCTGGTCCAGCCAGCCTTCCAGAAGCTTTGCCTCCACACAGCCTGTCAGCCCCCTCTGTGGTGTCCAGCGGTCCTAAATCCAGCCGGCTGAACACTCCAAACAGCCTACCCTTCCACTCCGAGGCATCTGCATGGTCCTAAAGCACATTGTTGACATTTTTGTATCACATTGTAATAAAACTGGGGGGGGGGGGGACAAAAATGCAATTTCAGAATGTGGGGGAATATGACCCCCCATACCCCGTGAAAGTTGCACCCCTGTACATATCCACAAACATTAGTGACATCACACTTGCTCAGATCCACATGTTCCCATCATATCCACATACCCAATACTGTTTCTAATGCTTGCGAGACTCTGCCCCATATGACTTCAAATTGTGTTATGATGTAGACAAACAATTACTTTTCCATTGCAGTTAATCACTAGTCTGGCTAACACCTAACTCTCGAAGTCCTCCTGACTTCAGAGTCTGGAATGGCTCTTTGAGGTTGTCGGCACAATTTATCGATAAATGGGGCTGTGCTATTACTGGTCTCTCCTCTGTGTCTTTCTCACTCAAACACCCACAGCCCACGAGCGCCTCCCCCTTCTATTACAATGGTTGGATTTTCAAATCCAAACAAGAAGTAAAAAAATATGAGAGAACCAATCAAACCCTTTCATACAATTTATTAGCAAATATTGTATTAACAGCCTCCTTTCCAGACCATTGTGGTCACGTGGGATGTGTCAGCCAGGCTAGTTAAGTGGCAGTGGTGATTAACCCTAGAATGCATAGTAAACATGACGGCCCAAGAATACATATGCCGTGTCAAAATGACCCTATAATGTAATATGTGTTTTATTTATATGGGTCTAAAATATCAAACATTGTGGAACATAATTAATTTGGACCTTTCAATAATTGTTTGAACATTTGTGGCTCGTCAACAGTTTCATACACATTTCAATGATAACATTATGAAAATTCATAACGTCAACTGAAAATATTAGCAAGTTTCACATTCAACTTTTAATTGTGAACAAAATAAATCCACCTTAAACATGTTTTATTATATTTCAAAACATTTATTTGAAAATCCAAAGTTCATCATCAATATAAATGACAACATTAACAACTGAATTTAGAAAACACAAACAAAGTGTGTGTGTGCACGCATGTGTGTGCGTGCCATGCCTACTTATGCTGTCTTAGTCCATGCATTTGTTACATCTTTGCAGATGGGTGTGTTGCATTAGAACACCAGCAGCTGACTTTTCTATCCTTTACGCTTGGGCAGAGCTGGCACCTCGTCCTCTTCTGGCCCTGGCTGCTCTGAGTGGTTGTGGCTTGGCTATCTTTCGTCACCCCACATCTTTCCATTGCCTCAGTGATGACCTATTGGTAGGTTGCAACAGCCTTCCATGCGCCTCTGCATGTGTGGGATCACAAGCCCTTTGTCCAGCTCCTTGATGAACAGCCGTCAGGTGCTGTTCACACCTCCCATGAAGTTCAGGTTCTGTTCCATAAATATGGTGTCATTGAGGATGGCAACATCCAGCAGGCTGAACCACAGCACCATTGACCACCTCCTTGTCTGGCATTTGGATGTGTAATTATGCACCATCTGATCCATAATGTCCATTCCTCCTTTTGTGCAGTTATAGTATTGGACCATCTCTGGCTTCTTCGCACTGGCCTCATCCACCGCTTTGTCGTCAGGATGCTCAGGAGGACAACAGCCATTATCTGCTTCAGCACTTAGCTCACCATGGCCAAGTTGCCATTAAAACCAAACTCGGAGCCAACCACCTTCCTGAACTTGGATGGCTTCATATTTGGGGGTATGTCCGGCTTGTTTTGGCAATTGTCAAGTTAGTTTCCAAGAGGTACTCTGCCAAAGGGACACTAGTAAAGAAGTTGTCCATTATGTTGCAACCTGTGATTCAAAACAAAGGGCCAAAAGGTCAATTTAGTTTATTTAAACAATTACACATTTGGAATTTATATTCTATGATTTTCTCTGAACACTGCTTCTCAGTTGGTGACGGATATCCTCATATCGTCCGACTGACATGGTGGCCTTATGCCGTGTGGAGACATCCCAGCTTTTCTCCATGCCGGCGAGGAGGGTTAAACCAATAAACGCTTTTAGTTCCTCTTTGACCTCTCGCCACTGTCCCTTTTGCTGTCACTGTTCTCCATCCTAAATTTCTACACTTTAGGTCCACCTCAATGATGTTGTCACTAATGATCAGCTCCCAGGCATCTTTTGGTGGCACTGTTACGCACGCCTCTAGGCAGAGTGAACGCAACACCCTGCTACAACGCAACTCTCCGTGGTGTGAAAGAGGTATGGACTGTAGGTGTGAGTAAGGATGACAAAAAGCAGAGAATTACCATTTACAGGGAATTTATTCCGTCGTACGGTAAGTTTGGGGAAAAGGGGCAGGATGGAACCAAAGCAAAGAAAGTAAATAAAGCCCCCTCTACCTTACCTGCCTACCCACTACTTACCTAACTAGCACCACCTGGTGCACTAACCAAAATACGGGGGATGGTCCACCCAGGTCTTTCCTAGTGTGCATAGACAAACTACTACGGGTAATGTATGCCTCTTGCCTAAGCACTCCTTAGGCGCCTTCCCCTTCCCCCCTGGGAACAAAGGAAACAGAATAACAATTTCATAACAAAACGGAGAAAAAAAACCTCAGGACATTAAAGAAGCTCTCTGAGCAACAAACTAACACAGAACATTACAATCAGCTCTCACTCTCCTCAGAGGAGGAGTCCTCCCCAGCTGTAGGCTCATCTAGGACAGCTGGACTACTGGTTGTATCCACAACTCCAACTTGACCCACAGGCACATAGTCTGTGTCATCTGAATTGGATACCTCAGCTCTCTTAGCAACAACTAACACAATACATACCAAATGTTGTCACAACAACCAACATGCTATAACCCTCAGCCATTAGCCTCCTCTCTCTCAGCAAATATCTCTCCCCTCTGAGGGGCAGAACACTGGCTTATAAAGCGTCAGAAGGAGTTGTTAATGGGAGACAGCTGCGTCCTGACGAGGGGGCAGGGTCAGCTCTCCAATCAGCAATGGGGCCGACCAATCAGCTGCTTGGAGAATTTCAGGAAGCCATTTCCTGAAATACCTACATGAAAATATACAAAACACAACACAGAAACTGGGGAACGTAACAGGCACAAAGGTTGACCCCAGCACAGACCCTGGGCAGCTGCTTAGGATGTTATGGCTACTGGTCCTGTCTTTAGTGGGAGGATGTTCACTCCAGTAAGACCCCTTTTTACTCAGTCTATTTGACTGGTTTTCACTCTCCTCAGAGGAGGAGTCCTCCACAGCTGTAGGCTCATCTAGGACAGCTGGACTACTGGTTGCATCCACAACTCCAACTTGACCCACAGGCACATAGTCTGTGTCATCTGAATTGGATACCTCAGATTCTGACTCAGAGTCGCCAATGGCTTCCTCATCCTGCCTCTGTAAAACCATTTTTCCATAGGAAATACATAAAGGTCATATTTGACCCACGTATGAAAACTTGGGGTAGTGATGCAAAAACTATTTTTACTTAAAAAATAACAAATGAAAAAACTAAACTGTGATAGAACATTAAAGAATTTAAGGAATTCCTGGAATATTAGATGACATTTTTTGAGGGGATCAATACAGCAACAACAAAAAAACACTAGGCCAGGTCATATGCAATAAAAAAGGAGAGTGAGGACAGGTGTGAATGCTGACTATTGAAGAGTTGCAGCAGATGCTGTTGAGGCGCTGCGCTCATGGCAAGTAATTAAAGTGTTGCAACAGGTGTGGAATCTGATTGGCAGTCAGTAGCAGCTTGTGGTTGTTGAGTTAGTCGAGAGCTGCGTTCAAGGCCAGCACCGGCGAGTGAGCTGCGCATCATTAGGTGAGTCAGTAAAACTGGAAAGAATTTTTAAGACTATAATTTCCTCCTCATATAGTAGTCAACAATATGTGTCCTCCCACACCTAGGCTTAGCCTATTGATGGATTCAAGACAAGGATGTTTTTAATGATCTCAGTTTCAGTGACAAAGTAGTTTGTCATTTCGATAATTTGTGCGGGATTAAAAACAATTCTGCCAAAGTCTTCAGTCATGTAAAATGATGCAGAATTGCATGAGATGCTTTTATACAAGGTACATTTTTTTCCAGGACCCTAGGCTACAAAACAACTTCCCATGTGTGCAACTTGTGTGACTCTACTCTACTGCTCTATGCCACTACTCAAATGCAATGATATGTATGCAATGCTTTATTATTAAGGGCTTTTTTTGTCTCATGCTTTCTGGTACCTCAGAGCTCCCACCCCCCCTCGCGTTCTCACTTTTTGTTCCGCGTCACCCCCACTGCATGGGGGTCTATTACATCACCCTGAAGGCCATTGGTGTTAATATCGCAAAAAATATACTGTAGAAGTCAGAGGGAATCAAAACTGCTGTGAACCGCAATTCACTTCAGATTTTGGATGTATAGTCTAGTCTCTATATAATCTGTATAGTCTAGTATAGTATAGTCTATACTAGTCTAAATATGATTTGTGAAGGAATAGTCGTTGCGTTCCAAGATGGCTGCTTCAGACAAGTTGGTGGCGCTATTGCTAAAGATTATCTACATACTGACAAGATAATGGACTGACCGCTCTAACAGTGAGTATACATGTCTGCAAAGGAGGAAGACAGGCAGGAGGAGGCTGGATCAGGTAGGAACATTCTAGCCAATGAGAGAGCAGATACACATGTAAACAACAGGCACAGGTCCGATATCCCCCCAAAATTCTAAGTTGCCCCGAATATCACGTATGTCCACTTACATTAGTAACAACCTAAACATCTCAAAACTTACAGTATGTTCAATTAAATAAGCCTCAGATAGCAAATTAGCAATTCAATTTCACGTTGACCAAATTTGACACTCTTATTGACCTCTTTACAAAACAATCTCCACTTCGTCTGCTTCTCACTGTATTTTCGTGCTACACATTTTGGGGCGGAGTCAAGCCTCTCTTTTCACCGCTCGCTTCGCCTCTTCCTCTCCGCTAATGGTAAAATTTGATGATGAATCTTCCCAAAAAGGACTGACAATCAATCAGATTAGTGGTCCATTTATGTCATAGAAATGTACATCAATGTCATGTTTGATTCACTGCATGAATTGGTGATGGGATACTGTATGTGTTTACTTTATAGCAAGGTTGTTAGTGCAGTAGTTCTATTAATGTATATGTTATGTAGTAGTCCAACTATTACAGGTCAGTCTATCTATTACTACCAACATCAGCCCATCTCTTCATTACAATGAAGTAATTAATACAACTAGATTTTGTTCTCCCAGGCTATTGTACAAGCAGCCCAGTGTCTTGGTGGTGTAAGTAGAACTTTTATCATATTAGCACATATTGTACCTCTGCATAGTCTGGTTCAGACACAGGTGTTTGGAGCATTCCGACATGCCACAGTTGCCGAGGTGTCAGATACGCCTCTGCACTTAAAGGGTGACTATTCCAACTCTCTGTGGAATGCTGCAGATCTGCTCGCAGACGAGGTAGGAACACATATCCCACACAGAAGAGGTGGATAGAATTCGACAGGTGAAGGTAGCCTTCTTCCTCCAAACTGTGCAGCAAGTTGTAGTACTAACATGTCTCAGCACTCCAAACATCTCTCCATAGCATTCCACTCTAACAGAGAGAAAGAAAAACATTTTCTTTTGAGGGGGGGGGCTTATCTCTGTGGACCTGTGGTCTTCCTCCATGAATAGTGAACACTGAGGTGGGTTCGAGGTTATAGAAATGCAAGTTGTGTGTGTGCCTCTGTGAGTGGTTACTGACTGTATGTGATGCAGACACCTATCTGAGTGTACCTGAAACATTTAAATATAGAGAGCTATGTGTCTCACCACTTGGTTATCGCAAGGCTAACCCCCAGGGAAATCATGACTTTGCAACATCAGGGGCTTGATAGTCCAGTGAAAATGGCTGAGTGTTTATGTGGCGTAAATCTTAAAATTAGCAGCTGACTTCTTAAGTGTTTTTTTTTAAATAATGCATGTGAGACCGGTTCCATGTACAACATGACAGGCAGAGAGGAAGAGAGAAAAGAAACACAGAACAGTTTAATTACCTCTGGTTATGGACACTTTTGCCAGCAAAAATGCTTCCTCGGACAGTGAACATACATCTGTATGGCAATATCTACATTTTCGACCCCTTGATCAGCTCGCACTCTGAAAGTAAAGAAAATAGATCATTGTTTGTAGATACGAAAACAATAACTGAGATATGACCGTTCAATCTAAAACAGCAGATATCATTTTCAGGACACGTCAATACAGCACAGAAAGCAATCTTAGGAGGTTTGATGAGGAAGATGTCAAGGGTTTTTATACAGAAAGTAACTCCTCACAAGATGTTACAATACATTAGTGGTTAGGATGAATATGCATAATACAAGTAATAATTTTTTTCATTCTACTATATCTATATTTACCTTGAAGGCCATCCATTTCTGCCGACTCCATCCATAAACTATCCAAAAGCAGTTGCCGCTTTGTTATTGGCCGCATTGTCCAGATAGAACATCTATACAAGAGGTAGCCTACGCTTAACACCAGACTGGTATTGTGGTTGTTCATTAGGTGATGGGAAATATGCAATATGCAGGACTTCAAGGCCAAGTCATTTACTTCTCAGGGGTCATTAAAAACTATGCTGAAGTTTGTCCCAATGTATAAAACCAGGAAGTGGATATTCGACCGGAAGAAGAAAAACGTAATTTAGTCAAAGCGGTAAAAAAATATATATTGAAGTTATGGTTAGGTTTAGGAATGAGGTTTAGGTTAAGTTTAGGTATAGTTTTACTGAGGTTGATTGGGTTAATATATTATAATAATAACAATAATTTGGGGGGGTGCTTATATTTGTCACCTGTGGGTGTTTCTTGTACAAATGTGTAATGGAAATGTGTTTCTTGCATATCCCAACTCCTCCTGAGACACCCGCAGGGAGTGGGGTCACGGCCAGGGTCACCATTGATAGTTTTTAACTTATAAGAACATGTTAAAAATGTTCTATCTTATATTTCATTCTGTAGCCTATCAATTTTGCATGTTGATTACTGTGAGGGGGGGAAAGAATTAATAAATATGTCAAAGAAATATAACACAATAGTATTAGTATATTATAATTGTTTTATTATTTTTTTTAAATGTTCTTTTCTTGAAATAAATATTTTACCATTTTCCATAATGTTTGTTGTGTCACTACTTATTTAACCAATGTCCAAGGTGACGTTTTGATTTAGAGCTTTACACTTTAGTGGGATTCACACTAAAACGAGAAACAGTGCTATCCTACCCTCTGGTGGACAGTTATGGTGCATGAAATACTGCGAAATGAAAAGAAATGTATTCCATAGCCAAACTAAAAACAACAACTTTAGTGAACTAATCATCTGGTAACCACAGCATGGTACCAGCAGGAGGGGAAGGCCAGAAAACACGTAAACGGACTAGCTAAGTAGCAACACCGGACTGTAGGAGGAGGAGGAGATTGGGTCTGCAATGGAGGACAGGCACCTCTGGAAGACCCATTCATCGACCCAAGACGTCCAAACATAGGATGAGCTTTATTAAGCACACTCGTGAATAAAAGTTGTTTGAATGATTCATAGATAGATTGAAGGACATTGTGACATGAGTCAGTTTCCTTTTAAAGGGCAATATGGAGGATGCACTTCCTTGTGTAAAACCATCCTGCCAATGTCAGGGCAAAAGAGTAAATCCTTCATTACAATGAGCCCACAGAAAAGTGGATGCGGGAAGGGGGTTCAAAATAGCCTGCACAATCACATTGTAATGGGTTACATGTACTACCCTGAAAAGCAAACAGAACAAATAAAATGTATTGGTCACATACCCATGGTTAGTAGATGTTATTGCGAGTGTAGCGTAATGCTTGCGCTTCTAGTTCCGACAGTGCAGCAATATCTAACAAGTAATATCTAACAATTCCAAAACAAATACCTAATACACACAAATCTAAGTAAAGGAATGGAATAAGAATATATAAATATATGGATGAGCAATGTCAGAGCGCATAGGCTAAGATGCAATAGATAGCATAGAATACAGAATCTACATATGAGATGAGTAATGCAATATATGTAAACATTATTAAAGTGGCTAGTGTTCTATTTATTAAAGTGGCCAATGATTTCAAGTCTGTATGTAGGCAGCAGCCTCTCTGTGCTAGTGATGGCTGTTTAACAGTCTGGATGGCCTGGAGAATGAGGATAGATGACGTAGCCAACAGACGAGTTCATTATTACATATTGCTTACACAGGCAATAAGCATATAATAATAATATTGAGTGAGCTAGCCTAGCATACAAGTATTTCACTGCACTTTTTATACATGATGTTCACTATGTGTGTGACAAGTACAATTTGATTCTATTTAATCTCCCAATCTATTGAAAATATATTTTAACGCATCTGGTTGAGAATGGCATTTAAGCGTTTAATACTGTAAATGATCAATTCTAAGCATCCATATCTTCTCTTGGCTAGCACTAACTACAAAAGTACACTGCTCAAAAAAATAAAGGGAACACTTAAACAACACAATGTAACTCCAAGTCAATCACACTTCTGTGAAATCAAACTGTCCACTTAGGAAGCAACACTGATTGACAATAAATTTCACATGCCGTTGTGCAAATGGAATAGACAACAGGTGGAAATTATAGGCAATTAGCAAGACACCCCCAATAAAGGAGTGGTTAGGCAGGTGGTGACCACAGACCACTTCTCAGTTCTTATGCTTCCTGGCTGATGTTTTGGTCACTTTTGAATGCTGGCGGTGCTTTCACTCTAGTGGTAGCATGAGACGGAGTCTACAACCCACGCAAGTGGCTCAGGTGGTGCAGCTCATCCAGGATGGCACATCAATGCGAGCTGTGGCAAGAAGGTTTGCTGTGTCTGTCAGCGTAGTGTCCAGAGCATGGAGGCGCTACCAGGAGACAGGCCAGTACATCAGGAGACGTGGAGGAGGCCGTAGGAGGGCAACAACCCAGCAGCAAGACCGCTACCTCCACCTTTGTGCAAGGAGGAGCAGGAGCAGCACTGCCAGAGCCCTGCAAAAGGACCTCCAGCAGGCCACAAATGTGCATGTGTCTGCTCAAACGGTCAGAAACAGACTCCATGAGGGTGGTATGAGGGCCCGACGTCCACAGGTGGGGGCTGTGCTTACAACCCAACAAAGTGCAGGACGTTTGGCATTTGCCAGAGAACACCAAGATTGGCAAATTCGCCACTGGCGCCCTGTGCTCTTCACAGATGAAGCAGGTTCACACTGAGCACATGTGACAGACGTGACAGAGTCTGGAGACGCCGTGGAAAACGTTCTGCTGCCTGCAACATCCTCCAGCATGACCGGTTTGGCGGTGGGTCAGTCATGGTGTGGGGTGGCATTTCTTTGGGGGGCCACACAGCCCTCCATGTGCTCGCCAGAGGTAGCCTGACTGCCATTAGGTACCGAGATGAGATCCTCAGACCCCTTATGAGACCATATGCTGGTGCGGTTGGCCCTGGGTTCCTCCTAATGCAAGACAATGCTAGACCTCATGTGGCTGGAGTGTGTCAGCAGTTCCTGCAAGAGGAAGGCATTGATGCTATGGACTGGCCCGCCCGTTCCCCAGACCTGAATCCAATTGAGCACATCTGGGACATCATGTCTCGCTCCATCCACCAACGCCACGTTGCACCACAGACTGTCCAGGAGTTGGCGGATGCTTTAGTACAGGTCTGGGAGGAGATCCCTCAGGAGACCATCTGCCACCTCATCAGGAGCATGCCGAGGCGTTGTAGGGAGGTCATACAGGCACGTGGAGGCCACACACACTACTGAGCCTCATTTTGACTCGTTTTAAGGACATTACATCAAAGTTGGATCAGCCTGTAGTGTGGTTTCCACTTTCATTTTGAGTGTGACTCCAAATCCAGACCTCCATGGGTTGATAAATTGGATTTCCATTGATTATTTTTGTGTGATTTTGTTGTTAGCACATTCAACTATGTAATAAAAAGGATTTAATAAGATTATTTCATTCATTCAGATCTAGGATGTGTTATTTTAGTGTTCCCTTTATTTTTTGGGGCAGTATATATGTCCTCATACATGAATTTTAAGCATCGGACCTCTCTTAAACTGTTGTCCTCACAAGAGCACCAAAGGGGGGAATAAATGCCTCCTGCTGGTCTGTTGACATCACTTCAAGCAGATCAGAACATTTCTTTGTTTATGGGGTTGTCTCAATCAGATTACACTCTTACTGAAATATGACAGGCGAAATTCTCAAAGAATAGCGAGTATTGTAGCTAAGCGCTGAATTGCATTGTTCTGTTCATTTAAATTAATAAACAAATAATTACATGAACAAATACTGTGAAATCGTGAAATATTCATACAAATTATATATTTTTTATACCTTAATTTAACTAGGAAAGTCAGTTAAGAACAAATTCTTATTTTCAATGACAGCCTAGGAACAGTGGGTTAACTGCCTTGTTCAGGGGCAGAACGACAGATTTTTACCTTGTCAGCTCGGGGATTCGAACCTTTCGGTTATGTTCAAAACCATATGAGAATTCATGACAATTGAGCTAGCCATCTTAAATGGCGACGTGTTATGTTCTACCTATAGATGGCAAAATGCTGTCGTGAAAGTGAAAGCGATGTATGGTTTATTCAACGATGTCATCATCCCCCGCGACAGAGGCTGTCCCACTTCCATGGCTAGAATGTTTCCTAATTGTCAAACTGTTATAAAATGGTTTGCATTTTAGCTAACCCTAACCCTTTTCCTAAACTTAACCTAATTCTCCTAACTTGCTACGTTAATAATAACATTGTATCTAGCTGTTAATAAGAAATCAGGTCCACAAGAACTCGTTTGAATTACCTTTTCATATGCCAATGTCAATTTGTTTTACAATGAAATAATTAAATGCCATGTAGGCTACAAGTAATACATTTCGACAACTGCAATGGAGCAGCTGTGTCGAGTCCTATTATCATCATATGTTTCTTTCTGTAACAGACTAGCCATACAATTAGTTACACTTTCCATCGCTTGGGAGAGGTGATATAAAAAGTATGCCATTAAATGCTTATACTGTAGGCTATCATGCCTACTTAATAAAGGTCAAATTGAACTACAAAAGAATACATAGGCTACTGTATTAAAAAAACATTGCGTGAAGAACACTGTGTACCTGCCATTATATGGGGAGTTTCTCCCATTCTTCTCTGCCGAACCTCTCAAGCTCTGTCAGGTCTCTCTAGAGATGTTCGATCGTGTTGAAGTCCGAGCTCTGGCTGGGCCACTCAAGAACATTCAGAGAATTGTCCCGAAGCCACTCACTCCTGCGTTGCCTTGCTTTTTGCTGCGTATGGAACATTTCTGGGATCTTTTATTTCAGTTTATGAAACATGGGACCAACACTTCACATGGTACTTTTATATTTTCGTTCAGTATATATTAATTTGGGGACAGGTGGAAACACACATGAAACGTTAATAAACGTTTAGCTAGCTTGATGTTGCTAGCTAATTTGTCCAGGGAGATAGAGCCCCAGAGTGCAGGTGTCATAATACCCAGAAAACCTAGCGGTCAAACAGGGAAATGGTTCCAATCGTTTTTCCACCATTCAGTTTTCCCATAGGGGATTATAGAAACGCTTAAATAAGGTCTGTGTTTCGTGTAGGCTTACCCTGGCGTGCCGTTTTGATAACCATATAAATCTTTATCAGACAAGGGAACTTCTTGGTGGATGCGGCCCTGTTCCACGTCTTTATAATAATGTATTAATTTATGCAAATACACCTATTGTATATTTGTCAATTAAGCACACACCATTTTCTTTATTTTATCACAAAACATTTAAAAAAATACCTGATATACTAAGAAAATGTATATATGAGTGCAAGAATCAAGTGCAAGAGAAAAATGTGAAATTATTTGTCTGTGTGCTATAATTCAGTCAACATCTGATGGGTAACAAAGCATCTAATAGTTTAGAGTATCTTCATCCATTGTACCGCAGTTACATTTATTAGAATAGTTTTTACAAACTTCTAACAATTTCGATGACTGGTCTGAGATGGCGCACAATGAGCTCCTGGAGTGGCACCATCAATTCCCACATGACACGCTGAAATAGCTGCCATATACACCTTCAGGGTGGAGAATGAACGGCCCTGCTCGAAAAAATGTCCACCAGAGAGGAACAATTACTTTATTTTGGCACCAAAGTTCAAAGCCCGCCACGAAATCCATACAATCCTCTCGTGGAGCGTGCCATTGCGGACTGTACAGTAGCAATACATCCTTGCCATCAGTTTGGACCTTTCAGGGGCCAAGCTCACATATTCCAAATCTCTGCAAATGACCAACGCAAATGATCTACGTAAAATGATCTACGCGAACCACTTTTATTGTAAATAGAATGGTAGTTTGGGCCAATGGGGAGCCACAAGGATCAATGACCAGTCCTCCAGACGCACTATCTTCAGTGTGGGCTGAATCACGTCCATAGGGTGGAAACACGAAAAGGAGAGTCCGAGGACACTGGTGCTCGCTTTTACAGTGCACACCTATGCAAAGTTGTCACATTCTGCTGCTTTAAAATTAATTCTTATTTACAATAAAAGTGACTCCAAAATGACACAATACATTACTTACCATTCATATATATTGTGCACAAAATAATCTGAAACACAACCAAAATGAACAGCAAACGCATCCAACAAAGTTGTAGTCACAAGCTTCATGTAGTCGTTGCGTGCTAGACTGCGTTGGAATATGGGACCAAATCATTTTTACTACTTTAATACACATAAGTGAATTTATCCTAATACTTTTTTTTTTTGGGGGGGGGGGGTGTATAACAAGTGCTGTAATTTCTAAACAATTTAACCGATATGCATGGTAATTTATGTTTGTGGACCCCAACTGCCTATTTAAAGATACAGATCAACCTTGTATGGGTTCTATTACACACTCAACATTACTTTATTTCGTTTTAGAAACTGGTTTGGGGGGGGGTCTGAAATATTTTGGTAGACCCCCTCCTATATGCTCCCAGTTTTCAGAATAAGACACTGGTAGCCTATACAATATTTCGGGTACTTTGGAAATTGGGCCTACAGGTATGTGTGCGTAAAATACAGGTCTATCACGTATATCATATGTCAAAGTTTTGCATATTCGTGTGTTTTTATTGGACTTATAAATAAATATTTGATTTATTTATCCAGATGTGTGATATCCAGATATCTATTATCTTTCCACTGTAGGGACTGAAGAGTAACAGCTTGGTTTTAAGAGCGATTGCTATTCTCCATTGAAATAACATTCGGAATTATAATTATGTTGCATGATATCCAGTATATATATGTGTACTTGATATTATGAATAACTATACAACTCAACAATGTTTTACAGGGATATGATAATGTCTTAAAGTGCAGGGAAATATGGCTGGAGTTCAGGAATTCAGAGTATTGTAAAGGAGTTTGTTTTTCATCGAAGACGATGTTGATACAGTATGCAATTGCCAGGAGGAAAAACATTTTTAAATTATATAGGATAACATTTCAAGGAAAAACTCGTTGGTTGCATCACACCACACAATTTTACAAAATTGCTAGCACAACTTAGCCCAACATAAAGCGTGTTTGTCTTTTTATTTAAATATTATAACTTACATGGCAATTATTTGCAACACGGATAAATAACATAAATATATAACGCTTACAGTGGCATAATTAATAAATTAAACAAAATAATTGTTTTACGCAGAATTGAACTACAAGTAATGCTACTCTCACACGTCTTTTCTTGAATTTTTTTATTTCTTGTAAAAATCTCTCATGATCCTCCCCATTTCAGCTCTCACGACCTCCCACGAGCAGGAGCTGAAACGCTGAAAGAAAAAACGTGAAACAAATATCTTTTAGGTGAAAATAATACATCATACATCATAGGTATAGGCTAGGCCTACTCCACTCCTCTCAATAGTTTACATTTGAAACACAATATTGACAAAAAAAATGCAACCCATGAGATGTTTTACCTCATGTAAAAGAAAGTCGCCCAGCTGTTTGAAGTAGTTCTTAACCATATTTTCAATTGGAAGGTTTAGACGCACACTCATGTCTCTGACCTGAAATAATAACGAACAAACAACATTAATATAAATATCCATGCGATTACATGAATAATAATAATAATAACAATAATAATATTTGTGTAAAAAGCTAGAGTAAACAAATTAAACATTCGGAACGTACACATTTTGAATAGGTCATGTTTTGTCGAGCAAGAAGGTCTTGGAGCTCCCTGAGTTTGATGGTATCCCATTTCACAGGTGTTGGGTTTTGTTTGAAGAGCTCGCTGGCTAGTTGAAACGCAAGTTTCAGTGTCCAAAGCTTTTCCCCCTCCTGTAATCAGAAAAACACCACTTGTAACCATGCAATTGAACTAGACAAACACTAAAATTGTAGACACTCATGATCTCCTGAGCATCACCTCTATTGAAAGCGTTGGACGTTGGACCATTATCCTTTCTGCCTCTTGGATACAGCCGCTTGGCAACTTCTCCTACACCGCACCCAAAATAAACCATATCTCAATAAAAACAACTGAATATATGAATGAAGCTCCAATAATCTACTTTGCAACTAGAATAAATAACTTGTGATAACACAATATATATGCTACAGCCTATATTCAGAGGCATATTTCCATATACGTCTCCGCCATACACGTCTCTGCCTATATGCTTAATTTGTAATAGGTTAAAGACATTTACCTACCATGGTAAGATGATTGAGGGACTGGCGAGTTCGAGAAAGATAATATATTTGCTCGTTTCTGTCACTGCATTTGGCATACACAACCGGGTTAAGAACAATTATACACAGAAGATGTACCACAAAGGACACGTTAAGAGTAGCCATGTGTCCAGTCAGTTGATAAATCCCTGAACACTACTTCTAAATGTTGGGCTACCTTGCTTTATAGTCTCCCTCATTGAAATACAATGGATGAGGTAATATGTAATTCCCTACGGGGGAAAAAAAGAAGGACATTTCAAGCGAGGAAAATGAAAGAGAATTGTACATTCCATTTATTCACCTTGCAGAGCTGTTGACGAAATGTTGCGTTCTGGTCTTCAGTGTGCAGGTGTGCGCAAGAATGCTGCTCAAATCATATGCTATGGAAATACTTATTTGAACCAATACATCATCAAAACAGAGAATAATATAATGGCAGGCACACATTGCTTTTCACTGCAATTTATTTTTAATACAGTAGCCTATGTATGTTTTGTTATTACATTTTATCTTTATTAAGTAGGCATGATAGCCTACAGTATAAGCATTTAAAGGCATACTTTTTATATCCTCTCTCCCAAGGGATGGAAAGTGTAACTAATCGTCTAGCTACTCTGTTACAGAAAAACATGATGATAATAGTTGTAATTAAAACGATTTCTTTTGGACCTAATTTCTTATTTACAGCTAGATAAAATGTAATGATTAACGAAGCATGTTGGGAGAATTAGGTTAAGTTTAGGGAAAGGGTTTAGGCTTAGCAAAAATGCAAATAAATGAATAATTTCTTTGACAATTAGGAACCCTTCTAGCCATGAACGTGGGACAGCCTCTGTCGCGGGGATGATGCCATCGGTGAATACAAACCACAAATCGCTTTCGCTTTCGAAAACCACAGTTTTTACATACCATTGCATTTCGTCATCTATCCCAGTAGGTAGAACGTTACACGTCACGTTTTGAGATGGTTCGCTCAGTTGTTGTGAATTCTCTTTTGTAGCCATGTTCTCATATGGTTTTGAACATTACTTTTATATATTTTTATGAATATATCACATGATTTCACATGATTGATTTGTTTATGTATTTATTCGTTTATTTCTTTCAATGAACTGTACAATGCAATTCAGCGCTTAGCTGCCAATGTTCTACACCATGACAATAAACTAACTAAACCTTAATATAAATACGATTCATACCAACTGGATCTTTTATTGGCTATAGTCCATAAAAATAAAACTGTCTAAAACTGCTACAATACTCGCTATTTTCTAAGAACTCTGCCTGTCATATTTCAGTAAGTGTGTAATCTGATTGAGACAACCCCATAAACAAAGACATTTTCTGATCTGCTTGAAGTGATGTCAACAGGCCAGCAGGGGGTGCTCTTGTGTTTTAGAGAGGATGAATGAGGACATATACTATAGTAGTTAGTGCTAGAAAAGACAAGATATGGATGCTTAGACTTCTTCAATTGCTGTATTAATCGATTGAATGCCATTCTCAACTGTATGCTATAAAATATAATTTGAATACATTGGGAGATTAAATTGTAATTGTCACATACAGAGTTTACAGAATGTATAAAAAGTGGAGTGAAAAGCTTACATAGTAAGCTAGCTCACTCTACCACATTATTACATGCTTATTGCCTGTATAAGCAATATGTAATAATGAACTCATCTGTTGGCTACGTCAACTCTCCACATTCACCTGGTTGAAAGTACAATACTGTCTTATTTTGGTCAAATATGGCAGATACACACCTGGTTTTAGTTCTGTTTGCTTTCAGGGCAGTACACGTACTGTAACCCAATACAATGTCATTGTGCAGGCCATTCTGAAACCCCTTCCCCCATCCACTTTTCTGTGGACTCATTGTAATGAAGGATTTACTCTTTTGCCCTGACATTGGCAGGATGTTTTTACAAAATGAAGTGCTTCCTCCATATTGCCTTTTAAAAGGAAACTGACTCATGTCGCAATGTCCTACATCTATGGCATACAAATCATTCAAACAACTTATTTTTTATGAATGTGATTAATAAAGCTCATCCTTTCCTCTTCAACAATGAAAAATAAAAATATATACAGTTGTCGTGTCCTTGGCATCATTAAAAGTGAAGACTGTTATTTTATCAAATCAATTCTCTGTAATTATTATTACGTGATTAAACTAATCATGTAAATGTAATTAACTAGGAAGTTGGGGCACCACGGAAATTCTTCAGATTACAAAGTTAAAATTTTCCGAACATATCTCTTCGGGTATTTTAGTATCTGATCAATTAGTCTTCTATTAATGAATTATTCTTTACCTCACGTCAGTCTCATTCCAAATGTCGTAAATTGTTGGTTATCTGCACGAACCCAGCCTTTACTATAAATCATCCATACACCAATTGGCTTAATCATCAACTGTTTGTTTATTTCTGTGATTATTTACTAAGTCACTAAATAATCACAGAAATAAACAAACGAACAGTCAATATGTTACTAACAAGGATAGGGAAGATTCCCTAGTTGGCTAAGCCGATATGACGGCTTGTTGGACAAAGGGAAGGGGGTGTGGACTGAGCAAGAGCGGGTAAGACAAAAGGGATCACTACACACAGTTGATAATTATATTAATTGAAATGCTAATCCTTTGTACATGAACGCTCACTCATTCGTGAATAATTGCAATCAATATATATTTACGCCCATGTGTCGTTGTGATTTCTGTTGGAATCATCAGTCGTCTGCTGGAGAGTCAGTTCATCGGAGTCTCTCTCTCTCTCTCTTTCTGTTTCCCTGAAGATCAAAATCTTTCGTGGTTAGAATGGAATTTGTGGGTGATTATTTTTTGAGTAGTGTTTGTTTCTCCTCTGCGTCAGGTTTGTTGTTTTGTCTATTCAGTTATTTGATGTATTGCATAGTTTCACAGAGTAAATAAAATGTGGAACTACACACACGCTGCACGTTGGTCCTCTCCTTTTGACAGCCATGACAGAATCACCCACCAACACAGGACCAAGCAGTGTACCCAGGAGGTAATGGCATCCTGGTCTTATGAGGAGATCAGGAGGAGTATATCCGGGGCTTGGTATAAAATAGTGGCAGGAGAAAAGAGCCTGCCAGGGAAGCAGGCGGAAGCAGCGAAGGAGGGACAGCTACAAAGTCGGGAAGGAAGGCTACAGAAACCCCAAGAAAATCTTTGGGGGGGGCACATGGAGCAGTCGGCGGAGCCGAGGAGTGAACCAGAGCCAATCCGGGAGAAGAGGGAGAATTTGGAGAAGAGAGAAATGGGAGAGTTGTTGAGTTGGTGGAAGATGCATGAGTTTTTCCCAAAGGAACGTGTTGTCAGTTTGGTGCCACCTGAGTCAGCTCCCCGTACTTGTCCTGAGAAGTGTGTGGAAGTTCCGGAACAATTGATACCGGCTATACACACCAGGTCTCCAGTACGTCTCAACAGCCCGGTACGTCCTGTGCCTGCTCCTCGCATTCGCCCTGAAATGCGTGTCACCAGTCTGGTACCACCTGTCCCGGCTCCACGCATCAGGCCTCCAGTGCGCATTCCCAGTCCAGAGCTTCCTGAGACGGTCCCCAGTCCGGAACCTCCTGAGACGGCCCCCAGTCCGGAAACTCCTGAGGCGGCCCGCAGCCCGGAACCTCCTGAGGCGGCCCGCAGCCCGGAACCTCCTGAGGCGGCCCGCAGCCTGGAACCTCCAGCGGCGGCCCGCAGCGTGGAACCTCCAGCGGCGGCCCGCAGCCCAGGAACCTCCAGCGGCAGTCTGCAGTACAGAGCCTCCGGCGATGATCCGCAGTCCGGTGGCACAGAAGCAGAGGGATCAGCGGGGGTTACGCCCCGAACCAGAGCCGCCTCCTCTACTAAAGGATTTGCTGGATGATAAGGTTCTGGGTACTGCACCAGAGTCGCCATAGACACTGGTTACCCTCCCTACACTCTCTTTAGTTTTTTAGTTTTGTTATTTAGTTGCATTCGGTGTCTGCACCTTTGGGGGGGGGGGGGGGGGGGGGGGGTACTGTCACTTCCTGACCATGGTAAGCTGTTATTTTCTATGGTAGAGTAGGTCAGGGCGTGACAGGGGGGTTATTCTATGTGTTCTATTTCTACGTTTTTAGGTTCTAGTTTTTGTATTTCTATGTTGGTTTGTTTGGGATGATCTCCAATTAGAGGCAGCTGGTCCTGTGGGTTTGCTCAGGCTGAAGAGGATTTTCATAGGAGGGGCTTTTATTCGCAACAGTAGAAAAGGAGGTTCTATGATGCCTGATCATGTCTGTGCTCACGGGGGGTGGGCCAATGACTTGGTTAAACTTTAAAGTGAATACAATTCTCTCACATTAAAGGTTTACCATCATATTACATCATTTCACAAATAGTTTCATCTTTACTCATTCATTTTATACAAGAATTACATGCAAACCTCAAAACTGAGGCACCTGTATAAACAGAGTTGCCTTCCCTGTAGCTCAGTTGGTAGAGCATGGTGTTTGCAACACCAGGGTTGTGGGTTCGATTCCCACGGGGGGCCAGCACAGGGAAAAAAAAATGTATGAAACTGTATGAAATGTATGCATTCACTACTGTAAGTCGCTCTGGATAAGAGCGTCTGCTAAATGACTAAATGTAAAATGTAAATGTAATGTGGCTGTATTGTTTTTCATTGAGGTCACAAACATGAAACGAAATGTACCGGGTCGTAGCTGGCGCTCCACCGACCGTTTACACATTCTCCAAAATATGGATATTGTTCAGTTCTGAAATTCTGGAATGTAGTAGAATTTGTGTAGGAGATTGTGAGAGAGGGGGAAGCCACGATTTATACCCAGAAAGGGCCACGTCATGACACAGTACCTAACCATATGGATTTGGTCGTCTTGGGTCGACGGGATGAAACGTGGGTCCTCCAGAGCTGTCTGTCCTCCAATATATTAATTACACTATAACGGTGACAAACGGTGCCCACAAACTGTTAGGGCCTACATAAAGCTGTTCAGCACAATGGAGTGAATCCTTACCACCGCTACACCTGGCTATCAGAGGAGCGTTGTTCGGCACCGAAACAGTGAATTCAGCTTAATTTACTGCCTTTTAAAAGAACATACTGTAGCTGATAAGGCTGACTTGCTTAAACAAATATGGGTTCAACTGACAATTGAGATATACAAATATGGCATAAGGGAATGATGATTCAGCATGTAAATCTTAATGGGGCAAAACAAAAAAGTTGGATGCATGCCAACAAAGCCACTACACAACACAACACTAAACAATACATTAATTGCACTATAACGGTGACAAACGGTGCCCACAAACTGTTAGGGCCTACATAAAACTGTCCCAACAGCAGTCCCAACATCTCACCACTGATACACTATCAGCGGAGCATTGTCTGGCAGCGGAAATGTTAATTCAACCTCATTTACTGCCTTTTTAAAAAACATAGCTGATATGGCTGACTTGCTTAAACAAATGTGGTTTCTAATGACAATTGAGATGTACAAACCATGGCATAAGGGGACGACAAGCGGATAAGAGGCAATCCGTCATTTCAATTAAGACATTATTGAGCAAGCTAGGACAGACTTAGTCAATATAACTATTTGTTTAGCACTTTTGAAATGTACAGCGACAGAATTCATAACATGGGCCGTTCTTACAGTGTTCTCCCTGTACACCAAGTCATAACCGTAGGATAAATAAAGGGGTCATGTAAGCAGACAATGAAAGCTCTTACAATATTCAATGATTACATTTCTCTAAAAAAGGTTATAGGCTACAAGTGCACCAAGAAGTCACAACAATAGGAGAAATTAAGAAGGGTAAATAGACCAAATTATTAGGGTGAGGAACATAGGCTTCTAACAGCTTCCTACACAACACACACTTAGTTTTACTTTCTTAGCTACAGTAGGGTAGCCTAGTGGTTAGAGTGTTGGGCTAGTAACCGAAAGGTTGCAAGCTCAAATCACCGAGCTGACAAGGTACAAATCTGTTGTTCTGCCCCTGAACAGGCAGTTAACCCAATGCTCCTAGGCCATCATTGAAAATAAGAATTCGTTCTTAACTGACTTGCCTAGTTAAATAAAGACAATAAAATAAATACATATCTCCCAGTAGCATACATTTTACATTTACATTTAAGTCATTTAGCAGACACTCTTATCCAGAGCGACTTACAAATTGGTGCATTCACCTTATGATATCCAGTGGAACAACCACTTTACAATAGTGCATCTAAATCTTTTAAGGGGGGGACTCACCTTTTTTTATTTTATTTTATTTTATTTTATTTTTTTTTGGACTCACCTTGTTGTGCTGTGCTCACTTGAACAGGAAGGTGGCGCAGAGGTCCTTCGTGGGCAAATTTTGTCATCAAAAAAATGTAACTGTCTAGTTTGAGTGTTTGTTGCAGCTCGTTCCAGTTGCTAGCTGCAGCAAATCTGATGGCCCGAATGGTAAAGAACATGTAGCCGCTCGAGAGCACCCTTATCTGCCGATCTATATAATTATGTCTCCGTAATCTAGCATGGGTAGGATGGTCATCTGAATCAGGGTTAGTTTGGCAGCTGGGGTGAATGAGGGGTGATTACGATAGAGGAAACCAAGTCTAGATTTAACTTAACACACGCTGCCTGCTAATTATCAATAGGCTAAGTCTAGATAAATGGAACACTAGTGACTTTAATAATGCCACTTTTATGATGTTTACATATCTTGCATTACTCATCTCATATAGTGTATTCTATACTATCTATTGCATCTTAGCCTATGCCGCTCTGTCATTTCCCATCCATGTGTTGTATTTATATATTCTTATTCCATTCCTTTACTTAGATTTGTGTGTATTAGGTATCTGTTGTAGAATTGTTAGATATTACTTGTTAGATATTGCTGTGCTGTCGGAACAAGAAGCACAAGCATTTCGCTACACTCGCAATAACATCTGCAGACCATGTATGTGTAACCAATACAACTTGATTTTATTTTATTTTATTTGACCTCAGACCCTAAGCACACAGCCAAGACAAGACAGGAATGGCTTCGGGACAAATCTCTGAATGTCCTTGAGTGGCCCAGCCAGAGCCCGGACTTGAACTCGATTGAACGTCTCTGGAGAGACCTGAAAATAGCTGTGCAGTGACACTCCCCATCCAACCTGACAGTACTTGAGAGGATCTGCAGAGAAGAATAGGTGTGCCAAGCTTGTAGCGTCATACCCAAGACGACTCAAGGCTGTAATCGCTGCCAAAGGTGCTTCAACAAAGTTCTGAGTAAACGGTCTGAATACCCATGTAAATGTGATATTTCAGTTTTGTAAAATAAAAAAAATCTCATTATGGTGTATTGTGTGTAGATTGATGAGGGGAAAAAACGTAACGTAACACAATGTCGACAAAGTCAAGGAGTCTGAATACATTCCAAATGCACTGTATGTGTGTGAGTGTGCATTTGTACATACATTTGATTATTGAGAAGTTATTGATCTGAAGGATAGTTGGCCTATTTTAAGTCACTGCATCATTAAGCGCATTAGAGAAATGTAGAGGCTAATGTGCCATTTTTCTGTAGGTTGGATGTCCTTTCAGAAGCAACAGTTTTCAGGCCTTTCATCTTAAAAGGTGTAGGGGGCAGTATTTTCACGGCCGGATGAAAAACTTACCCAAATTAAACTGGTTACTACTCTGGCCCAGAAACTAGAATATGCATATTATTAGTAGATTTGGATAGAAAACACTCTGAAGTTTCTAAAACTGTTTGAATGATGTCTGTGAGTATAACAGAACTCATATGGCAGGCAAAAACCTGAGAAAAATCCAACCAGGAAGTGGAAGATCTGAGAATTGTAGTTCTTCTTTTGAATCCCTATCGAACGAAACTACAGTGTCTGTGGGGTCACGTTGCACTTCCTAAGGCTTCCACTGGCTGTCAAAAGCCTTCAGAAAGTTTTTTCATCATTCTCCTGTAACCGGGCAGAGAATAAGAGCTCAGTCAATGAGTGGACTGCCTGAGGACCAAGGACATTTTAGTCATTTAGCAGACGCTCTTATCCAGAGCAACGTACAGTAGTGAATGCATACATTTCATTATTTGATTTTTTTTCCGTACTGGTGATGCGCGAGCCTGACAGCGCGCCCCTCCTTCTTTTTCTTCTGGAATGAATACGCTATTGTCCGGTTGGAATATTATCGCATTTTTCCATTAAAAATACCATAAAGATTGATTGTAAACAACGTTTGACATGCTTCTTCGAACGGTAATGGAACATTTTGACTTTTTGTGTCTCGAATTATGCTCACACATTATTCTTTTGGATAGTGACCTGAACGCACGAACAAAACGGAGGTATTTGGACATAAATATGGATTATTTCGAACAAAAACAACATTTCTTGTGGAAGTAGCAGTCCTGGGAGTGCATTCTGATGAAGATCAGCAAAGGTAAGAGAATATTTATAATACTAATTCTATGTTTAGGTGACCCCAGAACTTGGCGGGTGTCTGTATAGCTTGCTTTGATGGCGAGCTATGTACTCAGAATATTGAAAAATGTGCTTTCGCCGAAAAGCTATTTTAAAATCTGACACAGCGGTTGCATCAAGGAGTTCTGTATCTATAATTCTTAAAATAATTGTTTTGTATTTTGTCAACATTTATGATGAGTATTTTTGTAAATTGATGTGCTCATTCACCGGAAGTTTTTGGTGGGAATACATTTTCTGAACATCAAGCGCCAATGTAAAATGCTGTTTTTGGATATAAATATGAACTTTATCGAACAAAACATACATGTATTGTGTAACATGATGTCCTGGGAGTGTCATCTGATGAAGATCGTCAAAGGTTAGTGCTTAATTTAGCTGTGTTTTGGGTTTTTGTGACACATGTCCTTGCTTGGAAAATGGCTGTGTGGTTATTTTTGTCTATGTACTCTCCTAACATAATCTAATGGTTTGCTTTCGCTGTAAAGCCTTTTTGAAATCGGACAATGTTTGTTACATTAAGGAGAAGTGTATCTTTAAAATGGTGTAAAATAGTCGTATGTTTGAGAAATTGAAGTTATTCGATTTTTGATGTTTTGTATTTCGCGCCCTGCTGTTCCATTGGATGTTGGCTAGGCTGCCCTCAATTAACAAGTCATCTTTTTTCTCTCACATAGGGGTACAAACCTATTGGCACCCGTGTTTTCAATACTCCAGTTTTCAATACTCTGGTAAATAATGAATATGCTATGTGCGTTTTCTGTTGTCAGTTAACCTATGTTGTTAGTATGTCAGTATGTAGTCGTTAGAACAGAGTGGCAACATGGCCAGATTTTCTAGATGCCTCTTCCCAATAGCTAAACAACTGTACCTTCTACGCATGTGCAAGATTCTCTACTTTACGAACAATTTCTTAAGATTAAGATCAGATCACGTAAATTAGACTTTTTTAAGTTAGAAATAGCATGTTGTTTGTTGTTGTTCTGTCCCAGGCTACTCGGTGGCAGAGGGTCGAGGCCTCCTCAGCCAGGACCAGAACACAGTGGTGACAGGGGCTCCTAAGGCTAACAAGGGTGACGCCAAAGCGTCGGTCATTCTGACAATGAAGAAGAAGTCGACGTCAGGGGATGGGGACCAGGTGAAACCCTACCTCACCCTGAGAGGCGAGCAGATGGGGTCATACTTTGGGAACTCCCTAGCCGTGGCAGACCTCAACAATGATGGGTACAGTATGGATTGTAACTTTGTCATACTTACTTACTCCTCTTAATCCCAATGGGCCACTTGTTTTAAATAATTGAAATTACTTATTTTGGAATTCATTTAACTGCCATATCAATTCTTCCTGAATTGACTTAATTGAAAAATTATTGACCGGAACCTGTCAATGAAACCACACTCTCTTTGTTTAGACATTTTCGTAGTTGGAATGATCTGATCGTCGGAGCCCCGTTCTATATTGATCGGAAGAAGGAGCTTGGTGGAGCGGTGTACGTCTATATGAACGAGAGCGGCTCCGTCCGGCAGAACTCCACATTTTTACATTTTTACATTTGAGTCATTTAGCAGACGCTCTTATCCAGAGCGACTTACAGTAGTGAATTCATACATTTCATTTCCAGCATCATACTCCGAGTCCCTAGAGACTCTGCGTTTGGAATGGCTGTGGCTGCCATTGGAGATGTCAACCAAGATGGCTTTCAAGGTAAAAATGTAATTAAACAACCATTTTCTCACACTTATATAAAGAACCAAGGATAGAAAGTAGTTAAAGGCCCGGTGCAGTCAATAACGTGATTTATATATACTTCCACTCTGAGGTTGGAGTAATACAGTGAAAATGATGATAATGAACTTTTAGTGTAGGAGCTGTTTGGAAAGACTGCCTGAAATTTCAGCCTGTTTTGGTGGGATGGAGTTTTGACCTGCCTGGTGACATCAACAGACTGTACATTTCTTAATAGACCATTATACAACAGCATTGGTGAATACTCGTTTCTGATTGGTTAGAAGGGCATTCTAGAAATGGACATTAAAACCAGGTATCGGGACAGTTGGAAAATATATCTGACACCTTGCAATCATGACGCAATATACGCCTACACATGCAGACCGTACTTGCTACAAAGTTACAGAAAGCTAAACCAACAACCACACAAACTTAAATTGGATACATTGTAAATGCAGACCCAACGAGGAAGAACTTAGCTAGCTAGCATTGATTTGCTTTTGCAGAGACATCTTTTTTTGGAGCATCTGATAACCTAACGTGGTGAACATGAATTTCTCCGGTCCCTGTGTTGCAGACACAACGCAAGTAGCGATATGCTGTCAAATCCTCCCACGTTTTTAGTTTGACCGGCTGTTTTCAGCAACTGATATTTTTCAATTCGGTTGTCATATCGGCAGGTTTGCTACTAACTAACTATTTAGCTAGCTTCTAGCCTTGTGTTTGATAAGCAATGCGATCTCCTCGTAATGAACAGGCAAAATCGGACATCATCAGCGCCACGTTATTGACGTATCCAAATCCATTTAAATAGAAAACAGCTTAAACAAACGCAAATGCAGCTACTTTGCTGTTATTCTGGCTGCAGAGGTTGTGACTGTTAGCCATAGCTAGCAAAAGATGAGAAATTCTGTGGTGTAAGAGGGATACACACCTCCGTTCTGTACATTACCTTGGACAAATGTACTTCATGTGTCATCCATATTTACAAGTTAAAGTACAGAACTTCCAAACCTCGGTGCCAATAACAGCAAGTTTTCAGTTTTCCCCTCCCCACTTAGACCACACCTACAGTAGACCGTCCTAGCAAAATGAAAAACAATCACAGTAAGGTACTTGATATTGAGATAAAAACGGCTGCGTCAGACCTTTAATCTCTGAGAAAATAGAGTACAATATTTAAGAATAAGCTACATATATCCTGTTTACAGCATTGCTGTCCTGAACACTATACAGCGGATCACCATAATGTCGATGACACTGGTATTATAAATCTATCATGTGCCTTTCTGACATGAATCAAAGCTGTTTGAATGGGATTTTGACAACATTTCACACTCACTCAGTATTGGATGAGTGATGACATTAAATTAAATGTATAGAACATTGCTGACCCTCAGTGATTGAACAAGGCTTTTGAAGACCTTTGTTGGAGACACAAGGGCCTATAATCTCTCTCTCGTTCTCTCCCCCCTCCCTCGTTTCCTAGATTTTGCGGTGGGCACTCCGTTCCATGCAACAGGCAGGGTGTTCATCTGGACAGGCAGCTACTAACCTTAGCCAGAAGGGTATTACATGTAAAACTGACCCCAGATCAGCATCTACAGGTAACTTCATTCTATGGTGAGGAGAGCTGGAGAGCTGAACAGATGAGTGATTTCTGTTACAACATCTGGTTGTTGCATTGAGCTCCCTCTTCTCTGGTGATTGAGGGGGAGGATATAGCTGGAGGTGGGTTCAAGACGTTTGGCTACTCCCATCAACGGGGGGGCTGGATGTGGATGAGAACCGCTACCCCGACATGGTGGTCGGCTCACTGGACGACCGCGTAGCCTTACTGAGGTCACAAGGATCTGTTGTTGCATTTACATGTATGTATATTGTGTTTTCGGCCATCTCAGTTCTCATCCCTCGACCATACATATTATTTCATGCACGGCAGACCTATTGTATCAACCATAAATCCATAGTGTATGGAATATGTTCATGTTGCTATTTATTTGATCAGGGCCCGCCCAGTCATTCACCTCATCACAACTCTTGAAGTGACGCCAGAGATCGTGGACCCAAAAGACTGCGATAACTGGTAAGATTTTGTTTTGTACAAATGTATTTTGGACATAATGATCTCTTTTCAATGCTTGAGGATACTCAATGTTTCAGCAATAGGGATTAAAACCATGTTATGACCCTGAATAGAAAATCCCTGACCATTTGAATATGTTTTTCTATGTTGGCAGTGTGGAGGTGGTCTGTTTCTCCTACACACTGAGCACTGGGGACAAGGACTTCAGGAAGAACGTCAGTGAGTGTGGTTCTGTTACAATATTGTTATTAGATGACCACTGCTCTAACACTAACACTGCTATTTTAGAGTAGAACAGTCATTCAAGTGATCTTATGACAAGATTGCCAACATGTATGAATGTCATTTCCTAAGCTAATGGAATTCAATTCAGTCCATTTTAATTCAATTTGGTTCAATTGATTTCAATTCAATACAGTTTATTTATCCCCAAGGTACAATTGTAAGCCAAGGATGCATCACGTTAACATGAGTCCTAAATGGACATGGTGACTGTTGGTTCCATTTGTGCCTAGCTATTAACAATTGGTGAAAGTGATTGATTGGCAAGACGGTCCAGCCAATTAGCACAGGTTGTTCATCAAAAGGGGGGAGGGTGTAAATTAGCAAGACATTGTTGGAGTTCGCTTGCATTTTCCCGAACCCCGGGTGGGCGGCCTTGGCTCATTTTAGACCATTCTCCACCCACCCGGGGCACCGGGCCATGTAAAACGAACTCCACCATTGTTACCCTTGAACCTATGCGCTTGTCAAGAAACACACGCATAACATCTCTAGAAATATGTTTTTTTTTTATGACATCACAGGCTTTGTCCCCTCTCCTTTGTAATCAAAATCATGAATCAAATGACAGATACCGTAATTTCCGGACTATTGAGCGCACCTGAATATAGGCTGCACCCACTGAATTTTTATTTTTATTTTTATTTTGAACATAAATAAGCCGCACATGTCTATAAGCCGCAGGTGCCTACCGGTACATTGAAACAAATTAACTTTACACAGGCTTTAACGGCTTGTAACAAAAATAAATAGGCTTTAACGAAACACGGCTTGTAACAAAAATAAATAGGCTTTAACAAAACACGGCTTGTAACAAAAATAAATAGGCTTTAACGAAACACCGCTTGTAACAAAAAATAAAAAATTAGCAGTAAACAGTAGCCTACCAAGAAAGTCATTGCTCCAGACCAAGCTCCCGTGCAGAAGCTCTATTTCCTTTTCCAACAGCCAGATCAATCGCCTTCAACTTGAAAGCTGCATTGTATGCATTTCTCCGTGTCTTTGCCATGATGAGGGTGACAAAATGACTACCTTAATCAGAATGATGGGAAGTTTGAGCACGCTCAATTTAATCTAAACAGTAAACAAAAAAGTTGTTTGACCTTAACCCGTTCGGCAATTTCATTGGTCTAATGAAAGCTTCATGCCGCCAAAAAACTGAGCACGTCACAGAATGTGTTTTTTATATTTTTTATATTTTTTTATATTTGAAAGCGGGAAAAATCCATATATTAGCCGCGTCATTGTTTAAGCCGCGAGGTTCAAAGCGTGGGAAAAAAGTAGCGGCTTATAGTCCGGAAATTACTGTACTTAATATTATTATCTAAATAAATCTTATGTCTGGCACACAGTATGTACACAACCACAACTGTTGGTTTCGTGTGACTTCAAATGTACACAAAGCCTACTTGCTCTTATTGTTTTTATTTATTGAAGCCATGTTTTTATTCAAATAATAGGCATAAAAGCTGCTAAATGAATGAATAAATGTCCAATTATAAATGAATTGAATTAGATTAAACAATTGTTCTGAAATTCCCTGTAGTTCCCTGTAGTATGTATTCTAGCATTTTGTCCCGTGTCCTCTCAGCTGTGAAGTACACTGTGGAAGCCGACCTAACACGGCACAACCACCGGGCCCGTTTCCAAGACAATGTCCAGGACCGCTACACTGGTTTCTTGTCAATGCCATCTTCCAAATGCAAAAAGCTGAGGCTCAGACTAGTGGTAATAAACTGTCACCGACATAACCTATTGTGACCACTGGGTTTGGTTTTGAATTAATCTACTCCTCCAGGGTCAAAGCCCTGTATGGTTACTAGTGATCTGCTTGTTGAGATTTGTTGGATAAATGTTTGAAAATAGCAAAGGGAGTTACCCTAACCATGTTACTCTAACCATGTCTCGCTGTCTGTCATGTAGAATCCCATCCGATACAAGGTGGCGCGTGTAGTCTTCTCCCTAAACATGTCCCTCCACGAGGGGCATCCCAAAGCTTGGCAGTCCCTGCAGAACCTGGATGGCTTCCCTGTGCTCAGTGAGGGAAAGGCCAGCCATGTCAAAAAGGAGGTTAGACCTAATGTTTACTGAGTTAATGTTTGATACCAAGGTGAGACTACTCATAATACTGTTTTGACAGTTCACCTCTCCATTACTATTTGTGTGTGTGCCTCTTCAGTTACTGCCCACGCTTTGCACACTGGGGTTTGTTGATAGTGTGCTGATGAAACGAATATTTGCTCTATGGAGAATAAGTACACTTGCTTTTAACTTCTCTTTCTCTATCCCCCTCCCTCCCTCCCTCCCTCCCTCCCTCCCACAGATTCACTTCCAGAAAGCCTGTGGCCTGGACAATACGTGCCAGAGTAACCTGCAGATGAAGGCAGAGTTTGCCAAAGCCAATGAAGAGCAGACACCTTTTCCCAGGTACAGTCATCAGAGGTCAGGGATCGAAGGTCATGACTAGAGGTATAGGATGGATAGTTCAAAGTGTCATCGGCTATATGATTGGTGGCTTGAGAGGAACGTAAACCATAGAGGTTGACTTTGAATAATGTAAGTCATTTTTAGAGTGACCAAGACATCAAATCAAAGAGAAAATCTAATCTTTGTTAACTCTGTGTTTGTTGTGAATGTCCCTGTACAGCCATGACGGTCACCAGGTCCTACAGTACAGCGCCAGTGTCAAGAAGGTTCTGTTGGTCGTGGACGTGACCAATTTCCAGTTGCCAGGGCAACCGGCAGAGGACGCTCACATCGCCATGCTCAACATCACTGATCTACTTTAGCGTTCGCTCAAAGGTGAGCCTGCTATGCTGTGCTACTCTGGTGTCACTCTATGGTGTAATAGGGTGAAATTGCCCCTAGGTGCTGATCTTGGGTAAGTTTAGCATATTCTCTACTATTGGTTAGGATTGAGGGTGGGGAAGCTGATCCTAGACCTGTACCTAGGGGAAACTTCACCCAGGAGCCTCTGGTGTGTGACGGAGCTAATTAGCTGGAAGGCTAACAGGAGTTCTATCACTCTAATGCTAAGCTATGGGTAAGTAAACAAACATCTTTTTGGTTCTCTGATTGGTGATTTATAGATACGATTACTTGCTTGTTGTCCCAAAAATCTCTCTCCTCATGAAATGGTTGCTTATGTTCCACAGAGCAACAGCCAAGTCATCGAGTGTTCAGCAGAGGATATGGTTCTACTGTGTGAGCTGGGGAACCCTTTCACCAGCAACCAGAGGGTAGGTTCTAGTTAAACTG
The DNA here is from genome assembly GCF_901001165.1 of Salmo trutta. Lineage (NCBI taxonomy): Eukaryota > Metazoa > Chordata > Actinopteri > Salmoniformes > Salmonidae > Salmo > Salmo trutta. The sequence continues at coordinate 43,772,404 of NC_042957.1, forward strand.
GTACTCTCCACTACTTCTACTGGACCAGAGTGGATACAATACAAGTGGGATGGGAGCATGGGGCCATATATAGGGTTTTAAATGTGGACTTCTACCACCTTCTCTTTTCCAGGCTCAGGTACTGATCATCTTTCAGACGTCTGAGATCAGTCTGGACACCAGAGAGATCCGGTCTACTCTGCAGCTTTCCATGTAAATGTCCCTCTCTTCTATGTACACTTCCTAATGTCATTCCATATAGTGGTTCTTCCTGTAAAAGTTGCTTCGTACTGCAGCGCACCTTGCGGGCTGCCGCAGAATTCTATGGCACGTTATTTAAGTGTCAGCCATTGTTGACATTAATGCTAGTTAGTGCTAGTTTGACCACCAAAGGGCATCTTTGAGAAACATTTGACTTTTTTAAAATATTGGCTGTACTAGAGAATAATTTTTTTTTAAAGTCACCCCTTTTTTCTCCCCAATTTCGTGGTATCCAATTGGTAGTAGTTAGTCTTGAATCATCGCTGCAACTCCCGTACGGACTCGGGAGAGGCGAAGGTCGAGAGCCATGCGTCCTTCAAAAACACAACCCAACCAAGCCGCACTGCTTCTTGACACAATCCCCATCCAACCCGGAAGCCAGCCGCACCAATGTATCAGAGGAAACACCGTACACCTGGCGACCGTGTCAGTGTGCACTGCGCTTGGCCCGCCACAGGAGTCACTAGTGCGCGATGAGGCAAGGATATCCCTGCCGGCCAAACCCTCCCTAACCCGGACGACGCTGGGCCAATTGTGCGCCGCCCCATGGGCCTCCCGGTCGCGGCCGGCTGTGACAGAGCCTGGACTTGAACCCAGAATCTCTAGTGGCACAGCTAGCCAGTGCCTTAGACCACTGCGCTGTACTAGAGAATTTAAGTAAGACCATAGTATATGGGATTGATTTTAAGAAATGTAGCTAAATTAATTTGATTAATATAATGGTGTTTCTATTCCAAGAAAAACTAAACCCTCTGGGTTTCCGGTAGGAAAATATGACGCTGTACAACGTGACCGGTTGGGAGTAGGCTACAGTACTAAGAGCAAAAATAATCCTAACATTTCCACACCCTAATTGTAGTCTAACCAATACCCAAACAGAGATTCAGTGAAGATAAAAATCTTATTGATTTATCAAGACCAGTCCCCATGCTTGTCTCAGAGCAGCGTGAGAAGGTGCTGAAATAGTTGACCACACGAGAATAGGCTATTGTTTCAAATCCTATTGCTTCTTTCTTAAATATACTTTACTTGCCACAATATCACAAATAATTGAACACACACAATTCTTAAAACTCTGAGAAGGGTAATAGGAGGTGATCTGCACTGCATATTAAACTGACATTCGTATTGCTATATTCCATGCATTACTGTGTGTTTCAAACCTCTCTCTCTCACATGCATTTGCTGTCTTGACCTCTGAATGGTCGGCTATGAAAATCCAGCTGGCATTTACTCCTAAGGTGCTGACCGGTTGCACCCTCTATAACCACTGATTATATTATTTGACCCTGCTGGTCATCTATGAATGTATGAACAGCTTGAAAAATTATCTAGACTTTATGGCCATATACTCTTATCTCCAACCAGTTCGGATTTAAGTATAACTTTTGTATGACTGACGTCTTTAGTGAGAGGTCTAATGCTTTAATATTTAATCATTTCTGTCCACCGATTTCATATTCATTATATAAATAGGCCCATGTGCACCCTGATATTGGAGACGGAGGCGGGAAGAGCCGGTTCACCAGCAACCCCCGTTCACCTTCGGACGCGCCTAAGTACCTAATGGGGAAAAGGGGTGCGCCATGCAGCCGTGCTTAATGGGGAAAGTGGGTGCGCCATGCCTAATGGGAAAGGGAGGATGGAGCCGGTCGGGCGCAACACAGGTGATATCGAGATGCGGGGAACCAAGCTCAGGCGAGAGCCAAAGCAACCCTCCCGACCCTCTCGGCCCAGAACCCTGCGCTGAGGGAAGGGATAAGTGGAGGGCGTGGGCCCCCTACCCTACCCAGTCCTCAGAGTCATAGAATCCCTCACCGTTTACCCGTGCTTCATTGGTCTGTTTCACTTGATGACCCTTCGATCTGCACTTGTTAGATGGCCCTACGACCTGCAACCGTTTTCTACAGTTATATATGTGTTCGCTTTCTTGTAGTGTATCTAATTGCCTGTTTTAGTATCGTCCTGGGCTTTTAGATCGAGTCAATCCTTCATCAGATGAACCGCAACATGTCAGCTAAAGCGATTTAACTCATGAATGCATTTGAAAGTTTTTAATATTGTGATCGTGAAAAGCAAAATTCCTCTCAAGAGAATTAACATTACAGTTACACCAACTGGTAGGCTAATCACACAATTGTACAAAATGGTAAGAACTGGTGAAGAAAGTTACCCCTCTACATACACATTTCTTTACTGTAATCTCTAATTGAAAATACTGGCAGATCCATATAATGTCCTTGTACAGTAGCAGATATCATTCAATTTAGAGGATTCTAAATTAATATCTAAGGGGCTTTTATACAATTATAATGCAGGGTTAACCCCTGTGCGGCCATACGGGACGGACATCCAGCGAAAAATCCTATCTCCATTAGCATAACAAAATGTAATTATTTTTTTTTTCAATTTTTTTTCAAATTATATCATTTTATAGATACACCTCTCCTGAATCGAACCACGTTCTCTGATTTCAAAAAAGCAAAACATTAGATTATGTTAGAGGAGTATATCGTAAAAGTAGCCACACAGCCATTTTCCGACCAACCACATGCATCACAAATAACCAAAAAACAGCTAAATGCAGCACTAACCTTTGACGATCTTCATCAGATGACACACCTAGGACATCATGTTACACAATACATGCATTCTTTTGTTCGATAAAGTTCATATTTATATATAAAAACAGCATTTTACATCGGTGCGTAACGTTGACTAACTATTTTCCCTCAAATGCATCCGATGAAACAGCGCTACAATTTACTAAATTACTATTCGAAAACATTTTTAAAATGTAATATTGTCATTCTAAGATTTATAGATGAATATCTCTTGAAAGCACCTGTAATGCCAGATTTAAAAATAACTTTACTGGGTAATCACACTTTGCGATAAAAGGGGATGCGATACTCAGAACAATAGGCTAGCAATACAGGTCAGCTCCATCTTGGAACAATCGCATATCAAATCTAGTCTTGTATACTATTGTCAATAATCCCTTACCTTTGATTATCTTCATCCTCAGGCACTTCCAGGAATCCCAGGTCCACAACAAATGTATTTTCGTTCGAAAAAGTTCATCCTTTATGTTCCATTAGCTTGTTGTTGTTAGCGCGTTCTGAAGGCTGCACCAAAAGTTCCGACGTGCGCGGGGCTACTCTTTCAACAAAATGCATTTTTTTCTTATTTAGGTTCGTTCAAACATGTCAAACGTTGTATAACATAAATCTTTAGGGCCTTTTTCAACCAGAGCTCCAATAAAATTATAGGGGAACGATTGCATTGTCTTTATAAACGTTTCGAAAGGGGAGGGTAGACAGGGGCGCCGGCGTCATAATGGTGATGGCCCTCCTCATGTGAGCAATTTCAACAGCGTCTCATTCATTCAGTTTTCACAGTAGGAGACTCAAACCACTTTGTAAAGACTGGGGACATCTAGTGGAAGCAATAGGAAGTGCTCAATGAACCATAGCTCACGGTGTGATTAATAGGCAACGTGATGAAGTTGAGTCCGCAATTCAGAATTCCACTTCCTGTTTCGATCTGTCTCGGGGTTTTGACTGCCATATGAGTTCTGTTATACTCACAGACACCATTCAAACAGTTTTAGAAACTTTAGGGTGTTTTCTATCCACAAGTATTAATTATATGCATATCCTAGCTTCTGAGTTTGAGTAGTAGGCCGTTTAAAATGGGCACAAATTTTTATCAAAATGTGCTGTGGCGCCCCCTATCCTAGGTGACCGTCAAGAGGTTAAACAAAAAAATCTGTTTTAAAATGTATATGTTTATTAAGTAGTCTTGCTTGTCTCAGTGCAGCGCGAAACGGTGCTGAAATAGTTGACCACACGCGGGTAGGCTATTGCTTGCTGGGGGGATTTTCGCACCTACAGTAGCCAGGCTATTAAACTAATCGTTGGAAAACAGATCGGCTCTCGAGAGCTCATTAACACGTGTTACTGTGTGTTTCAATATTTTCTCTCTCTCACGCACTTGCCGTCTTGACCTCAATGCTCAGCTATGAAAACCTAACTGACATTTATTCCTTGGGTGCTGACCGGTTGCACCCTCTATAACCACTGTTTATATTATTTGACCCTGCTGGTCATCGTTTTTACATTGTATTCAATTTCAAGCCATCGACTCACTGATGGTTGAAGATGATAGGCGATCTGCAAATGTAGTCTGGTATCTGTTGGCATCACAGCACAACATCAACATCGCTCTAATCACAGTCATAGGACAGTTGAATAAACTTGAATGTATTTATGGAAAGGCTCTGTAAGAGATATTATATATTTTTTATTTTATTTAACTAGGCAAGTCGGTTAAGAACAAGTTCTTATTTACAATGACGGTCTACCCCGGCAAAACCCAGATGACCCTGGGCCAATTGTACACCGCACTATGGGACTCCCAATCACAGCCGGATGTGATACAGCCTGGATTCGAACCAGGGACTGTAGTGATGCCTCTTGCACTGAGAAGCAGTGCATTAGACCGCTGTGCCACTCGGGATCCATGACCAATATGACCAATATAATACTTTTTTTTTTCAGAACATTAACCGTGTGTGTTCTCTTGCTTTGTACTGTTCTGTAGTTTCCATCCAATGATTCGTCTGACAAATAAAGAACTTTGCGTCCTACAGGCCCAGGCATGGATCAAAGCCTACTTTGTTCCAATATTTCTGTCATTCAGTGATATTTATTCCCAAAGTGAGCGGTTGTAATCTGAATAAAGGGAAAAGGCCGTTCTTGAACATTGGGTCAGACAATAGGCCCGTTTAAATTTGTCTGACTTGCCATTCCAAATAAAATTGAATATTTTTTGCTCATATAATTTAAACTGGTTGCTGTTTAAATTATCTCTCTAAAAGGATGCATAATGAAAGTAAAATGACATGCGCAAGAGACGGTGGTAAAATGTTTCCTTTTAGAGACTATATACATGGCATCCAGGTCAGGGTAACCAATAATATACACAAAGCACTAACCCTGACTCTCGTTTTTTAAGTGTTCATACAGTGAGGGAAAAAAGTATTTGATCCCCTGCTGATTTTGTACGTTTCCCCACTGACAAAGACACGATCAGTCTATAATTTTAATGGTAGGTTTATTTGAACAGTGAGATACAGAATAACAACAAAAAAATCCAGAAAAACACATGTCAAAAATGTTATAAATTGATTTGCATTTTAATGAGGGAAATAAGTATTTGACCCCCTCTTAATCAGAAAGATTTCTGTCTCCCAGGTGTCTTTTATACAGGTAATGAGCTGAGATTAGGAGCACACTCTTAAAGGGAGTGCTCCTAATCTCAGCTTGTTACTTGTATAAAGGACACCTGTCCACAGAAGCAATCAATCAGATTCCAAACTCTCCACCATGGCCAAGACCAAATAGCTCTCCAAGGATGTCAGGGACAAGATTGTAGACCTACACAAGGCTGGAATGGGCTACAGACCATCGCCAAGCAGCTTGGTGAGGTGACAACAGTTGGTGCGATTATTCGCAAATGGAAGAAACACAAAAGAACTGTCAATACATCATCCCTCAACACAGAATTGCTTCTGGAGTGGGTCAATACCCAGCTACAGTCATCTGTGACATTTAATTGCTTCTCTACCTTTGTCCTCTCAGATTGCTCTGTTTACTCAATCTACAAACGCTGCCACTTCTCATGGTGGTGGAGTATACACTGGAGACGTCTTTTGAACTGTAAGTTATTGGTTTCGAGTAATTTTTTTAATGTTTTGATTATAGGCATTAGGTTGCACCATACTTTATGTGGGAAAAGGGTCAATCGTTTACCTTGTCACAGGGATCTGATTCAGTGTTACTGCCTCTCTTCTAGTGCCCAGTACACAGGGCACACTCATGGGAGAATCGGGCATGAAGACTGCCAGTGACGTGGGAAGTCCTGTGGAGTTCACATTTAAGGTAAAAAGGATTTAAATATTTTACTGAGAACAATCCTTGCTAGCGTCTCTGAAGATCCTAATAAACATCTTCCTCTCCTCATAGGTGAATGTTCTTGGGAAGCCACTGGGTAACCTTGGAAACCTGGAGGTGGAGTTTGATTGGCCCTGGGAGGTAGCCAATGGCAAATGGCTGCTGTACCTGACGGAGATCCTGATCGAAGAGACGTCCGACTCTCACTGTGTGCCACCTGGAGATATCGTCAACCCACTCAACCTCACGGTAAACCTGTTGGAGTATTATCAGGGCTATTTCAGTTGGGTTTTGTTTATTCAGAATCCCAGTAGCTAGTATGTTAGCATCCTTGTGTTCCTAATGTTATGGTTTCAGATGGAAATCTCAACTTCAGGTCCACATTTGATCAAGTTGTTTTCAATTTATCACCTAAGATACCAGCTAATTTGATGGAGATAAGTGACAATATTAGAACACTGTGAGTTATGAGATCTGTCTTTTTCTCTGTTTTCCTTTTCCTCATAGTTACCAGAAAGCAAAGCCAGGAGGATGAAGAGGCAAGAGGAGGGCTCCTCAGAGGAGGTGCACCCCAGAGAACCCCAGGCCTCCCTCAATCTGAAGGTAACTCGCAAGAAGTCCTTTAAACTAGTGAGGGTTGTCCCCAACATCTTATATATAAGCCTATGACCTGAAGCATTGAATTGTCTCCCTGAGCCAATGCCTAGGCGTTTGGCTTAGTGGGCTAATGTTCTCCTCTGGCGAGCAGGAGACCTGGGTTTGAACCCCGTCGGTCACATTATGCACTCAACTGAAATGTGTATGCCCAAATGGTGTTCTGGTGCTAACTCCCTTTCAACTGCTGTTGTCTGTAGGACTGTGTCACGGGCGCTGCTCACTGTGTGAAATTCATCTGCCCTCTCCGCAACATGAACACTGCGACAATCCTTGTCAGGGCCAGAGTGTGGAACAGCACCATGCTGGAGGTAAAGACACCAAAGCACAGTGGTCTAGTCTTAATGTGAACTTTCTTCTCAGCTTCATTAGTGTGAATCCACGTGAATGGAATGGGTGTACTTATAAAGTCCTGTATATGTGTTGTGTTTCCATAGGACTACAGGGAAGCGTGGCGGGTGACAGTGAATGGCAAAGCCACACTGAAACTGGCCACAGGCAAACCCACCATCAGGATGAACACTGAGAACACAGAGGTAATAACACCATGCTAGTCATACTGTAACAAAAGTTAGGCTACATCCATACTAATTTAAAGGTCATTTCCATGATGATTACTGTATGATGATGCTGATGATAGTTGATACATGATAGAGGAGAAATATACATAATGATATTGAGGATGTGTTTTTACATATAGCCTAAATGCAGACATAGTTAATGTCCTCTGTTTGATATCCCCTGTGTAGTTCACCCTGGATATAGACCCAGAGCTGGGGAAGGAGGATCTGTACCAGGTCCCCTGTGGATCATCATCGTGTCTGCTGTCGCTGGGGTCCTCCTTCTGGCCTTCATCATCCTCCTTATGTGGAAGGTAACGATCCAGTACATTACTTATTACAATGATCCAATTGAACAAATAACCTGCACTGACGTTAGCAGCAAGAGGAGAATGGAGATTCAATTCCGCCTCCAACAACAAATCCACACAAACTATTAGATGGCACGGGTACCGTGAGACTTCTACTGTCCACTGGTTCAAAAGGTCCACCTTTTTGGATCAAAAATGGATCCTGTTTGACTTGTTATTCTGACCGCCTTCCCCTCCTCAGTGTGGCTTCTTCAGGAGGGCCAGCACCAGGGAGATGTACGAGGCCAAGGCCCAGAAAGCTGAGATGAAGACCCAGCCGTCGGAGGTGGAGAGGCTGACTGAGGAGTAGTGAGGCTGGGGAGGGAGGTCCCCCTGTGGGCCTCTGGAACAATGCACTGGGTTTCCTGGGTAAAATAATAGTCCTTCCATCTGTGACTCCTTGCAGCTTCCAATTGCTTTTTGCAGCTTGCAGTGGCTTTCCTTAACTTCAGCCTTCCTCTCTTGCTGTCAAATTATTAAGGGTTTCTCTTCATCAAGAGTATCTATCCACAGGGGAAACAGCATTTCAGAGGCTATGACTTGTGTGATTGACTTTTGTATGCTTATTCAACTCTTTTTCAAACCTTTTCCCCATTGCTAACTATTTAGTCTCTTCTCCTAACTAACCAGCTTTGCAGAACTTGAGTCTATTGGTTGTGTGGTGAATTGGTCATTTATTTCACATATCTCATGATACCCGTGATTACATTAGAAAGCTGTCAAGTATCTAAACAACAGCGGGACTGAGATTGCCTACAATAATGATACTGGTGGCACCAATGGAGAAATACTTCTAATAAGAACCTGATAACACCAAAGTCTACGCTTTTAAATGTTCACTTTGTGTCGTCTACCATTGTCCCACAGTGTGGCTTTTTCAAGCGGCCCAACCACTTCAAGATGATGCCAACACGCCAGGGAGTGAAGATTGGCAAAGAGGAGCACTACCAGGTAAACAAGGGATTCCTCATCGAGGAGCCAAACCCCAATTTAAAAAGAAGCACTGGATCACAAACTGGACTGAAATGCAGCATTACTACTGACTGATGCCTTCAACACTACCACTACTCTTATTGAGAAACTCCATCTCAATATGCACTGGCTGGGCGCAAGTCTGGATTTGTGGACATTATCGGGAACAGGACTGATGGTGTTATGACTGCAACATTCCTTGTAGTGTACAAGATTGAATGGTCTGGACCAAAATGTTATTTTCTAGAATTGTACTTTTAATGTTAGTTGTTTTTGATGTCAACAAGAATATACACTGAGTGTACCAAACATTAGGAACACCTTCCTAATATTAAGTTGCACCCCCCCTTTTGCCCTCAGAACAGCCTCAATTCGTCGGGGCATGGACTCTACAAGGTGTCGACAGCGTTTCACAGGGATGCTGGCCCATGTTGACTCCAATGCTTCCCACAATTGTGTGAAGTAGGCTGGATGTCCTTTGGGGGGTGGACCATTCTTGATACACATGGGAAACTGTTGAGCATGAATAACCCAGCAGCGTTGCAGTTCTTGACACAAACCGGTGCACCTGGCACCTAATTCCCCGTTCAGAGGCACTTAAATAGTTTGTCTTGCCCATTCACCCTCTGAATGGCACACATACACAATCCATGTCTCAATTGTCTCAAGGCTTAAAAATACTTCTTTAATCTTTCTCCTCCCTTTCATCTACACTGATTGAAGTGGAATTAACAAGTGACATCAATAAGGGATTATAGCTTAAACCTTTATTCACCTGGCCAGTCTATGTCATGGAAAGAGCAGGTATTCTTAATGTTTTGTATACTAAGTGTACAGTATACAAAACAGTGCTTTTTTGTATGTGGATTGTAAAAGACTAATTTGAAACAGTTTTAGTTTTGCTAAAAGCGCTTTATTTTTCATATAATTTGATCTTTCCAAATGGAACAGACTGATATTTGCACGTCCTGTCATTTTGTACTGCGGTTTGAATATAAATGCTTTCAGAGCTATTTTAAAACGATGCTTTTAAACTATTACGTGATTTGTTTACATTAGTTTTCTAATGTATTACACTGTATTAGCCCAAGATGAGTGATGGATGTAAATGTGCCAATAGGAAGTACAGTATGTTTGATCCCAGTGGCCTAATTCTGAGGAATGAATCAGAGATCGACTGATGAAGTGGTTCACACAGTAGAAGGCACTACTACCACTCCTCAACCAAGAAGAAAGGAACATGAAGAAGTTTCAATCACAGAGAACTGTGAGAGTGGGGTCATTTCAAAATATTCAATGTACATGTATTGTAAACTATAGGTCTAATGGTTGGGCGCTGTCTGATTGTGTGTATTCTGTAAAATATGATCAAACAAAGCAATCTAGAAAATGGAGAGTAGGGACTATAATTTCTGAACTCTCCTAACTATCAAGGGCGTACACCAAATTAATTTGGGACTGGGAGCACTGTGCTTGGCTGTTAACTGTATACATGTCTTTGTATGTGACATAGTGAAAGTAGGCATTCCCACCAGAAAAAATACTATAGTATACTATGTTATAAATACTATGGTATTCACTCAAGTGTTTTTTGAGGACTTTACTGTAGTATTCACTGTGGTGTTTACTGTAGTATTTACAGTTAACTAGTATAAATATTGTTGTATAGATTATAATAGTTCATGTAGTGTTTTTGCACATTGTAGTGTAGTGTTTTTGCAGACTAGTATACTGTAGTATTTGCTGTGGTGTTTTTGCAGGCATTACTGTAGTATTGCCTATAGTGTTTTTATTTGATATTTTACAAAGAAGCAGAGGCTTTCTCCTTCATGAAACCTACTGGAGCACTACTAAATTTTCCATAACCTATTGGTAGGCAGGACTGGGATCTGAATGAATAGTAACCGGTAGGGAACACAATATATGGTCTATATTTGGCATGTAGGTTTCTCATTTATGGGTGGCACAAATTGTGATGTGGATAGGGAATGGGTATATGCAAATTAAATACTGTAGCATTTACTGTAGTTTAAAAAGTGTAGTGTTTCTGCAGAAGTGTTTTTGCATACATTACTGTAGTATTTTACAGTATACTACAACATTCTATAGTAAGTTCTACATATGATTAAGGGATACTGCAGTGTATAGTATTCTACAGTATACTATATAATTATATTGTGAGTACTGTAGTATTCTATAGAAGTACTGAACTAATCTATTGTAAACTGTGGTATTTTTTTTTTTCATGTGGGTTGCTTAAAAAAACCGATTGTCAAGTGTGAGCCTACAAAGCTCCCTAAAGGATAGCTATTAACAGCTGGTACTTGGCGTGGGAATTGGGGGCCAATTGCCTGAGTGCAGTTTAATGCCGTTCTGTTGTCTGTGTTTGTAGTTATTTGTCTAGCGTCTCTGATGCTTGTTTGTATGTGTATACTCAACCATGATGGTTCTATTCATGATTGTTTTTTCTGTTGTCTACTTCTGTACCTCATTTATATTAAATGATTTGTACATGCTGTATGTCCTTTCTACACGAGTATCATTTATAACACTGGAATACAAACTTTTACAAAGTTGATGTACAGGGAACCTTTATTTTGAAGGCTCAATGTACATACATTTTACCGGAAGTGATTCCCCAGTCGGAAGTTAAGAGTTAAGTTAGCTCGTTTGTTTACATTGAGAGGTATCTTAAATGATCTTTGAGGAAATATTGAGAGTTTATGAAATAAAAAACTGTCACGAAATGACCTTACCTGGGTGGGTATAATTTGTGGAACGTTCCAACAGGTATCGGTTCCAGAAACTTCGTAAAGTACAAGGTTGCCAACAAACAACGCATACAAAGTTGCACGATCAATGAACCTAACTAACTAGCCGCCGAATAGGCATCAACTCACCATGTAGCTTATTCTTAATGTTTGGCCATAGGCTACCAGAGTGAGGACAGACATTTTTCGGAATAAACGTACTGAGTGAAAACTTAATGAAATATCCCACTCCCTACCGGGTATCTTATTCGGCCGCTATACAACCTTGTTATTTACGACGTTTTTGGAACAGATTCCTGTTGGAACGTTTTACATTATACCCACACTAGCCAGCCTGAGTTGTTAGCTAACGGTAGCTAGTTAACATAATATCTCTGTTAACATTCTTCGTTACATCTAGGCCTTGTAAAATATATAACAATACACTGTACAAAACTATTCACAGACTTGTTAAAGCTACTGTAGCGTAATGGCTAAAGTTAGCTAGTTAACTAGTAGTTCTGGTCTGTCGCGCGACAACAGCAACAAGTTGCCTCAGCGCTTAGTCGCCTTTTTTCTACCGATGTTTAGTGACTGGTTTCAATATACTTTACTTTCGTAACTCAACAAAGTAACGTTGTTGCTATATGGAAGTCAAATACCTATCCCAATACTGACAGGATTAACAAGTATAGAGTAAGTTCCTTCTTTCTTATGTATCATATAGTTTATTGCAGGGTGATTCCTAATGAAACTAGAAAAAAACAGGACCATTATTTGGGAGATTTTCATGAAATGTAATACATAGAAGGGTCCATTGGAGAAAGGATTGTTGACATATATGTGTATCTTAAATCATTATTGATAATTAATTGAAATTGAGACATTTTGGCCTTAGCAGGGCCTTATAAGATAGCATAATGTGTCTGTACTGTAGGTGCTGCAAAGCAAAATATTGGGTCATATGAAGTGTTGCCGTTTGCTCTGTAGTGTGAGTAGTATTTTGATTTCAATAACAATTCAATAGCAATTTTGTTACATTAATTTATGAATATTGAATAATATAAACATGCATTTTGGAAATATACAATTTTTGATTTGTCAAAAAAAAATGGTATATGGTTGAACATAATATAGGCTACTCTACGGGCAAATGAAAGTTCCATTGTTCGATCTCTGCTAGTTTTAGAGTTCCAATTAGTAAGCTTTACAAACAGTGAAAGTGGATTAAAATGTGTCGCCCTCTGCCGGTGATTTACAGGATGTGCAATGATACAAGTAAAATGAGGGCTGTGATTGCCTACTATGCCAATTTCTCTATATAAAATGGGCCATAACTTTAAAATTACCAGAGATCGATATTTAAAAAATGTAAGAAACGTTTTCTTAAAATCAAAAAACGACTAATAATACAGAGCAAGCGTTAAAGCTTAATATGACACCAATCGTTCCTTTGTATCACATACAGAGTCTTAAAGAATTGTTTTATTTTATTTTTTATTGTCACATGCAGTGAAATGTGTTGTTTTACAGTCGGTCATAGTGGGCTCCCAGTGGCACGTGATTGGGAGTCCCATAGGGCGGCGCACAATTGGCGGGCTTGTTGACATAGGCCGTCATTGTAAATAAGAATTTGTTCTTAAATGACTTGCCTGGTTAAATAAAATGTAAAAAAAGTACAGGGCCCTGGAGCAAAATGTAGGCAAATTAGGGTTAAGTGACTTGCTCAAGGGCACATCGACAGAGTTTTCACCTTGACCTTTTGGTTACTGTCTCAACGCTCTAACCTCTAGGCTACCTGCCGCCCTAAAGGGGGCCTGGGTAAGGCCAAAATGTCACAATTAATTATTTCTCAGTTATGCTTTAAAATATACAGTCAACAATCCTTCCTCCAAAGGACCTTCTATGGGTTACATTTTGTGAAAAGCAAAAAAATCATGGTCCTGTTTTGTGAGGAATCGCCCTGTAGCCTTGTGTGGCCATCCTTTCAAATCCCATCTCGTTCACTTGACTATTGAAACATGAGAAGCCTGGGCTTCCAAGGGCTATACAACTTACAATGAAACGTAATAAGAGTAAGTTGGTCCATGTTAAAAAAACATGAATTGAAATTAACATTTGATTTACATCTTCTACAGGTGGACCTAAGATGCCAGCATAATACAAGGTCCAGTTCAGCCAGAAGTACCAACAACACATGTTATGGTGCAATAATGTACCTCATCTTGAAGAGGTCCACTCATACCCAACCAAGAGAATCAAGGTTAGTAATATAAATGCAATACAATTTACCCACACTATCATAAGACAACAAGTGAAAACAAAGTTATTAAGTAGGCCTAAAAGTTATGAAGTTCCTGTTTTCAGAAAGTAGCTTGAAATTCTCTTATTTTAATCCATTTATTGTAGGTCCCAGATACCTCTTTCATGTCTGTCTATGGAACAACCCCAACCACAGTCTGACAAGTGCCGAGGGACTGAAGAGGAGAGATGTCAGCGGACACCATTGAGAAATTGACAAAGCTGTTTGAAATAGGCCACTCTCCTTCATCAGCTCTAAAAACGATCAAATATGAGGTGCAAGTGGATGTGCATGCCTCTGTGGATTGCTCCATTTGCCCCGACCTTCAATTCTGCTACAAGTCAGTAGCTTGACACTTGAACTGCATGTTCATTCAGTGTATTTAAAATGCTATCACCAGAAATAATTAGCTGTAGGTGTGTTCCTCATTTGTCCATTACAGATTGTACCGCAAGCTTTTCAAGGAAGCGTGTGTTGCATCGTATGTGGAGAAGAAGATTGATGATTCTAACGAGCATCTGGATAACTGCAATGAAGAAGAATGTTCACCAGAAATGCTATGTTTTCGGTATGTTACTGAATAAATCTACAATTTCGCAACATTATCCCTGACAGGCAATATAGAAGACTTAACAATCTGGCTGTCTGATGGTTGTAGTTCTCTCCTCCTACAATAGACCGTGGCAATGCATCTGAGGACACCGTTGAAATTGAGCGTGCTCCCGTTTCTGATGTTAACGGCTCAGGTAAATCTACAATGTCACAACAATATATCTGATATTAAGTGAAGGGCTCCAATTGAAGACTGTATACCTATAACTCATTTGGTAATCTGAATGGTGGTTGTAATACTATGGTTGTAATGGTCTCCAAGGTACATCTGGAAAACCAGCTGAGGGGGTGACGTTAGAGGAAGAGTGGATGGACATCTTTGAAGACCTCAAAAAGAGGATGAGGGAGGATCCTGTGAGTTTCAGGCCTGCAGTAGCGTCCTTCGTTTCCAGCTTAAAGAAGATGAAAACAGATAGTGAACTCATAGCCGCACTACCAAACTTTGGCATAACCAACCCTGGACCAACAGCAAAGTTTTACCGGGGACGGGCACGCCCCACAGAGAGCTCCGTAGGAGAGCATGGACATGGCACATGCAGCTGGAAGAGGAAGGCACCCCATTGAATGTCTCAGTGTGGAATAACACATGGACATTGGGAGTACTACACACAAAAAAGCAAGTCAACATCTGTGGCCCCCTGTGCCCATCATCCACCTGCTCACCATCTGAGACCTCCAGTGCACTAGCGCTCTGCCTACCAGCTCTAGGTCTCCTACGCCTTGAACAAAACCAGGGACTATTTCAATGCATTGTGGCCTCTCCAACACCAGAACCAGTGGCTATTTCAATATTGCATTCTTGCCTTTTTGTTTTACGTTAATTCAATGTAAGACGTTTCTGCAATTTCATATCTTTTTTAAATTGATTCCATGTTGAAGGTCCATCAGATTTTAAAAAGCTGTTCTGCTAACCCAGTTGCAGGCCTATACTATCACTGAACCAAAGTAGTAGTTGTCTTGACTTATATCTCAAATTGTATTGGTCACATACACATGGTTAGCAGATGTTGATGCGAGTGTAGCGAAATGCTTGTGCATATACCGGTATATGTTGTGCGTCAAGTTGTGTCCTTTTTATGTTGAACAAATGCAAGACTACAATTTTAATGATGGGTTGTAAGACACATAATTAAGTGTTTATTTGTACATAAAAAAAAAAATATCCAGAGGGGAACCTGCAAAAAATACGTTATTTTTTTTATTACATCGCATAAGTGTTTAATGTGAAATAAAACATGTTACAATTAAGAATTGATGAGCGAGGTCAGCCTGCAGGCACCCGGCCTGCCACAAGGAATCGCTAGCGCACGATGAGCCAAGTAAAGCCCCCCCCCCCGGCCAAACCCTCCCCTAACGACGCTGGGCTAATTGTGCACCGCCCGATGGGACTCCCGATCACAGCTGGTTGTGATACAGCCTGGGATCGAACCTGGGTATGTAGTGACGCCTCTAGCACGGCAATGTTGTGCCTTAGACCGCTGCGCCACTCGGGAGGTCTTTATATATTATTATATGGTATGTGGATGTTAGGACTTGGTTACTAAATATAAAAATCTAACATTACAGTAAATGTGTACAGTAAATAATAGTTGGCACACCCTGATGTCCACTACATTAGACATTTATAAACAAGCTCTTAATGTGTAGAAATTATTTAACTTTTTTGAAAACTTCCCAAGTTATTCCTGAGATGTTTCCGTACTAAAAAATATTTTAATATCAAACTCACAAACATTATTACACACAACTTCGTCTTACCATAAAATGTGGTAATTGTGATTGTCAGCTAATTCGAAGAACCAGTAAGAGAAAGTAAAATGTATGACGTCAATGATACGGACCAAGAACTAATGTCCATTAGTGGGGACAAAAATGAGTTGCTGGGTCTCAGTAAATGAGACATATCGTGGGGGACTTTTATTTTGAAGTTATTACACATGGGCTTTTCACACGGATCCTGCAATCCGTGATCCTTGGAAGGTCCCAACCCTAAAACCACAGATATAACAATAAACATCTTTGCTAAAACCCTAACCTTAACCCCTAACCCTTACCTACATTTCAAATTCAATGGTGTAGGAGCGTCCCAACAACCCCAGATAGTACTTTTTGTTTTTCCTTACCCAAGTTGTCATGGTGACGACGTGTGTTTGTGGAGGGGGACACGGACTTGCGTCAGACTACAGCACAAACAACATACCAACAACAACGTCCAGATATTAAGATTGTTCATCAAAATATTACTAGCTAGGTAACCTAAAGCTCAGGTAAGTTCACCACCGCGGAATCAATGAAAGAAAAAGTAGTCTATAAAGGTTCCTATCTGGCAACATAGTTGGAGGAGTTGATTCTCCAAGCAGTTCTGAGACGTATTGCCTGAAGACCCGACGTGGAATTGGATTGAATTCTACGTCGAGCATAAATACGTGTTTGGATCAGGAACATTTCCTCTCAAGACCTCTTCATGCCAGAATGTTGAATAAAAATGATATTTAACTTACTTTACCGGTTGTCGGTGCGCTTGGTCCTTTTGCAGGTAGGAATGTAAGAAGGCATCCACAGGAATGTGTAATTAAATCAAGTTGTCAATGCCCTGGTAAATTAGTGCATTCAGGTTTCTATCACCTAAAATATGTGCACAAGATAAAAATACATGCACCGGACGCATTCATACTGGTTGATTCAACTGTTGTTTCCACTCCATTTCAATAAAATTACATTGAGCCAATATGGATAGATGAATTGACTAAATGTCTGTGCCCAGTGGGTGCATGGTTCTTGTGCATGCTTCAGGTGATAGAAAGTTCAAATATTCTATTCTACATTCTGGCTTGTTGAGCTTGTGATAGGAACTTTTTCAAACAAAGATATGGGATTAACCTCAGACTGAACCAGATGTACAGTATCACAGTCTGATTGTCAGGCAATTCTGAGTACAGTGTCTGTGTCACAGAACTAAAAAGAGATTCCATAGGTTCACTGGTCATGTCTTGTCTCACAGGATGGATGACTCTCCTGAGGTTATAAACTTCTCAGCACTAGAGCGGGAGTTGCAGTCTGCTGTTGAAGCAGACAACAAATATCAAAGAGAAAATGATGCAAAGTTTCGTGCTCTACACCAGAAGGTCGGAACTTATGAGGCGTTTAGGTGAGATGGCTAGGTTGATTTCTCTTTTAATTGAACATCCTACACACTGTTGTTGCACAAATTAATAGACAACATATGTTTTTTCATAATTATGTCCCATTAGAAATGAAGTCCAGACAGCAGACAGTTTTATGGTTTGTTTTGACCTTATTTCCCAATCCTCTCAGGGACATAGTCCTGGCATCCCACCTGAAACCACTGGACAGGAAGGATAAAGCTGAAGCTCCTTGCAAACAGCCCTGGAATGCCCTCGCCTCCGCTGACAAAGGGCAGAACCAGACTAACTGTGATGAAATAGGCCTAAAGGTTAGACCTCTGCCACCACACACCAACACAAACATCTCTCCATTCTCATATCAGGGTTCTACCCAAAGAATGTAAGAGGGGTGCTGCGCCACCTAGTGGACTGGCTGCGCCACTGTCATTTTATTCTATTTGACATATAATTTAAGGCCAGGTGCCACATCATAATAGTTTTTTTTCTTCTCTAGATTGCCGTACTCAGCAGCACCACCTTGTTAAAAATTCTGGGGAGAACCTGGATAAGGACTCCTACTTTTATGTTAGACAAGCTGTATTCATAGTATACGGCAGGGATGTTACCAACCAGGCATGCAAAGCATATTAACGCAATCTGAACATCAAACAGTCTCATTAAATTGGTAATTAACACACAATGTCTCCCAAATGTTATTTTAAGCCTCAGTTGTCAGAGTTCCAGCCCAGGACAGCGTCAGAGTTCAGCCGGGACTGGCGCAGGTTCGGCAGTGAAAACCCAGAGGATAAATACAGCCTCCTGCTCTCCCTAGGTGGAGAGGGCCTTCAGGACATCTTCAGGGCTGAGGTGGGGTTTGGCCTACTGGGGGAGTTCCTTGTGTTTCTATCCAGTGGTCTCCAGCCTGGGGATGGGTCCACGGTGATAGGGGTCCTGGAAGGGCTGTCCAATACCCCCAGGTTTGGCATCAATATGTCCCTCCTGAGCCGGGCTGAGAGGGAGGCATGTGGAGAGCTGTTTCAGAACCTGAGGAAAGCATCAGCAGCAGGGAATAGCAGTGTCAGAGGATCCGAAGGGGATGTCATTGTCCATGGAAGTAATGTGGAAGAGATTAAAGAGACACAAGATGCTGAGGCAGAGACTCTGTTTCCAGGACAGACCAGTGAGGCTGCCAGAAGAAGCACCGATACTGAAACTTTAAACGGTATAATGCAGTTGTATGGGGTTCAAACTGTTTCTCCTCCTCAGTAAGAAACATTAGATAAACCATATTGGACTTATTGTTTTCAGAAATAACGATGACTGTTACTATACATTGTAGAGCTTAATGTGCTTTCAAAAACTTGAATATCATTTGTTTGTTGAGATGTGCTTGACACTTGATGAGATTTGTTTTTGAGTTATTTTGAATAAATCATTTTGTGAAATGTTCTACTTCCAATTGATCTAACTTTAATCTAAAGAAAGAAAGTGTGTTAATAAAGTGTGCTAATGATGTAGGAATATGTGTCAAAAAACTTCTGCTATTGCCTACCCTATTGGATTTTTGCTTGATAGCCAATAGGTGGCACTAGTGCATTAGCCTGGATGCCAATGCGGCCCCTATGATGCTGACAGCCTATTACTTTTTCTTTTAAGCCATGTTTTACCGTAGGCTAAACTGACATGCATACCTTTTTAAAAAAGCTTGATTGCCATTACTCACTGGTTTTAAAGAGATCATTTAGGGATAAATTGCATACATTAGGCCTATTTATTATGCGCACTGATATTCCCGCGGCAGGTTCACGTAGATACAACATCAAAGGCTTTATTGCGTTATACACACCATCAGCAGCTACGCCTTGCAAATGTCAAGGCGTTGCAGAAAGAGGAAGATCAAGTGAGCTACACGATACACACAGTCAAGTGGTAAGTAAACTAGCTTCTCATTTTTGGTAATGCAAGTCGGGAAAATCTCCAGCCCTACTTTTGGTACTGCTTCTGCAAAGTGATGATGTCTCTGCGTGCTGGACTTATAAAGTGATTTTTTCTTCAGCTAACAAGTTCCCACAAGTGCCTCACGGAGAGGTCTCAGTCGCCACGGGTTTCCAAAGAAGACAGTTGCGCGCAAAGGGGCATCATGAAGGACCAAAGCTGTACTGATGAGATTACACAAATCTTTCAAGAGGCTCCGTCGGCGAGACAAGCTCTATTGGACAACTACGACAACCTGATGAAGGTGGCTGAATACTGCGAGAGCAACTACCTGCAGGTGAGATGGAAGTTTAGTGCAGACATCGCATAGATAATGTATAACTAGGTCAGTGTTAGGACACTGCCTAAGTTATACCGTAGCTAGTAGACATGCCATAGCCTATCAATTACTTGTACAGTTGAGAACAAATAGCCCACAGTACCGTTAACTTCACAGCAACTAGAGTAGGCTATTCAAATCTGGGCCGACATCGATCCGTCAAAATAGTGAAAGAGAATGGTTTCTCTTTCACCTCATTCCATAACACAACTGTTATCACACAGCATATCCAATATGAAAAAAATTCAACATAAGCTGTATGTGGACACCCCTTCAAATTACTGGATTCGCATATTTCAGCCACACCCGTTGCTGACAGGTGTATAAAATCGAGCACACAGCCATGCAATCCCCATAGACAAACATTGGCAGTAGAATGCCCTTACTAAAGATCTCAGTGACTTTCAACGTGGCACTGTCATAAGATGCACCATTTCCAACAAGTCAGTTCTGTCAAATTTCTGCCCTGCTAGAGCTGCCCCGGTCAACTGTAAGTGCTGTTATTGTGAATTGGAAACGTCTAAGTGTAACCATGGCTGTGAAGTAGTAGGCCACACAAGCTCACCGAACGGGATGGCCGAGTGCTGAAGCCCATAGCACCTAAAAATGGTCTGTCCTCAGTTGCAAACTGCCTCTGGAAGCAACATCAGCACAAGAACTGTCGGGATCTTCATGAAGTGGGTTTCCATGGTCAAGCAGCCGCACACAAACCCAAGATCACCATGCGCAATGCCAAGCGTCAGCTGGAGTGGTGTAAAGCTCGCCACTATTTCTCAGTTCTCATTTGCAACTGCGACCTGGCCAAGATAAAGCAAAGCAGTTCGACACATACAACACAGAGTTACACATGGAATAAACAAACATACCATCAATAATACAGTACAAAAATCTATATACAGTATGCACAAATGAGGCAGGATAAGAGAGGTAAGACAATAAATAGGCCATGGTGGCAAAGTAATTACAATATAGCAATTAAACACTGGAATGGTAGAATGTGCAGAAGATGAATGTGCAAGTTTCGATACTGGGGTGCAAAGGAGCAAGTTAAATAAATACAGTATGGGGATGAGGTAGATTGGATGAGTTAATTTACAGATGAGCTATGTACAGGTGCAGTGATCTGTGAGCTGCTCTGGCAGCTGGTGCTTAAAGCTAGTGAGGGAGGTAAGAGTCTCCAGCTTTAGTGATTTTTGCAATTTGTTCCAGTCACTGGCAACAGAGAACTGGAAGGAGCGGTGGCCAAAGGAAGAATTGGCTTTGGGGGTGACCAGTGAGATATACCTGCTGGAGCACGTGCTACGGGTGGATGCTGTTATGGTGACCAGTGAGCTGAGATAAGGTGGGGCTTTACCTAGCAGAGACTTGTAGATGACCTGGAGCCAGCGATGAGTATGAAGCAAGGGCCAGCCAACGAGAGCATACAGGTCGCAGTGGTGGGTAGTATATGGGGCTTTGGTGACAAAACGGATGGCACTGTGATAGACTGCATCCAATTTGTTGAGTAGAGTGTTGGATGCTATTTTGTAAATGACATCACCGAAGTCGAGGATCGGTAGGATGGTCAGTTTTACGAGGGTATGTTTGGCAGCATGAGTGAAGGATGCTTTGTTGCAAAATAGGAAGCCGATTCTAGATTTAATTCTGGATTGGAGATGTTTAATATGAGTCTGGAAGGAGAGTTTACAGTCTAACCAGACACCTAGGTATTTGTAGTTGTCCACATATTCTAAGTCAGAACCGTCCAGAGTAGTGATGCTGGACGGGCGGCAGGTGCGGGCAGTGATCGGTTGAAGAGCATGCATTTAGTTTTAGTTTTACTTGTATTTAAGAGCAGTTGGAGGCCACGGAAGGAGAGTTGTATGGCATTGAAGCTCGTCTGGAGGGTTGTTAACATAGTGTCCAAAGAAGGGCCAGAAGTATACAGAATGGTGTTGTCTGTGTAGAGGTGGATCAGAGAATCACCAGCAGCAAGAGCGTCATCATTGATGTATACAGAGAAAAGAGTCGGCCCAAGAATTGAACCCTGTGGCCCCCACAGGTGCCAGTTATATTAACTGTAACTCAGTAACATTTTAAAATTGTTGCATGCAGCATTTATATTTTTGTTCAGCACACATTAAGAAACATTCCCTTCAAAGAAAGAGGAACAGATTAGTTTACGTAGTCAGAAGTACTCATACTCGTTTTGAAAGCTTACAAAATTGACAAGGAGCATTTCTGTGCTTGTATTCTAATCTAGTGTGCACCCTGGGAGAGTTACGCTGCTGGATTGTGCATTGTCAAGATGAGCAGGAAGAAGTGCACTTCCGGTGACATCCATCTCCTTCAAATATTTCAGTGTAAAGAGCGTGTTTTATGGTGAAGAGAAACACAATTGAGTGCATCCTAATTGGCTGTGTCTGCGTGTGACGTGTGCCTCTATCGGCATTTGAGTCTGAGAGAGAAATAGTGTTAATCTGAGCACGGCAAGTAACACAGGATGTCTCTGTGCATCTGCGTGTTGGAAGTGAGCATGTACTGTATATGTGCTCATTTCTATGTGAGTGTGAAGGAGTGCACATGTAAGGGTAGGCTCTACTTCCTCATGCTCTATGGCAGGCGTGTGCAGCCTGTTGTCAACCAAGTTGTTAGGTGATGCTCTAAATACTGTAGGTAGCCTGCTGGAACCTGTCTGATCGCAACACAGCAAAATGGACAGTGTTACCTAGTGTTGACTTCTCAGTGTAACATTTCTAGGGTTGATTCAGGAGTGAAATGAACTCTCGGTGGTGTAAAAGAACCCCAGTGTTGATGTTACGAACCAGTGTTGAGTGTGAGTTATGATTTGATTTCCCAGCATGCTCTGCTGCAGCTCGATTTTTTTTGGGGGGGATTTCCTTTAATATCTGTGTTTTTGCATGTTCATTTCTTGATTTATTAATCTTGTGCTACACAAAGATAAATAGCATACATTTTTCTAAACTAATCCAATCACTGAAATAGTTGTTCCAGTTTAAATGGTTTAGGTAGTCTCCTTTATTAATGTTCCTAACCCTGGCAGTCATTCTTAATACAGGTTGCAGGTGAATAAAAAGTCCAACTGTTGGCTGTTCTAACTCTGGCTGGATTCCAATAGGAATTACATATCACTTTGCAAGCCAGCATAATGTGACTTGCAGGCCTGATGTGGCCTGTAAACCAGTAGGTTCGTAACACCACTGTTTTGTGGTAAAACATGGCCATCAAAATAAGTCCTTATGATATTCTGAATTTAATATATTGTCATAAACAGTTTAACAGTAGGAACTCAGTGAAGTCCACAGGACTAAGAATGAACGAATTTAACGATCATGTCTCTGTCACTAACAAATACAGTCATTACATCGGCTGATGTAAAAAGGGCTATAAATACATTTGATTGATATAACACAGAAATTATATTGGGGTCATGGCTTAGAATGACTTATTTTTGGCCATCTGAGGGTAGAAGTTTTGTATCAATTTAAGGGGGATACCTAGTCAGTTGTACAACTGAATGCCTTCAACTGAAATGTGTTTTCCACATTTAACCCAACCCCTCTGAATCAGAGAGGTGCGGGGGGCTGCCTTAATCGACATCTTCGGGGCCCAGGGAACAGTGGGTTAACTGCCTTGCTCAGGACGACAGATTTTTACCTTGTCAGCTCAGGGATTCGATCCAGCAGCCTTTCCTGTTACTGGCCCAACGCTCTAACCACTAGGCTACTTGCCACTCCTCAATTTAAGTGGTCTATGGTTATGTTAATTAAAGTCTGAGCACATCTGCTGCCCATCCTGAAGTCTTTGTAAAACCTTACAAAAGAGCATGTGGCAATAAAGACTCATAATGTCCAACACTGAACTTTTAGTGTAATGGTTAAAAATTCTTTATGAGGTGTTATTGTATAACACTAACAGGGTCAGCACTTAGCTCAGTGTTAATTTAACGCTCAAAAGGGTGGACCTGTATAGACACTTGCCCAGTGTTAAACTTAACACTGTCAGTGTTGATTTAACACCGGAGAAATTGCTGTGTACATTCACCACAAAATGAAATAGAATTGTGAACGCAGCGATCAGGCTGTTCTTCCAGGCTAGTAAATAGCTATCTAAAAAAGGGTAATGTGTTCAGCACTGAGCTGTCGAAGACTGTGTGTGTATTTTGATTGTATGGAAGAATTAGAACAGGAAGGCATTCTACTGTGTGAGGAGGAAGTGAGAGGTCTTATTTCACTGCTCTTCTCAGACACGTCAACAGAATCATATGACATATAACTCTGAAAAATGTCATCTCACATTGTCAATGTCAAAATCAGATGCTATTATTATCATGATTGTTATGATCCCCAAGTTATCATTCTCTATTGTTTGGTATTTGTGACATGAGCATCCTTTTTTCTATGACTGTCTGTCTCCCCATGTCTCTCTCTCTCTTTCTCTCCCTCTCTCTTTCTTTCTTTCTTTCTTTCTTTCTCTCCCTCCCGTTAGGCAGGTGCGGATGCGGTCAAGGCCCTGGAGGAGACTAAGAACTTTACCACCCAGTCTCTGGCCAGTGTGGCCTACCAGATCAGCACCCTGGCCTCCAACGTCCTCAAGCTGCTAGACGCACAGAACTCCCAGCTCAGACACATGGAGTCTTCTGTCAACCTCATCGGACAGGTAGAGCAGAGGGGGTTACTAGAATGTCTCCATACACACTTGTGTATTAGGCCCCGATTCAGTTTCAGGAAGAGAACACAAGCATGTGCATGTTAGCATTAGTGGTGGTTGGTGCCGTTTAAGGTAAGGGAGGATTTATGAGCATGGCATTATTTCTATTACAGCATATTGGATGACTGTCATTCATATTCCATTCACCCAGCTCAATGTAACATCGATAGGTTTAGGCTACTACATGATACTCGAATTCTACCTATACGCATCATGAGGTTGCTACAACTTAGCCTATGAATGAAAGTGTACAACGTAACAGGTCGAGAGAAATTTGAGTAGTCAAGGTGACAGACATTGATACATTCAATACCGCCTTGCACACTCTTGCCTGCATCTAGCTAATCTAGGGTGTAATCATTAGTCCAACGGTTGCAAACAAGAGTTTCTATAGGACAAATTCAGGAATCTTTATACCCATTTAGTTACGTTTGCTTCCGTTTACGAAATGTTTTTCGACAGAATCGGCGGAATGACTACACCCCTGATCACACACAAACACTGTTCACTTTCATAGCAGTCACACACAAACAGCATGATCACTTCTCTCTTTGTATAGTCTTTCCCGCATCTACGCAACCTCCTCCTCTCACATTTTCCCTTTGCTTGTGGACTTCAGTGTCATCAGAAGCCAAACCTTCTTATCATAACTGCTAACCGCTAAACACAGCCTACATCGTCGTCACCAAATTATCATAGTCAACATACCTACTAGAACTGACAAGTTAGTAAACCTGCTACAGTCATGCACTACAGTGTACAGTCAGCAGCAAGCAGTTTAGCACTTACACTGGCAAGCCCCGGTGGCAAAACATTTATATAAAAAAAAGCTTACCTTGACTTGGAAGAGTTCTAGTGTTGGATAGCCATAGCCAGCTAACTAACATAGCATCCCTCTCTGTTTGAGCCGGTTGCTTGAGTAGGCTAAACTAGCTAGCTGCATTTGCTAGCTAAGTAAGTGAAAGTGAAAAAAACGACAATTAAATATAGCTAGCTCTTTCTCTCTCTCTTGCTTCTCATTCATTTTTGAAGAAATTAATTTGTTCAAAACTGTTCAACTATTGTTTTTCTCTCTCATTGAGTCACCTACTCAGCACATTTTATGCACTGCAGTGTTAGCAAGCTGTATCTTATGCTTTCAGTACGAGACATTCTCTGATCCTTTGATTGGGTGGATAACATGTCAGTTCATGCTGCAAGAGCTCTGATAGGTAGGAAGCCGTCCTCTGGAAGTTGTCATAATTACTGTGTAAGTCTATGGAAGGGGGTGAGAACCACGAGCCTTCTTAGGTTTTGTATTGAAGTCAATGTACCCAGAGCAGGACGGAAGCTAGCTGTCCTCTGGCTACACCATGGTGCTACCCTACAGAGTGTTGTTGAGGCTACTGTAGACCTTGATTGCAAAATAGTGTGTTTTAATCAATTATTTGGTGACGTGAATATATTTAGCATAGTTTTATCTAAAAAGGATAACTTTTTTGGTGTTTCACTATTTTTATTTTTATCAAATTCACTTAGGAGGATGGTCCTCCCCTTCCTCTTCTGAGGAGCCTCCACTGGTTAGCATAAATGTACAGTTAACTTTGCTAAAAAGGAAGGTTTGCTTGCTTGAACCCAGGTTTTAGAATGAGGAGGCCCATCAGGTAATGACTGGACTGAAGGGGCACAAAAAAGGACATTTGATTTCATGAGTCAACCCTCCGTCCGGGTTGATGCGTTGTTGCACCTAGATCAGCGGGGTTCTCTGAGTGTCTATGGTACCCACTGTGACACTTTTCTTTATTCCTTTCCCCCTCCCTCTCTTCCTCCTTTTCCTCTACCCCTCCTTATCCTCTACCCTTCTACCCCTCCCTGCCCACACCCCCTTTTTCTCCTTTCCCTCTATCCCCTACCCCTCCCTCCATCCCACCATCCCTTCCTTCCTCCCTCATCTCCTTACCCCTGGTGCTCAGTATATGAAAGCTGCAGGGTCTGCCTCTCCACTGATCTGGGCTGGTTTCCAGGGACTTTGGGGACCCTGGCCTTCTTCCATGCTGAATTCTCCATCCCCAGTACACCGCGTGCCCCCCTCAGCTTACTCTCTTACACCAGCCCAACTGTCCCCCGCTGCCCCCCTCCACTTCTCTGTAGCCCTACTGTTCCCCTCCGCACCCCCTCCCCTCCCCCTCTCTGTAGCCCACTGTCCCCAAAGCTGGCACAGACCCCAGGCATTCCTGCATGTTCTGCGCCCAGCATTATCATACAGAACCAGGTCACCTGAGGAGGGGGTTGGGGGTGGAGGGGTGAGTGGGTTGAGGGACTACAGGGTGAAATTTGACCTTCAACACAGAGCATCATTGGGGCTGGGATGGCATGAAAGACCCCAATGTTCTCTGTCCTGAGCGTTCCTTCCTGCTAACCTCTGATTGATGTCCTCCATTGTCTACTGGCACCCATGAAGGGTCCCTAACAACTGTATACTAAATGATAGGGCTCACTTGAAAGAGGGTTTGAGATTATTACCACTTTCGTTTATGAGCTATATTGAGCTAATGATGATGTCAGAGAAAGGGTACCATGCTATTCCATCCTGTATGGTTTATTTTGTATTTTGGAAAAAGGTACGTTTTACCAGAGGGAAGGAATTAAGAATAGCACATGTTTATCTGTAGTTTAAAAAAAATGTTTGAAGTGTTATTGGTTCAAACCCTGATGGCAACATCCTCTGCCTCTTGTCTTGCAGACAGTGGACATGCACAGAGAGAAGGTGGCCCGGAGAGAGATAGGGGCTTTCACCACAGCCAAGAGGGTTCCCCGCAGTCACAAAATAATCCCCCCGGCAACAGGCAAGGAGGCCAAACCCAAGTACACCCGTAGTCCCATCACCTACTCTGACCTGGACACACTGGGGCATGGCATGAAGGTGAAACTGAGTTTTCAAGTTCAAGTGCAATTACATGTTTTACCTAACATTCCCATGACATTAAAAAGGTCAAAGGTTCAAATAAATACTTTCCCTGCAAGTGTCTTACTATACAGCTACAAAACTGTATGTTGCAATCAACATTCAATAGTAATGTTGGAAATTACTGATGTGTAAATGTAATTACTCTTTGGTGAAAACTACTTTTAAAAACCTGGGTTGTGTCACCAGGGTACTATGGTTGGAGACAAAGGCTCCGTAGGTTTCCTTAGCTCTCAAGACAAGCCTTTCAGATGCAGCTGGGCAGCAGCCATTCTTTTTTTTACCACCATGCCTCTAGTCTACACCACATCCAGTTAGAGAGGAGCAGCTTGTTGCGTAAGGCTGACCTCGATTAGCACACACACACACACACACACACACAGAACAAGCAGCCAGCCAGCCAGCCACTGTGCACCGTGGGAAAATGGCTAGACACACTAATTAGTGCTGCCAAGGCTCAGCCGCTTCATTGATGCTCCAACACAATTCACTCATCTACAACACACACACACACACATAAACTACCTCTGCTTTTTCACTCTGTTCTCCCTTTGTCTCTCTCTTTCTCTCTCTCTATCTATCTATCTATCTATTGCTCTGTCTCACCGCATTCCCACAGGATTCTGGTAAGCTGATGTTGAAAGCAGGGTCATCAAAACGCAAACATGGCGGCACCATCAGGTATGATGCTGACACTGCTGACTCCATGTGATTGCTCTGCTCTCACACTGCCAGTCTAACTGTAACTGTTTCACTTCCTGTAAAAGTCCGTCAGACAGGAAGCCTAGTTTCCGCACATCCTCTATGCTCAGTGGTCCGCAAAAACCCTTTATTCAACTTTTGTTCAAGACCAGAAACATCAGCAAAATAAATATTTAAAATAATTTGTGTGAGCTGTGGGTAGGATCGGGGAATGTATTCATGGCTAACCACACCTCCTGTCCAATCATGTTTGTTGTGTTCATTCAGTCGGGGGTTGAATGCCATTCAGCCAGAGGGAGATTTACTGTGGACAGGACAGAGCGATTACAGAGCTTTCATGTTGTGATTATGCCAAAAACAAACCAGGAAGTATAGAAGTCAAATGTGCGGATATCATTTGCACTGAGTAGCATATTTAAACTGTTTCGTGAGAGAAGAGAACAACATCTCTCAGTCAATGTGCACGAGTGCGATTTGAAGCTTTCTGCATGTTTCTCACTATTTATGAGTTGATAGAGCTGGTCTGTGTGAATCCAAGTGTCAGCATTTGTGATAATGCTATGTGACGCTTAGGGCTGTCTGTGTGTTTTCAGCAGGAGCACTTCCAGAGCACCCCCAGAGCCTGTCCAGTGTCCCATAGCCCCCTCTCTGTCTCGAGGGGCGTCCCTCACCTCTCTCAATGATCGCTCCATTGGGTAAAAAACACTTACTGGAAACACTGTTTTACTGTACACACGTAAGCTTTGACACTTACTACTAAACACTCCATTCCATACGAGTACTCAGACACCTCAGTTAAGTGTGGTGCTTCAGGATTTGTATATTTTGTGTGTAGAGTATGCTGTAGAATATCTCCACCCAGACATGGAAATATACCTCTAGCTTACTTTGACGTTGCCCTCCCCCTCCTGTAACAGGTCCAGCTTCGGCAAGGCCGTGCCTCCCCCCGTGGTCCCCAGCTGGCCCGCGTCACCTGACTCTGACATCATCACCACCCTGCTGGAGGAGGCCCCGCCCCCACCACCGCCCCTGTCTCTAATGGAGGATGGTGACGCCTCCATGACAGCCGCGGCCCCTCCTCCTCCTCCCTTGGCGCCTCCTGCATCCTCTCTGGATGTCCCTCCTCCCCCTCCTCTGCCCCCCACCACCACAACCAGCGCCCCTGAACCTGGCCATACCAGCCTAGCCTGCATCCCCCCTCCCCTTGCCCCACCCCCACTGGAGACTGGTAAGTGTCTGAATAACACTTTATCATGAATTTCATCAATTTGAAAAAACTATTTGTAACTAGTGTACATACTATTAGTAATTGACTGTAAACGTACTGTATGAGTAACGAAAGTACATTAACATGTCTTAAACTGAATATCACACTCAATATCAAACATCTTGGTGGAAAATATCGCTTGTTTTTGTGTTTCCCACACTGTGAGACAGCTTTAGCACACTGCACAGCACAGTGTAGGAGAGGAAATGAGAACACGTTTTGTGCAGACAGACACCCAGAGACATGCACATGCTGACACATCTAGAGGCAGGAAACCAGGAACAACCAGCCTTGTGCCTGCACTGTGATACTAACAAATAAATACTTATTTTTTTAACTTAGTTGCATGATTGTGTTACTGATTTCACACGGTATGAAACGCTGAATATCAACTTAATCAGATGAATGAAGCAGATATTCTTCAATTAATATTCTCTTTTCTTAGTGGCTGAAGAGAACGGCTTCCCGCCCCCAATGCCACCACCATCTGACGAGCCTCTCCCTCCACCAGCCAGTGAGGGCCTGGAGCTCCCTGACC
This sequence comes from Salmo trutta, assembly GCF_901001165.1. Lineage (NCBI taxonomy): Eukaryota > Metazoa > Chordata > Actinopteri > Salmoniformes > Salmonidae > Salmo > Salmo trutta. The sequence goes on from NC_042957.1 coordinate 43,802,401, forward strand.
CGCCCCCTCCACCGAGTGATGAAGTGGATGAAGGTAAAAGGAGCGGGTTGGTTTGGTGCACCACCCAGCCCTAAATGGGTCACACTGTACTTTTAATGGTCCTTCAACAAGTGGTTTTGAAAGGACTCTTGAATGTCACATCCATTTCTAATGCCGCAAAGGATCTGATTTGTTGAAATGTTGTTATCTGTTTGTTTAGTTTAGCTGTCTGTCTGGGGTTTGTTGGTTTATCTGTCTGTCTATGCAGAGCATGCTCGCTGATGCCGATCTTTGGTGTTTTCCTGTCCTTATCTCTGTTATTAGACTTTCTCTCTCTCTCTGTGTGTGTCTGTCTGCTTCATCTTGACCTTTGACCTGTGACCTGTCTCTCTCCGGCTCAGCTCTGCAGCCCAGGCGGTCTCGTGTACGTCGTCACCCCCCCAGCTCGCGCTCCATGTCCCTCAGGGTCCGCACGGGCCCTAGCTCTCGCTCGCTCTACACTCGCTCACTCTTCCTGCCAACCATCCAATCACGTAAGGCCACTTTGGCAACCCCCCCCCATCCCAGGTCCTGCCCCCAGCTGGTGTCCAACATGGCCTCATGACTTAGTATTAATATACCAATCATTAGTTCATGAGGAGCTGAACATGGCTAATGCGAATCTGGTTTAATATTACACCACCATTGTTTAGTTTTTTGGTGCATGATGAAAATTCAAGCCTTGCTTAAGCAATAGTGTTAGCTTTCATATTAGTGCTAGCATTAGCATTTGGGCTGTCATTGTAAGTAACAATTTGTTCTTAACTGACTTGCCTAGTTAAATAAAGGTTCAATAAATAAATAGATTTAGATAAATGTGGCGTCCCCTCTGAAGACCCATTTTGGTTGATCTGATGTAACCTTTCTCCGTCACCCATTCCTACCTCTCCCTCTGGGACCTCACCGGTCAGTCATGATCCCTCCTCCCCCTTCATACCCTCCTCCTCTCGCCCCTCCCGTGTCGCTGAGCCCACTGTCCAGCCTGCCCGCCCGCCTGGATCACCTGGGTAAGTGGAGACTGTGTGAGACCTCAATACACCCTCCAAATGACTGCATCACTGCTAATGCTGCTGCTGCTATTGCTGTTGAGTCTACTGTGTTTGGAAGGTAAAGCCACGGACAGATTCTGTCCTCTAAAAGTCCGTCAGACACTGGGTTGGTAATGTCTTTGTTTTGTCCTTGATCGATAAGATGGCTTATGTTTTTCATTATAACAGATAACACATTATGTGGAGATAATAGTTTCAAAGAAGCTAGGCACTGTAAATGGATTTAAAGAGTCCTCGGAACAAGTTATACACTGTAGATTTGATACACTTTGGAACAAGAATTATTTGTATAGGAAGTGGTGCAGCCTATCAGTTTGGGTTTATATGCCTTTTTGCCCAATCCTGTAGATCTGGTGATCCCAGCCCCGCCTCCTCCACCTTTTACCGACAGTGTGGGTGGCTTTGATGACGTCATGCCACCCCTACCTCCCCCTGCTGATTATGACACGACCGGCCCTACAGACTTTTTAGAGAAAGGTATGATAGTGCTCCATGCATATTCACCAATGGATAAACTACTAAATGCTGTCATGGCCCAAATTGCGTGCATACTTCTACAGTACTTATTCAATGTCTGACCAAGTAATACCATTACAATTTGGCCTGTGTTTGTGTTGTGTCTTGGTTGTCTCATTGCAATTCACTTTCCCTCCCAGTGGTGGCGCTGTACAGCTACAACTCAGGGAAGCCTGGAGACCTGGTGTTCCAGGAGGGAGAAGTCATGTACCTGATCAAGAGGAATGAAGACGGCTGGTGTGAGGGACTGCTCAACGGAGTAGAGGGATTCTTCCCTGGGAACTACGTCGATTCCTTCACCAACTAAGTTTTAGACCACTTAAAGGTAGACTCAGCGATAGGACGTATACGCAGAAAGTAAACAGCATAGTGGGTCAAGTTCCACTACAACTAAGAGTTTTGAAGCCCGAGGCTCAACTTGTCCTCTGTTTTGGTCTTGTGGCTACCATGTTGTAAAAGCGTCACGCGAACCCGTGCACATGCGCAGATACTGTGTGTGACAGGGCGAGAGCGGAGTCGCGCGTCTCGCTTATCGCAGTATCTGCGGTGCTGCTCGTGGCAATGTCATTTCGCTTAGTCTACCTTTTTAATATGAAGAGGGAAAGTAGGCTCTGTCCACAAACAACCCCTAACCCTATACCCTAGGTCTACCTAGGCACTTTATGTTGATCAGGAAAGAATTGGACGGGTGTAAACATACCTATTCACATCATTGGTATAAGCAATAACTATTGTAGCTTTACCTGTCCCTTTGATAGGCCAGATGGAATTTCAATCATATTGCCTCTCTGGTATCGAGTTTGGGGCTGGTGGTTGTTGGGTTTGTTTCTTGATGGGGATGTAGTCAACTATTAGCTTTGTAGAAAGACCTCTACTGACCCCTACAGGCCATAGTAATATGAACGGAAAATAAGGCAATATTTACACTTGGAATGATGACAGGACTCTGAAATATAGCCCCTATATAGTGCGAGGGGCTAGTTATATATTACCAAGAGGGTCACTAGGTAGGACGACTTAATATCTGCTCTCGTTCAACCAAGACTAGATCAAATATAAAAAGTCAGCTTGCTTATTAACCATGAAGGTAGTGAATACTTGGAAAATGCTTTGCAAGTTATACAATAGCTCTATGTCCCATTCAGTATTGTTTTACAAGTACTGTAGTACTGGTATATGAGCTAGTTTGGCCTTACTGTTGTGCTCAGAAGGACAAGCCCTGAACGCTGCATAATGATGTGGTAAAGCTGCTTCCGTTTTTTTTGTCAATGGGACCAGCCACTGTTTGCTGCTGCAGTTTTTGGCTCTGCAGGATGATATTGGTCACTTAATTAGACTTGCACTAATATATTTTCTAATATTCAAACTGAGATGAAATAATATATGGATTATAGGAGAAAATATTTGTATGAATTCTGTTACGAGGTGAAAATATTTTACTGTAGTGATGTCATGAGATTGAAAAATGTCAAAGTGATTTTAAACTTGTTAATGTTGCCAGTTAGTTTCATTTTGATATTTAGTATATCCTTTTAGATTGAACAATGCTTCATTTACCTGTCTTTCAATAAATGCTTAGCTTTTCCAAATAAACTTTCTCAAATTCTCATGCTAATCTAGAACAAAAAGGTGACTACTGTACTACTGTGCATGAAGAGCGTTAAGAGGAGTAACAAAACCAAGTCCATATCATGTTGTTGTCTAAAACGCGCCCCGATAGGTCTTATTCTAATGCTAAGACAACATGATACAGTAACTTTACCATTGTGTTTGGCATCATCATGGCCACGGCAGCTCGGGTGCTGTGCCTTTAAACAGCAAAGTGTTGCTATAAACCTGCCACCTTAACCCTCAGTTCAATAGCACGCCCGTTGCCAGATAAGACACACATTCACACAGACATTACAGTACACATACAGTCAGGTCTTCTATATTCACACACACACACACACACACAGTACACATAGGTTCAGGTCCTTATTGATTTCCGTTGAAGTCCCAGGTTCACTGAAGCGGCTGCTGGCTTTAAGGTAAGACGAAGTTCATTTGGATTTATATATTTGGATTTATATGTTTACGTACAGTATAATATGACTATAGGTCAACAGAACGTTGTTGGTATGAATGTATGATACATATTTACTCTGACGGACTGAATTGAATAGATTCTTCTTGGTGTTGACTCTGTTGTACACACTGACTATGCGGTTAAGTATGCTATTCTTTGGAAGCTTTCACTCCACTTCCACTTGTGGTTTTTATCTACTTGTGATTTTATCAATCTGTGGACTTATTAACATGTTATACTATCACCTGTGAGTGCTTCTCCTATTATATAAACATAACACAGCTTTACAGTAGAATGTCGATACTAACTGTACCTTGATACTGACCAATTGAAATTGAGGGTGACAGAAGTTTATATTACATTTTCGTTGCAACACTCTTTGTTTTAAATTGCAAATAGTCTCTGGTAGCTGAGATTTGGTTCGGGGTGTTGAGATTGCATTGCAACAAAACTCAGTTCTGGTTCTTTTCTATCTGAGTGTGGCAAAGGTACTATTTCCTGAGTCATGTTTATGACCGTTGTGGAAAAACATGATTTCATGATATCTCAGATGAAGTTTCACGTATCCAGAGTTTCAAGTTCCTTGGTGTCCATATCACCAACAAGCTATCATGGTCCAAACACACCAAGACAGTCGTGAAGAGGGCACGACAACACTGTGCCCCCGCACATTTCTTTAACACTTTATTTTGGTTACTACATGATTCCATATGTGTTATTTCATAGTTTTGATGTCTTCGCTATTATTCTACAATGGAGAAAATTGTCAAAATAAAGAAAAACCCTTGAATGAGCAGGTGTGTCCAAACTGTATATATTTTTTTATTCCGTTTTTTTTTAGGGGGTGCTACAGCACCCTCAGCACCCCTACTTCCTGAGGCTATGCCTGTTTCAAGACGTCCACTATCATCCCCGTGCCAAGAATGAGAAATTAACTGAACTGAATGACTATCGACCCTTAGCACTCACTTCCGTCATCATGAAGTGCTTCGAGAGGCTATTCAAAGACCACATCACCTCCTCCCTCCCAGACACACTCGACCCTGTCCAATTCGCCTACTGCCCCGACGTCCACGGACGAACATCATTGATTATTTGATTGGGAGGACGAAAAGGGATGTCAAACTATGGTGTTGTGTTTGTTCTTGCAGGTTTCTACTGAGGTGCAGGGGTTAACTTCACAAGATGCCGATACGCGAGGCTTTTTACTTTTTAGAGTAAGAGTCCCATTCCTGTTCACATTCCTATCGGTCTAGGACACACACGCACAAACACAAACTGAAATAGACTTTCCCTGTGTCTGGTCATCTGCTCCTACAGCGATGAGAAATTCACAAACCAATTGCATTATCTTCCCTTAGAGTCTTCATGCCGTTGATCACATTTGGCATCACCATCATCTGCTGCACAGCCTTTTGTAAGGCCTTCCACCGGGCCCGCGAGGAGCAACTGGACCGGGAGGAGAGACGAGACAGGCCCTCCATCTATGTCATTCCCTTCCCCACAGTATCTCATGACAACGAAGACATCCACAGGCCTCCTCGCTACAGCACCTCAGAGTTCTACAGCCCACCTCCTGCCTACAATGAGGTAATAGTCCATCCTAAACATGAGGTGCAAATTGTACCATTCAGTAGGGTTTACAACTTTACAATACAATTTCATTCACACTTTTTGGGTTAAACACTGTACTGTATTGTAAGTGTTTTTTAATCTCAATGTGTCTAATCTATTCATCCAATCTCATTTTGTCTAGGTGGAGATGAAGCCAGACTTTATCCACCCAGAGCTTCCTCCAGCCTACTCTGAGGTCTCCAACACACCTGTTTTCCCCCTGCAACCTGTCTCGGCATCTCCTGAACCCCACTCCCAACCATAGGACCGTACCTCCTTAGGAAGCCTGCGAGGGGGAGGCCTGAGGCCACAGACTAAGGGATAAATTACACAGAATATGGGACATACTGTATGTGGAGTGGGGATTTTGAAGCTGGATATGTATACCACAGAGACTTGGTCCTTGGGATTGTTGAATGGGGACGAGAGGTGGAAAGTTTGGGGACCATAAGGACAAGCAAGTGTTTGGGCATCTATGAAAGTGTGTACTGTAAAGCAGAAGTTGGGGACAAGAGATTGAATGGGGTTGCGTAGTAGCTATAGCTACCGATCTGTACATACCAGTGTGTAAATATTATTAAAATCTTTCAAATTTTATTTTTCAAGGTGTTACTCAGAATAGTTTATTAATATTATTATGTATCAGTGTCATGGAACTTGTTGTGTAATAATGGTAAATAGTGTCTGTTTTCGTTATCAAAGATTCAATCTGTCCTATATTGGTCATGTCTGATTCTGTAACACATCGTCCGTGCTCTTTGGCCAGATAGGTTACATAACAGCCCTACCCAGGAAGCTGTTCTGTAAAACACTGGTAAGATATTGAACAGACAAACTGATAAAAATGTACTATGTCATGGACATGACCGTTTTTGGCATTCCTCTCGGTTATAAATATGTTATTTCCTCTTACTCCAGTTGCCCAATCATATATCCTTACATGAATAGGAACAAGTCTTTGGCTGATGATGTGTAGTGTATTAAGTGATAGTAAAATAGTAACCGCTTCACTTAATGCCCCCTTGCCTATGACTGTAAACTATGATCAAAACATATATGGCCCATCTCTGTCATTCATTTTCTAAGATTAGACCAGAGGTTGAGCAGTTGTTACTGAGATGCCTCAATGCTACTAACCCAACACTGTTTTGCTTTATGAACATCATGAATAATACTAGCATTTTGCAAATACAGACAGGGATTGAAACCTGGGTCTCTAGTGTGCTTGTGGACTGTGTTAGCCCGATGAGCTAAAGCCTAGGCATTAACTTGGGGAACTAATATTTGTCTTCAGGACAGGTGTCAGTGCAAAGTTACTCACTCATCACGTGAGTGTGATTCATCAACTTTTATATAGTATACAGTGCATTCGGAAAGAATTCAGACCCCTTGACTTTTTCCACATTTTGTTACGTTACAGCCTTATTCTAACATGGATTAAATAAAACAATGTCCCCATCAATCTACACACAATACTCCATAATGACAAAGTGAAAACAGGTTTTTAGAAATGTTTGCAAATGTATTAAAAATAAAAAAAACAGAAATACCTTATTTACATAAGTATTCAGACCTTTTGCTATGAGACTCTAAATTGAGCACAGCTGCATCCTGTTTCCATTGGTCATCCTTGAGATGTGGCTACAATTTGATTGGAGTCCACCTGTGGTAAATTCAATTGATTGGACATGATTTGGAAAGGCAAACACCGGTCTATATAATGTCCCACAGTTGACAGTGCATGTCGGAGCAAAAACCAAGCCATGAGGTCGAAGGAATTGTCCGTAGAGCTCCGAAAAAGGATTATGTTGGGTCACAGATCTGGGGAAGGGTACCAAAACATTTCTGCAGGATTGAAGGTCCCCAAGAACACAGTGGCCTCCATCATTTTTAAATGGAAAAAGTTTGGAACCACCAAGACTCTTCCTAGAGCTGGCCACCCGGCCAAACTGAGCAATCGGGGGAGAAGGGCCTTGTTCAGGGAGGTGACCAAGAACCCAATGGCCATTCTGACAGAGCTCTAGAGTTCCTCTGTGGAGATGGGAGAACCTTCCAGAAGTACAACCATCTTTGCAGCACTCCACCAATCAGGCCTTTATGGTAGTGGCCAGACGGACGCCACTCCTCAGTAAAAGGCACATGACAGCTCTCTTGGAGCTTGCCAAAAGGCACCTAAAGACTCTCAAACCATGAGAAACAAGATTCTCTGGTCTGATGAAACCAAGATTGAACTCTTTGGCCTGAATGCCAAGCGTCACATCTGGAGGAAACCTGGCATCATCCCTATGGTTAAACATGGTGGTGGCATGCTGTGGGGATGTTTTAGAGGCAGGGACTGGGAGACTTGATGAAAACCTGCTCCAGCCAAGACAACGCATGAGTGGCTTCGGGACAAGTCTCTGAATGTTCTTGAGTGGCCCAGCCAGAGCCCGGACCTGAACCCAATCAAACATCTCTGGAGAGACCTGAATATAGCTGTGCAGCGACGCTCCCTGTCCAACCTGACAGAGCTTGAGAGGATCTGCAGAGAAGAATGGGTAAAACTCCCCAAATACAGGTGTGCCAAGCTTGTAGCGTCATACCCAAGAAGACTCGAGGCTATAATTGCTGCAAAAGGTGCTTCAACAAAGTACTGAGTAAAGGGTCTGAATACTTATGTAAATGTGTATATATATATTTCTGTGTATATATAGTTTCAAAAAATCTGTTTTTGCTTTGTCATTATGGGGTATTGGGTGTAGATTTATGAGGGGAAAAACAATGTAATCCATTTTAGAATAAGGCTGTAGCGTAACAAAATGTGGAAAAGTCAAGGGGTCTGAATACTTTCCGAATGCACAGTAATACTTGTTGTGAATGTTTAAGTGTTTTAATTGGCATGGGAGTTCAATGTCCAGTTCCCTGAGACGTGAGGTGCAGTGAGAGTGACTCATTTTCTCCTATCTGCATTTGAGTCGATAGAACAGGACAAGCTGAAACCTACCTGGTGGCTGGCTACAGTACTAGGTGCAAAAGTTACAGCAGTGTAGCAACAGTGATAGGTATTACAGTAACAGCATTACTTGGTTACAATGGATTGTAACAAGTATTATTTGAACATAATCTGGTTGAAACTACCCGCAGTGGAGAGGATGAATTTAACAGACTTTCGGGGGGGGGGGGTGCACCTTAATGAGTTGTGTCTATACTACAGAAGCAATTCAATGGAAGCAAAACATAAAACACACCCATGTTTCTGCCTGCGATCTGACTAAAGAGTAGTAATCATTCACGACTGTGAGGAATCCAGTGATGCAATTTTTTCCGATCATTAAACAAAGCTAAAGAGATGGCAACATGTAACCATAACAGGTAATAAAGAAAGACACCGTATTTTAATTCAACATAAGACAACATGGCACTGTTACATGAAGAAATGTGGCATACTGTATGCAGTACCCTACATGGTATTGGTTTATGTAATGATTTTGACTGTGGCCAGTGCTGTGTCCAAATAGTTTCTCAGGCCTTGTTACGAGCCTTTTCGCGAGTCTGCTTTTTGAGCTGTTTCTTCAGAGATAGGAGGTCCATGTAGAGAATACGGTCCAGAACTGTCGAGGCACACAGGATTCCTCCGTGCAGAGCACCGGCCATCCCGTTACAGAACACGTCCTGGCCTGGGGGTTCAGAACAACACAAAGGGTTTGCTGATAGGAAAACTACTGACAGTAAGTTTGAACAATGTGTAGAACCATCTAGAATAGATCAGAAACAGTATTATCTATGGTAGCACCTTAACATGACTTTCAGTTCTTGCATGTTACTCTGCTGACTAACTCATAGAACTGCCACAGTCAAGCATCCCCTTGTGCCTTTGTGACCAATGTACTCAAATACAACTGAAATACTACCACAGTGATCCATTTCTTTCTCACCGGTGAGGTAGAGTCCCTTGACGGGGGTGGGGGGCCGGGTTCTGGCCACCGTCTCCGGGCTGAAGCGGTCCAGGTTGTGTTCGGCCCCATACATCTCCCCACGCGGGGCAGCCAGGTAGTGCATGTTGGTCAGGGGCGTGGAAGCCTCCATATACACCACCTATAGAGAGATACAAGGTACCCAGTGAGAGAACTCGGTTGAAAGACGGTTTTTCAACATCTTTCAACTAAAAATATGTATTTTCAACAGCTTGTGCTGGTAGATACAGAGACAGCCAGCGGGTATGAGACATCATTACAATTGGATGACATTATTGCCTCAAAGAAGACTTGAGTCCAAGCACAATAGGTGTGATAACGAATTATAATGCCTCTTTGGAATGTCCAAGAAACTCTACTCTACTGTATACATCAGTAAATTGAATATGACAGTGTATTTTGGCAAGTTATGTTCAAATTACGCTATGTTTTCAAAGTACCTTATCCCTGAGCTGAGGGAAGACAACCAGTGCCCAGTCTAGGAGCTCCTTGGCCATGCTCATCTTCAGGTCTTCGTAATCGGACCCTCTCTTGTTTATCTTGGTATCTTTCCAGTCCTCAAACCACTCAAACTTGGCCATGGTCAACAGAGTCATACAGGACTTCCCTGTTGGGAGGTGGAGAGAGAGTCTTAGAACACAATCATTTTCGCTATAAAAACTCTTTCTCATAATTAATATCTTAAACTATCTGCCTTTTTGTATGAAAATCGACCTTCAGCAGCATTGAAGTACTGATCATCACTGCTCATCTCAAATGTTTTATTTGATATATTATACTTTACTCTGTCTTTTCAGTGTTTCTGTTGGTGTGATGTGTGCTCTACGAATTTAAATACTGTGTTATATTCTATATAGGAAGGATTTCACTGTTAGTCTACAGCTGTTTACGAAGCATGTGACAAATTAAATGTGATTGATTTATTATTGGTGCAGGTGTGTGTTGTTGAGGCAGCTACCTGGATGGCGGGTACTGGAGGTGGGGTCTTTGGCAGAGGGGGAATGAATGAACATCATGGGGATGTTCCCCACCACCTCCTCTCGGCTCAGAGAACTGTAGCGTTCCATCCTACAATCAAAACATTACACGTACGCTTAAATAAGTCGACATGTGATTTCAAAATAAAGGCATGTAATACTGTGGTTAGGCCCTCAAAGTGTAAGGAACCTCAGCCGCAGTTAATTTCATTTTCTCTGCTCATACAGAAGTAAGTAATTAAGGCCTAGTGCACTAATTTGGTGTGGAAACATTTTAATTAATTTTATTTGTATATTATTTTATTATGATTTATCAGGGGATGCTGCAGCACCCTCAGCACCCCTACTTCCCACGGCTACGGGTGTCACACCTTTTCCCCATCCCTAGCAAACACAGCACATGAAAACGAATTGCATTCTAAACTGAAGATCATGATTAGGTGATTACTGGAGTCAGGCGTTTTAGCTGGGGCTGGCTGGGGCAAAAGTGTGACACCAATCAGGACCCCAATGACCGGAGTTGCCCATCCCTGAATTAAATAGAACACAATAGAACACAAATGTTATATTATATTTTGCTACAGAATGAACAAAGACCAAATGAATGAGCAAATGAAAGAATCAAAGAGAATACAATTCAAGAGACCCACTACTGTACTAACAGTGTGTCCAGGTCATTATCTTTGTACATCCAGTAGTTCATAGAGGTGATGCCCAGCTCCTCCTTCGTGCCGTCCAGACCCACAAACACCAGGAAGTTGCCCATTCCATGCTGCATCCTCCCCAGCAGGGCCTGGATGTCTGGGAACATAGAACACATCTGATTAGTCCAAATTAGTCAAACACTGTCTACTCATCACGTTTTCTCATGTTTCAACCTGTTTCCTGATGTTTCAGTAAAAGTTCCCCATGGCTAGAGTTCAGTACAATTCATGACCACCACCACTCACCCGGCTTGGCCTGTATCTCTGGGGGCAGGAACTTCTCAAAGGTGTTGAAGATGCCAGCATTGGAGATGACCACTGGAGCCAACACCTCCACCTCCTCCTGACCTTTCCTCACCGTCACACCTGACAACCAGAGGTCAACCAGAGGTCAGTGGACATAGACCAACAACTCACTTTGCAACGAGTCTAATGTAACGCCAAAGATTCCCATAGAAGACGGTCAACAGTAAGCATATCTAATAGTACAATGATTTAGTGCTTTCCCCCCTGAACTAGATACTGACCATACGCTGAGCCCTCCTCATTCAGAAGGACCGTCTGTACAGGGGCTCTGACCAGCACAGCGCCACCTGCCTTCCGGATGACTGGGATGATGTGGAAGGCGATCTCACTGGCCCCTCCAATGGGGTAGTAGGCTCCCCTCTTATAGTGCTGCAGCAGTAGAGTATTCATTAGGAAACTGGATTCCTTAGGGGGAACACCTACCAGCAGGGGAAACAGTTACATTTCACATTAGAGCAGGGGTTCACAACCTTTTTCTCCCAGGGAACACTATTTCACATTTGAAAATGTCAGCCCCCCACCCCAAACCATTGCATTACAGAACATGCAGAGCGAGACAAACATAACCACATGCTCTACATTCAAGAAGGACAGAAGAGCACTCAATTGTATGTTCTAGGACTATGTTGTAAACTAGCACGAGTGTGTCAGTTCAGTTTGGAAAATAGTTGTCCAATGTAAAAGTATTGGAATTCACCCTGGGAGCGGATGTGTAGAGGGACTGACCATAGAAGAGGTATGCGGAGAGGGCGTGCAGGTCTTTGTTCTTGGTCAGAGTGGCCATCTTCTCTGTGTGTTTGGTGATGGCCATGCGGAACACTGAGGAGATGCGCTCTAATAGGCCGGTCCGAGCCAAGAAGTTTACCAGCCATATGGGCATCATCTTGAGGCCGGCCAGGAGATTGATACGACGAGCTGCCTTCTGCAGCATGGGGAGACATGAGAGGGGTTATGATCACGTGCACACACACACACGCACGCACACGCACGCACACGCACGCACACGCATGCACACACACGCACACACACACGCATGCACACACACACAGTACCTTCATATACTTGAAATATTCATTCAAGGCCTCCACATCATGAGGAAACTGCCTCTTCAGGCTCTCTGCCATCTCCGTCTTCCCAGAGAGGATGTGGTAGTCCCTGCGGTCTTCACCCTGACCTAGGATCAGTGTGTCAAAGTGCTGCTCCAACCTGGTGAACTGGATCTGGCCCTCACTGATCTGGTCCAGGGCCACACGAAACATGCTGTTCTCATGGAGCTGGCCCAGGTAGTGGATCCCTGACAGAGGGAGGGGGTAGAGGTGGTGAGAGAATATTTGCTGGATCATTTGTGTATGTATTAGAAGCTTATCCTGCCCAATGATCCCCCCTCATGATTGTGCTTAGATTGAGTTTATCAAACACCACTCGCCATTTCATTTTGCTTAATCTCTGCAACCCCGAACCAACTCTTGCGTGAGCACTGGCCTCTGGCCGTCTGTCACCATTCACCAGAGACTAGTTTTCGCTTTGTAAGTTCTCAATGAAACAAGTTCTGCTTTTTCACTGAGATTAACAAACATGAAAAACCTTACTAGACCGAACAACTTGAGTACATACACTTTAAGGCTTTATTGAGTGTAGTCCATGGTCGGTTCTGTCACAGTGGCTCTTACCTACGTCAAACTCAAAGCCCTGGTTCTCAAAGGTGTGAGTGCACCCTCCAGCCTGGTCATGCTGCTCGAGAACCACAACCCTCTTCCCTGCTTTGGCTAGAACCGCCGCTGCTGTCAGCCCCCCGATACCGCTGCCAATCACTATAGCGTCAAGGTTCTCCGGGACACGGTCCATTCTGAAACCTGGAAATGTTGATAGGGGGAGGGGGGTGAGTTAGTATCATCATAGAAATAGGCAGAAAGAGGATATCCTATTCATAAAAGTGAAGTGTGTTTGTGTACTTTCTGCTCGGTCATTTTCACACGTTGGTGTTGAAGTCGATTCCAAAAACAATCGTTCAGAATAACATCAAAGTGATTTAGACAGACAATCACCGGGGAATCAACCATCTAATTGACAAGACTGGCAGAAACTTCACGCAACGTGAATGCACTTTTTCCTTTTTCGTCATCCACTCACAAAAAAAGGTATTTAAGGAACGGCGAACTCAAATGTGACATTCCCAAGAGCTGCTAAGTTTGTCACACCATGCACATGCCTCACACCTGTTGTTTTAATATGTAATTAAAATGCTTAGTCATTTTTGTACCCTTGTCAAGTTAGGGTATTGCTATCAAGTAACCATTCATTGTTTAAGCACATAATGTTGAAGCCTACATTATTTTAGATATGGCCTTTTCAGACATCAACACAACAGTAACAGATCAAATTTGACATTGTACACAGTAACCCAATCCAGATATGGATATATTCATGTCTCTTCTATTCATAGCATGGCGTCATTTTCAACAGCAGTTCAAAAACACAGCTAACTATTCCCCCGTCTTACTTAGTAAAAATGTCAGCAAACATAGCATCATAACATTGAGTCCTGTACCATTGACAACCATGACTCACCTTTCTTCAACACCTCATCTCTCTGCTTCTTGTCTGTCACCAATGGCCCCGGTGGTCGCAGGCACTCCTGGGAAAAGACCCTCTTTCTCTTGGAATAATTTAGAATGTAGACGGTCACCCAGGCCACCACCAAAGCAGTGAACACACCAAACAGCACTGGCCACATCCTGGACAGTTCGGCAGGAGGTTAAAGGCACAGAGAGCACAGTTATCTGTCACGTCCTGAAGGAAACACCTACGCTTGTTGGATCTGTTTTTAGTATTGTGTTTGTTGGTTGGTAGATGGCCGAATGTCCTGAGCTGGAAAATAACCTAAAGATACCTGGCCTTCTTTGACCTACAAAGGCAAAGAGAATCCCTGTCTGTTGTGGAAGAGACTGAAGGTTGAAGCAGTGGGGGAACTGAGGGATGGAAAAAAAGAAGAGAAGGATATATATAAAACAGATAAGTAAATCATCTAAAACGCCCACTATTTGTGCTTTGGCCTTTGGGGATGAGGAGTGACAATGGGCAGGGCTCTTAGAAACACAGGGGAACTGTTTCTATCAATATGATCTGATGAGGCATTGATAATCTAATATTTGATGCTAGTTTCATTGAATATCAGTTGGAACAATCCATTCTTTTTAGTGACAGTGGAAAATGGAATCAGATGAGGTCTTTATGGCTTGGAATGCATATCATCCTGATAACTTACTATTGATAGGCCTATCATGTGCTTGGGCCACCACACGTGTTCTAAACACTGGAAAACCGTTTGTATGTGGGCCTAAAAAGTGGGAGAGTTTCTGCTGTTTCCTAAACCCCCTAATATATGTAGCTTTACTGGGATGCTATGGGGTGGCAGGTAGCCTAGCAGTTAGAACGTTGGGCCAGTAACTGAAAGTTTGCTAGATGGAATCCCCGAGGTGACAAGGTTAAAATAAATCTGTTCTGTCCCTGGACAAGGCAGTTAACCCACTGTTCCTAGACTGTCATTGTAAATAAGAATTTGTTCTTATCTGAAGTGCCTAGTTAAATAAAGGTTAAATAAAAAATTGATCCTTCCACGGAATCAGACGTCAATTTGGTCTCATTGATTTTATGCATTTAATTGTGGACATCATCAAATGTATAGTTCATTTTCCTATAAACAACACACTGTCACTGTAGTTAGCGTTTGCCTCTAGTCTACTGTGTATCTACATTCACAGTCTGTCATTTACAGTACGTCTAGAAACTGTGACTGATACACAGTCAAATACAGAAGCATCTTGAAATCGTTCAATCATGAATTAATCTAATTGAAATCTCCAAACTCATATTCTTTGTATTTGAAAATGCCATGGATACATGTGAGCATCATGGAATGTAGAAACCATACTAAAAGGAAGAAACTATGACCTTATACTCATCGGGAGTACACAAACTTGTCATTGTTGTGTGTCATTCCTCTGGAGTTTCCAGGGTCATATTCATTAGGGCACATTAAAGCTAAATGTTTCGCAACAGAAAACAAAAACAAGCGTCTTCTATAGGAAGTCTGTTTTCTTCTGTTTCGTGTCTAGTCAATACGACCCAGAACGCTGGGGTCATCTGCCTTTAGCTTTCTCTTCCCAAGCAAATGATCACCAAATTTCCCAAAGCCTGGGGTGCATCGATTTCAACTGACTCAATAGACCACGCATCCTGTACTACTGCATCACAAGATCCTCTGTTACGAAAGTGGAATAAAAAGGTCTGCCCAGTTTAACAAGTAAATGGCTCCAGAATTTTACTTGATGGGTTCCTTGCTGTTGGTTACCTGATAAATGGCTCCAGAAGGCCTTCTTTGAAACCACCAGCAAGGAACCCATCGTGTAAAATTCTGGAGCCGTTTATTTGTCAAATTGGTGTGTACTGTACTTTACAGCAGACCTGGGTGGAAATAGTATTTTTATGAAATAAAATAGAAAGAGGGCTTTTGACACGTCAAAAACAAATATAAAAAGTGTCTGTGTAGTCACATAAATAACGGTTGCACTTACAGTCTATCTATCATACACATCTCTCTATGTATCTACATGCTATCTTCAAATGATTTGACGGTTTTATGTTCACACCTCAGTGTCTTGCCTTTTTGAAATGATAGAAAAAAGAAATACCCAATAGTAGGTGTCAAAAAGGGTTTCAACTTGAACTCCCAATACAAAAAAATATAATGTGGTAATAAAAATATAATGTGGTAATAAAAATATAATTTGGGGAATAAGACAGCTGGCTCTCTTTGTCTGTCTGTCTGTCTGTCTGTCTGTCTGTCTGTCTGCCTGCCTGCCTGTCTGTCTGTCTGTCTGTCTGTCTGTCTGTCTGTCTGTCTGTCTGTCTGTCTGTCTGTCTGTCTGTCTGTCTGCCTGCCTGCCTGCCTGCCTGCCAGCCTGCCTGCCTGTGTGTGTGTCAGACCTGTAGTGAAGACATAAACAGTAGAAGGCCATCTACCACTGTTTACATGTAAGATTATCTATTTAATATTCTGAATGTCCATTTAATGATTCATATAAATATTGATGAACCATTGCTAACCTAAAGAATCGATGTTATGAACATGATTATGGTAAAGACACTCTGCAACCACACGAATGCACACACACACACAGACACACACACACACACATGCACACACACACACCAGAATCACATAATGCCCAAACAAGAAAATCCTTGACGTTTTGTCGACAAATTTCCAAAAGCAATATGTACACAGCAAAAAGAATGCTGTCAGTTCAGTCTTATGTATGGGGTCCAAAGGTCAGAGGTCCAGAGGTCACTGTGATGATGAGCCAGACAGTATCATCGGATGTCTTGTGTTGATGAATGAGAGAACAAGTGTTCAACACCACCCTCTTGTCCTTCTGTCTCCCACTAGAAGACCCAGGTGACTGGGACCCACTGCTGGGTAGCAGAGACCTTCTCTAGAGCTGCCTTCAGGTTCCTGTAGCTCTCGTCCAGGTTGTCGTTGACGATGGTGAGGTCAAAGTAGTGTCCGTAGGCCGTCTGGATGCGGGCGCTCTCGTCCACTGTTCTCTTCAGCTCTGAGTCCTACAGAGAACAAAGACGGTGGTTGTTAGAACTTAAGAGTAACAGGTAGGGAAGAGGCCCTGCACAAGCTAATTAGTTATGTTTATGAGGCGCCAATAGCTACGAACCTGGAGGCTCAGACATGTAGCTACTGAGCAAAGTTAGGGCCTTTCAGGTTTACAGCAAGTTGTGACCTTGGGACTATAAGGTTCTATCTGTGCAAAGCATAGTTCTATGAGACACTTCTGAACTAGTCATATTCACTGTTGCTATTTGAATATATAAATGATAGTATTATTCTATTGTACCCAGATAAATTCAGAATACACCCTCAAATACATCAAGAAACGTATTATGATCATCAGACGAATTACTGTCGTCGCTGAACGACGATGGGACATCGTTTACTTTGAGATTTCTGACAGTGTTGTCGGCAAAGACACGCCCTGATTCGTCCGTCTGTATTTGTTCTGGCTTGTGATTGGATAGCTCCAAGTTCAAATGGGTTTATGCAGTTCGAACTTTCTAGTTTTGACATATTTTTCCCCCACTTTTACTTTTTCAAAAATCTAACTTCACAGACGTACAGTATGAAGAACCATCTGAAGATCTATTGAATGTGACTCACTCATTTTGAATAAAAATATCAGTTGTGTGAAGTTGGATGGATGTCCTTTAGGTGGTGGACCATTCTTGATACACACGGGAAACAGCATGGAAAAACCCAGCAGCATTGCAGTTCTTGACACAAACCGATGTGCCTGGCACCTACTACCATACCCCGTTCAACGGCACTTAAATGTTTTGTCTTTCCCATTCACCCTCTGAATGGCACACGTACACAATCCATGTCTCAAGGCTGAAAAATCCTTATTTAACCTGTCTCCGCCCCTTCATCTACACTGATTGATGTGGAATTAACAAGTGACATCAATAAGGGATCATAGCTTTCTCCTGGTCAGACTATGCCATGGAAAGAGCAGGTGTCCTTTAATGTTTTGTATACTCAGTGTATAATGGCTAAACAAAGTGAGGCATGTTGGTCTTCCTGAATGAAAGACATAGACAGTAGCTGTCATTGATTTTTCCATTCAGTCATTATCCTCTGTTTGACTTCACCCTAATGCTTACCGTCAGCTGCTTGGTGACGACTCCAGTCTCGATGGCCGACTGGTTCATGGCCTTGAGGACCTCAAAATCAGGGGCCTCGATGAACACCACGTAAGGCAGGAACTCAGACGTCCGCAGTACCTTCAAGGCCTGGAAATAGTGCAAGGAATACAATGTCTGTAAGAGGTACCAATGTCTAGAACTGTTAGAACCCTGAATTCACCCATATAGGGCTCCAGATTGTGGTGTGTGAGGTCACAATGTGGCCAATCGCTCCTACCTGAGGATTGGCGTCCAGTACACAGATGCGACCGGCCTCCACCACCTCATGGATGGAGTCCATCTTGGTGCCGTAGAGATTGCCGACGTACTCGCCATGCTCCAGGTAGCGACCGTTCTTGATGTCTGCCTCCATCTTGCTCCGCGAGGTGAAGGCATACATCTGGCCTTCCCGCTCCCCTGACTTTGGCTTTCTGGAGGTGTCTGGAGGAGGCAAGAATATTATCTACATTTTAGTTATTTAGCAGACAATCTTATCCAGAGCGACTTGCTGGAAACTGTTTCAACAATCACTAGTTACTGTATGAAGGTGTCCTAACACAATGGATTCAATCCAAAATCCAAAGAACATTCTTGGATTGTTAGAACTCCACATCAACAGCTAGCTTTAGCATGTTAGCATTTTTGTTGTTGTTAATTAGTTGGAAAGTTAGCGCTAGCAACACTCACGGGGGATGGTGGTGCCGTAGTGTTGTGGGTCAGACAGCAGCAGTTTGTTCTTCAGGCTGCGTCGGCCCACTCCCAAAGCACCAATCAGAACCAACGTCTTCCTGCGGAACGGAGGCACCTTGGCAACATCCTCATAGATCAGTAACTCATGCCTGTCAAACTCTAAGAGATAGAGAAATAGAGAGAGAGAGGGTGAATAAAAACAATGACAGATAAAGACATAAATACAGTGACAAATTGATAGCTTTATTTATTTGTCAACCTTTCAATGTAACTTCCAGAAATTCTCAGAATTCAAAAAATTCCCACCTGCATTCTTAGTGGTTAGATACATCATCTTTTTTTTCTTGTTCTTTCCCGCCACTCCAGTACAGAGGTTTCCTGTCACAATAACACACATGTAAGCAACGATGATCCCATACAAACATAATCCCATACAAACACGATCCCATACAAACATAATCCCATACAAACATAATCCCATACAAACACGATCCCATACAGACACGATCCCATACAAACACGATCACATACAAACACGATCCCATACAAACTCCATCTATCCACATGCATCCACAGGTATTCACATGGTTTTCTTATTAATCATCCATTTGATTTTGCACTAGGGGGCAGTATATAACAATGCCAAGTAGAGATCATGGGTCCAAAAAGTTGGAAACATTCCGAAATGGACCTGGGGCTTTCCCACCCGGACCCGATATGCATAAACATTATTTTTTTTAAATAAAGAGACCCATTCTGAACGGACCCGAGGACAACTAGACCCATTCAGTATAGACCTGGTTCCTGGCTCGATCCGAGAATGGGAAGCAGCAGAAAAGTGAAGTTTTGAAATCTAATTTATTAACCCGGACCTGATCACGCACGAGGGAGAGGAGGGAGAGGTGTCGCTCTAGCAGGTGGGGGAGGGAGTGTGTTAATGTGAGCGAGTGACACGGGGTGGAGGGAGGGAGAGACGAGAGACATCAACCAACCAAACCGACTCGCGCTATAGCAAACTAATAGCTGCCATAGCTAGGTTATTTATCCTCCAATATAATTACATAGTACCTGTCTTGACTGCATCAAACCAGGAGAAGCTAGTTAAGCTAGCTAGCTAGGCTAATTGAGGCTGCAGTGCATGAGCTTTCTCGTCCTACAGTTACAAATAAAAACAACTGCATTCAGAAAATTAAGTAGCAGCCTAACTGTTGGCTCATGGTCGTTGTAGCCTATTCTGCTCCTTAAACTTTTAATTCTGTGATTTTAATTCCATCTTCCACTGATTAGATATCTCATAACTTTTGCCATGGAGGCTCTATGACGCTTTGATGAATTATGATTGGCCAACAACAAGCTACAAGTGCCACTATCATGAAAAGAACAGCAGCATAAATTATTCAATGTATCTCTCTCTACTGCAGCAGTTGCATTTCAGATATGTACGGGTCCCTTCGGACAAGTCAGTTACAATTAACCATACCCGAGACCCCTGACAATCATATCAGATCCGACCCAGACCCGTGACATTATTTATCATTCTGGATCCGGACCCACTCGGGTCCCAGATCGGGTCTCTGTATTCTGTACCTCACCCGTCATTCCCCTCTACATAATAAGCTACACATCTAGGATCTGACGATATGGCTCATATTAAATGCTGTCTGTTCATTAGTGATGAGTGACAGACAGACAGACAGACAGACAGACAGACAGACAGACAGATAGGGGGTAAGAGTTATGAAGAGTTAATAAGGTGGGCTCCACTAGCAGGGCTGTTGGGTGACTGTATGACTGCCACACCAGCAGCTATGAGTCATGACCGCCGTAAAATTCCATTTGACCATTGAGTGATGGTAATCTCCTTTTATGCACTTTAGACACGCTTTGGTTGTACCCAACACGATTGTGCAGTTATACCATTAAAAAAAAAAGCACTTTTATTTAACTAGGCAATTAAGAAGAAATTCTTATTTACAATGACGGCCTACCGGGGAACAGTGGGTTAACTGCCTTTTTCAGGTGCAGAACGACATATCATACCTTCTCAACCTTTCGGTTACAGGCCTAACGCTCTAACAACTAGGCTACCTGCCGCCCCAATACATAGCCTACTGCATATTTTGCATGGCAGAAAACAAATGAAACAAAACTGATTTAAGATGTCTGTGGGACATAATTGTTATAGCCTATGCTCCAAAATGAAACAAATTTGAGTGATCGCCTTTGAGTGTGGACTGTATTATCATGCATACTGGATGGACTACAGCAGTTACCTTACGCTATGCTGCAAAATGTCTATCCATGAGTCTGGGAGAGGACGTATAGCCAGTCCTAGACGAAGGCTGTTAGCTCATTGATTGGTCAGGGCAGTTTACAGTTAGTCTACAATTAGTGAATTTGTATTCGATTTTGAATAGCCTAGTAATAGTTATATATATATATATATATATATATTTTTTTTTTTCATAATTAATTGAGTGTCACATTACCTTCAACTATAAAGAATACCTCACCATCTCCTCCGCTCTCTCCTAATTCCTTTCTTGAGCTCGCAGGCGGTCTGTGAGCAGTTTAGCGAAATATGTTTGTTGGGATTTTTTTTTTTACTATTGATGTTCCCTAACAGATTTCACTTGCTTTCCCAAATGAAGCACTGGGTAGCTGCAGGAACAAGGTTTGAGAGCCCATGCTAGTAGTTTGGGCGGAATATCACGTGTCGGGCAGAGAAAGCATGCTCCTCAAACAGTGGTTGACGCGTGTCGTGAAATAAGTGTCCTTATAGTTATTTCTCAGCTGCTCATATTAAGCACATGCTCCGCAATAAAAACCGAAGTAGCCGACAAAACGGACCCGCGGGAAGCACGGTCTCCATTCGCTATGTGAGGGCATACAGATGACATGCATGGGCCATTCTAAATCGAAACTACTTTTACAGTAGTCAAGTCAAGATAAAGACAATCGTGTTTTAGTAAAGACCAGATTAAATTGAGAATAGTCTGATGGGTGATACTATGATCACTTGATGAGAGAACAGCTGCGCAGCCAGAGGCAAGGAGCAGAGCGCAAGCTTTTTTTTGTTACTTTCTCAAATCATCAATATTCTATAGTCACATCCTGCAGCCCATAATATTTTGGGCATTTCTAAGACATTCTAAGGTTCGTATCATTCACAACTAAAGTTGCCAAATAACTCTCAATCTAGCATATAGGACCTGTTTCAAATTATCACTTTTATGCCGTACTCGCTCTGTAATGTGAAAAATATCCTTTCTATTTTATTTAGCTAAATTCTATTATGTTCTTCTTACTATAACATCTAATAAAAATTAAATAATAAGCATATCTTGTCAGCTAAATGAACAAGCGAACAGCCTATGGCATGGAGCATAGCCAGATAACATACAGTAGGTCAATTCATATTCTGTTCTTCTGAAATACATGATAATACATGATATATGATCATGTTTATAATGGATTTATTGTGATGGTGTATATTAAATAAATGTATCATACTTTTTTAAATGTAGACGTTCCAAAAGGCGCGCATCGGTGGCTTGTATGCATGGAGGCCTGGAGATGCATGAGACCGGCAGTCTTTTGCATGACAATAACAGTATGACAAAATGTCGTGACTGCCACAGCCCTACGCACTGGTCCTACCAGGGGGTGCTAGCTCCACGTCTCTCTTGACAAAGGCTTTTCTCTTCTCCTCCAGCAGCTGACTGGGGATCAGCCCAGCACTTCCTCCCTCCACACAACG
Organism: Salmo trutta; assembly: GCF_901001165.1. NCBI lineage: Eukaryota > Metazoa > Chordata > Actinopteri > Salmoniformes > Salmonidae > Salmo > Salmo trutta. The sequence goes on from NC_042957.1 coordinate 43,824,809, forward strand.
ACGAGCCTGACAGACCCACAGGATGATACTCTCATCAATACTTAGACCCACCAGCACGCACACCGTTTACCGATAGGCACAAGTAGCCAAATATAGAGGTGATAGTATTGACAGCAGAAGCAATACACAAAACAACGTGTGTTACATACAGTAGAGTACAGTACATGGCAAAGGAATCCCAATGGACCCACCTGCCACCAGTTGAGGTCATCCTGATTGACGATCTGCAGGATGTCACCGGTGTAGAGTTTAAGCCCCGCCTCTTTACACGGGATCAGGTTGTCATTGGCCGGGTCGTAGTCATAGTGACACTTCACAAACACCTGTGGGGAACAGGAAGTCGATACGTCCAGATGGTTACGAGCCTGTTGCTGTTGGATAGTGTTGAACATTTCGTACCAAATTCAAAAGGAGAAGCTTGATTCGTGCACATGTCTAACTTGCAAAGTTTATATTTAAACTTAAATACATTTAAACATAAATACATCTGCACATCTTTCACTCCAGTGTTTAATTGCTATATTGTAATTATTTCGCCACTATGGCCTATTGCCTTATCTCCGTTATCCTACCTCATTTGCACCCACTGTATATAGACCTTTTCTATTGTGTTATTGACTGTATGTTTGTTTATTCCATGTGTAACTCTGTGTTGTTGTTTGTGTTGCACTGCTTTGCTTTATCTTGGCCAGGTCGCAGTTGTAAATGAGAACTTGTTCACAACTGGCCTACCTGGTGAAATAAAGGTGAAATAATTTTTTTAAATGTTTTATCGAAGTGGAAGTTTTGCTCTAGAGCACACTGGATGTGCATTCAGAGTATAGAGCTGTATACAGTATTCCAGCTGATCACTGCAAGCCATTATCAACAAGAATGCATAAAAACAAACCACTTTCTACAATCCTCAGATGCACTACATCAGGCCTACTGTAAATATCAACACTTCCTCAGCAGCCATAGCACCCTTTCTGCTGACGACTTGTTTGTACTTTCAGACTAACTTTCCATCCCCCTTTTTTCCCACAGCCCACCAGCCACAGAACGAGTGAAGATAAAAAGGGAAGAAATCACCCCAAAAAGATGTAAGGGGTTACTCAGCCCCCTCTGCCTGGTGGTATCCATGACAACCAGAGGGGATGAACACTAGCAGACAATGTGACACTGTCATAATCCACCCCTCAAAGTATATTCTTAGAGCCAGTAAATGATGTACAAACTGTGGAGTAGATTGAAGTTCATTGGCAGGGGCAGATTAGTGCACTTACCTACCGCAGGGCTCTAGATGAGTATTTGGGTACAATAGTGGGGACCTGTCTGTGGGGCTTATGGCTCGTCTGTCTGGAGACATGGGGCTCTTGTTTGTTTTGAACGTTTACCTGTCTGTTAGGCTGGTAGCATGCTGTTACAGTAAGTGTTGCGTATGTTAACCCTTACCTGTCCACTGGTAGTTTGTTAGGTCACACTTTATTTTGATAGTCGGGATGGTCCATCTGTAGATTCTCTACAATCAACAAACTATCTTTTGATAAGCAACTCCTTGCTAAGGTTACGGTTAGGGTTAGGTTTAGAATAAGGGTTAAGGTAAGGCTTAAGGTTAGGGTAAGGCTTAAGGTAAGGGTTAAGTTAGGGTTAGGACAAGGGTTTACGCTAGGGTTAGTAGATAGTTAGTTGAAATGTTACTGATCGTCTGTTGAGCATCTACAGATCTACCCCCCCCCCCCCCAAAAAAAAGTGTTATCGTTTGTTATTAACTCGCACTTTGTCTGGGGCCTTGGTACTTTATTGCTCGTACCTGTCCTGGCGCATGGCCCTCCTGATAGCTGGGGAGGATCTTGAGCACCACGCTGCCACTGGCATCCTGCAGCATCTCCTGCAGCACCCTCGGGTCCTCACCCACCTCCTTCCCGTTCACCTCCTTGATGATGTCACCCGCGTGGAGGAGACCCTGCTGGTCAATCATCCCTCCGTGAAGGATCCTGGCAATCACCAGCTCCCCCGCCTCCACACGGAACGTCACGCCCTGGACAGGTTCAAAACATAGAAACCCAATGAGGATGCGTGGAGCGGGATGTTGCTACTTTGGCACAAACTCTGTCCTCTCATCATTGTCCTTCTACAATGTCCAATATGTTCAATAAAAGATCTAAAAATGACAAAATAATGGGAATTCCCTCTCCTGAAAAAAAGGACATGAATGAGGATACAATACGGTTACAATTTTACACTGTGGTTAAAACCACTAGCCTGTTTGTGATTCAGCCAAAGGAGTAAGAGTTGACTAAAACACCTAAACTCTGGGTGCCATGCTATCTATAACAGATAGGTGATAGACAAAGAGCAAGGTGGTACTAACCAGGTGTTCACCAGCCACTTTGCGGATGCCCACCATCCGGACGGCATCTGGGGGCACGGGCTGGTTGCTGACGGGGGGCTCCATGTAGGCACAGGGGCTGGGGGGAGGGGTGTCACACACCTGGGACGCCACCGAGTCATGGGTCTCCAGCAGAGACTGGGAACCAGTCGGCAAAGAGAGAACATTAGATTGACAGCAGACCGAGGCAATACTTTCTTAAGACTAAATAGTGGATTTTGTGATGAAGGATATTTCTTCTCTGCACATCCACTTAGGTGTATGTGTGCATTGATGTCCACATGAGTGTGTGGTTTAATGGGTACGGGTATGCGTGTGCACACTATGTGTGCGTCTGTGTGTGTACCTGAAAGTGGGGTTCGTTGAGGATGCGCGTGAGCTCTGCTGCGGTGTTGCTTTGGTGTGTGAAGGGACTCAGCTCTCTGAGGATCTCCTCGACCAGCTCTACGTTGTTGTCCCTCACCGCCTCCAACCTGGTCTCCTCCAGACTCTCTGGCTCCTTCGGGACATAAGAAAACACACACACACTTATAATTTTATTTGAATACATATTTGAAATACAAATGTATACATATTAAAGACATGCTCTGGAACATTTTCTTTTTGAAATTTACATTTACATTTAAGTCATTTAGCGGACGCTCTTATCCAGAGCGACTTACAAATTGGTGCATTCACCTTATGATATCCAGTGGAACAACCACTTTACAATAGTGCATCTAAATCTTTTAAGGGTTACTTTATCCTATCCTAGGTATTCCTTAAAGAGGTGGGGTTCTCCCGCTTTAGGCTGGGTGTGTCAATGTGTAGTTCATACATGCATAATCTATGAGCAGAATTACTGTTTTACCTCAATAAGCTACGAAATCCCTAGTTTGAAGGCGACTATTTTTCTGTAAGCTGTGCTGCAACATTTTCCCTACATTTCCCCCCACGTGAGTCAGCCCCTCGCCATTTGAGTGACAGCTAACAAAATGCACACACTTTTCAGGACCACTTTTGGCTCATAAGCGCCACTTTCAGAACTATTGGCTAAAAAGTATACAAAAGTACTGGAGAATCTCTTTAAGATGGAAATAAATATATTTCAGAATGGTTTTCAGTTCTTTAAAAATAGTAAGTACACATACTTTGCACCTTAAAATATATATAAAAATCTTTCAAAATCATTGAAACTTTTTTTGCTCTCTTTGACTTTTATCTGATTAATTAAGTATTTTTCATAAAAGTAGAGTGGAAGCCATTAATATTTCACAGTGTCTCGAAGATCCGCCCAAAATGTCCTTACTGGCTGGCTGACTTTCCCTTTGAAGTTCATTCACAGAGGGAAATTAGTTCAAGGTCAGCTGATCATGTCTTTAATGTAAAAGCAGATGCTTGAAAGTAATTATTGAGAGAATTAGTGGACATTAACAACTGAAGGGACGGGCCAGACACGACCCTGGGTTCTGGGACTGAGTGGCATCTGGCACGAGCCTGGAATTTAGGCTTCCAGCCCAGTGGTTGTCATAAGAGCAGATTTAAGATCAATCTATCCTTCTTTAACGTAAACTTACCATGAAGAGGGATTTAGCAAATCTGTACTGGGATCAACACTTAAAGGCAAAGTGACCCACCTACACAGAGTATATGGGCCTCACTGCCAGACCAATTTAATTTAAACTTTTTTTGGAATCATGCCACCTGGTGGACTAGTAGTGCACCTACACCTTAAATCTGGTTCATTGACAAGCTGTGGTTCAAGGCAAATCAATATGTCAGGCCTCCCTTAGAAGTGCTAATTTTAGTCTGGGCTGTCACTTCTCATTTCCCCTGTAGGGGAGAGCCAGTGTGTGTGTGTGTGTGTGTGTGTGTGTGTGAGAGAGAGAGAGAGAGTATGATGAGAGAGAGAGACTCCTCTCATCATCTGACATCAAAGCGGTCCAGCAGCAGTCAGTAGTGCTGGGGCATGACAGCTCCACATCCTCAGATGTCGACATAGTTTGAGATCATATTACCCTCTTCAAGAGACTACCTAATTTAAATCATTTAATTTACTTGCCCCAACTAATCATGAATAAATGAATAACAAAATGATAAAGACCTGTTGTGCTCTTAAAAAAAGATCTAGCCTTTGTTCCAAACCATTTCCAGCAATAGTACCCAGACACTTCCTCTTTAATCACTGAGCAAGACTTAGTAGCCTTTGTTCCAAACCAACCCCCTACATTTCCAGCAACAGTACCCAGATACTTCCCCTTTAATCACTGAGCAAGACTTAGTAGCCTTTGTTCCAAACCAACCCCCTGCATTTCCAGCAAGAGTACCCAGATACTTCCCCTTTAATCACTGAGCAAGACTTAGTAGCCTTTGTTCCAAACCAACCCCCTGCATTTCCAGCAAGAGTACCCAGATACCTCCCCTTTAATCACTGAGCAAGACTTAGTAGCCTTTGTTCCAAACCAACCCCCTACATTTCCAGCAACAGTACCCAGATAATTCCCCTTTAATCACTGAGCAAGACTTCAATTAAAAGGTGCAAAACCCTTCTCCTTGGGTACCATTAATTGAACAAAAGGCTAAACACCCAATTTATTTCCTAAGCAATTGAATGATTCCCCTTTCTGTCTCCTTTGTTTACAGCTGTGGTTTCCTTTTCCCCTCAGACATGGAGAGATTGTAATGACTTACAGCTTTCACTGCTATTTTCATTTGGTAGTAAATCATCTAATGGATTTGCAAAGGTTGATGCGTCCCACCTTTTTTAAAATGCATGTCAGCAGAAGGGGGATATCAGTTGCAATTACATGCTGTGATGCCTCTCACCTTTTATAAAATGCATGTTCAGGGGGAGGGTGTCCGTTTACATGGCATTGTCTCTGATGACATACAGGGTTGTGAGTTTGTAAAGGCTTGAATGAGTTATAGCTTCTGGGAACGTGCAATGTATTTTTGGAGCTGGAATTTCTTGGTTTTAGGACTGTGGGCCTTATTCAATCACTCTCTCTGGTGTGTGTGTGTGTGTGTGTGTGTGTGTGTGTGTGTGTGTGTGTGTGTGTGTGTGTGTGTGTGTGTGTGCGCCTGCGTGCGGGTGTACATGCGTGTGTGTGTATATGTGCGTGTGTGTGTGTGAGTGTGTGTATGTGTGTGTGTGATCCTACATACTAGGCCTACATATTTCACCTTTCTCTGACTCACTACAAGGCTCTGTGTAGGCCTGTGTGTGAATAGGTCTCTTTCTCTCTGACTTACCACGGGGCTGTCTATGATGCCTTTGAGGAAGATGAGGTCCAGGTCATTGGCGGTGGTGGAGCTGTTGCTGTCACTCAGGGTATCCAGGACCTGGGGGGGTACCACTTTACACAGAGACACAGAAACAGATTCAGAGGAAGGAGTTACACTTAGCTTTACACAGAGACACAGAAACACAGATACAGATTCAGAGGAAGAAGTTACACCCAGCTTCACACAGAGACACAGAAACACAGATACAGATTCAGAGGAAGAAGTTACACCCAGCTTTACACAGAGACACAGAAACACAGATACAGATTCAGAGGAAGGAGTTACACCCAGCTTCACACAGAGACACAGAAACACAGATACAGATTCAGAAGAAGGAGTTACACCCAGCTTCACACAGAGACACAGAAACACAGATACAGATTCAGAGGAAGGAGTTACACCCAGCTTCACACAGAGACACAGAAACACAGATACGGATTCAGACAAATTAGTTATACCCAGCTTCACACAGAGACACAGAAACACAGATACAGATTCAGAGGAATGAGTTACTGTCAGAGTGTGCGCAACTGGTCGAAAGAAGGCAGGTGCAGGAGAGCAGAGATGAGTGCACAGGCACACTTTATTCAGGCAGAGGTAAAACAGCCAGACGCAACTGCGTCACAACACTCTGGCCCAAGGAACAAAGCGATAGCGCACAAATACACAAAATAGTACAAATAACCAACCCACGGGTTATAACAATACCCGGCGCAAAACCAGCCTGAAGTGACACACACGTAACGAAAAAACAAAACTACTCACAGACATGGGGGGAACAGAGGATAATATACACGTAGAGTAATGAGGGGATGTAAACCAGGTGTGTGGGAAAACAAGACAAAACAAATGGAAAATGACAGGTGGAGCGGCGATGGCTAGAAGATCGGTGACGTCGAATGCCGCCGAACACGGAGAGGGACCGACTTCGGCGGGAGTCGTGACAGTTACACCCAGCTTCACTTAGAGACACAGAAACACAGATACAAATTCAGAGGAATGAGTTACACCCAGCTTCACACAGAGACACAGAAACACAGATTCAGAGGAATGAGTTAGACCCAGCTTCACACAGAGACACAGAAACACAGATACAGATTCAGAGGAACGAGTTAGACCCAGCTTCACAAAGAGACACAGAAACACAGATACAGATTCAGAGGAATGAGTTACACCCAGCTTCACATAGAGACATAGAAACACAGATACAGATTCAAAGGAACGAGTTACACCCAGCTTCACACAGAGACACAGAAACACAGATACAAAGGAACGAGTTACACCCAGCTTCACACAGAGACACAGAAACAAAGACACAGATTCAGAGGAACGAGTTACACCCAGCTTCACACGGAGACACAGAAACACAGATACATATTCAGACAAATTAGTTACACCCAGCTTCACAAAGAGACACAGAAACAGATTCAAAGGAACGAGTTACACCCAGCTTCATACAGCGACACAAAAACACAGATACGGATTCAGAGGAATGAGTTACACCCAGCTTCACACAGAGAAATAGGACTAATTCAGGACTGACCCTTGGAAAGAGGAAAGACTCGCCCTTTTGCGAAGGCAAGTTAAACTTGAAGTTAAAGTTTTGGAGGAGTTATCACATTTCTACTGCCAAGGTTCAGGTTTTCCAGACAACCTTGAATGGATCATCCGTTTTATCTTTATCTCATAAAACCTTCAGCATGCAGCTAAATGTATAAAGCAAACCGTTGTTTTACAGACTTCCAACTCAATTTACAGCCCAGTCATCAAGCTCCCCCATTAAACAAGATTTGTAACTGTATGCTGTCTCTGCATTTCTGCACCCAGCTATGAGACTAAGCTATGTATGAGTGACTAAGCTATGAGTGACTAACAATGTCATACATGTATATGACATCAACATGTCGTTAGCATGTCCATCTCCAGTACAGGATATAAGGACTTTAAAAATAGATATACGTATAGTTAGTTAGTCACAATCAATGGCCGTATCCTATAATGTCATAGTATGTCATACGTGGTTTGACCAAGGTCTCAGTTGCCCATCTTCTGCTGTTGATTAAAAACAGTCCATTTTGTGGTAGCTTTGTCACAGAGAAAATACAAGTGCTCATACAGTATCTTCTCTCTATATCACTGCTGGGTAATATCCGTGTATCTTAAAGGTGCAATCAACAGTTTAAAAAAAGTGTTTACCAACCATTGTTTCAGTAAAAAGCTGAGGAGAGGAGGCTGGAGAAATGTTACCACTCTCCCATTCATAGACAGAGCTATGGATGCAAGGACTGACCATCCATGATACCACAATTATAGTTTTAACCATGTTTCGAGGTTAAACAGTGTTTGTTTACATTTATTTTGTTTAAAAACATTGGAGTAAAACAGGCATATTTTGGGTTGTGATGGGGCACGGCAGTTGAACTAAGCTCATGAGGCATTTCTAAGTTATATTCTTCAAGAATCAATGGGTACATATAATTTATTTATAAGTAAACAAATGGATGTAGCAACTGCAGATTGCCCTTTAATGTCAAGTGTGACCCAAGACTCCCTCCACCAAATCCCAAAACTTATGCAGGAAAAGATGGCGGCAGTTGTCTGGACAAGCAGTGAAAAATGGGTCTACTTCCAGGAAGTAACAGTGTCAGTTCGATCTCCATTTAGGGGACACATTATATGGCTTCATTAAAGTAGTCATTTTCTGGCTGCGGCATTGAGAAACTGTGGGTCTTAATGACTGTGTGGTGTGTTTATGGATGTGGGTGTCATATAGAACATGGGGCGGCCCCATTTATCAGAGCTACAGAGAGGAGGTTGAGGGCCTGGAGGAAGGAAAGGAGGGATGGAGGGAGGAAAGGAAGGGAGAGGAAAACAAAACTCACCACGCTCGGTGCCAGTCGACGCCACAGGCATGTCGAGGCTTTAGTCAAACTTTAGTCAAACTGTGGAGAAAGAAGAGAGAGAGAGAGAGAGAGAGAGAGAGAGAAAGAGAGAACGACAGAGAGATAAAGATAGAGGGGGGACATTAATAAACATTTAGTTTAATAAAAAATGTATTTGTATTGAGAGTGTTCCCTCATGTGTGCATGCATGTGAGCCAGAACAAACATCCATTTTGAATGCGGTCATCAGAGCTAAAATGTATGGTAGAGGCCTTCACAGGTCAAAAAAATTGGACCTCTTCAGAAATGGACCTCGGGTTTTCCCGTCCGGACCCGATATGCATAAATTAATTTAAAAAATATAAAACCCATCCCGAACAGACCCGAGGACAACTAGACCCTTTCTGTATAGACCTGGTCGGTTCCAGACCCGGTCCGAATGAGGGAAGCAGCAGAAAAATCAATTTTTAAGGTACTTAATTAACCGGAGCTGATAAAACATGAGGGAGAGAAGGTAGAGAGAGGAGCAAGGGGCTGTACTGTGTGTGTAGGTTACGAGCGAGTGACACAATGAACAGGGAGGAGGGGGGTAGATGAGAGACAGCAACCAACCAAGCCGACTCGCACTATAGTAGACTAATAGCTGCCATAGCTAGGTTATTTATCATCCAACAAGATTATTTAGTACCGGTTTTGGCTGCATGCCCTTTCTCGTCCTACACAGTTACAAACAACAACAAGTCCAGTCAGAATATTACAGTGCCTTGGCACACTATTCAACCCCCTTGGCATTTTTCCTATTTTGTTGCATTACAACCTGCAATTTAAATATATTTTTATTTGGATTTCATGTAATGGACATACACAAAAAAGTCAAAATTGGTGAAGTGAAATGAAAAAAAGAACTTGTTTAAAAAAATTCTAAAAAATTACAAATGGAAAAGTGGTGCATGCATATGTATTCACCCCTTTGCTATGAAGCCCCTAAATAAGATCTGGTGCAACCAATTACCTTCAGAAGTAACATCATTTGTTAAATAAAGTCCACCTGTGTGCAATCTAAGTGTCACATGATCTGTCACATGATCTCAGTATATTTACACCTGTTTTAAAAGGCCCCAGAGTCTGCAACACTAAGCAAGGGGCACCATGAAGACCAAGGAGCTCTCCAAACAAGTCAGGGACAAAGTTGTGGAGAACTACAGATCAAATCCATCCTGCCCTGCCTTTCTAAAGTCTTCGATAGCCAAGTTAACAAACAGATGACTGGCCATTTCGAATCCCACCGTACCTTCTCCCCTTTGCAATCCGGTTTCCGAGCTGGTAACGGGTGCATCTCAGCCACGCACAAGGTACTAAACGATATCATAATCGCCATCAATAAAAGACAGTACTGTGCAGCCGTCTTCATCGACCTGGCCAAGGCTTTCGACACCGTATTCTTTTTTTTCTTTTTTTTTGTACAATATATTTATTGGCATTTCTTTTTTTACAATTTAACAATCAGAAACATATGACACAGATAAAGCCCCGTTATTCCTTCCACCTACACAAAACACCATGCTACATGGGGGCACATCGTACAAAACCCTTCCCTCCCCAACACAGGAACACCCCCTCCCTCCCCTCTACCGGTAATCGCTTCACTGATTAACAACAAAAAAAGAAACAGAATGACCTTCACATTCCATACTAGAAAAGAAATTATTCAACACAAAAACAAATAATAATAATACATTAATGAAGAAGGTAGTAATGAGGCAGCTAGAAACTGCTGAAAGTCCCCCCAGACATCAGTAAATTCAAATGGTTTATTACATAAATTGTATGTTATTTTTTCAGATAGAATATAGGAAGTTAGTTCTTTTAGCCACATCTGCTTGCTTGGCGCAGTGTCACTCTTCCATATAATAGCTGTGTATTTATTGGCTGCAATGGCTGCCAATTTAATTAATCTGGTTTTGCTACAAATATTAACTGGTATAACAGAATCATCTCCAAGAAGAATATGGGAAGGATCTAGTGGTACCGTCATATTAGTGACCTGTGATAAGATCTGAATAATGTCTTTCCAATAATTGCTTAGTTCAGGGCAGGACAAAAACATATGCATAAGTGTGCCCACTCCCATTTTACACCTTGGGCAAAATGTTGAATATTTAGAATTGATATTTTACAGTCTCTCTGGTATAAAATAGACCCTATGTAAAATATTGAATTGCATCAACTTGTGCCTTGTGTTAAGTGAAAGACGCTGAGCATCTAAAAAGAGCTTTCCCCATTTCTCATCCTCAACAATGAGACCAAGGTCATCATGTCACTTCATGCAAGCTTTCAGAGGTTCATCATTCCCCAACAGAGCTTGAAGCGCAGAGTACATGTAAGAAATGAAACCTTTTACCCCTTTCCTTTCCAGCCACAGTTTATCAGTTACAGGTTTACTCATGGCCTGAATCCTACCTCCCTTCTGAGTGGCAATATAACGCCTAACCTGTAGGTACTTGAAGAAATGAGTTTGAGGTAACTGAAAATGAGATGCCCGTTGTTGAAAGGATAGTGTTCACCTTCTCTTTAGAGATTACCAAATGTTTTAATTCCTTTGTTGAACCAAGAAAATGTAATACCATCTCTCAGGGCTTTGGGTAAGATGGGGTTATTATAGAAAGGTGTTTGTTCATATATAGATCTAAGCCCTTCTGTTTGTTTACAGACTTCAATCCATATATTTAAAGTGTTTTTAATGAAAAGCTTGTTTATGAGACCTAGCAAAGCTTTAAGTGGGCTAATATAAGGTATAGATGCCAATGTAGCAGGGGTCAGACACTCCTCCTCTATCTGTCTCCAAGAGGGTGAACTTGTTGTATCTTGCCATACCCACACAGCCTTTAACTGAGATGCCCAGTAATACGACAGGAAGTCAGGTAGAGTATGTCCTCCTTCTGAGTATGGTTTGCATAAAGTTGTGAGTTTCACTCTGGGGGGGTTTCCCTTTCCACAGAAATGAAGAAACCTTCCTATTAAGTTGTTTGAAAAAAACTTTGGGAATAGGAAAGGGCAAGGTTTGAAAAAGGTGTCACACCCTGACCATAGAGAGCCTTTCTATATCTCTATTTGGTCAGGTCAGGGTGTGATTTGGGTGGGCAATCTAGTTTTCTTATTTCTTTGTTTGGCCGGGTATGGTCCCCAATCAGAGGCAGCTGTCTATCATTGTCTCTGATTGGGGATCATACTTAGGCAGCCCTTTTCCCACCTGTGATTGTGGGATCTTGCTTTTGTGTAGCTGCCAGTGAGCAGCCCAGTACGTCATGTTTCGTTTCCCTTCTGTATTGTTGTTTGGTTTCACTTCATTAAAGGATGTGGAATTCCATGCACGCTGCGCTTATTTACGATAGGGAGTTTGAAGACAGTGATCATGACAAAAGGTACAAGAATGTTGGTAATATATTCATCTTTACACAATTTACCCGCCCAATAAGAGAAATTGGTAAATCCCGCCATCTATCCAATTCTTCCCCAACCTTTTCGAGAAGTGGAGTATAGTTCAGTTGATATGTATTAATAATTTCAGAAGGAATTTGCTATCCAAGATATCATTTTCTGTGGTTTCCAAGAAAACGGCTGGTCTAACATTGGGTTCTGCATAGCTGCCCCGTTAAAAGGCATAATTATACTCTTCGATAGGTTTATTTTATATCCTGAAAAGATCCCATATTCTTTCAGGATGTCAACTAATGTTCGGAGTGAAATTTCTGGTTTAGCAAGGTAAAGCGAAATGTCATCGGCATATAGCGAGACCAGATGTTCACGCCCACCTATACGAACACCATGGATGGATGGACGAGATCTTAAAGCTTCTGCCAGTGGCTCTATAGCCAAAGAAAAAAGGAGCGGACTAGCGGGACAACCCTGTCTTGTGCCACGTGATAGGGAGAACTGTGAGGAAATGTTTTCATTAGTCAGGATCTGAGCTACCGGACATTTGTACAGGAATCTAATCAGACCAACATACTGAGATCCAATATTCATCCTCTGTAAAACTTCAAACAGGTTGTTCAAGTCTATGCGGTCAAAAGCTTTTTCCGCATCTAATGAAGCCGCCACTACAGATTCTTGGTCATTCTCTACATAATGCATAATATTAAATAATCTTCTGATATTATCAGGAGATGAGCGGTTTCTTACAAAGCCTGTTTGGTCCATATCAACCATGTCCGGAAGAACCTTATCCAGTCTAAGAGCTATGAGTTTAAAATGACTGCCTAGCCTGGTTCACCTACTACTTCTCAGATAGAGTTCAGTATGTCAAATCGGAGGGCCTGTTGTCCAGACCTCTGGCAGTCTCTATGGGGGTACCACAGGGTTCAATTCTCGGGCTGACTCTGTACTCTGTATATATCAATGATGTCGCTCTTGCTGTGGGTGACTCCCTGATCCACCTCTACGCAGACGACACCATTCTGTATACATCTGGCCCTTCTTTGGACACTGTGTTAACTAACCTCTAGACGAGCTTCAATGCCATACAACACTCCTTCCGTGGCCTCCAACTGCTCTTAAACTCTAGTAAAACTAAATGCATGCTTTTCAACCGATCGCTCCCCGCATCCGCCCGCCCGACTAGCATCACTACCCTGGACGGTTCTGACTTAGAATACGTGGACAACTACAAATACCTAAGTGTTTGGCAAGACTGGAAACTCTCCTTCCAGACTCATATTAAACATCTTCAATCCAAAATTAAATCTAGAATCGGCTTCCTATTTCACAACAAAGCCTCCTTCACTCATGCTGCCAAACATACCCTCGTAAAACTGACAATCCTACCAATCCTCGACTTCGGCAATGTCATTTACAAAATAGCCTCCAACACTACTCAGCAAACTGGATGCAGTCTATCACAGTGCCATCCGTTTTGTCACCAAAGCCCCATAACACCCACCACTGCGACCTGTATGCTCTCGTCCGTTGGCCCTCGCTACATATTCGTCGCCAGACCCACTGGCTCCAGGTCATCTATAAGTCTTTGCTAGGTAAAGCTCCACCTTATCTCAGCTCACTGGTCACCATAACAACACCCACCCGTAGCAGGCGCTCCAGCAAGTATATTTCACTGGTCATCCCCAAAGCCAACACCCCCTTTGGCCGCCTTTCCTTCCAGTTCTCTGCTGCCAATGACTGGAAACGAATTGTAAAAATCGCTGAAATTGGAGACTTATATCTCCCTCACTAACTTTAAGCATCAGCTTTCTGAGGAGCTAACCGATCGCTGCAGCTGTACACAGCCCATCTGTAAATAGCCCATCCAATCTACCTACCTCATCCCCATTTTGTTTTTATTGACTTTTTTGCTCTTTTGCACACCAGTATTTCTACTTGCACATCATCATCTTCACATCTATCACTCAAGTGTTAATTTGCTAAATTGTAATTACTTCGCTACTATGGCCTATTTATTGCCTTACCTCCTCACGCAATTTGCACACATTGTATATAGACTTTGTCTATTGTGTTATTGACTGTACGTTTGTTTATTCCATGTTTTATCTTGGCCAGGTTACAGTTGTAAATGAGAACTTGTTCTCAACTGGCCTACCTGGTTAAATAAATGTGAAATAAAAAAAATAAAAAGGGTTGGGTTATAAAAAAATATCCGAAACTTTGAACACGGAGCATGGAGCACCATTAAATCCATTATTAGAAAATGGAAAGAATAAGGCACCACAACAAACCTGCCAAGAGCGGGCCACCCACCAAGACTCACAGACCAGGCAAGGAGGGCATTAATCAGAGAGGCAACAAAGAGACCAAAGATAACCCTAAAGGAGCTGCAAAGCTCCACAGTGGAGATTGGAGTATCTGTCCATAGGACCACTTTAAGCTGTACACTCCACAGAGCTGGGCTTTACACAAGAGTAGCCAGAAAAAAGCCATTGCTTAAAGAACAAAATAAGCACACACGTTTGGTGTTCGCCAAAAGGCATGTGGGAGACCCCCCAAACATATGGAAGAAGGTACTCTGGTCAGATGAGACTAAAATTGAGCTTTTTGGCCATCAAGGAAAACGCTATGTCTGGCACAGACCCAACACTTCCCATCACCCGGAGAACACCATCCCCACAGAGAAGCATGGTGGTGGCAGCATCATGTTGTGGGGATGTTTTTCATCGGCAGGGACTGGGAAACTGGTCATAATTGAAGGAATGATGGATGGCGCTAAATAAAGTGAAATTCTTGAGGGAAACCTGTTTCAGTTTTCCAGAGATTTGAGACTGGGACGGAGGTTCACCTTCCAGCAGGACAATGACCCTAAGCATACTGCTAAAGCAACACTCGAGTGGTTTAAGGGGAAACATTTAAATGTCTTGGAATGGCCTAGTCAAATCCCAGACCTTAATCCAATTGAGAATCTGTGGTATGACTTAAAGATTGCTGTACACCAGCAGGAACCCATCCAACTTGAAGGAGCTGGTGCAGTTTTGCCTTGAAGAATGGGCAAAAATCCCAGTGGCTAGATGTGCCAAGATTATAGAGACATATTCCAAGAGACTTGCAGCTGTAATTGCTGCAAAAGGTGGCTCTACAAAGTATTGACTTTGGGGGGGGTGAATTAGTTATGCACGCTCAAGTTTTCAATTGTTTTGTCTTATTTTCTTGTTTGTTTCACAGTAAAAAATATTTTGCATATTCAAAGTGGTAGGCATGTTGTGTACATCACATGATACAAACCCCCAAAAAATCTATTTTAATTCCAGGTTGTAAGGCAACAAAATAGGAAAAATACCAAGGGAGGTGAATACTTTCGCAAGCCACTGTAAAGTAGCAGCCTATCTGTTGGCTCTTGGTCGTTGTAGCCTATCCTGCTCCTTTAACTCCGTAATTTTAATTCCATCTTCCATTGATTAGGTATCTCCTGACTTTTGCCCCACATAAAGACTCCATGACTGTAGCCTATTGACGCTTTGATGACTTATGATTGGCCAACAACCACAAGCTACATGCGCCACTCTTGTGAAAAGCAAATAGCAGCAGCATAAATTACGCAATTTCTCTCTCTCTTTACTTCAGTAGTCGTGTTCGGATCTGTATGGGTCCTTCCGGACAAGTCAGTTAAAATTACACATAACCGAGACCCGACAATCATATCAGATCAGATCCGACCCAGACCCGTGACATTATTTAGAATTCTGGATCCGAACCCGCTCGGTCTCAGGTTTTCGGGTATAGGGGGATCAATGAAGACCTCTAATGTACAGTAACGATACACATTTATACCAGCATAGAATCCAACAGGTGAATTTGGCAATTTTTCTTAGTATAATATTCACCAGCAGGGAGCGCTGTTTTCCCATCAGCAGATTATATTCAAGTTTGAACGATGGATGACCAATAAGCACTGATGTTTCCTTGACTTATATACACTGAGTGTACAAAACATATGGAACACCTTCCTAACATTGAGTTGCACCCTGTTTTGCCCTCAGAACAGCATAAATTCGTCGGGCATGGACTCTACAAGGTGTCGAAAGTGTTCCACAGGGATGCTGGCCGATGCTGACTCCAACGCTTCCCACAGTTGTGTCAAGTTGGCTGGATGTCCTTTGGGTGGTGGACCATTCTTGACACACACGGTAAACTGGTGTTTCTGGGACCTACTACCATACCCCGTTCAAAAGCACTTAAATCTTTTGTCTTGTCCATATTTTTTCATATTAGCTAAAGGTCTTCATGAATCTACTTGTACCTGAATACCGAGGCCTGATCCAGGAACCGAGCAGGTAGCTTGTTGTTGTTGTTGGCCAATCGTAAGTCATCAAAGCAGCAATAGGCTACAGTCATAGCCTCCATGTGGGGCAAAAGTTAGGAGATAGCTAGCTTAACGTTAGCTAGCTTAACTAACTTCTCCCGGTTTGATGCAGTCAAGACAGGTACTACGTAATCATATTTGATGATAAATAACCTAGCTATGGCAGCTATTAGCCTACTATAGCACGAGTCGGTTTGGTTGGTTGCTGTCTGTCTCTCCCTCCCTGCTCCCTTCCACTTGCTCACACAGTACAGCCTCTCTCCCGCCTGCTAGAGTAGCACCTCTCTCTCCCTCCTCTCCCACGTGCTTTATCAGCTCTGGTTAATTAAGTAGCTTTACTCTGATCAAATCGGACCGGGTCTGGATCCAACCAGGTCTATACGACACGGGCCTAATAGTCCTTGGGTCCGTTCAGAATGGATCTCTATATAAACATGTTTTATTTATGCATGCCAGGCTCGGTGGGAAAGCCCCAGTTCCATTTTGGAACACGAAGATCTCTAATCTAAGCCTTTGTTTTGGATTTCTTCTAACCCTTCGATGGCGTGCGGGTATCTATTCTCACAGGACAATGTAAGGAGACATGAACAAGAGAGAAGGCCTGCGCCGTCACAGACACAGTGGGCTTCTGGTGTAGCTAATTCATGGTATCCATGACAACAGGCTCAATGTATGGTAAGAATGGAGAGGTAGGGGCAATAAAGGAGAACAAAAAGAGAGAGCAGCGGCCCCACCCCACTTCAGCACCACCCCACCAAAACACTGTCTCACCCCCCGAAGAGGAGAAAACCATGCACAGAGTTCCTGTATATGTCAAATTCTGAAAGGAGATGTTTTAGGAGGGAGAGAGAGAGAGAGAGAGAGAGAGAGAGAGAGAGAGAGAGAGAGAGAGAGAAAAAGACTGGGACATTAAGAAGAAACAAGACAAGGAAGGAGAGGGAGACAGAGTGAAAGAGACAAAAAGGAGACAGAGAGGGAGGGGAAGACAGATAGAGCGAGAAATAGAGACAGAGAGGGTGAGAGTGAGACATACATACAGCAAGACGAGAGAGTGCATGAGAGAGACACAGAAAGGGAGCGAGAGTAAAATTAAAGGAGTAGAATAAAGAACAGAAAATCCTACTTAAGCAAACAATAATACGAGCCTGAGGCGGCAGACAGACAAATCAGGCAGACGAATGTACTCTACCAACACACTTGCTGTAAGAAGCCATTTTGCTGCTTCAAAGTGTTTTGATAACGTCTGCTAGAAAGATATCGGCCAGATTCCCCTCATTGACAGACTCTTCTGAGGCAACAAGACAGGCAGTAAGACATGAGGAGTGACTCTTGAATGACTCACATAGATTACACCTGCTTCTACCATTACTACAGTTATTACACTTCTGTATTGGATATGTATTTGTTTAATTTGTTATATATATATATATATATATATATATATATATATATATATATATATATATATATATATAATTTTTCTTTACTATTATAGGTACTACTCTTATTCTTGTCGCTGTTGTTTTCATAATTGTTATGTGCATCACTTCGCTTTGGCAACATTTACTTTTTCATTCAAGCCATTGAAACGGCATGAACCACAACACAGTTTAAAAGCTCTGGAACTCACCCCCGTTTGTCTCTCACAATCGCCGACCAGGAAACCCTAAGGACCCCTCTACAATTACAGTCAAGGACAAACAAAGTAAGGATTTACATTAGCTTAACTTTCAAGTTAATCGTGACAAAATCACTGTAGTTAGGATTCAGGCTACTTTGAACATAATGGAAAGCATAATATGTGTGTAGCCACAAGCAAAAGATTTAGCGACAAACAAAGGAATCGGTATGACGACCACAAACTCTCCTGACCACAAATGTTTCTTCTCTCGTGCTGCTGATCTAAAGTCAAAATAGAGAACCATTGCTGCTGAAACATTTTTAATTAGTGACCCTTGAACTCAGGTAGCCTGTTAACACATCCCGGCCTGCAAATCCACATGTCCCAGTCCCTTTGCGTTACAGGTCTTGTCAGAGGGCTGTCATGTGGTCAACAACAACACACTGACCAACAGCAGACCCATTACACAACACCGGTGACGAGTGACTTTAGGCCTACCTATTACCCCCACAAAACTTTGTTGAGGCATATTTTCCCAAAGTAATGACAGTTGACAGTTGGTTTGATTTAAAATAGACAGTGACACCAATTACATTTGATTAGATGGACACAACTAATGAATGTGATAAGGAGTGAAATTGTCATTTCTCATCTTCAAATAACATTTCATTTCAGAAGAAATGTATGATTTGTCAAAACAGTCATAAAAGAAAATATACTGTATCTGTAAAATGGTAAGAAGACATATATGGCCTGTATCAGTGAATCCAGCCATACAGTATCTGACCTGTGAAATTTTTCATTAGATGTAATAGTGATCCAACTTCCATGTGTGAGCTTGGCTGCCGATGGCGATGGCTACCTTACCTCCATCCCATAGTAAGACAGCAGCTCTCCTTTCCTCTCTGTCCGCTGGTCTTTTCTAATAAGCTAGGGCTGAAAATAGCTCCTCTGTAGGCAGAGCCACAACAGACACACACACACAGATGCATGCACGTATGTACAGTGTACATATGCACGCAAGCATACACACACATACATGCACGTAAGCATACACACACACACATGCACACACACACAGACATACACACAGAGGTCCAGTCCAATAAAATATACAGTATGCCAGAAACCACAGGTCCCCCATGATGCTATTCTCACACCAAGGACTGAGTGTGGTCGATCTGGTCGGCATTATCTGCACACACTCTGACTGATAGACAGAGCTGCTGTATAACACACCTCCTAGGGCTATCGGCCGATAGATCTGTGGTCAGACAATCCTTGCTCCCGTTAGGGTATAATCACCTTTTCCTTTTTATGGGCGGCCAGCTGAGGAGGCTGGAAGGCTGCTTTGTTTCCCCACCTATAACATTGGCATGAGTGGTGGAATGATGGAACAGTGTGTGTCTGTCTGTGTGTGTGTGTGTGTGTGTGTGTGTGTGTGTGTGTGTGTGTGTGTGTGTGTGTGTGTATGTGTGTGTGTGTGTGTGTGTGTGTGTGTGTGTGTGTGTGTGTGTGTGTGTGTGTGTATAGCTTAGATTAATAACCCCTGCTGACAGTGCTCCTCTACCCACGTTCCCCCTGCTCCCCCCTCCATCCCAGAAGCCCCTCTAACATGTGCCATGCGCTGAAAATATGCATCCCGATCCCTTTCCCTAAGCATCATTACTGGTCGCTATGGCGGCTGCAGACTGTACTAGCACATTGTCATAGCAACTGGCTGACGCGGAAGAAAGGAGGCAGTCCATCTCATAGAGTGGCTTGCAAAAGTATTCCCCCCCCTTGGCATTTTGCCTATTTTGTTGCATTACAACCTGCAATTTAATAGATTTTATTTGTATTTCATGTAATGGACATACACAAAATAGTCCAAATTGGTGTATTGAAATGAAAAAAATTACTTGTTTCACAAAATTATACAAACATTTCAACGGAAAAGTGGTGCGTGCATATGTATTCACCCCCTTTGCTATGAAGCCCCTAAATAAGATCTGGTGCAACCAATTACCTTCAGAAGTCACATAATTTGTTAAATAAAGTCCACCTGTGTGCAATTTAAGTGTCACATGATCTGTTACATGATCTCAGTATATATACACCTGTTCTGAAAGGCCCCAGAGTCTGCAACACAACTAAGCAAGGGGCACCACCAAGCAAGCGGCACTATGAAGACCAAGGAGCTCTCCAAACAGGTCAGAGACAAAGTTTTGGAGAAGTGCAGATCAAGGTTGGGTTATAAAAAAATATCCAAAACTTTGAACATCCCACAGAGCACCATTAAATCCATTATTAAAAAATCCATTATTAAATCCATTATTAAAAAATGGAAAGAATATGGCACCACAACAAACCTGCCAAGAGAGGGCCGCCCACCAAAACTCACGGACCAGGCAAGGAGGGCATTAATCAGAGAGGCAACAAAGAGACGAAAGATAACCCTGAAGGAGCTGCAAAGCTCCACAGCGGAGATTGGAGTATCTGTCCATAGGACCACTTTAAGCTGTACACTCCACAGAGCTGGGCTTTACAGAAGAGTGGCCAGAAAAAAGGCATTGCTTAAAGAAAAAAATAAGCAAACACGTTTGGTGTTTGCCAAAAGGCATGTGGGAGACTCCCCAAACATATGGAAGAAGGTACTCTGAAGAACATATCAAGACTGCTTCAAGGACAGCTTTTTTCCATCTACGTAACATTGCAAAAATCAGAAACTTTCTGTCCAAAAATGACGCAGAAAAATTAATCCATGCTTTTGTTACTTCTAGGCTCGACTACTGCAATGCTCTACTTTCCGGCTACCCGGATAAAGCACTAAACAAACTTCAGTTAGTGCTAAATACGGCTGCTAGAATCCTGACTAGAACCAAAAAATTTGATCATATTACTCCAGTGCTAGCCTCCCTACACTGGCTTCCTGTTAAGGCAAGGGCTGATTTCAAGGTTTTACTGCTAACCTACAAAGCATTACATGGGCTTGCTCCTACCTATCTTTCCGATTTGGTCCTGCCGTACATACCTACACGTACGCTACGGTCACAAGACGCAGGCCTCCTAATTGTCCCTAGAATTTCTAAGCAAACAACTGGAGGTAGGGCTTTCTCCTATAGAGCTCCATTTTTATGGAATGGTCTGCCTACCCATGTGAGAGACGCAGACTCAGTCTCAACCTTTAAGTCTTTACTGAAGACTTATCTCTTCAGTAGGTCCTATGATTAAGTATAGTCTGGCCCAGGAGTGTGAAGGTGAACGGAAAGGCTGGAGCAACGAACCGCCCTTGCTGTCTCTGCCTTGTCGGTTCCCCTCTTCCCACTGGGATTCTCTGCCTCTAACCCTTTTACAGGGGCTGAGTCACTGACTTACTGGTGTTCTTCCATGCCGTCCATGTGAGGGGTGCGTCACTTGAGTAGGTTGAGCCACTGACGTGGTCTTCCTGTCTGGGTTGGCGCCCCCCCCTTGGGTTGTGCCGTGGCGGAGATCTTTGTGGGCTATACTCGGCCTTGTCTTCGGACGGTAAGTTGGTGGTTGTAGATATCCCTCTAGTGGTGTGGGGGCTGTGCTTTGGCAAAGTGGGTGGGGTTATATCCTGCCTGTTTGGTCCTGTCCGGGGGTATCATCGGATGGGGCCACAGTGTCTTCTGATCCCTCCTGTCTCAGCCTCCAGTATTTATGCTGCAGTAGTTTATGTGTCGGGGGGCTAGGGTCAGTCTGTTACATCTGGAGTATTCTCTTGTCTTATCCGGTGTCCTGTGTGAATGTAAATATGCTCTCTCTAATTCTCTCTTTCTCTCTTTCTTTCTTTCTCTCGGAGGACCTGAGCCCTAGGACCATGCCTCAGGACTACCTGGCATGATGACTCCTTGCTGTCCCCAGTCCACCTGGCCATGCTGCTGCTCCAGTTTCAACTGTTCTGCCTGCGGCTACGGAACCCTGACCTGTTCACCGGACGTGCTTGTTGCACCCTCGACAATTACTATGATTATTATTATTTGACCATGCTGGTCATTTACGAACATTTTAACATCTTGACCATGTTCTGTTATAATATCCACCCGGCACAGCCAGAAGAGGACTGGCCACCCCTCATAGCCTGGTTCCTCTCTAGGTTTCTTCCTAGGTTTTTGGCCTTTCTCAGGAGTTTTTCCTAGGGAGTTTTTCCCAGCCACCGTGCTTCTTTCACATGCATTGCTTGCTGTTTGGGGTTTTAGGCTGGGTTTCTGTACAGCACTTTGAAATTTCAGCTGATGTACGAAGGGCTATATAAATAAATTTGATTTGATTTGACTCTGGTCAGATGAGACTAAAATTGAGCTTTTTGGCCGTCAAGTAAAATGCTATGTCTGGCACAAACCCAACACCTCCCATCACCCCGAGAACACCATCCCCACAGTGAAGCATGGTGGTGGCAGCATCATGCTGTGGGGATGTTTTTCATCGGCAGGGACTGGGAAACTGGTCAGAATTGAAGGAATGATGGATGGCGCTAAATAAAGAGAAATTATTGTGGGAAATCTGTTTCAGTTTTCCAGAGATTTGAGACTGGGATGAAGGTTCACCTTCCAGCAGGACAATGACCCTGAGCATACTGCTAAAGCAACACTCGAGTGGTTAAAGAGGAAACATTTAATTGTCTTGGAATGGCCTAGTCAAATCCCAGACTTGCTTTGAAGAATGGGCAAAAATCCCAGTGGCTAGATGTGCCAAGATTATAGAGACATATTCCAAGAGACTTGCAGCTGTATTTGCTGCAAAAGGTGGCTCTACAAAGTATTGACTTTGGGGGGGGTAAATAGTTATGCACGCTCAAGTTTTCATTTTTTTGGTCTTATTTTTTGTTTGTTTCACAATAAAAAATATTTAGCATCTTCAAAGTGATATGTATGTTGTGTAAATCAAATGAGACAAACCCACAAAAAATCTATTTTTTTTATTCCAGGTTGTAAGGCAACAAAATAGGAAAAATGCCAAGGGGGGTGAATAATTTCGCAAGCCACTATACGTCCCTGGATACCTACAGAGAGGTAGGCAACCAATGGGATGTACCGCTTTGTACCCCTCCCCTTTAATGCACATTCACTCTGCTGCGAGGCTAGGCATTGTGTAAGAAGGAGAAGGTGGAGATAGAGAGAGAGTACATCTAGAGACATCTAGGGGCAATATGGTTAATCAATCCATAAAGACACTTATAGATGTGGCTTGTTTGGCTTTTATGCACAAAATGTCACCTAAGAGTGTATACATGGGGGAAGATGAATCTAACACAAAAATTAAGCAACGGTTGGAATGTTTGACCTAAGCCATGCTCAAATTATTTAAATAAAATGTCCCTTTTCAGGAGCAAGTCTGTGTGTGCAGATATTTCTTCTGCATTTGCATTAGATTATTATGTGTAGTCAGCAATTTCCATGGCAGAATGCCCTTTACATGATTTTGTACCATAACTTGGCAGATACAATGGCATCTAATATTGATGACTTGTATGCTGAATTATGATTCTGCCAAACAGTATGAAATAATATAAAAAGTATAGCTTTTATATTTTAATCATGTATTTGAGCCCTTAGCAAAGCAGTAACCGTTACATTAATTAGACAAACAATAACTAGAAGAGATGTAGCTTATTTCAACATGGGTGCAGGCCACTAACAATATATTTTTTATTTTCTAATGTAACATATCCTCCCAAATGGCTATGGCTAATGAAGGTGCCATATAGATTGCAAAATACTTGGGAAGAGATTTTCGATCTACCAGTTCCATGGCACATGGTTTATGAACTGATACACAAAACAGCGCTGGATTCAAAACTTTTTTCAATATAAATTATTATACAAAATTCTTGCAACTAATAGAATGTATATATATGTCACGTCCTGACCAGCAGATGGAGCTGTTGTAGTAGTTTTGGGGTCAGGACGTGGCAGTCTTGTGTGTGTGAATGTTCTGTGTTGGTCTTGTGACTCCTGATCAGGAACAGCTGGGGATCGTTGTTCCTGATTGGGAGTCATATATGTAGGAGTATGTTTGTCACTTGGTTTTGTGGGTAGTTGTTTTTGCACTGCGTTTGTGAGCCTGCAAAACTGTTTCGTGTCGTGTGTATCATTTATTGTTTTGTCAAGTCGATGCTTTACTCCTTTTTTGAATTAATACATGAGCATCCATATTCCCGCTGCAGTTTGGTCTATTCAACACGGCACCTTTTGTGACAGAACTACCCACCACCAAGGGACCAAGCAGCGGAGAAGAGGACAGAGGCAAGTGAGGGAGGAATGTTGGAAGCAGCGCGCTCGGGAGGTGATGGATTCCTGGTCGCTGGAAGTATTGACGGAAAGGATTGACTGGACATGGGAGCAGTTGCGGGTCCATTGTGACAACCAGCCTGGGAGGCAGGTAGAACCCGAGAGGCAGCCCCAATAATTTTTTAGGGGGGGCACAAGGGCTATTTGGCGGGGCGAGATTGGAGCCCCAGGCCAGCTCCCCGTACCCTTGTAGGGCAGACTGGACAGGTCCCGTGCTTTGGGGTTGGGGCTGTGGTGAGGCCTGGGATTTTCAGGCCGGTAGGCACAGTACCAGCGCCCCGCATGTGCCAGGGCGAAGTAGGCATCGAGCCGGAAGGGGTGATGCCAACCCTGCGCTCAAGACCGCCAGTGCGCCCTTTCGGTCCGGTGTTTCCCGCTAGACGCACTAGCATGGAGGTGCGTGTCTCCAGGCTGGCACGTCCAGTACCAGCCCCACGCATCAGGAGTCTAGTGCATCAGCCCAGCCTCGCCAGTCAACAGTCACCAGAGCTGCCCGCCAGTCAACAGTCGCCAGAGCTGCCCGCCAGTCAACAGTCACCAGAGCTGCCCACCAGTCAACAGTCGCCAGAGCTGCCCACCAGTCAACAGTCGCCAGAGCTGCCCGCCAGTCAACAGTCACCAGAGCTGCCCGCCAGTCAACAGTCACCAGAGCTGCCCGCCAGTCAACAGTCACCAGAGCTGCCAGCCAGTCAACAGTCACCAGAGCTGCCAGCCAGTCGTACGTCACCAGAGCCGCCCGCCAGTCAGGAATCACCAGAGCCGCCCGCTAGTCAGGAGCCGCCAGAGCCGCCCGCTAGTCAGAAGCTGCCAGAGTGGCCCGACTGCCCGGAACTGCCAGAGTGGCCCGACTGCCCGGAACTGCCAGAGTGGCCCGACTGCCCGGAGCTGCCAGAGTGGCCCGACTGCCCGGAGCTGCCAGAGTGGCCCGACTGCCCGGAGCTGCCAGAGTGGCCCGACTGCCCCGAGCTGCCAGAGTGGCCCGACTGCCCCGAGCTGCCAGAGTGACCAGACTGCCCCGAGCTGCCAGAGTGGCCAGACTGCCCGGAGCTGCCAGAGTGGCCCTCCTGTCCTCCGGCCCAGCCTGAGGGGCCCTCCTGTCCTCCGGCCCAACCCGAGGGGCCCTCCTGTCCTCCGGCCCAGCCCGAGGGGCCCTCCTGCCCAGCCCGAGGGGCCCTCCTGTCCTCCGGCCCAGCCCGAGGGGCCTCCTGTCCTCCGGCCCAGCCCGAGGGGCCCTCCTGTCCTCCGGCCCAGCCCGAGGGGCCCTCCTGTCCTCCGGTCCAGCCCGAGTGGCCCGTCTGCCTGGCGCAGCTATCGGCGCCACCGAAGTGGGCAACGCCGAGGGTGGAGCAAGGTCCACGTCCTGCACCTGAGCCACCTCCAGGATAGGTGGGTTGGGGAGGGAGGGTGTAGCACAGTGCCGTCGTTGACGGCAGCCACCCTCCCTTCCCTCCCTTATTGTTTAGGGGTTATTGTTTATGGGTTTTGTTGGGGATTTTGTTTGTTGGTGTTTTTTGTTGTTAGGTGCATTCCGGGGTTTGCACCTTGAGGGGGGGGGGGGTACTGTCACGTCCTGACCAGCAGATGGAGCTGTTGTAGTAGTTTTGGGGTCAGGATGTGGCAGTCTTGTGTGTGTGTGAATGTTCTGTGTTGGTCTTGTGACTCCTGATCAGGAACAGCTGGGGATCGTTGTTCCTGATTGGGAGTCATATATGTAGGAATATGTTTGTCACTTGGTTTTGTGGATAGTTGTTTTTGCACTGCGTTTGTGAGCCTGCAAAAATGTTTTGTGTCGTGTGTATCATTTATTGTTTTGTCAAGTGGATGCTTTACTCCTTTTTTTAATAAAAACATGAAAATCCATATTCCCGCTGCAGTTTGGTCTATTCAACACGGCACCTTTTGTGACAATATATAGATAGATAGATAGATAGATAGATAGATATATTGCTGTGAAGAGACAGAGTCATTAGCTAATTTGTTTTGGTACTTTCCATATGTAGCTAGTTTTTGGTCGCAGTTTCAGGGATGGCTGAATGGCTGAAGAATTGCAACATTTACCTGCCGCTAACTCTGCAAATAGTACAGCACTTTTGGGGCGGCAGGTAGCCTAGTGGTTAGAGTGTTGGGCCAGTGACCGAAAGGTTGCTAGATTGAATCCCCAAGCTGACAAGGTAAAAATCTGCTGTTCTGCCCCTGAACAAGGCAGTTAACCCACTGTTCCTATGCCGTTGTTATAAATAATAATTTGTTCTTAACTGACTTGCCTAGTTAAATAAAGGTTATGTGTAAAAAGTAACTATAAAAAGATAACTATTGTAAAATGTACTCTATCTGTAAAACTCTTAGCAGAAATATATATCTTTAATTTACAATATGTAGAATCCATGAGAAAGAAAGGTTCAGAACTTTTTGGTAAATAGAAACTGGATGTTGTTCAGAGATAAATAGGTGGGGTTGAGTGGAGCTGAAGGATGGGACTAAAAACAAACAAAAGATAACTATTGTAAAATGTACTGTATCTGTTAAATGTATATAGTATGTATAAGCTGGAAGTAGAAGCCTAATTGTCCATTAGTTTACTCCAATTAGGGGAGGGATGGTAGAGTTATGGGAAAATAATACATTTAAATATATACAAATATATACTGTATATGTATGTATCATTTATATACAGTATATATATTTACTAACAAAAATATGGGTGATTGGAAATGATGCAGACATTTACATTGGTGGAAGCCACAATCTATCGGCAATATTAAAGCTGATCTACGACCTAAAATAAAATAAAAATGAACAAAGGAGCCATAATTAGCTTATTACAGGCTAATGCTATAGCTAGTTCCACTCATCCTCTTGTCTTGAGACAGACAGTAGTTAGGAAGTTGTGGTGTCTGGAGGATATCTGGGGCAGAAAATGCCCACAGAATCAATGAGAGCAGCAGAGCCTGCACTCTGAGGTTGATTCTCTGCCAGTCAGCATGGTGTAACGAAGCCGTTTCTCTCTCCACTGTTCATCTGCGTTGAACTGATTTCGTTTTTCCCCTGTGCTATCATCAATTGGATGGAAAATAACCTAAACATTTTTTTAGAGAGCACCCAAAACATCCACTTGCTTTTGCTACTATTGTACCTATTTTATCTCTTGGCATAAAGAGATCCTGCTTACTGTACATTATTCCCCTACTAAACCAGCTCAGTAGCTCTACTACTAAATTGTAACCTTGCTACCACATCACCTGCCACAGTGCTCCTAGCCGATGGTAGATAATATGCAAACTCAGCAATAACACACAGATCCCTAGGGAGGTTTCCTTCATCACCTCCCTCCTCATGTTGACTCATATTGGGGGGTTACGAACCATAGGGCAGGCAGTCCACTTGGGTAGTTAATATCCTCTTTCCATTCTTCTCCATCCCGCCATCCCTTTGCCTTTCTCTATCCTTTTCTCCTACCTCATAATGGGTAGTGCATATTCTCTCTTCTCTCTCCATCCTTCTCTCTCATCCCCCCACCTCCTCCCACCCTCCCATTCCTCTCTCCATCCTTTTCTTCCTCCCATCTCTCTCCCATCCCTCTCCACTTCTCTCCCTACCTCTCTCCCATCCCCCCTCCCTCTCTCCCTCTCTCCATCCATCTCATTATCCCTCTCTCTTCTCTCTCTCCATCCCTCTCTCCTTCCTCTTCCCCTCCCTCTCTCCCCTACTACATACACATGTCATGCTGTGGCCTCTTGTGCTAAAGACACCTTGTCCAGGCACTAACGAGATCACACGCTGATGTGAACTCCATCTGCTCCCCTCATTGTGCCCCCCCATCCCTCCCTGCCCCACTCTCATCCACCCCCACCCCCTAAGAGATAGGCTACATGCCCCATCTGCTTGTGTCACAATATCTGTCTCCCTCTCTCTAAAGACTGTGGTGTGTGTTTGGCTCCTATCAACACAGTGTGTTGGCCAGTCACTTTGCATGTTGTGGTTTGTTCCAAAGACTCAGTTGAGAGAGAGTGAGAGAGGAAGCTATAGAAAAAGGGATGTTTCATTTTAAGAGATTGATCTCTTCAATTCCATTATTCAAATGACTAATAAGTCTTTACTATCAATTGCTCACCGACATATTTTCAAAAGAAAAATGACTTTTCACTGCCACCACACAATTATATGATTGGCTTTGAGCTAATCACATGGTTTTACTTTAATCGGGAAAGTGAAATTGGATTTATGTCATGGCAGGTCTATAATAGTGATTTTTTTCAAACTCAATAAAGCTCTGACGAAGGCGGTGAGGCCGATACGTAAGCTTATTAAATATCTGTGATACTATCAAGAGCAGTGTGCGGTTTCCTTTCTCCTTCATCTTGTTCAACTGTTACCATGCACCTGCAAAAAAAAAAGATTGCTCAGATGTGCGAGTTCCTTTTGAATTTTGAGTTCTATAATAGTGTAATAACTTTATAATAAGGACAGTCCACTTTCACTTTTGTGCTTCAACCTACAGGATACAAACCAGAAAAGGCAATGTTCCAAAGGTCTGATTCTTACACCTGAGCAATCTCCTCCACACCCCAGATGGAGAGAAAGAGAGAGAGTATGGTTAGGTGCGTCTTATAGCCTACATGACATGTGGGATATTAGGATCCTACTGTACCTTGCCAAAAGTCTGCGTGTGCAGGTGGTGTGCGTGCGTAAGTGTTCGAGTGAGTGTAGGGGGCGCATTGTATTGTTTTGCTTGCAGCATGCACCACTATACCACACTATTCACGAATGATATTTCTCCACTAACGAAAATACAGTCTTCATATTAGTGTGTATTTAGATTAAATTACTGAAGAGAACCGTTATCTTTGGTGCGTAGCCGATAGCTCACGACCACATGTGGTAGCCAGATAGCACACCTAACGCTGCGTGTCTGCAACCGAGACACAGAGACACGCATACATAATTTAATAAAATAAAATCAATGCGAAACACTATTATGTAGGTATTAATAGAAATTGGGTTCGGTTAGGCTATGTCTTGATGGCACCATTTGAGTATTTGCCTGACTCTGTATCTACATTATCGGAATCATCTACTGCTTGACAGCATGATGCCCACACATGCATACAAAGCACAACGAAAAACACCTAAAATCAAATAGACCATCTGTCATGCATTCCACTGAAAATATATCGTATGATTTAAAAACATAAAAACGCAATTCTACATAACCGGACTGCACTAACCTGTTCCGTTTCGGTGGTCGCGTCGTTGTCTCCGTTTAATTTGAGATCTCTGAACCTCTACGGATTGTCAAACCAGTGTAAAGTCGTCGCGATGGAGATTTAAACGGGCAACGCACTTCTTAACTCAATGTGTGCCCCACCAACTACATATGGCGGTTGTGTAGAATAGATATCCTGTCCGTGTCTTTTAACAGTCTTTCTAAGCTAGTAAACAAATAATTACTGCACAACCATTTCATGTTTTTACAATAACAAAGAAATACAGTTAGGCCTACAAGTCGAGAACACACAAATATTCTTGATACAAATAATTGACTACCATTACATGTCATGGATTTACATGATTTTCATCACATGATCTGTTTGTGGTCCTTATTCTTCCAAGGAATATTCCTTTTCACATTTAGGAACAAATACACATTTGTTTGGGTTAAAGCCACACTCTTAAGTTGTGCAGAGCATAAAAGTATCATATACAATGGCGTAATGGGTCCTTATTGCTTTGGTTATGATAAGGTAAGACAGGGCATCTATGAGCCACATTCCTCAGAAATCATGGCTATTCCATTCGTTGAAAGGGCAAATGAGCAAATGGAAATCTTACGTATTGTTGCTTTAATGGAACTGAATCGTCAAGATGTCAATCTATCAAAAATGCTACAATTCCATATGCTCTTCGACTCATGCAACTCATGCAATTATGCTAAGTAGATGATTATACTTATATTATGTATACAAGTATATAATATGTGGGCTGATTAAACTATATGTACTCCATTATAATATATGTATTTCAGAAAATCAGTGTTTACTCATTCAATCAGCGTTCACATTGTATTCACTCCACACTCATGTTCCTGTCAGGTACCTGCCTTACAGGAGGGACATCTACTGGACGAAGAGAAGTATTACAGTGAAGAGGGAACCATCTGCATGTTTATCAAGAGGAGACATCATGGCAATGCAGCATTTACATAGCCTGATGTCCAGTACTTGCACCAGACACAACAGATGTCTGATTTTCAGGCCGTCTAGTAGCCTTATAGTGACATGGTTGGGAAAGTCCTCACCGGGGGTGTTATCCATTTTCAACTAGAATGAATGTCTTCTGCTCATCAATACATTATTTTACTCCAAGAGATCCTTTTAAAACGCCACAATCATTTTGACTGTAAGAACGAATGAGACACAATAATCTCTCTTGTCATAGTCATCCATCAAACTTTAATCACACACAAAGCATTTATACAGTACCAACCATAAAAGATCATTCTCTGTTAAGACATACAGCAGTGTAGGTTACACATATGATTTCATCAAATCATTATATATTTTTTTATTTTATATCTTAATTCAATTATTCATTATGTACAATTGTCTTCGTGTGAAGAAGTGAGGCAGAGACTTCGAGTGAGAGAGAGAGAGAGAAGTCTGAGAGAGAGAGTAAGAGGGGAAAGGAGGGTTAGGTATATAAGGTTGATTTTACGTTGTCTTAAGGTCATGTGATGGTCATTGGTTGTGGTCAGGGGTCAGGGGTCAGAGGGGGTGGCGGTTGTGGGAGGCACTGGTCGGCCTCTCCAGGTATTGGTGGACACCTGGAGAGAATGCCCAATGAGGAAGAGGAATCACCACATGTAGGAGTCGTCATATCTGGAGATGGAACAGAGGAAAGAGGGAGCGAGGGAGAGAGAGAGAGGCGAGAACAATGAGTCCTGTGGAAATTAACCTTTGGTTTACTCCTGGGCTATCCAAAGACAGACCTACTAAAAGTTGTGCATGCCAGTCTTTTTCTGTACAGTAGGTGGCTGTAGCTGATAAAGTGGCCATTCTTTGACACTACCCTATTGAAATAACCCCAGAAACAAAGACATATCAGTATTTGCACCTTCCGTTGAAATTGCATTGTCCATTTTTTATATCTTTGATGGACTGACCTTGATCTCTGGTCTCTCTCTGCATTGTTGCCGAACAGCAACTCTGACATCACTCCCTCCTGGGTGGACCTCTTTCCATACCTAGAAAAAAGAAAGGAAGAAAGAACGAGAGGGAGAGAGAGAGAGAGAGAGAGCTAAGACCGTCAAACTTCCACTCCACTCTAAGCATACTACTTCTCAATGACAGGTAGAACATTTTGCTGTCTGATTGTGTCTAAAGGTGCCAAGGAAGCTGTCCGAGGTGTGTGTAATGGGAGAGGGGTGATGTAATTATGCGTATGTGTGAAACTTGAGCATGTCAGCCCACAAACTGCTACAGACACTGGAGTCGCCAGACAAGGCCAATTAGAACCTATAGTGAGTCAGAGCTCCTTTCCTCTGAAAAGAGGCTGTTCGAGGCCTTTCTTGCTCAACTACCAAAGATATTGAGGGTTTTAAATGGCATGATAATGTAGTTCTCTGTCGTAAGGTAGGTAATAGACTGAGAAACTATGCTTGGATTATTCGGGCAAAATCGAATAGTTTTCCTTTCCTGTGTGTTTGTCTGTTTTTTTGTATGAGCACTCCCTGCGCAGATAATGTCTGTACAAACGATCAATTTCTCTTTGAAATGTAAATTGGAAGTTGAATATCTCAGCGGGATTTGGCGTGAATTGCTTCCTCTGTGGGGAAAACTTTTTGAGTGGAAGATGTTCACATTCCCATCATGCCACCTAACCTGGCATTCATAATGGCTGTGCAATTTTACACTCCAATTCCACCCCACTAGGCACTCCACAGCGATACCAGTGAAGCGGAGGTAAGCATGATCAGCCAGCCTTCTAAGAAAGCGACCGAGGCAATCACACCTGCTCCATAGACAGCCAGATGTAACAAGGTGTAAAAGAGAATCGTCATCGTCAGACCATGCACTCATCTCTCCACTTAGAAACCACTTTGTGAGGATGCAGAAGACAATATTACTGTTATATATTTCTGATTCCAGGAAAATCAGTGCTCTTGCAGCAGGCAAAGCTTCTCTAATGTCCAAATTAGCATTTCCCATTGATCATTCATATTTGGCGGCAGGTAGCATAACGGTTAAGAGAGTTGGGCCAGTAACTGAAAGGTCACTGGTTTGAACCCCTAAGCGGGCTAGGTAAAAGATCTGCCTGTGTGCTCTTGAGCAAGGCACTTAACCCGAATTGCACCTGGAAGTCACTCTGAAAAGAGTGTCTGCTAAATGACTAAAATGTCAAATGTAGTCCAATGTGTTATTATGAGAGACAAGAAGAACATTCTCCACTACGTGTCATCCTCTTGGACTATGTAGTTCTGATCTACACTATTCCAGTATGTTATTGGTTATCATCCAGGCCATTGGGATATTATGAAAACTTAAATGTGGATTCTGTATGATAATGGATTACAAAAGAGTAAACATTTCCCCCTCTAAAATTGAATGTTAGAGGGTTGGATATATTTTCTCAAAAGATCAATGGCCTATTTGAATATCATGAATAATATCAGGTGTGCCTGATTCAGTGCCATATCAGCATAAGACAGAGACCACCTATTCAACCCAGACATCACCATATCAATATAGAATATGTTATAGGGAACCTGCCGGCACACAGAGGTCCATAACTCGATTTGGAGACTTCACATGGGTCTGTCTTCGCCGGTTTTATTGCTATGACATTATTTATATGGAGGGCCTAAAGCTTTTTGAGAGTGGCCTGTAATAAAATGTTGAAAACATATTTCATGGTGTATGGAACATTGAGAGCTTGAGGCAAATATAAGAGCAGAAGAATTAGGGGCCACTGTCACAGTAGACGACTTAACCTAGACCGGAATAAAATGAAAAACGGCTCCATTTGCCATAAAAAAAACGAGGTATGTGGTTTATAACTTAATAGAAAACATTTCCCTTGATATTAGGACCAGGAAGAAATATAATTTAAAAAGCAAAAGCTGCCGTGTGGCGCGCGCACGGTCTGCTTACCTCTGTCTCGTGATGAGATTGATGTAGTGTCTGAGCGCGGTGTAGTATTTGGCCAGCTCTTCTGGAGGCGCGTCTTCTCCGGGGTTCTCAGGTTTAGGTGGGTAAGCGTCCACGAAAGTCCCGAGACACACCAGCACGCACAACACCAAGGCGACCAAGACGGTCCAGGGTTTCAGCATAACGGCCATCTGTGGTCAGGAGAATGGGGTTAGGGAGCACGCGATTTTAACATTTAACAAAGCCTCAACCGAGCTCAATAATATAGCCAAAATAGCCTACCAATCAATATTACACCAATTTCATAGATGAGCAGGCATCCTAATAAAAATATGTTTTAGAAGGCTAACATCGGGCGCAATGATGTCCACCTGTTAGTAATAGATCATTTCGATCCTGCATTATTCTTGAATGAAATCTGAATTTTCTGTAGGCTACTGAATGCGTATTGAGAGGAAGTTACAGTACAAGCGAATTCTCCATGTTTGATGACTAATTCGAACTCACATCTAAATAATTATCGATAAAGTAATAGGAATGAGTTTGAAAGGGAACAAGCAACCATTAAAACAGCAGAAAGAATTGATAAA
The DNA here is from genome assembly GCF_901001165.1 of Salmo trutta. Classification (NCBI taxonomy): domain Eukaryota; kingdom Metazoa; phylum Chordata; class Actinopteri; order Salmoniformes; family Salmonidae; genus Salmo; species Salmo trutta. The sequence goes on from NC_042957.1 coordinate 43,858,777, forward strand.
AGCTTACCAATTATATTATATTTCCCCTTTGAAGCATGTTTTCGCTATAATTCACCAGTCATTGGCAAAATAGTAGGCTATTCAACATGAACATGATTTATTATGCTACTGTCAAATATTTGCAACTGTTATAGGAATGCATGTTGTGCCTTCAGAAATCACGACTTTATCCAAATTTAATTTGCGCAACTTTCGCCCCGTGGCTGTCCATGGTTCTGAAAAGCCTTTTCTAGTATTTTCTAGCATTTTCAAACCAACTCCAGTTGGGGAAACAATTCTAACTGTAGGTTGCAACATGCAGATCAATGCTGTAGGTGATCGGACCATTCACATTTTTTCAATGACGAACTGCACAAATAACTACTCATTTTTTTAATGTCCAAATATAAAAATAAATGTAATTTTAAAGGTAATACAAGCCAAACTAGCAAACTAGCAAACATTTCAAATGCACAAGACTAGAAGTTGTACTTACTTTGAGAAGACTTGACGTGAGCTACAGGTAGTTAAGACAGGTGGGTGTCTGCGTCCAGCAGTGTGGATTCTATTGCTTGGCTTCTGCAATGTTCCTTTTTGAACTGGTGTCTTTGCAGCAAATCGCTGGTCTTTTGTTTCACTCCAACACAAGGGGGTTTATATACCCATCTTCGCCTCGTCAACGAGGTGGGACGGGTGGCTGTGATGTGATGGTAAGGAGGATGGGGGCATAATACCGACGTCAACTGATGATTAACATAATTTGTTACTAATGCATCACCCTAGTCGAATGTTCCTATGTGGGGAAACGCAATTGGAATCTCTGACGTATGCTATAAGGACATTGGGGCAATTTGGATCACACCTGTCATATTGACATTGACAAACCAATAGAATGCTGTCAAACTATTTGGATGGACGATGTCAAACATAGTTAAATGGTAATAAGCTACAAACAGGCTAAATATCGATAATCATTAGGCCTTTACTCATTCTTTCACAATTTCCAATGGATATCTTGGTTAAAACAGGAGCAACATATAGGGCCGGTCCTCGACATATAAAGATTACACTGATCAGTAGGCTAAATTAATATTGCCTAATATTATTATTTACAAGGGATAAAACTCCCTATAGGTCAGAAAGTGAAATGTACCAATTAGAGTGTGTGGTGGAGTAGCCTAATCCTATAACCACCAGGTGGCGGTCAAATTCCTATTGGTACAGTAATGCCCTTAAAGCCAAGCACCACAGCCTGAAATGAAAATTTTGCATCTACCTGTCAATTTTGAGATTAGTTGGTATTTTGGTTCATTAATATTAGTATTTTCAAAAAGTAAAATTTAAAATGTAAAAAAAATTGATGAAAATGTATCTTTTCTAAAGTTTATCATACTACTGCCATTCACATTTGTATGAATTTTAACCACATAAAATGGGCATGTGTCAATAATTTCGAGGCTAACTACATTGAATTACACATCATTGCTAAGCCCATTTCATAGAGAATGTTACAAAATGGACTACGTTTAGTAACTTTGAAGAAATGGTGGTTGTGTCTAAATAGGCTTTTGGCCTTTGGTAGTCTTAATTCAGTGGTGTACTTGTCTTTAAATGCCATTTCTTGAAAGTCAGACTCTTCCCACAGGCCAACACATTTTCTCAGTTTCAGAAGCATCTGCCTTCACCAAATTGTATGTGGTTATCCTTAGATATATTCCTCAGACTGGCCCAGAGAGACTTGTTGATATGTTGTACATTTTTTATTCCAGACAACATTATATGTGAAAAAAAAATGCCAAAACTGCATTTTCAATATATATCTTTAGTATTTTACAGATGGAAAAATGTTAAAAGTATTTATCCACAATCTGCTCTGGACAAGTCTGGTCCTGTAGTGTCTTAACAAAATGAAACAAAAATATTTAGGCTGACTTCATTCGGTGTCCAGAAAATTGTATTTGCGCAGTTTGCAAATACAGTGGCAAGAAAAAGTATGTGAACCCTTTGGAATTACCTGTACTTCTGCATAAATTGGTCATACAATTTGATCTGGTCTTCATCTAAGTCACAACAATAGACAAACATGGTCTGCTTAAAATATTATCACACAAACAATTATTTTCATGTCTTTATTGAACACACCGTTTAAACATTCACAGTGCAGTGTGGGAAAAGTATGTGAACCCTTGGATTTAATAACTGGTTGACCCTCCTTTGGCAGCAATAACCTCAACCAAACATTTTCTGTAGTTGCGGATCAGACCTGCACAACGGTCAGGAGGAATTTTGGACCATTCCTCTTTACAAAACTGTTTCAGTTCAGCAATATTCTTGGGATGTCTGGTGTGAAGTGCTCTCTTGAGGTCATGCCACAGCATCTCAATCGGGTTGAGGTCAGGACTCTGACTGGGCCACACCAGAAGGCGTATTTTCTTCTGTTGAAGCCATTCTGTTGTTGGTTTACTTATGTGTTTTGGGTCATTGTCCTGTTGCATCACCCAACTTCTTTTGAGCTTCAATTGGCGGACAGATAGCCTTACATTCTCCTGCAAAATATCTTGATAAACTTGTGAATTCATTTTTCCGTCGATGATAGTAAGCTATCCAGGCCCTGAGGCAGCAAAGCAGCTCCAAACCATGATGCTCCCTCCACCGTATTTTACAGTTGGGGTGAGGTTTTGATGTTGGTGTGCTGTGCCTTTTTTTCTCCACACATAGTGTTGTGTGTTCCTTCTAAACAACTCAACTTTAGTTTAATCTGTCCACATAATATTTTGCCAGTAGTGCTGTGGAACATTCAGATTCTCTTTTGTGAACTTCAGACGTGCAGCACAGTTTTTTTTGGACAGCAGTGTTTTTTTCCGTGGTGTCCTCCCATGAACACCATTCTTGTTTAGTGTTTTAAGTATTATAGACTCGTCAACAGAGATGTTAGTTAGTCTTTAGCTGACACTCTAGGATTCTTCTTAACCTCATTGAGCATTCTGCGCTGTGCTCTTGCAGTCATCTTTGCAGGATGGCCACTCCTAGGGAGAGTAGCAACAGTGCTGAACTTTCTCCATTTATAGACAATTTATCTTACCGTGGACTGATGAACATCAAGGCTTTTAGAGATACTTTTGTAACCCTTTCCAGCTTTATGCAAGGCAACATTTCTTAATCTTGGGTCTTCTGAGATCTCTTTTGTTCGAGGCGTGGTTCACATCAGGCAATGCTTCTTGTGAATAGCAAACTCACATTTTGTGAGTGTTTTTTAAAGGGCAGGGAAGCTCTAACCAACATCTCCAATCTCGTCTTATTAATTGGACTCCACATTAGCTGACTCCTGACTCCAATTAGGTTTTGGGGAAGTCATTAGCCTAGGGGTTCACATACTTCTTCCAACCTACTGTAACGGCTGTCGTCGGAAGAAGACCAATGTGCAGCGGAGTTAGTGTTCATCATAAAAGGTTTTAATGATCAACGAACACTATACAAAAGAAACCAAAAAACTACTAGCAACAGTTCTGTTAGGAACACACTAAACAGAAAACAATTACCCACAAAACCCAAAGGAAAAACATGCTCCTTATGTGTGACTCCCAATCAGCAACAACGAGCTTCAGCTGTGCCTGATTGGGAGCCACACACGGCCCAAAACAAAGAAATACAAAAACATAGAGAAAGGAACATAGAACGCCCACCCAATGTAACACCCTGGCCTAACCAAAATAAAGACCAAAAACCCCTCTCTATGGCCAGGGCGTTACAGTCCCCCCCCCCCCCCCCAAGGTGCGGACTCTGGCCGCAAAACCTGACACTGAAGGGGAGGGTCCGGGTGGGCCTTCTTATGGCGGCGGCTCAGGTGCGGGACGTGGCCTCTGCTCCACCCTTGGCGTCGCCCTCTTAGGTGGCGCACCTGGCCGCGCCGAAGGTCTGGTGGGCGACCCTGACTGCGCCCAGCTGGCGGGCGGCGATGGCTGAGGCCGGCTGGCGGGCTACCCTGGTTGCGCGCGGCTGGCGGGCGGCCCTGGTTGCGCCCGGCTGGCGGGCATTCCTGGCGGCTCCGGCGGCACTGACCCACGATTCACCAGGCTGAGGAGACATGTAAGAGGCCTGGCCCTAGGCGTAGGCACAGGACTCACCGGGCTGGCGGGCGGCTCTGACTGCTCTGGACAGGCGGGCGGCTCTGGCTGCTCTGGACAGGCGGGCGGCTCTGGCGGCTCCGGACAGGCGGGCGGCTCTGGCGGCTCCGGACAGGCGGCGGCTCTGGCGGCTCCGGACAGGCGGGCGGCTCTGGCGGCTCCGGACAGGCGGGCGGCTCTGGTGGCTCCGGACAGGCGGGCGGCTCTGGCGGCTCCTGACTGGCGGGCGGCTCTGGCGGCTCCTGACTGGCGGGCGGCTCTGGCGGCTCCTGGCTGGCGGGCAGCTCTGGCGGCTCCTGACTGGCGGGCAGCTCTGGCGGCTCCGGACTGGCGGGCAGCTCTGGCGGCTCCGGACTGGCGGGCAGCTCTGGCGGCTCCGGACTGGCGAGACCCACTGGAGGCCTAGTCCTAGGAGGCGGCACAGGACGGACCAGGATGGGGAGACCTACTGGAGGCCTAGTCCTGGGAGGTGGCACAGGACGGACCAGGATGGGGAGACCCACTGGAGGCCTAGTCCTGGGAGGTGGATCAGGACGGACCAGGATGGGGAGACCCACTGGAGACCTGGTCCGTGGAGCAGGCACAGGACTGACCAGGATGGGGAGACCCACTGGAGGCCTGGTCCGAGGAGGAGGCACAGGATAAACCGGGCTGTGGGGGAGCACTGGAGTTCTGGTACGGACGCTCTTTACTCCCACTCCAGGCTGAATGCCCACTTTGGCCCGGCACGGGCGGAGAGCAGGCATTGGGTGAACTGGACCCTCCCAGCGCTCTGGAGACACAGTGCGCAACGCCGGCGCAGGATAACCTGGACCGAGGAGGCGCACTGGAGACCAGACGCGCTGAGCTGGCACCATCCGCCCTGGCTCAATGCCTGCACTCGCATGGCACTTGCAGGGGGCTCATATGTAGCACACCGGGCTTTGAACGCACACTGGGGACACCGTGCGCTCCACAGCATAACACAGTGTCTTACCAGTACCACGCTGCTTCCGGTAAGCACAGGGAGTTGGCTCAGGTCTACCGCCTGACTCTGCCAATCTCCCCGTGTGCCCCCCCAAAATTTTTTATGGGGCTGCCTCTCGTGTCTGCTGCGCTCCCTTTCCTCATACCAGCGCCTCTCAGCTCTCCGCCTCGATCTCCCACTGCGGGCGGCGATAATCCCCAGCTTGAGCCCATGGTCCTTTCCCGTCCAGGATTTCCTCCCAAGTCCACGAATCCTGAACGCTCCTCTCCTGGCGCTTCTCCTTCCTCCGCTGCTTGGTCCATTGTTGGTGGGTAATTCTGTAACGGCTGTCGTCGGAAGAAGACCAAGGTGCAGCGGAGTTAGGGTTCATCATAAAAGGTTTTAATGATCAACGAACACTATACAAAAGAAACCAAAAAACTACTAGCAACAGTTCTGTTAGGAACACACTAAACAGAAAACAATTACCCACAAAACTCAAAGGAAAAACATGCTCCTTATGTGTGACTCCCAATCAGCAACAACGAGCTTCAGCTGTGCCTGATTGGGAGCCACACACGGCCCAAAACAAAGAAATACAAAAACATAGAGAAAGGAACATAGAACGCCCACCCAATGTAACACCCCGGCCTAACCAAAATAAAGAACAAAAAAACCCTCTCTATGGCCAGGGCGTTACACCTACACTGTGAATGTTTAAATTATGTATTCAATATAGACGAGTAAAAAAAATAAAATGTGTGTTATTAGTTTAAGCACACTGTGTTTGTCTATTGATGAAGATCAGATCTAATTTTATGACCAATTCATGTAGAAATCCTGATAATTCCAAAGGGTTCACATACTTTTTCTTGCCACTGTATGTGCACATTTAACAAGCCATTGCATAATTTGCATATTTTGATAACATATTTCAGAAAAAAGTTAATATATATATATATTTGTATATATGTGCCGACATTCAACTGTTAAAAGTTGATTGTGATATGATTAAGAGAAATAGGCTGCACTTTCCATATGAGCTACGCTTTCCATATGGGCAACACTTTGTATAGGGCTACCTATGTTTTATATCCGTCTTTTATTAACAGAAATAATCAAGTTAATTTGATTATTGACAGTAATCTAGCTGCTACATGTTATAACAACATATACTCAATGAGCTATAATTAGACTTCATTAGACTCCACATCCTGTAAGAGGGATAATAATTGGATATTTATTGTTCACTTTTCTCGGTTCACGATAACTAATGGCTCTCTAAATGATTTGCAGGTGATTTGGAGAGGAGAATACGTGGGAGTCGGGTGAATCAGAAATCAAACACAGTTTTCCACAGGATAATAAAACACAGACTGTTTGCCGTCCGGGCCGAATCAATGTCTTCCATCAATTACTGTCTGAGACTACGAGTGAGTAATTATCGGACCAGTCAAGAGACGCACACCTTAACTTACTCAGGTCAGTGTGAATCAAGGGGGGACTAGGACTATACAAGTCATAGATTTTATCGCAGGTGTAGAGGGCTATATTTGTACAAAGAAACGCTTTTACAATGCATAGGTATGTCTGAATATGAGCAGAGATTTGTGAAATCATCACCATGGGCTAAGTATTTAAAATGCCGTCAACACACAACTAAATGAATACACACGTTAACAATGAGAATGATTATTTGGCCTATTTTAAATAAGCCAGAGGCCAGGTTTTATTCCAGTGAAAAAATCCATATGAGTGTTAGTCAATCAGTGTATGACACTGCATCAAATAACACCAGTTGTATCTCTAAGGGTCCAGAGGCTCTCCCCTCCTTTCCTCCCTTCCGCTCTCTGCCCCGCTCCCCTATTTGACACTTCCTCTTGATTGACTATGACCGTTCTCTCCCCTTTCTGTTGTTGTTGATTCACTCAACTCACCCCACCCGGCCATAGCCCATTGGACGTCAAATGGCTCAAAATAACTTCAGGGCTCATGCCCTCTCCCCAAAAGACGCCCAAAGCGTCTGACGTGGCTCCACATGAGGCGTCAGTGGCTTTCTCATCCATACTAATCCTCCTCCGCCCTGAGGACATCTATCATTACACACACACACCACGTCCCTCACAACTCCTTGTGGTGTGAGCTAGTCACAAGGCCCCAAAGAACTAACACCAACCTAACCTCCGTCTCAATATTCCACTGTTTACGGTTTAACTCAATGAGAGATGGAAGGAAAGCAGACAAATATGATCGGGAGGAGAATGCGAGATAGAGAAACGAGAGAGAAAGAGAGAAGGAATCCGCCTCTTCTTATTTTCCTTATTATGTGGCAAGTGACTTGCAAAAGAAGATCAAATTAGGTACTAATTGCTTTTATCTCAAACTCATCAAGTGTCAAGTTGTCCTCTCTTAAAAGCGAGCGAAACGGATTACGTTAATGATTTTGGTGTACGTGCTGTTATATAGCTGTGTCTCATTTTAAGAGTTATAGAGCAATCTAATCCGCATAGCGTTACCATTAGCAACAACTGCATCATCACGTTGTGAATAATCTAATCAGTGAGCACACACACACACACTAAAAGAACAGATGTATTCCGCAGATTACTGTAAATTCCCATGCTTTGAAATGTCACCCTAAGAGTAGTATTACCTCTGACTCTGGAGTGTCAAAAATGTTATGAAGTCTTCACAGTGGCATACAGTCAATATTACTACCCTTAAGAGTTATCAATGTGTCTTACTAGATATAAGATGGCATGTCCACCGTGTCACATAAATTGCTTGAATAACAATGATTTCAATGTATTTTTTCCTACAACTTTCATTGAGCTTGTGTGTGTAAAAACAGCAATTCCAGCATCTGGTGAAATCAGACACTTACCTCAGTTGACAAACTGATTACTTACTAGAGACATTATTCAACACAATACTTTGAGAAAATCCAACTCTAAACCCAACCTACCGCTGGAACATGAGATTGTCATTAGTGATGAAGGGAGGAGAGCTCGATTCTTATAAAGTACATTTGTTACGGTTAGAAAATTGATACTAACTGGTTATTAAGAGAAGAAAATTCTCGCATATCATATTGGAGGTATGAATTCAGTTATGAAGCGTAAAATGTAGACATGTTAAAGCAATTATGAATAAGTTGATGAGATAAAGCAATATTGTGCAATTGTATCCTAGTCAGTAATTCTACAGCAATCTCATTTATTTATGTATTTGTTATTATAATAATCTTCAGAGAAAAAACTGTTACATGGCCCCTGCTTTTGCAGGAAATTACATTTTTACCAACTCTTTCCACCACTTTCAATTACTTGCCTATAAGGACGCTATCCGTGGGACATTCAATGACCACAAGGGGACGTTTCATGATGGTAAAGGGGTCGTCGCATGATAGTCCCAATGGAACATTCTCTGGGGAACCTTTGTCTAGTTCCCTGTACCAGGACGTCACGGGGGACCATGTCAGGACTTTTCAGGACGTTCTCAAATGTTCATTTTACTAGTCATTAGGATGTTGCGTGACAGTCTCTAGGGAACTTCCCCGCAACTAAAAATTCGCCGTGACCCTCGAAGCCGGTGTTTGGAGGATATATTGGCACGGTTTGCCGGCCCTCAACTTGGTCTCGGGCCTAACAACACCCGTGCCAAATCCTCCAAACACCGGCTTCTCGGGCATTATCACTTAATTAAGGTAAGTGGTGCACTGTTCAGCTAAAATAGTGTAAAAAATCTTTAATCGATGACAATATTGATGTTCTGGGGACGTTCTAACTACTCATTTTTGTTTGCAGGGTAGTTTCCATGCGATTCTTCGAAAAGGAAAATCATTCTATATAAAATAGAATGTAAGGGTATGTTTTCTAGTGGGCAACACGGCCTTTGTCAGCACCAGGGATCCATCTTTCCTGGAAAGTGAGTATGAAAATACAGACATCTCATCACCATACAAATCCCATTATCCTTGCCTCTCTCTGACTCTCAATATCAAATCATTTCTGCATAACGATTAAGTACCTTATTGTGATTGTTTTAAATTAAAATGGTAAAAAAAAGAAACAAAAATAGCTTCTTAGCAAATAGCAATTTCTCAAGCAAAAATGTTGCTAGGGCTGTCTTGGAGTGGTCTGAATGGGGAGGGGAAAACTGGAAACTAGTTGTTATTGGCAGAGATGTTTGGAACTCTCTTTCTTATTAGTCTATTAACTTATATACCAATACAGGCCAAAACTCCATCCCAAAAAAACAGGCTGCAATTTCAGAACAGCTCTTAAACTAAAAGGGCATTATCATAATGTTAACAATTTCACAGTATTATTCCAACCTCATATATATAAAACACAGGACATCACGCTTTTTTGACTGCACTGGGCCTTTATTCCATTTATTTAAGCTGTGTGTGTGTGTGTGTGTGTGTGTGTGTGTGTGTGTGTGTGTGTGTGTGTGTGTGTGTGTGTGTGTGTGTGTGTGTGTGTGTGTGTGTGTGCGTGCGTGCGTGCGTGTCTGTGTCCGTGCGCGTCCGTGCACACCTGTGTGTTAGCAGTGGCCCCTAAACCACTGAGTGGTGGTGAATCAGCTTTGTGTAGACGCACACTGTCAGTCAGCCAGACCCAGCTGTTGGCCAGGACGCCTGCAGACAGACACCCCTAGACAGATACCGTTGGCTGGCCCACACACACAAGAGCACACACACACCTGGCATGCCTGGGGACAAACAGACAGACGGACGGACACACCTGGCCTACTGTTGCATGGTCTCCCAGGCAGTACAGCGACACACCACACCACACCTTCCATCAGAGAGAGGGCAGGCCTGAATAAATTATCCAAGACACTCCCGGAGGATATGTGTGTGTATGTGTGTGTGTGTGAGAGAGAGAGAGAGAGAGAGAGAGAGAGATGTGTGGCATTTACAATTCTACTATACGGACACAAGACCAGCTGAAACAGACTCTCATTGTGAAGATCGTTCTGTTGCATGCCAGCTGTAAGGCTAGGGTGTCCATATCTGACCCCCCACAACACTATGACCTATACGCTTTCCCCACCACCACCCCATCATCATATCATCAACACACGTAGGACTCTCCTACTTCTTCCAAGCCAAGATTACATGTCGCCACTCCGATCTATATGTATGAGCAAACACAGGACAGCACTCCTGTCTGCCGCAGTGTGTGTGTGTGTGTGTGTGTGTGTACGGAAGCTCTACATGTGTATAGAGTCTGTTTGGACAAGGCTATGCGCCTCAGTTCCTTCCTCAAACAAGTCTTGAGCTAATGTGTTTCCGAAAGGGCAATTACAATTGAGATCACTAAGAAGGGGGGATGTTTGTGATTTCTAGCGAGCAACTCTTGGGCTGAGTGAATGTTCCGGAGCTATTCTAGGTGCGTCTGATGCTCACTATGGGATGGGATATGTAGTCACTCTGTATACGGATGACCCTTAGCCTACACTGCTCAATTCCAACCATGACGTGTTGAATCATTTCTATTTAACTTAACTCCATTCAATGATTGCATTTATTTAAATGTAACCATTATTTTACCAGGTTGACTGAAAACACATTTTCATTTACAGCAGCGACCTGGGGAATAGTTACAGGGGAGAGGAGGGAGGATGAATGAGCCAATTGGAAGCTGGGGATGATTAAGTGGAGATGATGGCGTGAGGGCCAGATTGGGAATTTAGCCAGGACACCGGGGTCAACACCTCTACTCTTACAATAAGTGCCATGTAATCTTTAGTGACCACAGAGAATCAGTAGTCAAAGGCCTTGGAGTGAAATATAGACTTGACTCCTCAGAGAGACAGGATGGAGATTAGAGACAAATTGCCTTGAATATGTTAAAGGGATAGTTCACCCAAATGACTAAATAACATAACGGTTTCCTTACCCTGTAAGCAGTCTTTGACATTGGACATGATGTGTGAAAAATGGTAAAATAATAAGTACCATGACTTGCATGGGATTTGTGCCACAAATGCTAAAACGTTAGCATGTGGAAACTAAACCAAAGCATGGATTGCTGTCATACCTTGTCCATAGACTGCTTACAGGGTAAGGAAGCAATGACATTTTGTAATATGGGTGAACTATCCCTTTAAGTGATTGTTTACATCTGGTTTCGGTTGCAGCTGGTATTGAGTTGGTGAATTTTCACTGATAAGTTGCTGTAATTTGAAATAGCTTTTATTGATGAGGTATGAATTGAAAGGTTGAAGGGTTGAATTGACAGGGTTGTACGCATTATTTAAATAATCATCCTCTTACCTAAAAACAGTTGCCAGGTTTTCTTGTACAGGGATTACTTCAGAACTAGTTTTAAAAAAAAAATCAAATGGTGATTCAATTGCCCAGAAGAATGATTTGTCTGGATCAAACAGGGATGCACAATGCTTATTTTGTACGCCTCAGTGATTGTTCCCAGTAGCTTTACTTGCTGGCCCGAATTGGCATCCCCAGCCCACACCTTGCCGACTGCGTTGAAGGTTCACCTTAGAGGGACGGTTCAGAGCCCACTATCCGCCCTGTCCAGACTTCAAGCGGGGGTGGTGCAGAGAGAGAGAGAGGCATCATGAGACTGCTACGGATCCAGTCTGGTTTTTGATCAGAGCTGACAGCTCTCCCCCCTCTCCAAGGGTCTCAGTTGCGTTTAGCACCTGCTGCCTGTGCACTAACCAGCCCAGCAGTACTGACCCAACCTTCCAACCTCCACACTTTCATAATCACAGCCGGGAACTTGATGTGGGCAGGTAGTACTGCATCATGCATGTAATCTGTATGCATGATGGTGGTGGTCGTGTTGACGTGTGCTTGTGTTTGATTTCTGCCCTTCCATCTTTGTCATCCCACTGCGTCGTGTATAGAGTTGTGATAAGTCGAATTTGAAAAAGACCCATGCTTAAGACTGTTCTTACCAGCTTCTACAACAATTTGGAATGGAGGGAGTTCTCAGAGTTGCTACGTATATTTGGGAAGCAGAGCCAACTGGGTAGTTGGTAGAATCTCTGTTCTGTACGTAAAGTGTCTTCAGAAAGGAGTCTTTAGGTACACCATCTGGGCAGACTGCTCCAACTCATAATTGTCCAAATCAGGGCCAAGTCAAACCAAGGGTTTCCTAGAGGGAGCCTGTGGTTGGTGGAGGAGCCTGTGGTTTACAGACTCTTAATTAAGCAAACACCCTCTCCTCCAGCAGCCTATGCAGCATTACATAACCAGGCTAGTGCCAGCTCAGCAGTGAACAGGGCCAGGTGGTGTAACCCTCTTAGTCTTCCCCTCTAATGGAAGGGAAAATACTGTTAAAGCAACATTAGGATAACTAGCAGTGGGCATCAGATCGGAGGCTGCCACGACTGGGCCCTACACTAGCCACGCACTGAGCAAAGAGTGGGCCAGACAGAATGGAACCGCTGCTGTCAAAACCAGACCGTAAAGACAACAATATGACATACATTAATAGAGGGACCAGTGCCAATCTGATTCCCGATGATATTTGATAGTACATTTGTTCTCCATCTCTGGCGCTTGGAAGTATTTAGCAGCGCCGAGGATATGTCAGGCATGGCTGACGGTGTGATAGACGATAGGCTGCGTCTAGCTGCGTCTGACTGTTTTGACAGGTTGCTTGCTGTTCATGGTGATGTCAAACGGGACATTGGTAAAAGGTCATTACAAATGGAAGTATTAAACAGACTAGCAGAGAACCTTTCCGCTATTGGAGATAACAAGAAAAAGCTGTCATTCTTCCATGTGATTATTATTGCCTCATTTAATCAATCCCAAAAAAGTCAGTTTCTATGTGCTGTAAAAATGCACCAAAAAAGCTATCATAGCATGGGCCTACAAGCAAGAAAAATACTCGACTTCATGCTTCCTTAATGTAAAATCATTTGCAACCCAAATTAAATCCGCCTTGTAGGCTTACAATCTACCGTGACCTCGCAATTTCTCAATGTCAACATGATATTATTGAGAGTCATCCAAAGCCCTTGATAGACAACTACTTGAGTCATGGGGTTGAGCTGTGACATTGTGCATTATGGAAATAACAGTGCAAATTGTTTTTTATTTTAGTATTATAACTACAGACAATGCCGCTAGATATTCCGTTGAAGAGGGCAGAGAAAATGTAATATTCTGATCAAAATCCAACAATTCTGGTCACTCTTAATAACCCATTGACCAATTGTAAACGGGAACATTTCAGATCCAGCTGCCCCAAATTATTCATGGATATCAAAACTATATTTACTTATTTGCATGTTATAAAAATTGCTTGTCAAATATGAATAGTGGGGACATTGTGTTAAAAGCACACCCTGATCACTTCTCTGATGCCGAAGTTACTCAATCGATCACAGATTTTTGTGTTATTGGTTCATTCTTATCTAACAATATGACAGGTTTTACAGTTTTATCAGCAGGATGTTCGGTTTGACCAATGCTCCAGGTCAGCCAGAATAACTTAGATGGGCAGAACTTTAATGTTTAAACATTTGCACTTAATACACATCTCCTACTTTTTTAGACAGGAAACAGGCATTTGATCCCAGGTCTTATCTTCTAAGTGAGGGATCCAGAGCACTCTAGGAAAGCACTGCTTGTTTATACTCCAGTGTTTGTCTATGGGAAGGGCGATAAGCTACCCACTGATAGTGTCATTCAACAGAGCCAAGGCAAGCAAACAAATTCAACGTTGGAAGACTGCCCAATGGCCACAATATACAGATAATGCACAACTACCAGTTGTACCTGGTTATAAAATATGATAGATACTACGATAGGTACTTCAATACAGTACATTGATCTTTGGGGGGTGAATTGTGGCACAAAACCACTAAAAGATCCATTGATTTTTGAGTTAAAAGTGTAAACACAAGCCTTATTTTCAATTGTGTAATTGTGGCTATTCTGAATATGAGAGAAATGAAGCTAATTGAATCCACACATAGTGCAGGTAAATACATGGGGTTAAAGCTGCAGCTGTGACATACAATAGATGTGAATAAGTGGCCTATCACCGAAGGGTATAGAAATCATTTCAGATTTTAGCTCAGGCAACAACAGAGAAAGAAATGTAGATGTGAGAGCCACAAGGCACAGTAGGCAGATCATTTCTAAACCCAGGGAATATAACACATCTGCTGGGCTTCCCAGATCCTATTTTAATTGATTTACTCAATTCACAAAAAAAAGGAAGTGAACAGATCAATGGCTGGATATGAAACATCAAGGCACTACTGGTGTTGCTTCTGTCCAAGGGGAATGTCTTTATTTGATCAGTGAGAACAGTGTATGTAAACCACACTGGGTCTTTACGGTTTGACAGAACGTTTGGAAAAGTATATATATTAGTCGAATTTTGGATCTGCTCTTGTAGGTTTTTGTCCGTTGTTTTGTGCGATATAAAGAGGTCCTCTAGAAATAGTATAATTGTCTGTTTGATTTATTTCTCTCTTAGATGTGCTGTATCTATCTTTGCCTCCATATCTGTCTTCCATGATAGATATTACAGTTGGTGAGCTACTCAGCTTACTGAGGCTAAGCCTGCCCAATAAAACACTTTATACTGTCAGGATCTCAAAGCCCGTAAGGAAGATGTCGTCCAAAATAACCTATACAGCACATATTATGGTCTGTGAAGAAAGTGGAACTGATATTGTGTCGTTATGAACAAAACATTATGAACACCTGCTCTTTCCAAGACATGGACTGACCAGGTGAATCCAGGTGAAAGATACGATCCCTTATTGATGTTGTCAAGTCCAATTCAATCAGTGTAGATAAAGGGGAGGAGACAGGTTAAATAAGGATTTTTAAGCCTTTTTTAGGAGGGTGATTGGGCAAGACAAAAGATTGAAGTGCCTTTGAACGGGCTATGGTAGTAGGTGCCAGGCGCAACGGTTTGTGTCAAGAACTGCAACGCTACTGGGTTTCTCACGCTCAACAGTTTCCCGTGTGGTCCACCACCCAAAGGACATCCAGCCAACTTGACACAATGGTGGAATGCTTTCGACACCTTGTGGAGTCCATGCCCTGATGAATTGAGGCTGTTCTCATGGCAAAAGGTGTTCTTAATGTTTTGCACACTCAGTGTATATTCCCATATGTCATATCAAAATGACATTCAAATATGCCAAAGAAATGAATTGTATTCACACATTATGCCCGTGTGTTTATAACTTTATAATGTTATGCCCATCTGTTTATAACTTAGGCTAAGCCTGAAGCCTGTCATATGAGACAGTTCTTCATGATTTCATATTCGTTCATGCACTGACAATTTACCATGATTAGGAAAGGAATGTATACTTTATTTGCTCATGGGTTGCAAATGTCTCACAAAAATCACGTCAGCTAAATTAAAAGTGTCATTGGGTTATTGTAACAAGGTAATATTAATGGATGGCAATTTCCACTAATCAGAGGAATTGTTTTGAGTGGAAGGAAGCAGAGAAAAGGGGTTTGCCAAATGGCCACTTTGTAGTCATTGCATGTGTCACGAAAAAACATATAGTTTGTGAAATGTTTGTATTCTATCACCTGTACTTTGTTATTATGACAGGTGACGTATCATGTTTATGACAGCTTTATGTAGCTTTTAGGACACACAATACAAGTGAAACATTACTGGAAATCCACAGGGCTGTATTGGCTCTTCAGGGGCTTACCAGGAGTTCCATGTTGAGGGGGCGAGGAGTGAAAGGAAGGGGTTGACCACCAGGCAGACCCAGGACATACATTTTTATCATCCTCCTACATTTCATCCATTTTGTAAGTACTAGGGGGAGGTTGGAAAGATGGGAGTGTGTATTTGACGGCGGAGGTTGGAATGATGGGAGTGTGTTTTTGACGGCTCCGGGTGGCATCAAAGCTCATTTCGACCATTGATCCATCCTTTGGAATGAAGCACCTCTTGTCTCTTTACCTTAGGACAGAGAGATAGAGAGGGTGAGGTCAGTTGAGCAGTGAGGAATGAACATACCGCAGATTATTGAGACAGACAATACTGGTATCCTCAAGGTATCATTTTTTGAAGGTTTTTTTTATAGACAGGATATGAATATGCACACAAATCAGGATTTAGACCCAGTGCTTTCAGTGGTTCACTCCACAATATATAATTACTTTTAAAAAGTCATCCAGACTTTTGTTTCTAGTAATATTGTCATCAGTTCCATTTTTCTCCTAATCTCGTGTTTTTCTCTTAATTTTCTCCTTCACCAATTTCTTTGTGATAAAATAGGGATAGTTTTCCTTTTAGGTTGTGTCACGTCCTGGCCAGTATATAAGGTTAATTGTTTTGTAGTTTGGTCAGGGCGTGGCAGAGGGTATTTGTTTTATGTGGTTCAGGGTGGTGTGTGTTTGGTTAAAGGGTGTTTGATTTAGTATTTCCGGGGTTTTGGTTTATAGTCTGTTTATGTATTTCTATGTGTAGTCTGGTGAGTGTGTTTCTATGTTGTGTTGATTGGGGTTGGGACTCTCAGTTGAAGGCAGGTGTTGTCTATCTGCCTTTGATTGAGAGTCCCATATATTAGGGTGTGTTTGTGGTTGTTATTTGTGGGTGATTGTTCTGTGTTTCAGCCTTATGCTTTACCAGACTGTTAGTAGTTGTTCGTTCGTTCGTTCTTTTTGTTTTGTTATTTTGTACGTTCATTTTTTGTAGTTAATAAAACTCAAGATGAGCATACACGTACCTGCTGCGTTTTGGTCCTCCTTCACCGACGACAACCGTGACAGGTTGACCATTTATTATATAAAATAGGGATTATTTTCCTTGTAGATGGACAGTAGTGTCTAAGGTAAGGTAAACAAAACAATATCAAAGATGTACTCCTTAACACGTAGCTAGGTGAATTTCCATTCCTTTTTAACAGCTAGCTTCTAGCGTTTAACAAGTCTGTCTTGTCGCATGAAATTATATTGTTCTTATTTGAAACATATATCAAATAATGGCAGAAATACAACTAGGCCTATTAAAAAATGACTGATGCCCTAAATTTGTTGTTTTATTCAAAACTGACCAACAGGCTCACAGCCACGAGCATCAACAAGCCACAAGCAAAATGGCCACCACTGTTATTGCAGCAGTTTGTCTCAGACACAACATGGTCGGCCCAGGAGCCCAGAGAAGGGCTGGAAACACTAGCGGCATTTAATAACCCAAACAAGCATGTGGGTGACCGATGATGAAGGTAGTGATGAAGGCACGTCGGCGACTAAGGCACAGCCTGATCATTTGGTCACAATTCATGGCACTGTCCGAATGTATGGCCATATGTTTACACATCACAGGAGTGAGCACACCTTCGTCCGTGGCTTCCTCCGGGGTGGGTCATTCCCACGGAACTCCATACTGGAGCCCTCAGAGACTTGAAGGCTGATGAAACTTGTGTTGACTTGTGTTGAATTTAATTTTGGATACTTTCAATAGCTCATAGAGAGCACAAAACTACCTCCATACCTCCATTTGTTTGTATGGGTTACCTTCAGATGAGTCCCGTGACATTTGTGTTCGTGAGAGCCGTTTTCGTGAGAATATTGATTTTCGGGATGTCTCATGGTCTGATAAACACCGCTGTAGCTTGGCCACCTTCCATTGCACATGCGGAAGGCTGACATAGGCAGATGAGGTGGATTGAGATGCAGCCCATGGAAAAATAATTTCAATCATAGCCATGGTATAAAAGGGATAATCAACCTGTGGCAGTATGCGTTCTCTGGAAAATAATGCAACACACCTTCCACGTCGTTCATTATTTTCAATAGAATGCATAGCCTCTTGTTGATTTTCCCTTACATACACCATGGCTTTCAGCCAATCAGCATTCAGGGCTTAAACCACCCAGTTTATAATTAGGTTTAGAGAATGAGTGTAAAGTTTTATGCCTTTCGCTATAGCCTATTGTTTCTTGGCCAGCAGAGTGACGCTAATTAAACGATGAGGGTTATTGAAATTCAGTTCGCCCTAGGTAGGGTTAAAGGTTGATGGTTGCTTCATTCATGGAGAAATTGTATTGCAAATCTCCTGTTTATACTTTGTATGCCATAGTACGGTGCATTAGTTACTTTGAAGGCCTATGGTGTGTACACCTTTGATAATTGTATTCTTATTGCCTAAACTTGTAATTTATCTTAGTTAGTTTTAAATTGGATTCATACTGAGGTCTTCATAATTCACAGTATTCTTTGTTTTGTTGTTATGGACTAATGCTAAATATTATTAGGTTATACTACACATCGCATGATTTGGTTCCACCTTGACATCCCTGCTCTAAACCTGGCTCAATTAATTAATGCTAGATCTTTGATTGCTAGAATCAGCTCAGTATTTGGACTTTATTAATTGCATAACAGTGCAAGATAGATGTTATAGTCTCTGAGCCTGATGCATTGATAAGCTATCTTATTTTTTATTATTAATTAATAATTTTTAAAAATGTACCCCTTTTCTCCCCAATTTCGTGGTATCCAATTGGTAGTGACAGTCTTGTCTCATCGCTGCAACTCCCATATGGACTCGGGAGAGGCGAAGGTCAAGAGCCGTGCGTCATCCGAAACACAACCCAACCAAGCCGCACTGCTTCTTGAAACAATGCCCACTTAACCCGGAAGACAGCCGCACCAATGTGTCAGAGGAAACACCGTACACCTGGCAACCGTGTCAGCGTGTACTGCGCCCAGCCTGCCACAGGAGTCGCTAGTGAGTGATGGGACAAGGACATCACTGCCGGCCAAACCCTCCCCTAACCCGGCCAATTCTGGGCCAATTGTGCGCTGCCCCATTGGTCTCCCGGTTTCGGCTGGCTGCGACAGAGCCTGGACTCTGGAATCTCTAGTGGAACAGCTAGCACTGCGATGCAGTGCCTGAGACCACTGCGCCACTTGGGAGGCCACGATTAGCTATCTTGCTAGATCCATCAGAGGACCTCTTGCATTTTATACACAAGAGTTGGGAGTCATTTTTTATTATTAATATGATAGAATTCCTCCTACACTAATTTGGTCATCCTCAAAAGTCATTGTGGATTTTCATCCATAACTACATATGCTCTTTAAATTGAAGAGAAGGCGGAGAAAAAGGGGTCGGAGGGTGGGCTGCCTTCTGAGAATTCATAGGTGATCAAATAAACCCCCACTGCCTTCCATTCTGCAATCTTTGGAAAATAAAATCGATGACCTACACGGAAGATTAAACTACCAACGGGACATTCAGAACTGTAATATCTTATGCTTCACAGAGTCGTTGCTGAAAGACGACGTTATCAGGGCTGAATCGGCAGGATAGAACAGCTGTGTCTGGTAAGACAAGGGGCGGGGGGCTATGTATTTTGTAAATAACAGCTGGTGCACGATATCTAAGGAAGTCTCAAGGTTTTGCTTGCCTGAGGTAGAGTATCTCATGATAAGCTGTAGACAACACTATCTACCTAGAGAGTTTTCATCTGTATTTTTCGTAGCTGTCTACATACCACCACAGGCTGATCCTTGCACTAAGGCTGCACTCAATGAGCTGTATTCCGCCATAAGCAAACAGGAAAACGCTCACCCAAATAGAGCGTACCGAGTGGCCGGGGACATTAATGCAGGAAAATCCGTTTTACCAAATTTCTATCAGCATGTTAAATGTGCAACCAGAGGGAAAAAACTCTGGACCACCTTTACGCCACACACAGAGACGCATGCAAAGCTCTCCCTCGCCCTCCATTTGGCAAATCTGACCATAATTCTATCCTTCTGATTCCTGCTTAAAAGCAAAGATTAAAGCAGGAAGCGCCAGTGATTCGATCAATAAAAAAGTGGTCAGATGAAACAGATGCTAGCTACAGGACTGTTTTGCTAGAACAGACTGGAATATGTTCCAGGATTCCTCTGATGGCATTGAGGAGTTCACCACATCAGTCAACTTGAAGTTCTACTTTTAAAATCCATCTCTCTAAAAACAAGTCTCTCACCGTTGCCGCCTGCTATAGACCACCCTCGGCCCCCAGCTGTGCTCTGGAGACCATATGTGAAATGATTGCCCCCATCTATCTTCAGAGCTCGTGCTGCTAGGTGACCTAAACTAGGACATGCTTAACACCCCAGCTAATCTACCATCCAAGCTTGACGCCCTCAATCTCACACAAATTATTAATGAACCCACCAGGTACCACCCCAAAGCCGTAAACACTGGCACCCTCATAGATATCATCCTAACCAATTTGCCCTCTAAATACACCTCTGCTGTTTTCAACCAAGATCTCAGCGATCACTGCCTTATTGCCTGCATCCGTAATGGGTCTACGGTCAAACGACCTCCACTCATCACTGTCAAACGCTCCCTGAAACATTTCAGCGAGCAAGCCTTTCTAATCGACCTGGCCCTGGTATCCTGGAAGGATATAGACCTCATCCCGTCAGTAGAGGATGCCTGGTTATTTTAAAAAAATGTCTTCCTCAGCATCTTAAATAAGCATGCCCCATTCAAAAAATGTAGAACCAGGAACAGATATAGCCCTTGGTTCTCCCCAGACCTGACTGCCCTTAACCAACATAAAAACATCCTATGGCATTCTGCATTAGCATCAAACAGCCCCTGTGATATGCAACTTTTCAGGGAAGTTAGAAACCAATATACACAGGCAGTTAGAAAAGCTAAGGCTAGCTTTTTCAAGCAGAAATTTGCTTCCTGCAACACAAATTCTAAAAAGTTCTGGGACATTGTAAAGTCCATGGAGAATAAGAACACCTCCTCCCAACTGCCCACTGTACTGAGGATAGGAAACTCTGTCACCACCGAAAAACGCACTATAATTGAGAATTTCAATAAGCATTTTTCTACGGCTGGCCATGCTTTCCACCTGGCTACCCCTACTGCAGTCAACAGCACTGCACCCCCCACAGCTACTCGCCCAAGCCTTCCCCATTTCTCCTTCTCACAAATCCATTCAGCTGATGTTCTGAAAGAGCTGCAAAATCTGGACCCCTACAAATCAGCCGGGCTAGACAATCTGGACCCTTTCTTTCTAAAATTATCTGCCAAAATTATTGCAACCCCTATTACTAGCCTGTTCAACCTCTCTTTCGTGTCGTCTGAGATTCCCATAGATTGGAAAGCAGCTGCTGTCATCCCCCTCTTCAAAGGAGGTGACACTCTTGACCCAAATTGCTAAGGCGGGGCTTTGATAAGGCGGGGCTTTACCTAGCAGAGACTTGTAGATTACCTGGAGCCAGTGGGTTTGGCGACGAGTATGAAGCGAGGGCCAGCCAACGAGAGCGTACAGGTCGCAGTGGTGGGTAGTATATGGGGCTTTGGTGACAAAACGGATGGCACTGTGATAGACTGCATCCAATTTGTTGAGTAGAGTGTTGGATGCTATTTTGTAAATGACATCGCCGAAGTCAAGGATTGGTAGGATAGTCAGTTTTACGAGGGTATGTTTAGCAGCATGAGTGAAGGATGCTTTGTTGCAAAATAGGAAGCCGATACTAGATTTAATTTTGGATTGGAGATGTTTAATGTCAGTCTGGAAGGAGAGTTTACAGTCTAACCAGACACCTAGGTATTTGTAGTTGTCCACATATTCTAAGTCAGAACCGTCCAGAGTAGTGATGCTGGATGGGCGGGCAGGTGCGGGCAGCGATCGGTTGAAGAGCATGCATTTAGTGTTACTTGCATTTAAGAGCAGTTGGATGCCACAGAAGGAGACTTGTATGGCATTGAAGCTCATCTGGAGGTTAGTTAACACAGTGTCCAAAGAAGGGCCAGAGGTATACAGAATGGTGTCGTCTGCGTAGAGGTGGATCAAAGAATCACCAGCAGCAAGAGCGACATCATTGATGTATACAGAGAAGAGAGTCGGCCCAAGAATTGAACCCTGTGGTACCCCCATAGAGACTGCCAGAGGTCCGGACAACAGGCCCTCCGATATGACATACTGATCTCTATCAGAGAAGTAGTTGGTGAATCAGGCGAGGCAATCATTTGAGAAACCAAGGCAGTTGAGTCTGCCAATAAGAATGTTGTGATTGACATAGTCGAAAGCCTTAGCCAGGTTGATGAATATGGCTGCACGGTAATGTCTCTTATCGATGGCGGTTATGATATCGTTTAGGACCTTGAGCGTGGCTGAGGTTTACCCATGACCAGCTTGGAAACCAGATTGTATAGTGGAGAAGGTACGGTGGGATTCGAAATGGTCGGTAATCTGTTTGTTAACTTGGCTTTCGAAGACCTTAGAAAGGCAGGGTAGAATAGATGTAGGTCTTTAGCAGTTTGGGTCTAGAGTGTCTCCACCTTTGAAGAGGGGGATGACCGCGGCAGCTTTCCAATCTATGGGAATCTCAGACGATACGAAAGAGAGGTTGAATAGGCTAGCAATAGGGGTTGCAACATTTTCGGTAGATAATTTTAGAAAGAGAGTGTCCAGATTGTCTAGCCCGGCTAATTTGTAGGATTCCAGATTTTGCAGCTCTTTCAGAACATCAGATATCTGGGTTTGGGTGAAGGAGAAATGGGGGAGGTTTGGGCGAGTTGCTGTGGGGAGCGCAGGGCTGTTGACTGGGGTAGGAGTAGCCAGGTGGAAAGCATGGCCAGCCGTAGAAAAATGCTTATTGAAATTCTCAATTATAGTGGATTTATCGGTGGTAACAGTGGGCAGCTGGGACACATTTTACAGTGTCCCAGAACTTGTTCGATGTTAGGATACCCGGGACAGGTCGATTATTCATTGACTACAGCTCAGCGTTCAACACCACAGCGCCCTCAAAGCTCATCAATAAGGTAAGGACCCTGGCATTAAACACCTCCCTCTGCAACTGGATCCTGGACTTCCTGACGGGCCGCCCCAGGTGGTAAGGGTAGGTAACAACACATCACGCTAATCCTCAACACGGGGGCCCCTCAAGGGTGCGTGCTCAGTCCACTCCTGTACTCCCTGTTCACTCATGACTGCACAGCCAGGCAAGACTCCAACATCATCATTAAGTTTGCCGATGACACAACAGTGGTAGGCATGATCACCGACAACAATGAGACATCCTATAGAGAGGAGGTCAGAGACCTGGCCGTGTGGTGCCAGGCCAACAACCTCTCCCTCAATGTGATCAAGACAAAGGAGATGATTGTGCACTACAGGAAAAAGAGGACCTAGCACGCCCCCATTCTCATCGATGGGGCTGTAGTGGAGCAGGTTGAGAGCTTCAAGTTCCTTGGTGTCCACATCACTAACAAACTGACATGGTCCAAGCACACCAAGACAGTTGTGAAGAGGGCACAACAAAACCTATTCCCCCTCAGGAGACTGAAAAGATTTGGCGTGGGTCCTCAGATCCTCAAAATGTTCTACAGCTGCACCATCGAGAGCATCCTGACGGGTTGCATCACTGCCTATTATGGCAACTGCTCGGCCTACCACCGCAAGGCACTACAGAGTGTAGTGCGCACGGCCTAGTAAATCAACGAGGCAAAGCTTCCTGCCATCCAGGACCTCTATACCAGGCGGTGTCAGAGGAATGCCCTAATAATTGTCAAAGACTCCAGCCACCCTAGTCATAGACTGTTCTCTCTGCTACTGCACGGCAAGCTATACCGGAGTGCCAAGTCTAGGTCGGAGAGGCTTCTAAACAGCTTCTACCCCCAAGGCATAAGACTCCTGAACATCTAATTAAATGGCTACCCAGATTATTTGCATTGCCCCCCCCCTTTACACCGCTGCTACTCTCTGTTGTTATCATCTATGCATTTCCACTTTAATATACATATTACCTCAATTACCTCGACTAACCGGTGCCCCAGCACATTGACTCTGTACCGGTACCCCCCAGTATATAGTCTCACTATTGTTATTTTACTGTTGCTCTTTCTTGTTACTTTTATTATTCATAAAAAAAATGTAACTGCATTGTTAGTTATGGGCTCATAAGTAAGCGTTTCACTGTAATGTCTATGTTTTCGGTGCATGTGACGAATACAGTTTGATTTGATTAGGTTTAGAAACACACTTTGTGACATTTTCTTAGATCCAATATATAATACATTGGTTTTGTATTATTTTAACACAGGATTAAATTAAGTACAGTACCAGTCAAACGTTTGGACACACCTACTCATTCCAGGTTTTTTTTTTATTTGTACTATTTTCTACATTGTATTATAATAGTGAAGACATCAAAACTATGTATGGAATCATGTAGTAACCAAAAAAGTATAAACAAATCAAAATATATTTTATATTTGAGATTCTTCAAAGTAACCGCCCTATCCCTTGATGACATCTTTGCACAATCTTGGCATTCTCTCAACCAGCTTCATGAGGTTGTCACCTGGAATGCATGTCAATTAACAGGTGTGCCTTGTTAAGTGAATTTGTGGGATTTGTTTCCTTCTTAATGTGTTTGAGCTAATCAGTTGTGTTGTGACAATGAAGAAAATAGTACAAATAATGAAAACCCCTTGAATGAGTAGGTAGGTGTGTCCAAACTTTTGACTGGGACTGTATATATATATATATTCTTTTTACATATCTGCATCCTTAGTTTATCCTTTTTATGATTTGCGTGAGATTACCTGCTTATAGTTATTTATTATCTTACATACCACTAATAGCCACCGGCCCCATGAATATTTAAAGATTTGTCAAAGCAGAAATCTTTTTAAACCTGTGAGTCACATGCTGCAGCCTCATAATCCCACAGGAACACACACATGTCTGTCTGCTTAGTTTAGTACCCCACAGCGTCTACAACCTGCGGCTGAGCTATCACCAACATCACTAATGTGCCGTGAGCTCCAGGTAAAGGACTGGAGACCCAGCTAAACGCTTGCCTGCACTCGCCCCTGTAGGCTAGATGGCCTGACAAATCAAATCAGCCTTCGACCCCCTGCCTCGGCCCTGGCCATACTGAGACGCCATCGGAATCCATCTTTATTACCAGTTCATATTTGTCGCCCTGGCGAAACTCATTGGGTTTGACGCAACGGACCACATTTCATGCTGTCGTCTCTATGACATCCAGAACCTTCGGGGGAGCTGCGCTCCAGACCTTGTCATACCACCCGCTCATAAACGCCCAATAGCAACATGATCTAATATTACACAGGTCTGTAATAGCTGATGGTGGCAATAA
Organism: Salmo trutta; assembly: GCF_901001165.1. Classification (NCBI taxonomy): domain Eukaryota; kingdom Metazoa; phylum Chordata; class Actinopteri; order Salmoniformes; family Salmonidae; genus Salmo; species Salmo trutta. Next base: position 43,883,951 of record NC_042957.1, read on the forward strand.
TGTTTTCCCATTGCGCTCTCCAAATTAGGTACCCTACCTTGGGGAGATGAGAGGATTTCTGGAAGATCAAGACAAACAATAGAATAGAACCCTCTAAATATTAGAATCCTATTACATTCTGGAAGATACTGATGATGCAGAGAGATGTCAACAGAAAGTATCCCCTTTGAAAGGTCCTACAACTACAAAATGGATATCTTGGATTAGTGCCAGAATATCTAACTCAACCAAAACACCACAGAGACTCTAATTTCGGTTAACCCAGAACTTGCGTAATGTGGTCAGGTGAGTGATTTAGTTCTGGGTCCATACGTGTTAGAAATTGGGAGTTCCGATTTGGGAAGTCCACCCTCGCAAAATGAAGCTCTCAGCCAAAGCACCCCCCCATCCAAATATCAGTGAAGAAAACCAAAACACAGGAACTACTGATGCTACAGGAACTATTGCTGTGTTATCCTACACATTATTTGGTTTACACACAAAATATATCCAGTCGAGATTACTGAGCCTCTGAAAGCTCTTCCCAGACCATTATCTTCATGGCTTCACTCTCCAGCTAGCAAACCCAAGACCAGGTACAAAGACCAAATGCCTGTATCCTGATGGAACACATCATTCAGGTCAGATTACACAGATGAGACTGTGGAGGGCTGAGGCATAACATTACATTTTCTGTCTGTCCGCCTGTTCTTCCACCTCAGGGGCCACGGATGATTCCACATCATAATGGACAGTCATAGTGAGGTATCGATCTTGTAGGATCTTGTTCATATCCATAAGGTGGCTGTAGACTGTATCAGGAAGATCTGCAAGCCTTGTGAAGCTCATCTAGTTTATAAGTATAAGGCAGGGAGTTTTTCCTGTTTTTCATGTGACTTGGCCAGGAAAACTCTGGGCCCTTATAACTAGGGCAAGATCATTTAGTCTTACTCCAATGAACATCAGTGAGAAACAATACTGACGATCAAGGATCTACAGTTATGAGGCTGTGGGTCGGGTAGTGGATGAGAATGAAAACAACCCACACTATTCTCAGAGAGAAAGAAAGAGCGAGACAGAGGGCGAGAGAGAGACAGAGGGAAAGTTGGGGGTTCAGTTTACGATAGCAACACTGACTGACACTTTGGGATGATGATGATGTGGCAGCAGCTCTCTCTGCACCTCATCAGGGCTGAATATCGGTACCAGTCAGACACTAGTTTAGACCAACACATGCTATCTACATATTCGTACAGATTATACAAGCTGCCAGGCAGGCTGTGGACTGTGTCATTGGGTTTAGTTTGTCGTACAAGGATCAATATTTTTTGGTTCCCCCCTCCAGGTGATGATTATCCACTTGGATTGACAACGCTTTATTCGTGTCCTCAAAACATTGTGAAAGTGCTCTATCTAAGATGAGATGATCCTTGGGTATAAGCAAGGCAGAGAAAACACTATTAATTTGTGAAAACAAGAAAAACAGATCCCTGTTAACTGAATAGTGCCACTTGACTAGTGTATGTTTCTCTGAACATACTGTACCAACTCTTTCACCTATACGAATTTGTTCTAAATTGGAGTGGAGCCTTTACACATTGGAAAGGGTCAGCTAGCTCTCATTATGTAAATCTTTGATTTCGGTGACATTTAAATAAAGCTAAAGATTTAAGTGGTTTCCTTTCTTCTTCTCTTCCTAGAGTCTATCCCGTTGCCCCGGGCAGTACTCATCAAATATTAACTGCTGTGTTTTGTCCCTGTTATGGCTCGACAACAAATAGTGTCTCCCAGGTAGCAAATGTCAGAGGAACCTTTACAGATACTAATTTAGGCCCCTTCAGGGTGTTGGGTGAAATGGTAGTATTTAAAGCTCTTTCTTCTTCTCCTTTCCCTGGTGTTGAGTTCCCCAAGTGTAGAGACTAAAGATGCTGTTCTGTTTAGCGTCTTACCCTTTCTGACCCCTTTGTCTCTGGTATATTCTTCGTCATCAGCCTTAAAGGGATTCTGGAAGGGATTCTAGAGGTGATTGAAAAGTTGCCCATGAGCTTTAGTTGAGAAAACATTTGTTTCAGTGGCTATATAGGACGTATCCATGATTAGTGCTTGACTATAACTTGCTACAACTTTCCTGATTTGACTCCCTGCTCTGCTGAAGTTCACATTGCACAACCAGTAACAACCAGACTGATATAAATCTGAGCCAGGAGGTTCAGTGTGTCTTGTTAATGTGATGTAAGCAAAGAGTGAATTGTGGGGTACACAAAGAGTGAATTGAATTGGGGTGTATGCAAATGAATTGTTGTGCACGCAAATCTAGCTAGATTAGCTACCAGGTCTAGATTGGACCAGGTCTCTCTAAAAATACATTTTATCTCAATGAGACAAACCTGGATAAATAAAGGTTGAATAAAAAATATAATATACACAAAAAGTCACATGAAATTAACAAGGAAGAAGAGGCCTCTTACACTGCATATATCTAATTACAGCTTGTGTTCCTGCTCAGTGGCCCCTTTGTTTTTTTACCATTACCATAAGTTAACATGGATCTATACAGACTCGTTTGGTCTTCACCAGTAAACAGTGTGCAGTGCCTATACGAACTGATAGGATCAAATGTTGCAAATCATTTAATCAACAGAAAATATGAAGCAAACCATTACTTCAACAGAATGATAGCTGGTTTGGAAGAGTTTGTCTGATTGAATTACACATACAGCAACTGTAATGGGAAATTCCTTATTATAGGGTAGTGGCGCCATCATCTGACAATGAAGAGGTAGTGTTTGTTTAGGGTACACACTAAGAAAGGAGGGTTCCTCAAGGGTTCTTTGGGAAGAGTGATGGTACTATGTGGAACATTAATGACTCAAAAAACCCTTTGATTCTCAAAGAACCTTCAAATGGTTATTTTCAGTTCACAAAGGGGTTCTTTGCTCTTTTAGTAATAATTAAAATGTAGGAGTGGCAGCTCATTCAAACATTTTGGGGCATGGTTTGTTTACTGCTCTTTTTGTGTAGGTGAGAATGTCATTCCAGTTTATCCAATCTGTTATGTTATATATGACTATGGCCAGTGACAGTGTTTTTTCTTTATTTAACAAGGCAAGTCAGTTAAGAACAAATTCTTATTTTCAATGACAGCCTAGGAACAGTGGGTTAACTGCCTTGTTCAGGGGCAGAACGACAGCTTTTTACCTTGTCAGCTCAGGGCTTTGATCTTGCAACCTTTCGGTTACAAGTCCACCACTCTAACCACTAGGCTACCTGCCGCCCAAATTAATGGTTCTTTATAGAACCTTAGAAAAGGGTACTTTGTAGCACCATACAGGTACCATTTAGAACCTTATGCACGTGGTTCTTTATAGAACTTTAAAAAAAAGGTTATATATATATATATTAAAAAATAATAATAATTCACCTTTATTGAACCAGGTAGGCTAGTTGAGAACAAGTTCTCATTTACAACTGTGACCTGGCCAAGATAAAGCAAAGCAGTGCGACACAAACAACAACACAGAGTTACACATGGGATAAACAAACGTACATTCAATAACACAATAGAAAAGGTCTATGTACAGTGTGTGCAAATGTAGTAAGATTAGGAAGGTAAGGCAATAAATAGGCCATTGAGGCAAAATAATTACAATTTAGCATTAACACTGGAGTGATAGATGTGCAGATGATGATGTGCAAGTAGAAATACTGGGGTGCAAAAGAGCAAAAAAATATATAATAAATAAAAAATAACAATATGAGGATGAGGTAGTTGGGTGTGTTATTTACAGATGGGCTGTGTACAGGTACAGTGATCGGTAAGCTGCTCTGACAGCTGATGCTTAAAGTTAGAGAGGGAGATATAAGTCTCCAGCTTCAGTGATTTTTGCAATTCGTTCCAGTCATTGGCAGAGAGAACTGAAAGGAAAGGCAGCCAAAGGAGGTGTTGGCTTTGGGGATGAAATATACCTGCTGGAGCGCGTGCTACGGGTGGGTGTTGCTATGGTGACCAGTGAGCTGAGATAAGGCGGGGCTTTACCTAGCAAAGACTTATTGATGACCTGGAGCCAGTGGGTTTGGCGACGAATATGTAGCGAGGGCCAGCCAATGAGAGCATACAGCTCGCAGTGGTAGGTAGTTGTCACGACTTCCGCTGAAGTTGGTCCCTCTCCTTGTTCGGGCGGCGTTCGGCGGTCGACGTCACCAGTCTTCTAGCCATCGCCGCTCCACCTTTCATTTTCGCCTGACTTCAATGCACCAGCTACACCCACCGTATGATAGTAGTATATGGGGCTTTGGTGACAAAACAGATGGCACTGTGATAGACTACATGCAATTTGCTGAGTAGAGTGTTGGAGGCTATTTTGTAAAAAGAGATATTGTAGCCCAAGAATTAGCTGGTAGACCTCTTCGGCTAGCCGGGAGGTGGGCCTAGCTCGAGGCTAGCTCAAGGCTAACTGGTGCTTGCTTCGGGACAGAGGCGTTAGTCAGGAGTAGCCAATCGGATTGCAGCTAGCTGCGATGATCCGGTGTAATGGTCCAGAGCTTACGGTAGGAATCCGGAGATGTGGTAGAGAAAAAGCAGTCCGATATGCTCTGGGTTGATATCGCGCTGTGCAGACTGGCAGGTATTGACTGAGCTGAGGCTAGCTGGTGTTCAAGTTAACGGTGAAGACCGCTAGCAGTGGCTAACTGACTACTAGCTAGTAGCTAGTTAGCTGGCTAGCTTCTGATGGGGTTTCCGGTTCTAAAGTATAAAAATAGCAGATCCGTACCACATTGGGTGAGGAGTATATTTAATCTGTAGATGGAAAGTGAGATTAAAATGTATGCTAAATATAAACGAAAAAAACGAGGAAAACTATTATTTACACGGGACAAGACAAAACACACGTCCGACCTACGCTATCTTGGATATACAGGAACATAAAGGGATCCGCTATGGTTAAAAGACAAATAACCCTCATTTGGCGCTATATAGAACCATTTGTTTTTAGTGTGTAGAGTAGCAAGTACAACATAAACACTTACTTTATTTGGAGTGTTTCAATTATAATTAGAATGCTAGTTTGTATTTTAAGAATTTGGTCAAGCTTCAGGTTGGTGAGTGCTTCATACTCCAACCCGGAAGAAATATTTTTGTTTTGTTTTCGCTCAATCTGATTGGGTGGGCCTGGTAGGGCCTGGTTCCCCAGTGGGTGGGCCTGTGTCCACCAAGCCCACACATGCCTGTGCCCCTGATTTCAGTACAGATGTAGAGAACACAAAGTGCAACCAATGTGACATGCAACAATGTCTTTGTCCAAAGACCTTGTGCTGTTTTCTGTCTCCTAATCCAGATGTCAGTGAGAGAAATACTGTGCGTTTTGAGGTGCAGAGTGCAAGGTTGCATTTGCTTTTTGGACTGTAAAAGTATTCAGTTCACATGACTGTTTAAAGTGTATAGTATGCTAGTAATGACAGGATCCACCACTTATTTCTAGTTATCTATTTTAAAACTGTCATCCACACAAACCACAATTCGAGAAACCATCATTCTAATATCAGATTGTCTTTATTAAATAATATTTATTCAAATAGGCATATTATAAATTATTTTCCACAATGTAATCCACCAGATTATTAATACAATTGAAATGTTTATAAAATATTCAGACAGTCTTTGTAATTCAAGGTTTTGAGGTCTTCACTGTTGTAGACTCTTCCATGTTTCCCTTGGCTATGGGTACGTCCAGGGAAGTTCTGAAGTGGAGGGGGACCTCCTGCTCCTCTGTAGGGGCTTCCAGCTGGGGGGCGGCTGTGGGTGCTTCGATCCTCAGCTGTCCATCTTCTCCCAGAGAACAGGTCAAGGCTGTCAGGTCTAGGTGGGCAGGCAGGTCAATTTTCTGGACAAAGCCTTTCTGTTGGGACGAGGAGGAGGAAAAGGAGCAGGAAGAGGTGGCTGAGGAGGTGGATTTAGCCTCTTCTGCTTTGGCCTGTTTCATGGCCACCACGGCTAGCCTCCGTCCATCCAGCTTGACTGTGATGTCTTCTGGGTTGAAGCCCTGAACGTTTAGGCTCAGGGCCAAGGGGCTGTGGCTCCGGCCTGTCTCAGCCAGCTGGCTCTGTGCTGCTGCTGGAACTCCTGTGATCCTCCTCTCCAGGAATGGGGAGCCCATTCGGAGGTGGGCCCTCTCGTGCAGCTGGTGCATACTGGGGAGCCCATCGTGGAGCTCCTTGAGGAGATCACTGGCCAGGTTGGACCTCCTCTGAAAGAAGTCCTCTTGGACTCCGGAAAGGGCCTGGTGGTGGATGGGGGGGAAGACCATCCTCTCCTGACTGAAGAAAGGATCGTTTCCAAAGATGCTCTCGATTGCTGGGGCGGCGGACTGAGTCATGTTGTTATTTTTTCTGTTTTCCTTTCCAGTCTGCTTAGAAGAAGAGGAGTGTGAGTTCCTTGGATCTCTTGCTGTGAGGATCTCTTGGTTGGTGAGCTACTCCCGCAAGTGTTTCTGAACTTGTGGTAGTACCTCTCAGGCTTATATACTACCTCTCTCCCTAAAGCCCTCCCCCTTGTTGCCCTATTTACAACACATGAGCTCAATAAAGAAGTACGGGGGAAGGGGGCATTAAGTGGTATGGTACAAGAATACCCTGAGAGGAGTCAGTGGGCTAAACTGAGCTTATGGCCATATCCTGTTTACGTTTTTACGGGGAGACGCTTCTATTTCCCCCTCTGTGTTTGTCATTGGTTAATTAGTCACAGCGCCGGGTTGGTCATGCCACAGCTGAGGGTCGCCTTACCACACTCCACCCTCTATCCTGAGTCACGACTGTTGGATGAGATCAACGGGCTAATATTGTCCCTGGTGTGTCATACATGTGTTTGGAGCCCCACCCCTGACTATTTGGGGGTGCTGGCTAGGCTGGTGTGACATACTAGAAGTGATGGCTACAGATGGCTGGACACTGACGTGATCCCACTATCCTTTAGGATTCAAGTGTTGTGGCCATGTACGATGGGGCTATCCTCATAGTTCAGGATTGGTTCAATGAGCTAATGCACCAGGTATGTCTGTAAGCAGAGAAGAGGCCCTGGCTCTGTGCTGCTGCTGGAACTCCATCTTCCATCTATTTTACCTCTTGATGATGTCATTTGGAAACATAATGTTAACTTTCACTGCTATGCGGACGATACACAGCTGTACATTTCGATGAAACATGGTGAAGCCCCAAAATTGCCCTCCCTTGAAGCCTGTGTTTCAGACATAAGGAAGTGGATGGCAGCAAATGTTTTACTTTTAAACTCAGATGAAGCAGAGATGCTAGTCCTAGGTCCCAAGAAACAAGGAGATCTGTTGGATGTGACAATTCATCTTAATGCTTGTACAGTCGTCTCAAATAAAACTGTGAAGGACCTCGGCGTTACTCTGGACCTTGATCTCTCTTTTGATGAACATATCAAGACTATTTAAAGAAACGTTCTGTCCAAAAATGATGCAGAAAAGTTAATCCATGCTTTTGTCACTTCTAGATTAGACTACTGCAATGCTCTACTTTCTGGCTACCCGGATAAAGCACTAATTAACTTTTGCTAGAATTTTGACGAGAACCAAAAAATGCGATCATATTACTCCAGTGCTAGCCTCTCTACACTGGCTTCTAGTAAAGGCTAGGGCTGATTTCAAGGTTTTACTGCTAACATGCAAAGTATTACATGGGCTTGTTCCTACCTATCTCTCCGATTTGGTCCTGCCGTACATATCTACACATACACTACGGTCACAAGACTCAGGCCTCCTTATTGTCCCTAGAATTTCTAAGCAAACAACTGGAGGCAGGGCTTTTCCCTATAGAGCTCAATTTTTATGGAATGGTCTGCCTATCCCTGTGAGAGACGCAGACTCGGTCTCAACCTTTAAGTCTTTATTGAAGACTCATCTCTTCAGTAGGTCCTATGATTGAGTGTAGCCTGGCCCAGGGGTGTGATGGTGAACGGAAAGGCACTGGAGCAACGAACCGCCCTTGCTGTCTCTGCCTTGCCGGTTCCCCTCAATGCACTGGGATTCTCTGCCTCTTACCCTATTACGGGGGCTGAGTCACTGGCTTACTGGTGCTCTTCCATCCCGTCCTTAGGAAGGGTGCATCACTTGAGTGGGTTGAGTCACTTACGTGATCTTTCTGTCCGGTTTGGTACCCCCCTCAGGTTTGTGCCGTGGGGGAGATCTTTGTGGGCTATACTCAGCCTTGTCTCAGGGTAGTAAGTTGGTGGTTAAAAGATATCCCTCTAGTGGTGTGGAGGCTGTGCTTTGGCAAAGTGGGTGTGGTTATATCCTGCCTGGTTAGTCCTGTCCGGGGGTATCGTCGGATGGGGCCACAGTGTCTCCCGTCCTCTCCTGTCTCAGCCTCCAGTATTTATGCTGCAATAGTTTGTGACGGGGGACTAGGGTCAGTCTGTTATGTCTGGAGTATTTCTCCTGTATGAATTTAAGTATGCTCCCTCTAATTCTCTCTCTCCCTCTCCCTTTCCGTCCCCTCCGGGAGGACCTGAGCCCTGGGACCATGCCTCAGGACTACCTGGCCTGATGACTCCTTGCTGTCCCCAGTCCACCTGGTCGTGCTGCTGCTCCAGTTTCTGTTCTGCCTGCGGCTATGGAACCCTGACCTGTTCACCGGATGTGCGACCTTGTCCTGGACCTGCTGTTTTCGACTCTCTCTCTCAACCTCAACTGCTGTCTCTAACTCTGAATGCTCTGCTATGAAAAGCCAACTGACATTTACTCCTGAGGTGCTGACCTGTTGCACCCTCTACAACCACTGTGATGATTGATATTATTTGACCCTGCTGGTCATCTATGAACATTTGAACATCTTGGCCATGTACTGTTATAATCACTACCCTACACAGTCAGAAGAGGACTGGCCACCCCTCAGAGCCTGGTTGTGCTCTAGGTTTCTTCCTAGGTTCCTGCCTTTCTAAGGAGTTGTTCCTAGCCACCGCGCTTCTACATCTGCATTGCTTGCTGTTTGGGGGTTTTAGGCTGGGTTTCTGTATAGCACTTTGTGACATTGGCTGATGTAAAAAGGGCTTTATAAATACATATGATTTGATTTGATTTGAAGAGCCACACATGATGCATCGCTGACTAACAGAAGTCTAAGGAAGTTAATCCGTTTGAATATTGTTGGCACATTAGCACAGACTGAGATCTATTTTAGACAACTGCCTGTTAGTACAAATGCTGACCCCATGAGTATAGCAACATGACAGGAGTGTATAAAAGTAAATTGATGAGCGCAGCTTTTTTCATTTATGGAATGTACTTTTCAGTCATCAGACACTTTGTGACCTGTCATTCTAAGAATATCACCCTCAGCAAATGGTATTACCATTCACAGTCTGAAACAGGCTACACTCTAAAACCTAGAAATAGGCTATTGTTTGTTAGTACACTGTAAATATCACCCTCTAATGTTGCTACCAGTCACAGTCACAAAAACACCGTAATTAGCTCTAATTGGAGATATTTAAGGATCACAGATAGTGATTCTATACGAAGTGAAACAGCTTCATACAACTTCACCTCAACCCTCAGCTCAACTTCATACCCTTAGAAATTGTGAAAAAAGTCTGTCACATCAATTAAGTTGAAAATAGCCCTCCCTCGTTTTTTAAAACCATTGAACTCAACACAAGAACAAAACATGTACAGTACCGACTAAATGAATTGGTGGTGGCTTTGGGACTTATGTGTGTAACAGACAGGAATGCAGATATAAGATGACAGTGTGTGTGTGTGTCTGCGTGTATGTGCCCTCATGTCCACGTGTGTGTGTGTGTGTGTGTGTGTGTGTGTGTGTGTGTGTGTGTGTGTGTGTGTGTGTGTGTGTGTGTGTGTGTTGATCACCCCAAGACGGAAGCCATAAAGAACTGAGTCTGGTCCATTCTTTAGCTGCATATGGCAGGTGCCTTCCAGTGCATGCTGGGAGCTGGGCCATATGTCTGCGTGTCACCCACAATCCTCCCTGCGATGGAGTCAGGAGATTCATTGGGCCTAGAGACACTCAGTCATAGTTATAGAGAGGGTGGAAAGGAGAGAGTATTTATAGCTGAAGAACTCAGGAAGAGTCATATTACAACCCCTTACACGTCTAGCATTTATACTGTAAGTTAAAGACCCACAACTGCTGCCTGGGATATTGATTGGATGCTGATTGGATGCTGGTCGATCAATGATCTTAGTTAAAATAGGTAAAATTGCATCACTCCCCAATTCAGCAATATCACTTAAGTGATTTCTTCAAGGCGACTGTCTTGGTCTTACCGTAGTTATTGCATATAGAAGTGCTGCTCAATACAGTGCTATTATCTCCTGGTTCTGGAGGACCACAGTCTGTGCAGGCTTTTGTCTCAGCCCAGCACTACCTGATTCAGCTAAACAAGGTCTTGGTGATAAGTTGATAAGGTGCTGTTGCGCTAGGCCATAAAAACAGACTTGGTGTTGTTTGGTAGGCAGTAAAAACCCACATACCAATGCCCCACTTTATCTGTGCTATCTTTATCCACTAGGTGATGACAAAGCCTCAGAGTTGGGGCTTAAAATATACACTGAGTGTCCAAACATTAGGACATAGACTGACCAGGTGAATCGAGGTGAAAGCTATGATCCCTTACAGCTATGAGACAATTGAAACATGGATTGTGTATGTGTGCCATTCAGAGGGTGAATTGGTTAATACAAAATGTTTAACTGTCTTTGAACGGGGTATGGAAGTAGGTGCCAGGTGCACCGGTTTGAGTGTGTCAAGA